>NC_142167.1:14137212-14806374 GCF_029865625.1 Vigna umbellata
ATATTTTTGTTCTCATAAGAAAAAAAAATAATTGACACCAGACACTACTATTTAACAACATTTTTATAAGAGTAAAATGCTCTTAACAAAATATTTTTTTTATACTTTTAAAAGAAAAAAGATAAAAAAAAAAGTAACGAAAGATAATATAATAGAAATAAGAAAAAATAGTGTCAAAGTACGGTTGTCCGATGAGAATGATGGAGAAAAATAATAACAGGTAGGTATTAATGTATAAAATCAATGAGGCTAAGAATCAGGCGAGGTTATTCCTATCTGGGTTGATGTTATTTCACAGTCAAGTGAAATAATTTCTCAAAGGCTAGAGCTACACTGTTGACAACTTCAAAAGTTAAAGAAATTAGCTATAGGTTTATTTCTCAACCTCCCATCTAGCCATCATCCAATATATATTTTAGAGAAAGATTGTTCACTTTGTAATGATTTTTAACAATATCAAACATGAGAGAGTCCGTGGCATGTTTCTTGGAGTCATCTGCTTTCTATTTAAACTACATGCAAGATAAATATTGACGTCTAACAATGCTTTCACTTAGAAATATTTGGTTGGAATTGAATGCCATTTATACTTGAACATAGGAAGACTAGAATTGTAAACTAGACAGGAATGCTTACGGAAAATTATATTTTAACAACTTATTTTGATACTGTCAAACTATCATGGGTCGATTTTTGTTTTATTTTTCATTAAATTTGCGTGAAAAAGAAAGTCTGGAAAGAGAAGAAACCATGGAGCGGGTGTTTCAAATTTTCAGCATTTGGTTTTTAGTTTCCAAAACCTAGGTCCAAGCTTCCTTATAGGAAATCTCTCCGGGCAAGTCTTCATTCCTTCCTTCTGTCCATTTTTGCGGAGTCTCGAAGGGGCATGGAAACACATAGAACTCCAGTTACTTCGGAAATGATAAGATCTTTGGCGCAAGAACGTAAGAGGAGGGGTTGATCCGTATCATCTTGACTTGGTTCTGATTTCTCTATTTTTTAAGAAAATCGAGTCCGGTTCTTCTCCTACCCGTATCGAATAGAACATGCTTAGACAAATCTTCTTCATGGAAAACCTGCTTTATTTAGATCGGGAAAATCATATGGTTTTATGAAATCATGTGTTATTTCTCGAATCCGTGGTCAATCCTATTTCTGATAGGAGCAGGTGACAATTGAATACAATTTTTCCCAGCGTAATAGTGTGAAAAGAAAGCCTAACTCCAAGAAGTTGTTTAAGAATAGTGGCGTTGAGTTTCTTGACCCTTTGTCTTAGGATTAGTCAGTTCTATTTCTCGATGGAGGCAAGGGAAGGGATATAACTCAAAGGTAGAGTGTCACTTTGACGTGATGGAAGTTATCAGTTCGAATCTGATTATTCCTAAACCCAATATAAGTTTTTCTATTTGGATGTCGTGATCGAATAAGAATTGATGGAATAATATAATAATGGAGAATGGATAAGAGGAGAATGGATAAGAGGCTGGTTGGCATTTGAGCATCCGTTCGTTATTTGTCTCTGTTTTGCCGTCAGTCACTGTTTCAAGCGATTTGAGAATAAGCTAATTTTACTACTGAAGTTTTCTTTCTTTTAGAGCATGTGAAGGTGAGAATGTCCTGTTATTAGATCTCTAGCATAGAATTTGATCGAATGGGATTAAAAGAGCTCATAAGATAAAAAAAATCCTTTATTAAAGAAACTACAAAACTAAATATTCCAAAAACCTATGAGTCAAGACTAATCCATAAACTTTTTTTTACCAAATTTTATGTACAAAAAAAACAGAGATTTTTATGTTACAAAAATAGATAAAAGATTATTGAATTTCTATTTTTGCTAACCAAATCAAATTAGATGATTGAATTTCTAATTTACCTAATCTAATCAAATTAAATAATCCAGATTATTAACAACAATTTTTTACCTAAACATCTCTCCAGTACATTCCTAAGTGCAACAGGATCAGCCCCTAACATGCAAGTAATCTGTTTAACCAAAATAACCCTGCACTAGACACTCTACCCTGAGTTAATTTCCAACAAAAGCCACCGACTTAACCATTTAAACAACCAATAAATTTTCAGTACTGGATTATAATAAATCATGACATGACCAATACGGTTCACGCTGAGGCCAAGTCTTATTCTCATTTTGTAGTTGACTAACATTCTCATACGAATGGTTATGCTAACCACTTATCAACCAATTACACATTTTAAAGCCGCGGTGACGGTGCTGGTCACCTATGCCAATAAAGACAAAATAGAAAGAGACTCAAGACAATCTGATATCAACTTGAGATTGAAAATATAAAATAATTCTTGAGAGCTTATTGATCCTCTCATAATCTTCTATTTATAAAAATAAATTGATAAAGAGTACATGATAATTAAGGTAATCTTAGACACAATATAATCATAATAAATAGGGTAATCTAGACACAATATAATCATGATAAATAGGATAATCCTAAACACAATATAATCATGATAAATAGGATAACCCTAGACATAATATAATCATAATAAATATTCTAACACAATCAAAAGTGTTGTCTGTGCAAAGCTTGGATAATAATTTCTCTTC
Source organism: Vigna umbellata (assembly GCF_029865625.1). Taxonomy (NCBI): domain Eukaryota; kingdom Viridiplantae; phylum Streptophyta; class Magnoliopsida; order Fabales; family Fabaceae; genus Vigna; species Vigna umbellata. The sequence continues at coordinate 14,139,800 of NC_142167.1, forward strand.
TAATCCAAAAACGTTACTGCACTAACTAATTCCACTTATTATTCTTGTTTGTCCAATTATTACAGTCACAACACAATAATTATTACACAGTCACAACACAACACAAGAATCATTGTTGAAACTTGGTTCGGAATCAGCAGATTGACTTTTACACCCAATAACACCACTGTATGCTAGAAGAAATCAAACAAATTGGATCCCTTCATGGTTGAACCTGCAAGAATAATATACCATTAATAGTTGGAACAGAATCAACATAAGGTTCTTCTATAATTAGTGTGTATATGATGTGCAAAATGCAAACTACTGACAATTTGGAAATCAACAGAATCTTAATTTGAACAATTAAGATTCTTTACAAGAGATATATCAACAGACTTAGTGAATTAAAATAGGTAACCATCTGAAGCAGTTTTAACCTCTTAATCAATTTATCTTCTTTTTTTTCATTAGACCAGGAAGTTAAGTTCTAATTTTTCAAGCAGCCAGCAACCATGTTATGTCTCTCGTACAGCTAATATGTTTATGAACAGCTAATTATCTTTATTTATATAGCAGGTAGTACAGAGCTTTGTATCATTCAACCATAAATCACTTACATAGAAAGCACCAAAAAATCTAGTCCTAATATTACAGATTACCTTTGACTCACATCAATTTCAGTCAACACTCATGCTTATATGCATTATGACAGGATATGTCACCAATATCATGAAGCATTAGAATCACACAATAACAACCATCCAACCTTTAAACATTTTAGCTTACCTCGTCATCAAGTCAGCATCAAGCTTATTGTAGATACAAATTAGAGATCACAGACTACATACTATTCTCACATGGTCAGAACATTAACTAGGCAGTACTTACAAATCAAATGACTTTAGACAAAGAAGGTTTGCAATTCATATAGAACATCCAATTCAGTGACAACTCATTCATTAGGAGCAACAACACATCAAGCCTATTTGTTTAATTCATTACTTCACACATTCACGGTTAACAAATCAAGCCTACACATACACAACCTGCATATACAACACGACAGTCTATTTGTTTACTTCTCCTTACCAATATCATCTTGTTAGTCCGTTTAATCTTTGGTTAATTCATTTGATAAGTAATTGACCATATCAAGATAACACTTGACTTGACATGAACTTATGCCATTACCCAAAATGCACAGTCCCACTCTAGTAACTAATGAATCAAAGCACATAAAACATCTACTTTTATATCCAAACCACACAGCCAGAATAATCAATTTCAAAGGTTACTTATTATCAGTTAAACACTACTCATTCAAATATTATAGCCAGGACTCACCCATCCATCCATTTTCCACATTTACGATACAATTCAGCCCCTAAAACTGCCGTTCTATACTACTCGTTACATTAAAATAAAATACCCAATTGAAACAATCATTTAAACATGACAGCATAACACCCCTTCTTATATCAAATACCCCTTCCTCCTCCCTTGCATTACTCGAATTAAAACATGGTCAAAACAATAAGGCACGTTCAATTCGTCACACCCATCAGTGAACACATTATCATAGCTTTTCTCGCCCTTACTACAGTCCAATAACACTAAAAGAGAATCATAAACCAGTTACAAAACACACATTTGAATAACAAAACTAATGCAAAGAGGGTTGGCTCCCCATACCTGGTTTTCTTTTCCTCTTTATAACACTCTTGATTCGGATCTTCACCTCTTTTGCTCCCTTACTCCTTTGTTCATTTCCTCCCTCACCAAACAATGGTTCTCTCGGTGTATTACACTCCCTTACTCCTTCGTTCACCACACAGGATTTTGTACACATGACTTTTAGCCCATCACAACAAGCTATTACCATATTAACCACATAATATTAGTGAAAATAAATTTCAATAACGACTTATATATAAAAGTTATATTAATTTCCCGGGTCTTACATTTAATAACATTCATATATATGTTTTTTTTTTTTATATTTGTAGAATGGTGCAAAGAAAAAATCATTTTATGACATAATTTATTGACTATAATTTGAGACATTAAATCAGCTAATACGAATACATATATCATGTTCATAGTAAATAATGGATGCAGGTAGAGAAAACCTTTACTATCTCCCATCATATTGCAAACATTGTTCTATCAACATTTGATTGACAAAACTATTGAACAACTTAATTCCTTGATTTAGTTGTTGTAGTTGTGTGTATATCTCCACACATTGGGGATGAGAATGATCTTCAGCATTGAAAGCATGTACTTTATTCTTCACTTCTATCCAACTCCAACCTGGAACTTTTTTCACTCCCCTTTCTCGCATCATCCTTGTTATACTAGCCTTCTCATTCCACATCTTGAATCGTCCATACATTTCAGAGAGTATAACATAAGTGCAGTGGTCCTCAGGCTCCAGCTCTAGCAAATTTTTTGCTACTTCACTAGCTAATTTGATATCACCACAAAACCTACAGGCACCTAACAAAGTTTTTAACACCATTGCATCAGCTTCAAAAGGCATCGTTTCAACCAAAGCTTTTGCCTTCTCAAGTTGCCCTGCCCGACCATAGAGATCAATTGCACAAGCATAGTGCTCCTTACGTCGTGGAATTCCAAAATCAGACTCCATAGACTCTATAATGTTGCAGCCTTCTTCTACTAGCCCATTATGACTGCACGCAGTTAGAACTGCAACAAAGGTTATATGATCAGGTTTCACCTTTCTCTCATTCATTAAGTAAAAGAGGTCAAGCGCAAGGTTTCCTTGTCCATGTTGTGCATACCCAAAGATGATTGAATTCCAAACAATCGCATAGTCTTTGGAAGTTGCTTCAAAAGATTTCTTAGCATCTTCTATTATCCCACATTTAGAATACATGAATATAAACGAACTCCCAACATAATTATTGGTATCAAGTCCTACTTTAAGTGCTAAGACATGAACCTGTTGACCTAACTGTAGAGTTGCTAGGTCCGAGCATGATCTTATGACAGCCGAAAAGGTATAATGGTCAATTTCTATGACCAGATATCTCATTTGTAGAAATAACCTAAAGGCATCTTCAGTCAAACCACCTTGTACATATCCTGCCAAAATGGAGTTCCAAGTGCAACCATCTTTGACATTCATTGAAAAGAATATTCTTAATGCATCTTCCATTCCCTTATCATTAAATCTGATGTACATGGCAATCAAAGCATTGGAAATAGGAACAGAATCTTCAAGGCCGTTTTTTATCACCAACCCATGCACACATTTTCCATTGCTTTTACGCTCTTGTGCAGAACAAGCACTGACACTCCCTGTGTAAGTATAAGCATCTGGCTCAAACCCAAAATTCTGCATATCAACGAAAACTTTAAATGCAAAATCTTCTTTCTCGTGCATCAAATAAGCAGCGAGCATGGAATTCCATGTAACCACATCGCGACAGGCAAGAGCACCATCAAATACTCTCTCAGCATCTTGCAAAGAACAACACTCTGAAAATGCTGTGATAGAAGCATTGCAGACAGTATTAAACGATTCCAGCCCATGTTTCAATATTTTACAATACAACTGCATTGTCAACCAACAAAACTCAGCATCATCAAGCAACGTCAAAAGTGGAGACACCGTGCCATCATCAATTTCTACACCCTCAAGCTCCATACAATGTAGCACCCAGAACGCCATGTCACGATCACCAACTCGTGAATAGCCAGCAACAAGTGTATTCCACGACACGTAATTGCGCTCTGGCATGTTCTTAAAAACAATGTATGCATCGTCAACTCTCCCACACTTGGCATACATATCCAAGAGAGCACTACCAGAAAACATGTTTTCTACTAACCCCGTCTTGAGCATGACAGAATGCATCTGTTGACCAAGTTTGAGCTGGCCAGCTAGGGCAACACCCTTGAGAATGCTTCCTAATGTATGGCTGTCAAATGCAAGTGCAGACCATCTCATTGCACTGACGATTTTCCATGTGGTTCCCAAGTGACCAGAGTTTGCATAAGCAGAAATTATGGCGTTCCAAGACACTGTATCTCTGTGGGGCATTCCATCGAACAGTTGGTGAGCAGAGGTTATATCTGTGCATTTTGCATATGATGATATGAGGTTGTTGGCGATGAAAAGGTCTGTGATGGATCCTAACTTGATGGCTTGGCAATGGGTTGCTTTGAGGTCAAGCCTAGTGAAGAAGTGCAACTTCTTCATTCATAAGGGATGATGATAGCCTTGTTCCAAAAAGTTGCCTTTCAAGATTGAAATTTCACAGAGTTACAACGGACAACAACAAAAGAATCTAGGAAGAATACAACCAAGAGAAAAACACAAAAATATATGGAAATTAGCAAACAATGGAAACTAAATCACATTAATTGTCAATCACTAATTACTCAGATAAATAACCCATTCAACTATGACTGCAAAAGCGCTAAACATAACTATGCAGTGTTACTTGTGATAGTTGGAAATATTACATCTCTTCTTGTAACGCTTGTTGAACCATTCCTGCCTAGCTAGACATCATGACATGATCAATTGCCTGTAGTGCTTGGTTAGAGAAAAATCGCACATCAACATCAGGATCCTCACTGAGCTCAACTAGGCATGGACGGATAGTCTTCACCACTTGAATGGCAATGATGTTCGTAGTAATAAAGATGAACAGAGGATGAAAAACACATGTATGATACTTACAGACTGATCAACGATAGGGAATATGAACTCTAATACCTTTGCCACATTGAACTGTATGTTGAGCACTCTACAAGGGACAAAATGGAAGTAAATATGAATCAGAACAACTGTATTGACTCGTCCAGTATGGTATATACCCAACACGCAAAATAATGTCAATAAAATAATAATAATAATAATAATAAAAGCAATGAATAAAATTAAGCCACACGAAGTACGTTGACCATAAAGTGACTGCAACTGACGTCAAAACATATGTCCATAGCATGATAATTGTGAGATAAACTGTAAAAGTCAATGAAACCTACACTTCACATACATATTATCTTGTCTACTAGCCCTACACCTTCAAGAGCATCTGTATATGCCCATTTGCAGGCTGCTTCAATGCCTGCATATCTGAAAAAACCCACTACAGTTTATCAAAACATATTTAGACATCAAAAAATGAAATAGCAGTAACAACGCCTAAAGATTGGGCTAAAGGAGAGTTAACAAAAGTTTCAACCTCCAATGCAAGGACAAGAAACATATCTATTACCAAAACTAATGAGCTCATTCGGATCCTTAGAAGAGAACTGACAATGAAAACAGATCCTTTATTTAAAAACAAAAATCAACATAAAAGAAACAATAGCCTTGAATAAGATTGAAATAAAGAAAAAGAAAATGAGAAAACTTAATAATATAACTATACAGTCATCATCTATCTATATTTTCAAAGAACTCAGGACAAATTAAATCAATCTATAGGCAATAAGGATGTAATGCACAATCTATAAACAGCATCATCATACAACTTGATAATTTGACAACATAAACATAGTATTTTCCACTACAGTACATGCAATAGATCTTCACAATGCAATGCTTTACAAAACAAAATTTATTATTTCTGTCAAAATAAAATATAAGTAGTGCGTGTTTGGTAGGATTGTTTTAGGGAAAACAGTTACTTATTCCTACAGAAAATCTCAGAAAACCAGCAAAAGTAAGCAACCATCTCTCCTAAACAACCTGAACCAAATATTGACCGACCAGAGCACCGAATGCAATCGTGCATTAGTCAAAGAGTCCAGACAAATTAATACAATCCCATCCCTTCAAACCAATACATTACAAAATTCATTAGGTACATAGACATTATTTTCCTCAACTTACAAGAACAACACAGACTCTTAACTATTGCATTAATTACATGAGGCTTCACCTCATTAAAAACATGGACCCACCCTTTTCACCGAGAAGCACATTAAATTTACCCTTTAATTTCATATCAACCAAACACACAAAACAAAACCCACCTTCGCCAGGCACATAATCCCCACGCTTGTAATAAGCAGGGCTCGTTGCAGCCCTCCATTCTGCAGTCCCCATCCCCTCTAAGTTCACCAAAAACCAAACTAACGACTCACAAATACAATTCAAAAGAAAACAACACAGTTTAACAATTCATTTAAATTCCTATACTTCTCACATTTTAAGCTTTACTCCCTAGACCACTTTCTTCGAGCTGCTTATCACCATCAGAAAATCAGGGTACCACTTTTATATTATCAACGCCACGGACCAAAACTTAATGTAATGTAATGTACCACTTTCATGCTTGTTTACAAAGATGAAATGTAATGTACGGGTGTCATAGAATACTCCTAAAAAATAACTATCAACAATGAAACAAAATGCTAAATCTATGATACGTTTTCGTAGAATATATTACCTTCGTGTTAACCATAAGCTCTTTGCTAAGAACATTACGAAATTGATTTGTCAAATTGGAAGACATTGCACTCCAAAATCCAAGCCTGTTAAATATTCCACTAAGGAAAAATCCACTTAGCAGAACACTATTACATATTTCTATCACGTGAATTACCTCTTATCCCCATGTTTCTCTTTATTCCCCTCTTTGGGTGTTAATTAGAGATTGGTGTCGACATATTAAAATTATAAAAAGGTATTTTGTTTTTTCAATTTTTTATTCAAAAATATTGTTAACCGTTAAGGGTAATATCTATGTCAAAGGTAGGTATACGGAAAACTAGTTGTTCAAATTCATTTGTTTTAATTATTTAAAATACCTTCTTAATACTCTTCGAGGATCAATTTGAGATTAAGCAACGATTGATTATTTTTAATCTAAAATCTTAAAGATAATAAATTAATTTTATTTTTATATATTAGTCAATTTTTTCTTGTGTTCAATCTCATACTTACAATATATTTATATAAATTCATCGGTTTAAAATATATAACTAAGTTGCTTGAACTAAAAGAAAAGAATCAACAATGAAAGAAACTCATGCTATATAATGGAAGTTAATGTAACGTTGATGTAAAAAACCAATTGAAAGAAGAGCTTGCTTGTCATGGAACACGTTTGGAAGCATGTGAAGTTATTGTACCTGCTGCTGCTGCTTCATCATTATCTTCTTCCCGTCAATTCAGAACACCAAATAAACTTTCCTAATATTGGTATTTTCCTTCTCATTTTTTTTATACCTGTGATTATTTAAACTTAATTGGTAATTCAACTTATTATTAACTCTTTTTTTTCGGCATGTTTGATTTTTTTTATCGACAAATTTAAACCCAGTTGATATTGAAAAACAAATATGTTTTTTTGTGAGAAATTTTTCTAACATATACATCATCTAAGGTTTCTAACTTTTGTATTATGGAAAAATAAATAAGTATTGCTTATTTGATTCATTTATTTAGAAGGTAACTGTGTTTGGAATTTATTATAGGCTTTGTTCACTTCAATGGATTTGGAAAAGAGTGATTGAAGAGATTTGAGAAGATTTGGAAATAAATCTTTTTGTTATTTATTTGAGTGAATTTGGAGGTAAGTAAGAGTGGATTTAAAATTAAAGTTTGTGAGAGTTACTATAAGATTTGATTGATACCATAGATTAAAAAAATTTACTTCAAAATTCACTTTCACTTGCCTCCAAATCCACTCAAATAAACAACAAAAATATTTACCTTCAAATCCTATCAAATTCCCTCAATCACTCTTCCCAAATTCATTTTTTCAAATCCATTGAAGTGAACAAAGTCTTAATGTTTGTGTAAGATGATTCTTGTATTAATAAAAAGACATTTTCTATTTTGGTGCACGCAACATGATTCTTACTCTTTTTTTATTCTCAACTTGAAAACAAAGCAACCAATTTTTTGCTTTTAATAAAAAAAAATTGTTTAGGGATTTTCAAGTAGGTTGTGCCTTTAAGTTGTTAATTAACTTCATTAATGTTTTTATGATTTAATTTTGTTTGATTAAAGCCCTTATTTAACTTTATAAAACATTTTTAAATAGTCACATTATAAGTTTAATGGAAAAATACTTATTATTCGTGTTGGACACAGTGAAGGGAAGGTTTAATACATAAGATAGAACATGCATCCAATTATATTAACCATCATCATTCAACAATTACTCCAATAAGATATGTTAAATTATCGTCAAAATTTCACAAATGAACAAATTTCTATCAGTCAAATAAAATTTATTAACGGATTAATAGAAATATTTGATAAAATTTGTTAGTAAAATTTAATGATAATTTATAGTTTTATTATGGATGAATATTTATATTGGTGAAATGAGCCTTAAATTTTGCGCTTTTAGACTTTGATAATTTAGTAGTAAAATTTGTCCTAAATTCATTGATTTTTTTTTTAAATTTATTGATAGATTCATTAGTTATTTTTTTTTAAATTCATTTATAAATTTTTAATAATTATTATTTTTTAAATATTTTTTGATAAAAATAATGATAATTGATTTTTTTTTAGAATTGGTTAATAAAAATAATATTAAATTTCTTTTGTTAAATTTAACAATATTTATTATAAATTAATTGAATATAAATAAAAACAAAAACAAAAAATGGTGAAGGGAAGAAACACAAAAAACAGAAAGAACTAAAAGTAGTACAGATACCATAATTTTTTATTTATGGCTAAAATTTATTAATAATTGTTAATATATATTTTCTATCCGTTAGTAAAATTTACCTATAAAAATTTAACAGACAAAATCTTAATCATATGTACAAATAATTTGTCGGTATCTATATTTTTAGTAACTTTTTTGCATTAAAAACAAATATATTTGTAATTAGGGTTATCAAATACTCCATTTGTAATAAGTTCAACAAATATTGTAACATCAGTTAAAAGATTTGGTTTTGGTGGTGGAGGACATGGATCTGGTGGTGGAGGACATGGATCTGGTCATGCAAGCAGCATGGGAGCGCACGGTGGTAGTAATGGTGAGCATGGAAATTTGCCACACCAAGAAGATGGAAGTATAGTCCCTTTATATGGTGCTGCTGCAGGTTCTGCTCGTGACAGAAACAATAATCATTACCATAGTAAAAGTAATGCCATATCAACTTATGTATGCTTTTATAATTGTCTTCTCTTTTTTTCTACAATTATAGGAATTTTTCTGTGTACCTAACATAACCATATCATATTGTCATTATTTTATGTAACCACATGCGATCATTATAAAAATTAATTCTCTTATATTAATTATGCATTTATCGATTTAAGGATTTTAAAATAGAAAACCAAAAAAATAATCTTATTGAAGAAAAATAAAATTCAATGGTCCAATAAAAATATAAATAACTTTTACACGAAAACTTACGCTTCGTTAAGTAAATTATTACTGCACAGTAAAGGCAACAAAGTGTGATAAAGAAAATATGAAGAATTGAGAAGGGAAGAATTGGATAATTAGAAGAGAAGAAGAAATGGAAGAAGCACATAAATGAGACAGTAAGAAGAAAATGATCTAAGCGAGCATAAATGAGATTTGTAGAAGGAATATATTGATATATTATAACTCATGTAATTAGTAGACTTGTAGTTATGGTAAAAGTAATGTCACATCAACTTATGTCTGCTTGTGTAATTAATTGGCTTCTCTTTTTTTCTATAGTTATAGGAATTTTTCTATGTATCTTACCATAAACATATTATATTGTCATTTTATGAAAATGTAAACACATGTGATCATTGCAAAATTAACATAAAGAGAATTAATTTTTATAAGTGATTATATAAAATGACAATGTAATATGATTATTGTCAAGTATATAGAAAAATTATCATAACTGTAGAAAAAAACAATTATAAAAACATCTGCAGTACTAACACCATATAAATTAAAAAAACAGGAAAAAAACAATTATAAAAGCAGACATAAGTTGATGTGACATTATTTTTATCCATTATTCACAAATATTTTTTTTAGATATTATCAACTACTATAGGATTTTATTTATAAATATTGGGTTAGATGTATTTTTAGTTCCTAAATTATAAAGTTATTTTGTTTTTAGTTTCTCTTTTAAACTAAGGAACTTTTTGACCCTTCACTTTTAGAAAACCATAATTTTTCGTTCTCAAAAATCAACGGCGTTAAAAAGAATTTGAGCTAGCTAATGTAAGACCCGTATAAATAAAATGATTTCTTACTTTAAGTATTTTATTTTGTGGTATTAAATAATAAATTGTGATGTGAAACAATGTTGAGAAACATTTAAGAAGGGAAGAAATTTAAATTAATATTGGTTTTATATTAATTTTTGAAAAAAGTTGAAAGAGTATTTAAATATATTTTTTGCGCTACTTTATCGACGAATGGAGTTTGGTCTAGTAGTTGTTGTGAGTGTGCATGGGGTGGGGCGTGTGCTTGGTCACAAGTTCAAGCCCTCCTAAGACAAAAAGAAAATACTTTAGCTCTCTTTAATTTCCACCTTGGCATATGACATAGTGTGTATGATGGGTAGAAGGTAATGTTGTTGCATGTTTTCTTTCTTGTGTGTTGGAATTAAATTTAACATGTTGATGCATGCACTTTTCTTTCGGATTTAAGTTTCATGTGTTGTTACATGAAGAATGAGTATTCACATGTTCATTTTCGTTTTTCTACTATATGGCGTATTTAATGGATTATACATGTTTATATTTTATGAAAAAGTGGTGTTGTTGTAATGGGTATACATGTTGGATGTATTGAGGTGTTGTTTGTGTATGAAAAAGTGTCATGGATACACTTTAAAATCATTTTGTATATTTTGTTCTTATTACCTTACAAGAATTATATATTGTTGGGAGCACTTATCTACACTCTTTAACCAAGAGTGTCGGTAAGAGGGTATTGAGAATTCTTTTCCATTGTTGGAAGGGGAAAGAATGAGTTATGAAAATGAAAAGAGTGAAAGTGATATTTTGGTGAAGTTGGATACATGGGATTGATGAAAACAGTGAAGATGAATGGAGTTGGTGTCATAGGTGGAAGAAGATCATGAAGGAAGAAGTGAAGAGTGTATTGTGTGCATGTGTTACGTGGAAGAGAGAAATGAATGGAAGCATGCACACAACTCTTCCACTCTTTTCTTTCCTTTTCTCCTTTCTACATTAAAGCTCACAGTCCACACATTACACATAACATTTTATTTTTTATTTTCTTCTTTCTTTACTCTCCCAACCTCGTTTACGTACAAACACCCTCACACACTACCCTTCTTTCATTTCACTCTTCTCTCTCTTTCATTTAATGCCCATGGCCCCACATCTCTCTACTTATGTTATTTTATTTTTCTAATCACTCTCTCCGCACTCCACACCTTAAGTTGTTGCAGCACATTAACCTTCCTTTCCCTCTTTCTTCTTTTCACTTTATGTCAACGTACACACCTGCTACGTAAACTTTGGGGAGAGGAAGAATTATTTTGTTTTGAAAAGTCAAATAAAGTGGAAAGTGGGGTCCACAGTTTTGTGAGAAAACAGAAGTGAGTGGAACTTGTGTTTTAATTGAAAAAAAAAATAGAGGAAATAAGTAAAAGGTTACGTAAATAGTAAAATGAGAGAGAGAAAGAGAGTTTGATAAGAAGTGGGTGGTCTCATGTGGGAAGGGAGTGTGTTTAGAGTAAAAAGGAGGTGTATTAGAATTATGTGTTTTCTTTGATGTTGGGTATTAATTAAAAAGTGGGGGTGCACTAGAAATGTTGTTCTAGTTGATGGAAGTGTGAAATTAGTAATTTCACATGGGTGCATTAGTAGGAAAAATAATTAAATTAATTTATTTAATTATTTGTGATTTTAATTAATTGTTGGTCAATGAATTTGTTGACTTTATATATGATGGTGATGGTTGTGATGGTAAAGTTGTGAAAGGAAGTGTTCTGTCATTTTCTTAGAATTTTTATCGAACTGATGGGGTTCGTATTGCGATACGATAGTGTGTTGAGTTCTCTACGGAGACTGAGATTCGAGTGTCACCCTATCTTCGTGTGCGAGAATTAGAGAGGGTTGGATGTCTCACCCAATGACTTCGGCTCGTGTGAGTATAGTGCTCGATGGGTGTGCTTAACCGGAGTTTTTACTCGTAATTCCTTGAGGAGTCGAGGGAGATAGGTTTGAAGTTGCGATGGAAGACGACTCAAATCGTCCTGTTTTGCGAAACAGGTTTGGTACAACAAAATTCAAGGAAACAACAGAAGCTTGTGAGAATGATCTGAGTCATTGTTTTGAATATCGTGATGTATTGTAATGTCATGACTATGATAGTCTGGGTGGTGATTATCTGGGTTGCGAGTTGAATAATGCGATGTATTGTAAGGTTATGACTAGGATAGTCTATGTTATAATGTTATAACATTGAAATTATATACTATGTTAGGTTCTTAGTTACTCACCCTTTCCTTTTGTGGTTGTGGTTCCACCTACGATGATCGTACCTGTACGGGAGTATATGGCGTTGCAGATAAGGCAGAGATGGAGTAGAACGACGAGATATATGGGAATAGCTACGGACAATTTATCGTGTTTTAAAGTTATTTTATGTTTTTGAATAATGGATTTGATATTTGTAAGGTTTGAACTTTATGTTGTAAGACGCTTAAACTTTTGAGGTTTTGGTTATGCAATGTTACTTTTAAATAAAAAAAAATGACGTAAATTTTGGATTTTGTTATTTTCTAGTGACACTTCGTTAGCGGTGTTACAACTAACAGTAAAATAGATAATAGATAATAATGTTAAATTTTTTTCTTAACCACCCAAACATGGACTTAAAAAAGAAGAAATGCATTAACAAACATTATAGTCACACTGTGCTTTTTACCGTTTATTACTTTTAGTTGTAACAGTTAGGTACATAAACTACATTTATCATTTTTCTTTATATCACATCATATTATCTATCATAGTCATATTTTCGTTCTCACCACATCTTGTCATCAAAGAGAAAACAGTCACAATATAAACGGAAAGAAAAAAAAAAGTTAATTAACACCGGCTACTAGTATTTAACTCTGTATAAAAGTAAAATGATCCTAACAAAAATAACTTTTGGATTTTTAGAGGAAAAGAGAGAAAAAAAGAGATAATAAAAGATAGTGCTAAATGGAAGTAGAAAAAAATTGTGTAAAAATAATGGTGGAGAGAAATAATAACAGGTAGGTATAGATGTCTAAAATTAATGATGCATGATGTATCATTGTTATAATGTAAAACATTGATCTATAGCCAGAGGCTACGAATCAGGCGATGTTATTCCTATCAGGGTTGATGTTATTTCGCATTCAACTGAAATAATTTCTTAAAGGCTAGAGCCATTGCTGTTGACAACTTCAGCAGTTAAAGAACATATGGTCATAGGTGTAATGATTGTTCACTTTGTAATGATTTTTAACAATATCAAACATGGGAGAGTCCGTGGCATGTTTCATGAAGTCATCCTTCTTTCTATTTAAACTACATGCAAGATAAATATTGACGTCTAACAATGCTTTTAATTAGAAATATTTGGTTGGAATTGAATGCCATTTATACATGAACATAGGAAGACTAGAATTGTAAACTAGGCAGGGAAGGCTTAATTCCCAAATGGGAGTGCCTGCAATCTGTGAAAATTGTCTTTTCCAAATAAAAGGATGATCAACTACTTTCGGCAAAATATCATTAGCAACTTCTGATAGCCATATTGGTTTATAGTACTTAAAAAGGTAAAGTCCTAACAAAAACTTCTCACCAAAAATTGCACATCTTTTTCGACTCATCCAAATCATCGCAGAGAATTTCCTGATGCTTGATTTGCCACACCATCAATAGTCTCTGTTGTAGTTTCGTCCTGCCAGTAGCCGAGCCCAAATGTAGTGCATTCTACATAATGGATTTGACAGGCATTCTTGATATGGCCAAACAAATCCCAGTACCTTACCGAGCAATTATCACAACAGATGCTTTAGTTTGTTGCCTATTCTGAAGCTAGAAGACTGCTTCTCCAAACGATACTTTTACTTCTTTCCAGTAGCTTTAATTTCTTTTATCAAGATTCGTCACCAATAAGTTTACACACACGTGTATCATTTTGGCAATGGATTATCTTATCATAATAAATCAGATCATTGCAGTGAAAATCTATAACCTTCCACAACTAAATGGGGGGAAATAATCATTCTCAACTCAAATTTAATGCGTAAAAAATTGAACTTAGATTATGAAATATATTAAAAATTCACATTTACAGAAGGATGATCCATAATCATTGATAACCTTATCAGGCCGCAGCATGAAGTTCTATAATACAGAACCAGGAACGACATAGAAAGGAAAATACATGTAACCGTTTGAGTCCTTTATCAAATTTATCCTCTCAGCTCGTAGACTCTGGAATACTAAAATGTCCTCCAATGTACATATTGACAGGAACGATTATGACGCTTGCAGAGCTCAAAATAAATAAACTGACAGGGTGACAATTAGGATCTGCAGGACGGTAGAGAGATGCCTCCACAACAAGCAGCGATTATTAAATACAGAACAACAACAATCAAGCATGTCAATAAGGCCCTGTCAAAGACCAAAAAATACAGTCAAGAAAGTCAGCCCCGTGACTTTAAATCCAAATAATTTTTGGTATCCCAGATATAAAATGTATACTTTCCAAACTGTACTTTATTGTGTGTAACGTATGAAAGAAATTTTACTCACAGTAGTTTAAAATTTTTCATCCAAAGAGCTCTTCGAAGGCGCTTTGACTGTTTCCTAAAGTGAAATGCACTGTCTTGCATTGTTGCTGTCTTATCAACAAGAAGCTCGATCCGGTCACCTCTCTCCAATATTTTTTCAATGTTGTCCACCATGATAGTGCGTATCTGTAATATAGAATGAAAGTTCTAATTACCAACTATGAGAAACTAAGGGGCTTAAACAGACAAGACACATAATGTGAAACATCAATAGAATAAATAAAAGTACAGCATATATACATTCTAAATCCAAATGCTCTTCATAAACATACTTGTAAATCAATTAGTACACTACAATTTCTAGGAAAAAGGTAGACAACTTTTCCAATAAGCAATTTTTCCTATCACTCCTTAAGCACCTTATAAAGGCACCGGAGCATTCCAAGTCAAGAGGTATACCACCTCTGCTTGGCTAACCAACTTTCTATAAAGATAAATCCCAAATGTAATAGCTCATCATGGAGTTTATTTTTTGTTGAATAAAAAAGCTGGAGCACAAACAAATATATGACATTTGAGTTTTTCTTTGGTCCCTACGACAAACCACATCAGTAGTTATTGTTAATTTGATACATAACCAGATCATATGTTGGATAAAACTATCTGTCACTTACATTCCATAGCAATGAAAAAGGAAAAATTATCAACAAAAAACAAAGATGCATATAAAACAGATTACACCTTCCCCTATCACATTCTAAAACTTTATTTCTCCCTTTTTACACTGCTATATAAATAAAAGGGAGAGCCTAAAGGAGAAAGACAAAAATAGGGAGGGATAAAGTTTTTTTTTTTTGTAATGTACTTGCCTCACCAACTTCACCCCTCACACGATTGAGGGTATCGGCACTTTGATTACTGGAAAAGAATTCCATTTGCTGATGCAAAACCCTTGAAAACTCATCATTCATAGCATAAGCTGGTGCATAATTCGCAACTCTACTGTAGTTCTTCATAAACCTCATTTGGATATCTTCCAAGTATGAGAAAGGAACTCTCCCTGGATACAGAGAAAATGAGTCATATCAAAGTAAGCACTTGAAAACAAAGATGTAACAGTAGTAGTATACAGTTTGGTTAATATTAAGTGATAGTTATTGTTGACACAGATTATATATTAATCCCTAAGTCAGTGTTGACAATAAAAAGGAATTGACAACGTTGACTAGTAATGATTAGATTGAAGAACTATGTCTGTAGTGAATTTTTGAAAAACAGTACCAAAATCTATTTTCTCTCACAAACGTTTTTAGATATTTGGAGCCTCAAATAGAGGCGAAAATTTATCAATTTTTGTCAGCTTAAAAGGTTAAAGTGTGTGGTTGGTTCAGTTCCTTTGGAGGAATAATCACTTATTTTTGTCAGCTTCATGACAGAGCTTTCAAAAGAATGTGACTATTTCCCCAAAAGTAGCCTATACCAATTATCAAACATGCCTTTAAAACGATTATCTATATGTTTTTCTATCAATTATAAGCATATCATTACTTCTTGCCAATAGATTTAGAAATCATTGATCATTTCCTTGTTCAGAACAAAGCTGACAATTTGGACTCAGTTGGTAAAGAGAGGAGAATTGTTGATAACGTCTTCTAACTCAAAAGTCAATATAGTATTAGAGAAGAATGTTATACGTAGTTAAAAGGGTCATAATTTAACCCCACCCCTCCCTTCTTCCTCTATGAGATAGCATTAAATCTATCCATTTAGGCATTGGCAGGAAGGTTTTTCATGCAGAAAGACTAATGGTTAATTTCAAGATAAATAAAACATGGAGTACTCTAAAACGTAATAAAGCATTGAGGATGATATCCTATTATTAACACTCGAAAAACAGACCCTGCCAGGATTGCCATAGAAGCACTATTATTAAAGTCTAAATTTTCTTAGTGATCTAAGAGCGCATTCGTACATACAAATTAGGAACTGTCAAGCAGGAGGAAGCTAAAAAGATATAAACTACGAAACTTAACACAAAGGGTAGCCCTTGGTTTTTGAAAAAAGTTCATTTGCTGCAGTAAAAGACTAGTACGTGAGATAGCACTTGGGCTAAGGTTGAATCTGCACTCCTTTGGAGTTATCTACTTGTGTATATGATTATCCGCAACAGGACTTCCCCTAATTTAACAAGCTAAAGTAATGCAATCTCGCTCATTTTCTTCAATTTCTTTCTTCAGTTCCTTGGCCATAAAAAACAGTCTAAATCATGTCTAGGTGGTAAGATATTTGACATCATGACGTTTATTCAAAGTAGGGATTAAATGGTCTGTTTTGAATCACATTAAAAAATTCACATGATTCCTAAATTCTATAGTTACAAAACGTCTTTCAGAGGCATTAAAAGTGTTGTATTGTTAGTTGTCAACCGACACCTCACAGACATGTCAAATAAGGAAATCTTGAACAACAGGGGAACTCATACTAAGAGTATGTCAGTCCTCAAAACTCAGTAGAAGCTACAGACAACTCTCAACACAAACAATAAGCAAAACAGTTGAATTTCCAAGTCAATGAAGAACCAACAAAGAAACAAGCTTGCAGACTTCAATTACAACGTTGTTCAAATTACTAGACCAACGCTGGTGATTTTTAATAATTTTACAATACTTCTATACAAAAAAGCAATGAAATCCAAACACTTTATGTTCTAAAGAACAATTGCCTACAATACAATTAAAGATATCAAGGCCAACCCTACCTATTTCCTCTCCGGTCAAACCCTAGGGTTTTTAACTTCTTCCTTCTCTCTTACACACGTTCTCAATTCCGATCCTGCTTTCTTTGGCTTTAAAAAATAGGTCATGGGGAAATTTTCGTCCAAGAAAAACAACGCATCTCACTCACACAGAGTTCAAACTAGCATCTAACACACGCCACGTCTCTTAGGTAAATCCTACGTTCTAAAAGAAAGTGAATCGGATCGTACAACGATGAAATTAAGACTACGATTAAGAAGAAGAACTCACTTCCGAAGGTGTCGTTGGCCATACAGACGTAGGTGATGCCGTCGGATCGGAGTATGTGAAAGATGTAGCGATCCTGAGAGAAGCAGAGCCTGGAGTCGGACTCCGCTGGAAGCTTCTCCAGGATGCGGCGAGCGACAGCGCCGGTGTTGCCGGTGACGGCGCTGAACTCCGCCAGCACTACCGTGCCTCTGGCCACCAAGGCGTAGAATATCGCCATCGGCGAAGAGCTATCCAGAAGAACAGGGAGATCGTTCTCTGCCGCTCCTCCCTTTCTCTCTAGCTAGATCTTCGAATTAGTTAGCACGGCAACATTGTTGTTAACAAAAACAGATCATTTACAACTTCATAATTGAAATTCGTACCTATTACTGTTACTTAACTTTGGAAAATGTTTTTTTACACCAACTAAATATTCACAATCTAATTTTAGAAGTAAAATAATAATTAAAAAAATAAAATTTTATATTATATAAAAAAAGAATAAAAAAATAAATGTAAGGTGTTTTCTAATTATTATTATTGTTATTATATTATCTATGTAATCTAACATAATATTAAAATGAAAATAAAATAAATAAAGGATATATTTTCTGTTTTGGTGAGCACGATACCTTCCGTGATTGATTAACCCTTTAAATCCTAAATTTATAATTTATTATCTATAACATTTATTTAACTTCTTTCTCTTCTAATTTACATATTTTTTTCCAATTTATCACTTTAACATTAAATAAATAATAATTTGTTTGATAAAAATATAATTGTGACTTTTTATTACTCTTTTTTCTTTATCAACATATTTTATTCTCAAAATGTAAGTATTATGTGTGAAGAAGTTGTTATTTCATAATTTTCTTAATTATATGCTACACAATTTATTACAACATTTTTCACTAATAAAGTGAAAAAATTGTTATTCCATGAACATCAAATTCGTAATTTTTTTATTATATAATTTTTCTTTATAGGATATATATATATATATATATATATATATATATATATATATATATATATATATATATATATATATATATATATATATATATATATATATATATATGGGTTTGCTAACGTACGTACGTCTGTTTTTCAGTTGTTATATTTTAGCAGTGTGTATTGGATTTTAGTAGACAAAAATACCCTTAGATCATGTATTCTAAATTTCTAAGGTTAAAGGTATTTTAATAATTTTCATTCTTAAAACTAAACAAAAGAAAAAAAACTCACCAAACCATTACTCACCTCCTTCATTCCTCACAACCCTTTATCTTTCATCTCTCTCACTCCAACATTTTATCTATCATCCTATGGTAGCCCAACTGAAAAAATCAGAAACATTGACTATTAAACAATCTTACAAAAAATGATTTTATAATGAGTTTTTATTTTATAATTTTTGTATTATCTAATTTTATCCAATTTTCACAAGCATAAATGAATTGGTAATTGACTGGGAAAAAATAAAAAAATACTCGTTGTTAAACAATTTCTTACAAAAAATGATTTTATAATGAGTTTTCATTTTATAATTTTTGTCTTATCTAATTTTCACAAGCATTATGACATAAAATGAATTGGTAATTGGCTTGGAAAAAAATTAGAAACACTCGTTAAACAATTTCTTACAAAAAATGATTTTATAATGAGTTTTCATTTTATAATTTTTGTCGTATATAATTTTATCTAATTTTCACAAGCATAATGACATCCGAAGGAATTGGTAATTGGCTTGGAGGATTTTTTTAGAGATGATGATTCAACATATGCAGATGATGAAATTAGAAATGTTAGTGAAGATGGTGAAATTAAAGAGATCTTCAATGAACCTTTGCCTGAAGGTGAATATGTCAAGGACTCAACTTTTTACAAAGGCAAATTGTTTAACGGCAAGTGTTTATGATTTTTTCAATTGAGGCTACAATAGGGATGACAGAGAAAATGTTGGAGTGAAAAAGATGAAAGAGAAAAGGGTTGAGAGGAACGAGGGAGGTGAGTAAGGATTTGGGGATTTCTTTTTTTTTAGTTTTGAGAATGAAAATTATTAAAATACCCTTAACCTTAAGTTAGAATCCATGATATATAAGGGTATTTTTGTTTACTAAAACCCAGTACACATTACTAAAATGTACTAACTTAAAAACAGGCATACGCACGTTAGCAAACACCATATATATATATATATATATATATATATATATATATATATATATATATATATATATATATATATATATATATATATATAACATGCACCATGTTTTTCTCTAATTAATGTAAATGTAATCAATCTGGTCATATAAATTGTAAATTGTAGGATTAAACTTGAGTGTAGTCAGTTTTCTATAAATATGATTTTCATAAAGTCAAGTTTATCAATTTTATTATCACATAATAAATCATGTTTTTTCAAAATATATAGTTTACTTTTGTCAGAGCCATTAAATTCCCCAACATAGTGGAAACCAAGTGTCCGAAATTGTCAGAACCTTTAAATTTTCGAGTGAGTAGAAACCAGGTGTCAGTGAAAGGGCATCTGAAATTCGGAAAGTGAAAGACAGGTGTGCAGCGCTGAGTGGCGAATCGGTTTAGTGACGGTAGTATTTAAAACAAAATTTCAAACTTCGTGCCACTTTTCTGCATGCACACCCTTCATCTTCAACCTTCTGAACCTTTCATTTTCTCCTCCTTCTCTCTACAATTTCCTTCTTCTCTCTACAAAATTTTACTCTTTTCTTCCTCTGATCAACATTCAGACAACGTTTGAGCTCTCCTGGCATCAAGGACTTTCATTTAAATTGATCAAGTTGCGGTTTTGAAGTGGTAAGTCAAATCTCGTTGTCTTTTAGGATCCATGCATTCCTGTTACATGCAAAGTATTGTTTGGTCTTGCATGTGTTCATCAAGCTCTTCTTTGAAACTATTTTCCATCTTTGATTCCATGGTTGGTTCTTCTGCACTAATCAGAATCTTATAGGAAGCCGTAGGAGTTACTTGGGATATATTCAGTACTGTGAAAGCTTAACATTTTCTGGGTTTCGAGGTAAGGGAAGCTTGTATAATTTAATTATGATTCTCTGTTTTGAATGGTTGTATGTTTAGATGATGTTTTGTTTGGTTATTTGATGGATATGAAATATTGGTGTTACTGCATGTGCGTCTGAAGGTGTTGATGATTGATAAATAGCGTGAACTAGGTAGGGATAAGGCTTGATCATAAGTCTGCAGTATTCTGTAGAATTATTACTTGTCACCGAGAGTCATTCGTGACCGTTCGGTTTCTGTTATGTGTGTTTGGTCTTAACTGAGTTCTTCTTCAGTAGAACTTCAGTTAATGACTGATCGGTCTTGTATTATTTATAATAGAATATAACGTTCGGTCTAAGCATAATTTTTCATTTCCAATTAGTAATCATCCTAGATAAGGTAATAATTATAGTTTAAGTTTTTCATATGATAAATATTCTCAGTTTGTAAACAATGTCCCGTTATTTCAGTGATCGGTCTTATTAATGTTCGGTCTTGTACTAGCATTAGGTTTCTTAGTATATTCAACTAATATCAATGTTAAGTTTCAGCCCTAAAGTGTTCGGCCTATACTCATAGTGTTCGCTCCAACGCATTAGTGTTCGGTTTAAGGTAATAGTATTAGACATAAACCAATAGTGATCGGCCTAAGCTCTTACTGTTCAAGTTAAGTCAATAGGGATCAGTCTAAGACAATAATGTTTGTTCTAAGTCATAAGTGTTCGGTCTAATATTCAAGGGTTCAGTTTAGCTTTAGAATTAGGTTGTTCGGATGTTCGGCTTCAAGGACGTTCGACTCATGCTTGAGTTGTTACTCTTCATATGACCGTTCGGTCATGTACACATATAGGGAATAATCTCCCGTTCGGTCTTGTTCACAGATTAAGTTAAGTTCTTTCGTTCGGTCTTATTTCTAAGATGTGATATTGTTTTCTTAGTTCAGTTTTGAATGTATTGAGGATGAAGTATGATGGTATTTGAAATGTGATATGAATTGAGTAATATGGATGTGAAAGAGTATTCCAAGGAGGAATATCTCAGGATTTGGTATTGAATGGTAAAGTATGAATGTGGTCATGCTTAGCTGACGTTTATCCTAATATTCTGTGATTACTCATTCTCAAGTAGAGAGGAGTAAGTCATGTGTGAGAATGACAGGAGGTCCTAGTCCATAAGGTGAACTTGGATGGAATAGACTAACCTCGGGTGACAACTATTGAGGGTATCCCAGTTATTACATCACCCGGGTGCAAAAATGTCGTAGCTACACATAATTCATACAGTCAGAGTAAAGTTGTCGGTCGTTGCATGCAATGATGAATGATATATGATTTTGATTGGTTGTTGTATGATTAAATCATGGAATTATATATTTTACTGAATTAATTAAATTACATAAGCTTACCCTATTTCCTGTCTTGTCTGTTTGTTCTTCCCATTGTCGTTTCTGTTACAATGATCATCCGGTGGATGTGAGAAGAAGGAGAAAAGTTGCTGGAAGAAGCTCTGGAAGAAGTGGAAGTGAAAGCTGAACCATAGGACCATTCGGTCGTTAGAATTGGTTTTATTTTGTATAAACGATCGGTGTAGGCTTAGTTTTGGAACCGTTCGGTTCATGCCGTCGTTTTGTAAGGTTTAAACTCTGTAGAATCTTAGTAAGGTTGTTCGGCCATAACTGTACCTTTTCCTCTTTTAACTGCATTGTAATATTATTAAGTGTGAGTATTCTATTATATAGTTTTACACTGTATTTTTGGGATGTTACAATTTTTATTCACTTATTATTTTGAATATAGTAAAAACTATGAAATTAATTTATTTTGTATTAAATATACTATTTATTCTTTTTTAAATTAAAATAGAATTTTATATATATATATATATATATATATATATATATATATATATATATATATATAATTGAATTGGCGATGAAACTTAAATGAAGAAATATTGAAACCAAGACAAATCAGAAAATAAAATATAAAGACTAAAATAATAATTAAATTTAACTTTTACTATCATGTTCTATCTTCTTACGACTCAAAATAGATGATGTTACCTTAAAAAATATACAACTTTTACAATATATTAAGATGATTGGTCATTGTCATTGTCAAGAACTCTAATTTTAACCACAATAATATAATTATATTGTTGGACAAAACTTTTTATAAAGGGTTCTCAATTATACATAAATGAATCATCTCATCAATCTCATTATATTTAGAAATTGTTATAATGTTTCATTTGTTTGCTAAAAAGTGCTACTTTCAAATTATACTGACTTAACACAACCATTATATAAGCTCTCACATGATGTTCTTCTCAAACTAATGAATAACAAATCCAACAATATTGTCATTCTTAATACAAATGTTTTATAACTTTGATGGTAATTTATTATAATAAGCATGCAATAAAGTATAAGTATACAAGTAGTATAAGTTTAAGAGGTATAACTTATTTCCAAAAAGTAATAACTAACTATTGTGTAAATATTAGAAACAATAATGTGATAAGTGTAAGTATAAGTATAACAAGCAGCATAAGTTTAAGGTATAACTTATTCCTAAAAAGTAATGACTAACTATTGTGTAAATATCAGAAACAATAATATGAAAAGTGTAACGACATACAACACTCAAATTTCAAAGTCAAATATATATCATACATTACTATTGGATTACAACTCTTCTTATTATTGTTAAATGAAAATGACTTTTAATATATTGCAATTCCATACATACTATCTATGACTACAATGTTTTTCTCTTCATAATCCTAGGTCCCTAAATTAAATGAGTGAAAGATAAAAAAAAATATCCTAAAATTAATTAAAAGAAGAAGAAATTATATTTAACCTATAATTATCTTGTATTTTTTTAGCTTATCATTTACTATGTTCGTAAGGGATTATAAAAAATAACACTAGACAACACTTTTTTATGTATCTAAAACAATTTAATTTCATACATTTATGTACATATACTTTTGAGTTAGTAAATTCATAATTATAATATATTTAAAAATTTATTTTAATTATTTTTTAATTTAATTATTTTATCCTTTAATAAATTTTTAATTTGACAAATAATTGATGAATTTTAATATGTCAAAATTTATAATAACTACTAACATAATTTTATTTAAATATAAAAAATATGTCAATTATTAATATATATGAACATTAAAATATTTATAGCAATTATCTATTATTATTTGTTTATTTATTTTTGTGTAAGGTTAAAATTTTGAATTTGGATATGGTGGAGGTTGGCGATTGTTCAGTGAAGTAAGTAGTACGGTTGAGGAAAACATTAGTTTGGATGGATTTAATTTAAAATTTGATTCAATTATAATTTAAAACATATTTTCTAATAATATTTAAAAATAAGTAAATTTATTATAAGTATAATACTATATAAGTAAATTTATTATAAGTATAATACTATATTATAGAAATTATTATTTATTAAATGAAAAGTATCATCAACATATAGTTTTTCCAAGATAAACTTATATTTTTTACAATTTAGTAACATTAAACCAAATTAAAGTATGTCGAATCATAACATCAGGTTGACCACATAAATTCAACCGTACACGGTGGTCTGTTGGGCACTCAACGCACGTGCTGTGACCTGGTTGGGAAATGTCATTTTCAGTATGTAATAATAGGATTAGTAGCAATAAACTAATATTTTTGTCTCATAACTATTAAATTATTTTATAGTCATGTAAAATTATATAAATTTTATTTATACAGTATAACGAAATTTATATAAGTTTTATTATGAAAATGATCAATAATTTTGAAACTAAAATAATATTTTTAAGTAGTAATACTTTTAATGTTTATTTTTTATTTATTATAAAATAGTTATAATAATTTTTTCTTTTTTTACATGTTAATTATACCACTTTCACTATAGAAAAATTATATTTTTTCTTATTTTCTCCTTTTTTTAAATGGTATCTGAAGCTAATTTAGTAATGAGATTAAATTTTAATATTAAATTATTTTTTTTGGAAATTTAAGTCTCATGATAAAAAATAGAAAAGTTTAATATTATATGAAAAATAAAATCCAAAAACTTATTTTAAGTGATGACAATTTTATATCTGAAAATTAGACTGAGATCTTTTTGTTAAATTTTTTTCTTGAAAAAAATATCTTATTCTTAAGACACATCAATCTCTCCATTAATAATGTCGAAAGAGCTTCTACTATAATGATTCGAAAATGGTTATATTTCTAAAGAAAAAAAATTAAAGAATAAAATAATAAATGTAAAGTGGTTACAAAATTTTGTTAAATGTGAAAATAATAGTCCCATAATGATTTTTTTAACTGTTTGTTGGTGTTTGGTTGGACAACAGCCTAGGTAAACATTTTAGTTTTAGTTTTTGATCAACGAAATAGAAAAAAAAAAAACAGTTTCATGAGAAGGATTGTAACAAAAGCAAAATCGCTGAGTGAGTGTTTAGCTGATGAAAAGAAAAGTGGGAACAATACATGAACTGATGAGTTGATGTTTAATTAATTGTTATAATAATAATAACAATAATTTACAAAGGCTAGTGGGTGTGGAAAATAGATAGACTTGATGTTGAAATTAGATAAAAATAGTGGGAAGTGTCGTCTAAGCAGAAGTATCTGCAAACAAAATCGGGTTAAATAACAAAACTTGTTCTTAACATGATATATGATTATTGTATGTCGTAAACAAATACGGTATAGTTTAGTTTCATTATCTATGATTTGGTCGATGTCATATTTTAACGAGTCATTGAGTTCATGAGTCCCATCACAGCAAGAGGAATTTGAGTTAGACCATCCAATTGAAGTGTTCCCATTCCAATTCCCATGACGGTTCTTGAAGCTGTTCCTCGTTCCAATTTCTGCTACTTGAATCTCCAGCTTCTGGGAGCTGAGAAAGCTCAGAAAGCTGAGAAAGTTGGAGCAAGTGAGAAACTTGAGATGAACTTTGATGAAGACGTGACTCTGCTCCTTCTGCCTCTGATGGACGGCGATCAAATGCTCGAAAGCTTCCAGATACGATATACACCCGATATAAGCTGAACTCGCATCTCAACTACACGCCATACATCAAAGATTACGATAACGAACATCAAAATTAAACATGTGAATGTGATGTTAGGAAGAGAAAGAGACGAAGAATTTGCAATTGTGTGTGTACCTGAGGGGTGACGGGGTTGGAGATGGCTCTGTACTCGTTCATCTTCCATTTGGTTTTTCTTCCCATAGGAGCTTTTCCTTTGTAGAACACCATGGATTTCTTCACCCCAATAACTCTGTTATCAGAAGAATAAACATAGCCAGGTGAACCAGTAGCTTTCCAGTACCCAGAAGCTGTGGTTCTGCTAGGTCTCCCTCCTCTGGCTTCTCTCTCTTGCCCAGGCGAAAAGAAAAACCATTGCTCTGTATCCCCACGGCAAAGCTCCCCCGCAAGTGCTGCAAACAATTATTTTACAAAAACGAGTGAATCATATGCACAAAAGTTTGCTTATTTATTTATTTATTTATTTATTTATGAAGCACATACTTGGGAGGTTCCATGGTTCCAGGGCATTGATATCAACAACTGGAATAACTCTATCTATGGCAGCAGTAACAGCAGCAGCATTATTTCTTGAAGCTTCTAGCTTGTTGTGTAGGTAGAAGCCAACAAGCTCTTCTTCTGTCGGGAAAAAGCGAAAACCAGGTGGATGATCTTCCATGATGTTTGGCATAATTTTGAGGTCTGTTTTACTTTTGTGCACATTGGAATGAGGTGAATATAT
This sequence comes from Vigna umbellata, assembly GCF_029865625.1. NCBI lineage: Eukaryota > Viridiplantae > Streptophyta > Magnoliopsida > Fabales > Fabaceae > Vigna > Vigna umbellata. The sequence continues at coordinate 14,166,355 of NC_142167.1, forward strand.
ATGTATAAACGAAGGAGAAGATTGAAGGAGAAAAAGGTAGGGTGGTGGGGCAGAGAGATTCAGCGTGTAAATTTAGAAAATTGGCAAGTTTTGATGGAAACTTTTACGCGGTTATGGGAAGGAGAAATCGTCTATGTTATCCATGTTGGATACCTTATGATGGCTACATACCTATAATATCCAATAAAATGTTATTTTGAACAAGTCCTCCTCTCTCCAAAACCATATGACAGAGAGACAAAAAAAAAGTCTGCTTCTTTCAATTTCTCACTCGTTCTAGGTATCGGCAAATGCAATCATTTTATGTTTAAGTCAGCTAGGTTTTTGTGTAACCAAACCTAATTAATTCTTTCCAACCCTAATTTTGCAGAGATTTTTTGTCAACATGTTAATGGACATTTCTTCTGCGGATCTATCATCTATGCAGGGCAATCTCACTGGTGGAACAAGTCAGATATGTTATGTTTTCTTTTCCTCTCCACGAAATAATGTAGTTTATTATTCCCATTTTATTTCGTTTCATAAAATAAATGTTTTTATTGTATAATAATTGTTTTAAAATAGGAATCACTTAATATTTCACCCGAGTCATGTGAATTGAAAAACATTAAAAAACAATATTTTTTTAATTTCATTAATCTCTGTTTTTTTCAAAGTCCACTTATTGAAACTTTACATCGTAAATTAGACTAATCACTTAAAATGACATTACTGTTAAATAAAGGGTGCTGAGAAAATTTTATTTAAGTATGGTGTATCTGATAAAATAATTGTTTGTATCTAAATCTACGAAAATTTATTGTTTTTTATTACACATGAAATCCAATTATATAAGTAAGCGTAATAATAATAATTATTATTTTTATATCTTATTTCATTATGGATATAAATAATTTATTCATCATCTATGTTATTTTTATATCTTATTTCATTATTTATATTTATGTGCTTTGTCCTCACTCGCACACTTTCCGCGAAAACTTCCCAGAAGGTCACCCATCCCTAAATTGCTCCAGGTATCCTCGATTAATGAAGCCTTATATGCTTGAATTTTAGGTTTCTAGTATTAAGCGAAAGGTTATACCTATAATTATGGGGTTAGGTCAACCCCAAATTACTAGTACTGATAGGCAACATTGGGAAAGAAGCACTACGCTTGGGAATCAAGGACACGAAAACTTTGTATCTATCTATATCTATGGCTTATCGAGATTGGGACTAACAGGAATGGTTGGGACAATAAATATCCATCTCGTTCATATTTTGGATACCCATAGAACCATCGAAGATTATTGAGGTGACTAATTCCAGGAAATTAAGCAGCGTAGAGGACAAAGAAATTTGTCCTCACTCGCACACTTTCTGGGAAAACTTCCTAGAAGGTCACCTATCCCTAAATTGCTCCAGGCTAAGCACGCTTAACCATGAAGTTCTTATGGGTCAGGCTACCGAAAAACAAATGCATTTTGGTTATATGAGTAGCCAAATCAATTCCTTTAAGCTATCTTTCAATTGTATAGTCCCATACCTATACAGTCTCCAGATCCCTCTCATTCCGGTGTATGTCCGATTCGTCCATGTACCCCTTCCACTGAAAGCCTGCCAGGAGCCGCTCATTGTCCGTGACGCTTTGCACCGGCGATCACTCCCCGCCCTCGTCAGTGCCCGGGCGTCACACTTGCAATATAAATATGAATCTTGAAAATATAATAGTCTCTATTTTCACATAAACATGTTGTGTGTGTGCTTATGTATGTTTTTTTTTTACTTTGTGATTCAGTAAAAATATTCCGGATATGTTTAACTGTTTTATTCAATATCCATTTGTAAGAATGTTACGAATAGTTATTTGGAATTAACATGATGATTTTATAATTAAAATTAAAAAATGGAAAGTAAATTTCTAACATCTCATTTTAATAGTATAAAACTAAAAAAAATGAAACGTTACATAAATGCTAAAACAACCACTAGATAAGACAAACCTCGCTCAAAGAACAGGTCTACTTTTGTACATCTATCTAAACTCATCTATTTCTTCCCCATCTCTAGCTGGAACAACTGAAAAGGTGAATCCCTAAGCTCACACCATTAGGTGATCATCGCAATAGAGAAACAACATATAAAGATAGACACAGAAAAGCAAGGGTAAGCTAGATAGAAAACAATATATCATAAGTTTAAAGCATTTCATATAAGAATTATGTATAATTTAATCCAATCCAAACATCTTAACATGCAAAGACCTAAATCGATTGTCGGAACTTAGAATGATTGTCGAGCAATGGTAGGTTATGCACTCGTGGTGGTCTCTACTGTAACATCCCGATTATATAATAATCAATATTATATAATAAGGACGTTAACATTCAAATATAGAGAACAGTCGGAATTTTGACGTGTAATTAAAGTGCGAAATTACAGTCATCCAAATAAAAGGAGTAAAAATTTAAACTTAAACAGTTGAAAGGATTAAACACTACAAGTGTTCAATCAGGAAACTCTAAGAAGACTATTCCGCAATCTCAGCAACCTCCAGCTCTTGCTCCAAGGGAAACTCTGCGACAACATCTGCTCCCATCCAAGTGGATGATCATCGCCAAAGAAACATACCCAAACAGCACACGACACAAAACAATGCAAGGGTGAGCTAGATATAAAAAGCATATTATACATATAGCACAGTTAACTCATGTTATCATACTTAGATTAGTATAAAAGAACAATTAGAGCATATTCATTAAACCGCAATTTCACCCACTCATACAACATGCAAAGGTCATCCAAACATGGTAAATTGACATCACAAGACTTGTTACTTTATACCCCGACTCGTTCGGACTAGAATGATTACCGAGCTATGGCGGGTCTTGCACTCGTGGTGGCTTTATGGAACTTGGGCACTACCGCCCTGGCACTACCGCCTGGTGAAACTTTGGGCACTACCGCCCGGCCACAGTCACGAGGTTAATCCGTTATCACTCACCTTGGATCATATGGAAGCACCCAAGACTAGGACCTCCTGTTACTCCTCACCACATGGTTCAATCCTCTCTACATGAGAAGAAAGACCACTGGAGTTTCAGGATGACCCCCAAAACTGAGCTACCATGTAATCATTCTATACAACCCCAAAACACCACCATGTATCCTCTCCTTGAGGATCATGGAATTACGTTCATGAATCATATTGTTACTTTAAACCTTATCCCAAGTCATGAATAAACAGAAAGTACCGTATTATCACAGTAAATACAACATACCTCATACTTTTCACATAATTCACATCACAGTTTATATATATTCCAAACATTTTGCACATAATTCAATTCAGATAAAATGAACTTAAAACGCAACATTACTATTTGGACGAACGTTATTCAACGAACGGTATTGGACGAACGCTTTTTACCAATTGGCCCAACGCTATTTCACCGAACAAAGCCGAACGCTGAGATTGATACTTAGGCCGAACGCTTGGATAGAATTCTTAGGCCGAACGCTATTTCACCGAATACCATATAGACCGAACACTTCTAGAACGAACGTTAGGAGATCAAATCATACTAGTCGAACGCTCAAGGACGAACACAAAGTTGGATTCAACACTACTGAGCCGAACGCTAATATCAAGTACCTAGGCCGAACGTTAGACCATTGAACACCATATCGAATTCCTCACTGTTTTGGACGAACTCTCAAAGATTAAACCTCCTAAAAAACCGAACGCTATTTAAGACGGACGTTTAGAGTCTTGGTTGGATAACTATATCACTTTGCCGAACACCTAAAATACTGGCCGAACGTCTAGAACTGAGGACGGATGATTTCAACTTAACCGAACGGTACTAAATCAACTCCTGACCGAACGCTACTAAATCTATTCTGACCGTTCGGTACTAAATCAACTCCTGACCGAATGCTACACTCACCAGGACGAACGCTCAATATATAACTTAAGGACGAACGCTCAACCCATTCCTGCCGACCACTAATTGGTCGAGCAACTTGGACGAACGTCCAATTTTGACTCATCAAAATTGGACGTACGCGCGTTCTGCAGAATCACGAAATCCAGAAACCCAGAAACCCAATATTCATCCCCAAATTCCATATTTGCATTAATACAGTATGAATCAACAATCAAACAAAAGATCTAACTCCCCTTACCTCTTGAAGACTTCCTTAGTGAATCTTTCTCCAAAAGATTTGTAGTAAAGCTCTTCACTCCTCTCGATGCAACACCCAACACTTTTCTGGAATCTAACTCTCCCAAGACTTGCAGCACCAAGCAACTCCAGCAACTCTAGCAACTCTAACTTCACCTCTCTCACAAAGCTTTGCAGCAAGGATTTCTCTCCCTTAGTGCAAAACCCATTACCCCTTTTTATTTCCTACACCTAATGCTTTCTGAATGTGCCAAAAATGGGAGAAAAACCTGGAAGTGCTGCTCCCCACCTTCCAAATAAAACAAAACTTCCTCTTTTTAAAATGATAAAAATTTAGGTCCTTACATCTACTGCTTTGCAAAGTCATTGCCAATGGGTTTCACCCTACCACACTCACGAGGTTAGTCTGTTCCGGGCATTGAGACATACTGGAAGCCCCCAAGACTAAGATCTCTTACTACTCCTCACGACATGGATCAATCTTCTCTAAATGAAAGTGAAAGACCATCGGAGTTTTAGGATAACCCCTAAGATTGAGCTTTCTACATTCATTCTAAACTTACACAGGGCACCACCATGTAACCTCTCCGTGAGGATCATGGAATTACGTCCATCATACTTTCACTTTAAAACTTAACTCAAGACAATGAACAACCAATTACTATATTACATGATCATACATACTTCATACTTAGGATAGAACTTCATTTATATCAAATTAAAACAAGGATGAAAAGAGTGAACTAAACTTAGACCATTCGCTCAGCGCACACTCTCGCATAGTGAAACCAGAGGTTTCTCGTACAGCGACCCAACTCGCTGTGTGAATAAACTTCCAGTAGTACCAAACTTCAACCCCTTCGCATAGTGTCCAGATTCGCCATGCAGATCGTCAAATAGAGAGCAACCGTCTCAAACCATTCGCACAACGCGTCTATTCGTTGTGCGAATGCCCTGACAGAGAGCATTTCGCCAGGGTGACTCGCTGTGCAAATCCATTCGCACAACGAGTTTGCATAATCTGCATAACGAAGATCTGCAGAATTATGCAACTCAAACCTCAATTACCAATTCTAACTATTTTTCCCAACTTCTAACACTTCTAAATTATTTTATATACCTAATTAAACTTGACCAAGTGATTTTAAACCTTCCTAACATCAATCTAAAGTGTTCATAGATCAATTCCTACTCTAGAACATCAAATTTATCAACTTAAAGACCCAAATCACAATCTACCACTTTGAACATGTTTTTGACCATTTTGATAAGTCACATTTGACTTACCCAAACTGTCCCAATAGATCAATTGAGCCGTCAACTCTAATTTCTCATTTTCACTACTTCACTTCCTCTAAAATGAGTTCTAAACCAAGTAGAGCTCTACCTCATTACCACTACACTCTCCTAACTTCAATATCTAACATCATCAAGTGTTAAACAAACCCAAACCAGTTCATAAAGTACCTCAACTACACTAAATAAGTCCAATAAGCCTTTCTCACCATTTCACTACCTTAAACCTCCATTTTATACCACACAATTAATAACAAAGATTACTCTTTTCCTATAAAATTCCAATTTGTACAATTCAACTCATCAACATGTATAGTCCCATACCTATACAGTCTCCAGATCCCTCTCATTCCGGTGTATGTCCGATTCGTCCATGTACCCCTTCCACTAGAAGCCTGCCAGGAGCCGCTCATTGTCCGTGATGCTTTGCACCAGCGATCACTCCCCGCCCTCGTCAGTGCCCGGGCGTCACATGCCCACCAGCTTCTGCCTGGTTCGTCCTCGAACCACACCGTACTGGGAGAGGCTAGGCTCTGATACCAAAATGCATTTGCTTTTCGGTAGCCTAGCCCATAAAAACTCCATGGTTAAGCGTGCTTAGCCTGGAGCAATTTAGGGATGGGTGACCTTCTGGGAAGTTTTCCCGGAAAAGTGTGAGTGAGGACAAAGCACACTGGAAAGCCACGTGGTGATGTGTGGGGGCAGTCGACATTCCCTGTAGGTTGCCGGGGCGTTACAACTGCCATCACCAGACTTCCCACAGTGGCTTATCATGCCTTCCGGGACGCTTTTCTTACTCAGACCACCAACCTGCCCCGGGCACCCAGACTCTCCATTTTCGACACCTGCTACGATTTGAACGGCTTTGTTACGGTTCGGGTGCCCACCGTCTCCTTTTACTTTTCAGGTGGACAGATCTTGACCCTTCTGGCCAGAAACTTTATAATGGAGAGTTTCTGTGAAGAATCTGAACTTTCCAATTTCCCTACTTTTCTTCTAAATCTTCTATTTCTTTTGGTGGGTTCTTGAGTTTTGTCGCTGTCATTTCTTCCTCCATGTTGAGTTGTTCGAAGTGGGAAGCCAAGGAGTTGCAGGTGGTTGTGGTTATGGTTAAAAACAAGAAGAAAAGAAGAGTTTTGACAACGGTCATGGTTGTTAGTTGGTTGGTGAGGAAGGACTCAGAGCTCCACCTTCACTTTTCGTTGTTCCTTCATTATATTGGTGTTTGATTTTGGGGGAAAATCATATTCTCTGATAGTCACTTACACGTCATCATTCACAAATCAATATAGTAACATGTTGCATATAACTAGTGCCACATCATTAATGTATTAACTCCGTTTGGTGATACTTAACGAAATGGACAAATTAGACGCAAATTTTACTAATTGTGGACATATTCCAAACACTTCTAAAAATGGAGACTGAGTTGAGATTAAGCAACAAAAATGGAGACCAAAAAGACTATTAAACCTAGAAATAAGTTTATTAATTTACAATGAATAAACTGCATAGATATTTAATTTTTTATTTTAATCTTAATTAAATTTTAAAATTTTAAAATTTTAAACTTTTAAATCTTAAAACTATTATATAAACCATAAAAAATTAATAAAATAAACTATTCATTCACTTAAAATTACATCACGAATAATTATTTCTTATTACTTTTTTCTTTCTTCCTCTTTAATATAAATATGAAATTTATATTACTTTTCTTATATTTCTTTTACGCAAATTATAAATTATATATTAGATATGCAAATAGTACATATACTTTAATTTAAATAAATTTAAAAAAATTAAAACTAAGTGTTAGACATCATTAAAATAAAAATAGTATAATAAAAAAAATTGTCCCCAAAGTTTCCAGTATTATATGTACTAGCATAAACACATGAACACACTAACGGTTTAAAAATCATGATTTAGAATTAATAGTGTGTTTAAAATAATAAGACTTGATTATTTTAATATTAAAATTTTAAAAAATAAAAACAATTTTTATAAACAAATTTCATTATTTAAAAACACAATAAAAACAATTTTTGTAGAGTTTTTTCTAGGTTCTCTCACCGTCCATTCATTTGTTTGAAGATAGAAGACTAGTAGGGTGATCCTTGTGGCAAGCTCTTCACTTTTGTCTAATCAGTTTCTTCAATAAAGTAAGTTGATGTTTTGCTCCCTTTCTTGGTTGCTTTTTTCTTTCTCTGCATGTGACCCTTTTTGGGTCGCATGTACTGTTTGAGTCTTCTATAAGAGTCCTTACTGATAAGTGATCATGATGGTGTGTCTTAATCGTGTTTGTGTGGTTTATAGGGCCAATAGGGTTCCTATGCATCTGAATGTGCTTAAGGGTTCTTGATCAATTTAGTATGTCTCTCAGGTAAGGAAAACTAATTGTATTATTTTTAACTTATAGATACTTTGTAATTGTTAATTGTATACTTGTAATGTTTTATTGGTGTAATTGAGTTCTCGGATGAAATTTGATATATGGAGTTGAATTAGGGGTTTAATTTGGTTTTAGTGATTTGTATTATGAAATTGAGTATGTTGTTTGACTGATACTGCAAATAAGATGAATTGAGTAATGTACAATCTGATAGTTGGTATGTTTCACCGTCTGTGATTGTTGCTGGACTGAAATGATATAAATATGCAAAATTATGTTTTTTAAACTTGTTGGGTGAAGTCGAAGTTAGAGAGCTTCAAATTGGTGGTTCCTGGGTAAGAATATACTCGTTGGGTAAAACCAAAGTCAAAGAGCTCATTGACTTGGTGGTTATTGGACGATAATAATCTTGTTGAGAAAAATGAATGTTAGAGAGCTCACTGACTTGATAGTGGCTAGACAAGACAAGTATCGTTGGATGACTTTGGAAGAATTAAGTATATGAGTTCTAGGGATAATTTCGTTTGACGAGCTATTTGGTCACTAGGCGAGTGTGCTTTTAGGCATTACTCTTTAAATTAATATATATTCTCGATGTATAAGATTAACAAAGTTTAACTCTATTTTCATATGTTTTGTTTTGGTATGATTGATGTGTGATTTTTGTGAATGTTAAAATGATGGTTGGTTTATGATGTTCATCTGAGAATGATTGGTGTTAATCCAAGGAAGATTAGTTGTAGTTACAATAGTGTATATATATATATATATGTGTGTGTGTGTGTGTGTATATATATATATATATATATATATATATATATATATATATATATATATATATATATATATATGCAATATTGAGAGTTATTTTGTTGCTTTATTAACCTTGTGTGTGTTAGGGTAAAAACATTGACAATGACTCTACAAAATAGTAAAGACTACCACAAGTTCATAACTCACTAGAATTTAATAATATTAATACATGTATATAGATCAATGAGTCTAGTATGAGTCTTTATATCTTGGTTGTTATGAACGAGAGCTGTGTGACAATTTCTCTATATCTATTTGTGAATATTCTTTTTGCATATTAGCTTACCATTTCTTTCATGTTGTTCTATTTATGTTGTTTTTTTTATTTGCAATGATTACTTTGACGATGTAAACAAATAAGGACATAACATCCCGTCTGAGATGTGAATGATGCAACGATTTATATTAGGTTAGTGACCTGTCATAAATTTATTTTTATTTTATTTTTTAAAAAACTCTAGTCCTATTATATGACCTGTCATAAATTTATTTTTATTTTATTTTTTAAAAAACTCTAGTCCTATTATATTTATTATATTCTTATGTTAAGTACATAACTTGTATGGAAGAGTGTAATGTAGAAGTTATATGTTTGTATTATTTGTTTAATGATTATTATATATACAATATTTTGTTTAGTAGATTTATACCTGAGATGTTACATACATATTTTTAAATATCTATAAATTATTTAAATTCTAAAAGTGATAATTAAAAGGATAAATTTTGAAAAACAACATGTATATATAATTATAGATATAACTATAGAAAAATAAATTTTAGTTATTGAAACAGAAAATATTATAAGTAATATTGTGTAAATAATTTTTTTATTATGAGTAATAATTTAAATTTAAAAAATGGATACTAAAATGATAAAGAGTAAATAATTCTTTATTTATAATTCGAAAAAGTAGTTATTAAAATGAAAAAACTAAAAAATAGTTTTTTTTATTATAAATTACAATTTAAATTTAAAAAAAAAATAATTAAAAAGATGAAATTGAAAAATGAAATCCTCCTTATATATAATTATAAAAAAAACAATTCATTTTTAAATAAACATAGCAAATCTCAGTTGACGCACCCAACACATTTATCATTACGTGGAGTTGAAAAATAGCAACCTTTAATTATTAGTAAGGTTTAAACATACTTTTGTTATGTTTCTGCTAAAAGTTGATTTTAATATAATTTATTTATTCATATTTTTTATAATTGTATACTGCCAATATTAACATTTTCACTGTATCATTAACTATTTTATATCTAGACAACAATATACTAATGATATAAATAGTTTAGTATGATAAGTAAAATTGAATTTTGACAATGGAAATAAATTCTTAAAATTTTGTGTCCAAAACTTAATTTAAATATATTATTTTTGTATTATATGACCGTTTGGTCAGTCTTAAATTGGATGGTCAATTACGAAGTTATCGACCGATTAAGGATAACAGTTAAAGTTATTAATTAGTGTCTGAAACGGCAGATAAAGCCATCAATGAATATTGAGAGTAATTAAAGTCATTTACAAATAGTTAATGTAGATAATTAAAGTCATTTATGGACAATCAATGTGTCGAAATTGATTCGAAGCTTAAGGTCTATAAATTAAAAGAATCGATTTGAAGCTTAAGGTCTATAAATTAAAAGTTTTGAATTCGATGAAAGGAGCATTATTCCACTTATTTAAATATATCATTAACTTGAATCAATTGACCAGTAGTTGACTTGTAACGGGACAATCCAACACTTTTTTCCAGTGCAGAATTGTCTAACTATAATAATACTAGTCTACCAAATAAATATTCTTTGTTTTTTAAATTACAAAATTATCAGGGTCTATTGTTTTTTTATGAGAAACTAAAATTATTATTTTTCATTTTCTATCAAAACTTTTAAAGGAACAAAACAATGAGGTAATTTCATAATTTTTCCTTTAAGAGTATTTTTTCTTTTTAATCAAATAAAAAGTATCTCGGTGTGTGAATTTCTTTTTTGTCATATAACTAATAATGTAAGAATTAAAAACATTGAATGCTAACTTAGTTGAAAAACATAAAACTTAATACTCTGTGAATGAATCTGGAAAATCCCATAACAATGCACAAAAGTTCATATAATCTGACAAAATAATAATCATGTATGTGATTCATAGTATTTCAGAGATTATATAATCATAAAACTGAAGTCATAGTATCTCAAAGATTACATAATCATAAAGTTAGTCTAAGAAAATATTTTATTAATATAATAGCTACTTATCATTACTATAATGCACCATAAAAAAATAGGAAAGTGTACCAACCTCCTGCATAAACATCAAAGATAGGTTCAACTTGTGGTACGATTATCAGAATCAAAACGCTAACAGCAACTATCACTGCGATTCTGAGAATATGGGAAGGAATTCCCGTACAAATATAAATAAGCCATGAATCGGCTATAAGATAATATAGTGCTGATACGGTGCATACTATTATAAATTTTATTATTCCCCTTTTCATATTTCGGAACTTGTAAATTGGAGTTTCATTTATCGGTATTAGTAGAAGCCCGATAAACAAACTATTCCAAGCAGCTTTCATCAGGGAGTCAACATCAGCAGCACTAGTCATAAATGTTAGAACGAAGAGGAAATACGCTGCAAGAAAATTTCTAACTCCTTCCTGCCTTAAGAAAATATAGAAAGGAACGTCTCCATGTTCTTCTTTGTTTCCATGTTCTTCTTTGTTTCCATGTTCTTCTTCGTCAGTATCAGAAAATCCATCCAGTGCATCATAATATTCTTCTTCGGCTTCTTCAACATCTTCAACAGCTTGAACATTATCCATAACTCCTTGTGCTCCTTCGACATGGACTTGAACATTACCTATAGCTCCTAATGCTTCTTCAACATCTTCTTCAATATCTTCAACTTCAATATCTTCAACATTATGGGCTTCAGCATTACCCATATTATACAATAAAGGAAAGAAAAGCGGAAAGCGGAGGAAGAAACCTAGGGAAGAAAAGTTATCAAGATAATGGGCGAAAGTAATAGCTATGTGGGTGCAAAAAGAAAGCTAGGCAAGCATACAAACATATAACAAAAATAGGAGTGCACCAAGTAAAGCAAAATAAAAAAAAATTCAATGAGTGAAGGTGTATGGGATAAAATCCAGTGGTGCATCAGAAAAGAAAAAAAAAACAAGCCCAATATGAATGGGTTGTTTGTAGAAAAGGCCCAAAGCCTAAACCCTTTATTAGGGTTACCAGAATTGGCAATGAGCTCAAGGCTCAACTAAAAAAAAGAAAAAAAAGAAAAAAACAATGGAGTGCAAACAGGGGCTGCGTGTCATCAAGGAGAAGAACCAGCGCACCAGCTAGGCCCAAGGTTGTGTGGTCTACTTTCAACTGGGGGATCTTAAACCGAGCTTTGAACAACTTGCAGCATGGCAAACAACCCAAGCAAAGAAACCAGCTGAAGAATCGTTTCTTCTCAAACTTGCTTAGACAAAGAGGTTTAGTCTAATACACTCATGAAAAGGAAAAAAAATACCAAAAGGAAAACTATACAAACAAGAATGCATAAAAATCAGAATCAAATGTAAAAGATACTTGCTCATAAACTCTTTATAAATTAAGGATATTATTAACTACTTGCTTCACAAAATTAACCACATGGTGTCATTAACACAAAATTAACCACATGGTGTCATTAACCCCTTATAAAGCAAACTTAACCAGTGTGAAATATTTCAATAAGCTAATGATTATCCTAACCACATAAAAGTTATTCTTGCTTTTCTATTGGATTCATGTTGATTTTTACAAGCAGATATTAAATAGAATAAATTGTAATAAATATACATATAAAGACAAACCTAATTTAATATAAACATATTTTATTGCCATATCACAATTTACAAGCACCTAAAGTAGGATTTATCATATTCAATAAATTTCGGATTTAAAAAAGGATGAATTTTTTTAAAAACAAGATAAATTAAGATATTTGCACATTAAGCAAGAATATGCCACCTTTTTTATAAAAGAAAAAGTATGCCATTAGTTTCATTAGCCATGTTCTAATCACATCTTTCATACTATCCTAATCTTTATTTGTCATCACAAATAAGTGTGGCCAATATATTGTTTCAACTTCCGACAACATTTATACAACAAAATAGCACATACCGAGACAACTACAATAATAGTTGTTTGTCTTTCAAAGACAATGCTATTCCACCCGTTTTTCCACTCTACCATCAACTAACATAGACAGAGCACCTTTACAGGTTGTATATACAAAATCATGTCTAAAAATTTCCACAAATGTATATGCAAAATCAGAAAGTGGTATATAAAATTTCAGACGAAAAATAAAACAAGGTAAAGGACCAACCTATTGCAATAGCCGTGAATAGCGGACGGAAGGGAGTTCGCAATAGCCGTGAATAGTGAATCAACTCTTTAGTTGTTAATGCCCACGAAAATGATGGAGGAAGTGAGCCCCTTGGCCGTGGATGAGTCGTGGATGAGTCATGGATGAGTCGTGGATGAGTCGTTGAAGAGTCGTGGAAGAGAAGAATCCGCGAAAGATTGAGTGAAAAGAAGGAATTTCTGACCCTATCCCAAACCCTACCGTCCTCCTAGGGGCTCTGGGGGCTTCAGAAAAGATCCCATTAAATGGGCCAAAGAAAATGGGCCATATATTAAGTACTAAAAAAATGCTAAAAACTATTTTTTATAATTTATCCTTTTTATTTCTTGTCTTTAATTTACAATTTTTTTATTACATTTATAAAAATACAGTGAATGCGTAAGTTAATATGGATGCATCGGAAGTAAGTGGAATAATTAGGTTTTAGGAATGATAACAAAAAATAAAATAAAAAGAAACACAAGGCTTGGGATGATGTCCAGCGGATGGAAAATAGGGGTAAGGAAGTGGGCCAAGGCCCAAACCCTTATTTAGGGTTTTCTTGCTCGGGTGTTACTCCCTCCACCACCACATTTTTTCTTTCCACCTCTCCAACTCTGTTACATATTTTTTTAATTATAAAAATAACCTTTTTAAATTACAAAAAATAACCTTTTTACTTTTCAAATCTTAATTATTTACTTTAACCCTAAAATCTATCTTTCTACCCCTTCTCACCCACCTCCCAACTCTGTCAGATTTCCATCTCTACTCCATCACATCTGTTTTCTCATCTTCCACCTTTCTTCTATATCTGATTTATAAAAATACTCGTCAAACAAATACTCGTCAAACAAATATAAAAATAATAACATAATAAAATTATATATTTCATATGATTAAACTAATAAATAATTTTTTATATAACTATAAAATTATTAAAAAATACAAAAGTCATATATAAAAATATATATTATACAAAAACCCTAACTATATATAATGTGAAAAATAAATAAAAAATCTAAATATATACTAATAACAATAAAGATCCTAAAAAATACATTATTAAAATACATCAAAATATATTCAAAAATAATATATCAAAAAATATAAATTATATTATTTAAATATCTTTAAAATTAATATAAAAAAAACTGTAAAATAAACGTATAATCTTTAAACGGACGTGAGCATCCGTCAACGGATGTCAACAACCGTTTAAGGAAAAACGGATGTCAACATTCGTTTCTCCTTAAACGGATGTTGACATCCGTTGACGGATGCTCCCATCCGTTTAAAAATTATACGCTTTATATTTTAGGGTTTTATTACGCACCTTCACGCCTCTGAACCTCTCATGCCTCACGTCTCTGAACCTGCACCTTGAAGCACCACCACACTACACGTTAAGGATGAATTGTTTTCCCCACTTCCAATCTTACTAAACACAAAGTCCACCACACTCTCACGTCATAATTCTATAAAATAGAAGAAAAAGTGGAACGGAAGAGACAACCAGGAGACGTGTAACGTAAGAAATAAAGAGGAAAAATAATAAAGAGAAAGAGGAAAGAATGATAAAGAGAATAAATACTCATGTAGAGAGATTTTAAATAATATTAACCCTAAAACTTTAATAAGGGTAAAATAGGAATGAAAAAAATAAAAAAAAGGGTAAAAGAGGAATGAGGTGGTAGAGAAAGCAAGTGGTGATGGTAGAGGGAGTAACACCCCTCTGTTCCAGTCCAGCATGTCTCCAACCTCCTTCCCTCAATCACCGTTTGCTCCCCTCCCCCAACAAACTTTCTTTTATCCGTCCTGCCTTTTCTTTTTCTTTTTTTTTAATTATAATAAAAACAAAACTATTAGACGTTTCAAATCTTTTTTCTTTTTTTTGTTTTCTCTTTCTCTTTTTCTATATTAAAAATAAAAAGTAAAAATGAAAATCAAAAAGTAAAATGAAAATTACAAAAAAAAGTTCAAAAATAAAAGTAAAATAAAAATATAAAAATATAAAAATAAAAATAAGTAAATAGAAAAAACATACAACATAATAAAATAGAACATCAGAAAACATCATGACTAAAACTCAAACCCAATACTTCGTCGTTTAATGGAAAATTTTTAAATAAAATATCACAATATTTTAACATAATAATAATAATTTAAAATATATAATTATTTATTATTTATTTTATCTCATATAAATATTTTGCATGGGTCTCATATTTTGACTTCAACAATAGTTGTATCTTCTTACTTGAATTGAAACTTTGTTTAAAAGTATATTTAAAAAGCTTTCGAAAATTATAACGTAACGTTGGAAAATGATTAAAGTACGTGTGGAAATAAACAAATTTTAGAACTTTTCAAACAAGTGGTTTTTGTGTAAACAGATGTTGAAGATTTGACCATTAGTTTCTATATTTCTTTAGTCAAATTTTCCTCACTAAAGAGTAGGCAAAGGTGACATACCCAACAATTTTCATGTTTTTTTTTTTATGTTTAATGTGTGATTTTTGGGAATATTAAAATGAAGATTAGTTTATAATATTTGTTACTATGGACTCATAGCTGATCCAATGGTAGAGGTGCAAGAGAGCCTCTAAGTTATTTTGAGCTCATGGCCGATCGATGATACCTCTTAGGCCAACGAAACGAGCGGACAAACAGTTAACCAATCAGTAAAAATAATCGTTAAATAATCAATAATAATAAATACTGTCAACACCCAATTTTGTCCGGATAGTTTGAATAAAATAAAAATGTGTCAAATTTTGTATCTTTTTCACCTTTATTTCCACTTTCATTTTATCTTCATTTTGGGTTTATTTTTTGTAAGACCTTGGAAATTAACACTGCACACCACTTGTCAAATCTCATAAATGCATCACGCCACACGCTTAGTATCATTTAAAACGCACTCACGAGCTCTGACGCACGTCGCCAAGTGTCAATTTGGAACCTTCTGAATCAGTAGTGGAAAACAGGTGTCCGTATGAGAGTGCACGTCCGTTTGACGTTGGGAAGAAAACTGATTTTTCTGAAAACACTTCTTTCCACTCTCTGCATGCACCTTCTTTCTCACAAAGCCCTGACCTTTCTTCTTCTCCACCTTCTCTCTAGAAAAACCCTATCTTCTCTCTACTGTAACTCACCACTCCTTCCTCCGATCAACTTTCAGAAACCGTAGGAACGTTCTCTGAGCCGTGAGCTTCAAGTTGGACCGAACAGTTTCAGAAGCTGAAGCTGGTAAGTTTTCCCTTAGTCGTTCGTTCTTATATTCCCTGAAAAACTAGGTTTTGGCTGCATGCAAGTGTGTAGTCTGAGTACCTCGATTTCTTGTGGTTAGATTTGATTGGAAGAGTTAAGTGACCATTACGGGTAGAAAACGGTAGCTGGACTAAAGAAATATAGAAACTAATGGTCAAATCTTCAACATCTGTTTACACAAAAACCACTTGTTTGAAAAGTTCTAAAATTTGTTTATTTCCACATACTACGTACTTTAATCATTTTCCAACGTTACGTTATAATTTTCGAAAGCTTTTTAAATATACTTTTAAACAAAGTTTCAATTCAAGTAAGAAGATACAACTATTGTTGAAGTCAAAATATGAGACCCATGCAAAATATTTATATGAGATAAAATAAATAATAAATAATTATATATTTTAAATTATTATTATTATGTTAAAATATTGTGATATTTTATTTAAAAATTTTCCATTAAACGACGAAGCATTGGGTTTGAGTTTTAGTCATGATGTTTTCTGATGTTCTATTTTATTATGTTGTATGTTTTTTCTATTTACTTATTTTTATTTTTATATTTTTATATTTTTATTTTACTTTTATTTTTGAACTTTTTTTTGTAATTTTCATTTTACTTTTTGATTTTCATTTTTACTTTTTATTTTTAATATAGAAAAAGAGAAAGAGAAAACAAAAAAAAGAAAAAAGATTTGAAACGTCTAATAGTTTTGTTTTTATTATAATTAAAAAAAAAGAAAAAGAAAAGGCAGGACGGATAAAAGAAAGTTTGTTGGGGGAGGGGAGCAAACGGTGAGAGAGGGAAGGAGGTTGGAGGCACGCTGGACTGGAACAGAGGGGTGTTACTCCCTCTACCATCACCACTTGCTTTCTCTACCACCTCATTCCTCTTTTACCTTTTTCTTTATTTTTTTCATTCCTATTTTACCCTTATTAAAATTTTAGGGTTAATATTATTTAAAATCTCTCTACATGAGTATTTATTCTTTTTATCATTCTTTCCTCTTTCTCTTTATTATTTTTCCTCTTTATTTCTTACGTTACACGTCTCCTGGTTGTCTCTTCCGTTCCACTTTTTCTTCTATTTTATAGAACTATGACGTGAGAGTGTGGTGGACTTTGTGTTTAGTAAGATTGGAAGTGGGGAAAACAATTCATCCTTAACGTGTAGTGTGGTGGTGCTTCAAGGTGCAGGTTCAGAGACGTGAGGCATGAGAGGTTCAGAGGCGTGAAGGTGCGTAATAAAACCCTAAAATATAAACCGTATAATTTTTAAACGGATGGGAGCATCCGTCAACGGATGTCAACATCCGTTTAAGGAGAAACGGATGTTGACATCCGTTTTTCCTTAAACGGTTGTTGACATCCGTTGACGGATGCTCACACCGTTTAAAGATTATACGTTTATTTTACAGTTTTTTTTATATTAATTTTAAAGATATTTAAATAATATAATTTATATTTTTTGATATATTATTTTTGAATATATTTTGATGTATTTTAATAATGTATTTTTGAGGATCTTTATTGTTATTAGTATATATTTAGATTTTTTATTTATTTTGCACATTATATATAGTTAGGGTTTTTGTATAATATATATTTTTATATATGACTTTTGTATTTTTTAATAATTTTATAGTTATATAAAAAATTATTTATTAGTTTAATCATATGAAATATATAATTTTATTATGTTATTATTTTTATATTTGTTTGACGAGTATTTTTATAAATCAGATATAGAAGAAAGGTGGAAGATGAGAAAACATATGTGATGGAGTGGAGATGGAAATCTGACAGAGTTGGGTGAGAAGGGGTAGAAAGATAAATTTTAGGGTTAAAGTAAATTAGTAAGATTTGAAAAGTAAAAAGGTTATTTTTGTAATTGAAAAATGTTATTTTTATAATTAAAAAAATATGTAACAGAGTTGGAAAGAAAAAATGTGGTGGTGGAGGGAGTAACACCCGAGCAAGAAAACCCTAAATAAGGGTTTGGGCCTTGGCCCACTTCCTTACCCCTATTTTCCATCCGCTGGACATCATCCCAAGCCTTGTGTTTCTTTTTATTTTATTTTTTGTTATCATTCCTAAAACCTAATTATTCCACTTACTTTCGATGCATCCATATTAACTTACGCATTCACTGTATTTTTATAAATGTAATAAAAAAATTGTAAAATGAAGACAAGAAATAAAAAGGATAAATTATAAAAAATAGTTTTTAGCATTTTTTTAGTACTTAATATATGGCCCATTTAATGGGATCTTTTCTGAAGCCCCCAGAGCCCTTAGGAGGACGGTAGGGTTTGGGATAGGGTCAGAAATTCCTTCTTTTAACTCAATCTTTCGCGGATTCTTCTCTTCCACGACTCATCCACGACTCATCCACGACCAAGGAGCTCACTTCCTCCATCATTTTCGTGGGCATTAACAACTAAAGAGTTGATTCGCTATTCACGGCTATTGCGAACTCCCTTCCGTCCGCTATTCATGGCTATTGCAACAGGTTGGTCCTTTACCTTGTTTTATTTTTCGTCTGAAATTTTATCTACCACTTTCTGATTTTGCATATACATTTGTGGAAATTTTTAGACATGATTTTGTATATACAACCTGTAAAGGTGCTCTGTCTATGTTAGTTGATGGTAGAGTGGAAAAACGGGTGGAATAGCATTGTCTTTGAAAGACAAACAACTACTATTGTAGTTGTCTGGGTATGTGCTATTTTGTTGTATAAATGTTGTCGGAAGTTGAAACAATATATTGGCCACACTTATTTGTGATGACAAATAAAGATTAGGATAGTATGAAAGATGTGATTAGAACGTGGCTAATGAAACTAATGGCATACTTTTTCTTTTATAAAAAAGGTGGCAGATTCTTGCTTAATGTGCAAATATCTTAATTTATCTTGTTTTTAAAAAATTCATCCTTTTTTAAATCCGAAATTTATTGAATATGATAAATCCTACTTTAGGTGCTTGTAAATTGTGATATGGCAATAAAATATGTTTATATTAAATTAGGTTTGTCTTTATATGTATATTTATTACAATTTATCCTATTTAATATCTGCTTGTAAAAATCAACATGAATCCAGTAGAAAAGCAAGAATAACTTTTATGTAGTTAGGATAATCATTAGCTTATTGAAATATTTCACACTGGTTAAGTTTGCTTTATAAGGGGTTAATGACACCATGTGGTTAATTGTGTTAATGACACCATGTGGTTAATTTTGTGTTAATGACACTATGTGGTTAATTTTGTGTTAATGACACCATGTGGTTAATTTTGTGTTAATGACACCATGTGGTTAATTTTGTGTTAATGACACCATGTGGTTAATTTTGTGTTAATGACACCATGTGGTTAATTTTGTGAAGCAAGTAGTTAATAATATCCTTAATTTATAAAGAGTTTATGAGCAAGTATCTTTTACATTTGATTCTGATTTTTATGCATTCTTGTTTGTATAGTTTTCCTTTTGGTATTTTTTTCCTTTTCATGAGTGTATTAGACTAAACCTCTCTGCCTAAGCAAGTTTGAGAAGAAACGATTCTTCAGCTGGTTTCTTTGCTTGGGTTGTTTGCCATGTTGCAAGTAGTTCAAAGCTCGGTTTCAGATCCCCCAGTTGAAAGTAGACCACACAACCTTGGGCCTAGCTGGTGCGCTGGTTCTTCTCCTTGATGACGCGCAACCCCTGTTTGCACTCCATTGTTTTTTTCTTTTTTTTAGTTGAGCCTTGAGCTCATTGCCAATTCTGGTAACCCTAATAAAGGGTTTAGGCTTTGGGCCTTTTCTACAAACAACCCATTCATATTGGGCTTGTTTTTTTTTCTGATGCACCACTGGATTTTATCCCATACACCTTCACTCATTGAATTTTTTTTATTTTGCTTTACTTGGTGCACTCCTATTTTTGTTATATGTTTGTATGCTTGCCTAGCTTTCTTTTTGCACCCACATAGCTATTAGTTTCGCCCATTATCTTGATAACTTTTCTTCCCTAGGTTTCTTCCTCCGCTTTCCGCTTTTCTTTCCTTTATTGTATAATATGGGTAATGTTGAAGCCCATAATGTTGAAGATATTGAAGTTGAAGATATTGAAGAAGATGTTGAAGAAGCATTAGGAGCTATAGGTAATGTTCAAGTCCATGTCGAAGGAGCACAAGGAGTTATGGATAATGTTCAAGCTGTTGAAGATGTTGAAGAAGCCGAAGAAGAATATTATGATGCACTGGATGGATTTTCTGATACTGACGAAGAAGAACATGGAAACAAAGAAGAACATGGAAACAAAGAAGAACATGGAGACGTTCCTTTCTATATTTTCTTAAGGCAGGAAGGAGTTAGAAATTTTCTTGCAGCGTATTTCCTCTTCGTTCTAACATTTATGACTAGTGCTGCTGATGTTGACTCCCTGATGAAAGCTGCTTGGAATAGTTTGTTTATCGGGCTTCTACTAATACCGATAAATGAAACTCCAATTTACAAGTTCCGAAATATGAAAAGGGGAATAATAAAATTTATAATAGTATGCACCGTATCAGCACTATATTATCTTATAGTCGGTTCATGGCTTATTTATATTTGTACGGGAATTCCTTCCCATATCCTCATAATCGCAGTGATAGTTGCTGTTAGCGTTTTGATTCTGATAATCGTACCACAAGTTGAACCTATCTTTGATGTTTATGCAGGAGGTTGGTATACTTTCCTATTTTTTTTATGGTGCATTATAGTAATGATAGGTAGCTATTATATTAATAAAATATTTTCTTAGACTAGCTTTATGATTATGTAATCTTTGAGATACTATGACTTCAGTTTTATGATTATATTATCTCTGAAATACTATGACTTCAGTATTAATATGATTTTTCAGTATTCACGAGTAGAGAATCGCATACATGATTACTATTTTGTCAGACTATATGAACTTTTGTGCATTGTTATTTAAAAAACAGTATATTTTGAAAAATATTCTAAATTATCAGGGTCTATTGTTTTTTTTATGAGAAACTAAAATTATTATTTTTCATTTTCTATCAAAACTTTTAAAGGAACAAAACAATGAGGTAATTTCATAATTTTTCCTTTAAGAGTATTTTTTCTTTTTAATCAAATAAAAAGTATCTCAGTGTGTGAATTTTTTTTTTGTCATATAACTAATAATGTAAGAATTAAAAACATTGAATGCTAACTCAGTTGAAAAACATAAAACTTAATACTCTGTGAATGAATCTGGAAAATCCCATAACAATGCACAAAAGTTCATATAATCTGACAAAATAGTAATCATGTATGCGATTCTCTACTGTATTCCTGAACACTGAAAAATCATATTAATACTGAAGTCATGGTATTTCAGAGATTATATAATCATAAAACTGAAGTCATAGTATCTCAAAGATTACATAATCATAAAGCTAGTCTAAGAAAATATTTTATTAATATAATAGCTACCTATCATTACTATAATGCACCATAAAAAAAATAGGAAAGTGTACCAACCGCCTGCATAAACATCAAAGATAGGTTCAACTTGTGGTACGATTATCAGAATCAAAACGCTAACAACAACTATCATTGCGATTATGAGGATATGGGAAGGAATTCCCGTACAAATATAAATAAGCCATGAACCGGCTATAAGATAATATAGTGCTGATACGATGCATACTATTATAAATTTTATTATTCCCCTTTTCATATTTCGGAACTTGTAAATTGGAGTTTCATTTATCGGTATTAGTAGAAGCCCGATAAACAAACTATACCAAGCAGCTTTCATCAGGGAGTCAACATCAGCAGCACTAGTCATAAATGTTAGAACGAAGAGGAAATACGCTGCAAGAAAATTTCTAACTCCTTCCTACCTTAAGAAAATATAGAAAGGAACGTCTCCATGTTCTTCTTTGTTTCCATGTTCTTCTTTGTTTCCATGTTCTTCTTCGTCAGTATCAGAAAATCCATCCAGTGCATCATAATATTCTTCTTCGGCTTCTTCAACATCTTCAACAGCTTGAACATTATCCATAACTCCTTGTGCTCCTTCGACATGGACTTGAACATTACCTATAGCTCCTAATGCTTCTTCAACATCTTCTTCAATATCTTCAACTTCAATATCTTCAACATTATGGGCTTCAGCATTACCCATATTATACAATAAAGGAAAGAAAAGCGGAAAGCGGAGGAAGAAACCTAGGGAAGAAAAGTTATCAAGATAATGGGCGAAACTAATAGCTATGTGGGTGCAAAAAGAAAGCTAGGCAAGCATACAAACATATAACAAAAATAGGAGTGCACCAAGTAAAGCAAAATAAAAAAAATTCAATGAGTGAAGGTGTATGGGATAAAATCCAGTGGTGCATTAGAAAAGAAAAAAAAAACAAGCCCAATATGAATGGGTTGTTTGTAGAAAAGGCCCAAAGCCTAAACCCTTTATTAGGGTTACCAGAATTGGCAATGAGCTCAAGGCTCAACTAAAAGAAAGAAAAAAATGAAAAAAACAATGGAGTGCAAATAGGGGCTGCGTGTCATCAAGGAGAAGAACCAGCGCACCAGCTAGGCCCAAGGTTGTGTGGTCTACTTTCAACTGGGGGATCTTAAACCGAGCTTTGAACAACTTGCAGCATGGCAAACAACCCAAGCAAAGAAACCAGCTGAAGAATCGTTTCTTCTCAAACTTGCTTAGACAGAGAGGTTTAGTCTAATACACTCATGAAAAGGAAAAAAAATACCAAAAGGAAAACTATACAAACAAGAATGCATAAAAATCAGAATCAAATGTAAAAGATACTTGCTCATAAACTCTTTATAAATTAAGGATATTATTAACTACTTGGTTCACAAAATTAACCACATGGTGTCATTAACACAAAATTAACCACATGGTGTCATTAACCCCTTATAAAGCAAACTTAACCAGTGTGAAATATTTCAATAAGCTAATGATTATCCTAACCACATAAAAGTTATTCTTGCTTTTCTATTGGATTCATGTTGATTTTTACAAGCATATATTAAATAGAATAAATTGTAATAAATATACATATAAAGACAAACCTAATTTAATATAAACATATTTTATTGCCATATCACAATTTACAAGCACCTAAAGTAGGATTTATCATATTCAATAAATTTCGGATTTAAAAAAGGATGAATTTTTTTAAAAACAAGATAAATTAAGATATTTGCACATTAAGCAAGAATATGCCACCTTTTTTATAAAAGAAAAAGTATGCCATTAGTTTCATTAGCCATGTTCTAATCACATCTTTCATACTATCCTAATCTTTATTTGTCATCACAAATAAGTGTGGCCAATATATTGTTTCAACTTCCGACAACATTTATACAACAAAATAGCACATACCGAGACAACTACAATAATAGTTGTTTGTCTTTCAAAGACAATGCTATTCCACCCGTTTTTCCACTCTACCATCAACTAACATAGACAGAGCACCTTTACAGGTTGTATATACAAAATCATGTCTAAAAATTTCCACAAATGTATATGCAAAATCAGAAAGTGGTATATAAAATTTCAGACGAAAAATAAAACAAGGTAAAGGACCAACCTGTTGCAATAGCCGTGAATAGCGGACGGAAGGGAGTTCGCAATAGCCAAAAATAGTGAATCAACTCTTTAGTTGTTAATGCCCACGAAAATGATGGAGGAAGTGAGCCCCTTGGCCGTGGATGAGTCGTGGATGAGTCATGGATGAGTCGTGGATGAGTCGTTGAAGAGTCGTGGAAGAGAAGAATCCGCGAAAGATTGAGTGAAAAGAAGGAATTTCTGACCCTATCCCAAACCCTACCGTCCTCCTAGGGGCTCTGGGGGCTTCAGAAAAGATCCCATTAAATGGGCCAAAGAAAATGGGCCATATATTAAGTACTAAAAAAATGCTAAAAACTATTTTTTATAATTTATCCTTTTTATTTCTTGTCTTTAATTTACAATTTTTTTATTACATTTATAAAAATACAGTGAATGCGTAAGTTAATATGGATGCATCGGAAGTAAGTGGAATAATTAGGTTTTAGGAATGATAACAAAAAATAAAATAAAAAGAAACACAAGGCTTGGGATGATGTCCAGCGGATGGAAAATAGGGGTAAGGAAGTGGGCCAAGGCCCAAACCCTTATTTAGGGTTTTCTTGCTCGGGTGTTACTCCCTCCACCACCACATTTTTTCTTTCCACCTCTCCAACTCTGTTACATATTTTTTTAATTATAAAAATAACCTTTTTAAATTACAAAAATAACCTTTTTACTTTTCAAATCTTAATTATTTACTTTAACCCTAAAATCTATCTTTCTACCCCTTCTCACCCACCTCCCAACTCTGTCAGATTTCCATCTCTACTCCATCACATCTGTTTTCTCATCTTCCACCTTTCTTCTATATCTGATTTATAAAAATACTCGTCAAACAAATACTCGTCAAACAAATATAAAAATAATAACATAATAAAATTATATATTTCATATGATTAAACTAATAAATAATTTTTTATATAACTATAAAATTATTAAAAAATACAAAAGTCATATATAAAAATATATATTATACAAAAACCCTAACTATATATAATGTGAAAAATAAATAAAAAATCTAAATATATACTAATAACAATAAAGATCCTAAAAAATACATTATTAAAATACATCAAAATATATTCAAAAATAATATATCAAAAAATATAAATTATATTATTTAAATATCTTTAAAATTAATATAAAAAAAACTGTAAAATAAACGTATAATCTTTAAACGGACGTGAGCATCCGTCAACGGATGTCAACAACCGTTTAAGGAAAAACGGATGTCAACATCCGTTTCTCCTTAAACGGATGTTGACATCCGTTGACGGATGCTCCCATCCGTTTAAAAATTATACGGTTTATATTTTAGGGTTTTATTACGCACCTTCACGCCTCTGAACCTCTCATGCCTCACGTCTCTGAACCTGCACCTTGAAGCACCACCACACTACACGTTAAGGATGAATTGTTTTCCCCACTTCCAATCTTACTAAACACAAAGTCCACCACACTCTCACGTCATAATTCTATAAAATAGAAGAAATAGTGGAACGGAAGAGACAACCAGGAGACGTGTAACGTAAGAAATAAAGAGGAAAAATAATAAAGAGAAAGAGGAAAGAATGATAAAGAGAATAAATACTCATGTAGAGAGATTTTAAATAATATTAACCCTAAAACTTTAATAAGGGTAAAATAGGAATGAAAAAAAATAAAGAAAAGGGTAAAAGAGGAATGAGGTGGTAGAGAAAGCAAGTGGTGATGGTAGAGGGAGTAACACCCCTCTGTTCCAGTCCAGCATGTCTCCAACCTCCTTCCCTCTCTCACCGTTTGCTCCCCTCCCCCAACAAACTTTCTTTTATCCGTCCTGCCTTTTCTTTTTCTTTTTTTTTAATTATAATAAAAACAAAACTATTAGACGTTTCAAATCTTTTTTCTTTTTTTTGTTTTCTCTTTCTCTTTTTCTATATTAAAAATAAAAAGTAAAAATGAAAATCAAAAAGTAAAATGAAAATTACAAAAAAAAGTTCAAAAATAAAAGTAAAATAAAAATATAAAAATATAAAAATAAAAATAAGTAAATAGAAAAAACATACAACATAATAAAATAGAACATCAGAAAACATCATGACTAAAACTCAAACCCAATACTTCGTCGTTTAATGGAAAATTTTTAAATAAAATATCACAATATTTTAACATAATAATAATAATTTAAAATATATAATTATTTATTATTTATTTTATCTCATATAAATATTTTGCATGGGTCTCATATTTTGACTTCAACAATAGTTGTATCTTCTTACTTGAATTGAAACTTTGTTTAAAAGTATATTTAAAAAGCTTTCGAAAATTATAACGTAACGTTGGAAAATGATTAAAGTACGTGTGGAAATAAACAAATTTTAGAACTTTTCAAACAAGTGGTTTTTTGTAAACAGATGTTGAAGATTTGACCATTAGTTTCTATATTTCTTTAGTCAAATTTTCCTCACTAAAGAGTAGGCAAAGGTGACATACCCAACAATTTTCATGTTTTTTTTTTATGTTTAATGTGTGATTTTTGGGAATATTAAAATGAAGATTAGTTTATAATATTTGTTACTATGGACTCATAGCTGATCCAATGGTAGAGGTGCAAGAGAGCCTCTAAGTTATTTTGAGCTCATGGCCGATCGATGATACCTCTTAGGCCAACAAAACGAGCGGACAAACAGTTAACCAATCAGTAAAAATAATCGTTAAATAATCAATAATAATAAATACTGTCAACACCCAATTTTGTCCGGATAGTTTGAATAAAATAAAAATGTGTCAAATTTTGTATCTTTTTCACCTTTATTTCCACTTTCATTTTATCTTCATTTTGGGTTTATTTTTTGTAAGACCTTGGAAATTAACACTGCACACCACCTGTCAAATCTCATAAATGCATCACGCCACACGCTTAGTATCATTTAAAACGCACTCACGAGCTCTGACGCACGTCGCCAAGTGTCAATTTGGAACCTTCTGAATCAGTAGTGGAAAACAGGTGTCCGTATGAGAGTGCACGTCCGTTTGACGTTGGGAAGAAAACTGATTTTTCTGAAAACACTTCTTTCCACTCTCTGCATGCACCTTCTTTCTCACAAAGCCCTGACCTTTCTTCTTCTCCACCTTCTCTCTAGAAAAACCCTATCTTCTCTCTACTGTAACTCACCACTCCTTCCTCCGATCAACTTTCAGAAACCGTAGGAACGTTCTCTGAGCCGTGAGCTTCAAGTTGGACCGAACAGTTTCAGAAGCTGAAGCTGGTAAGTTTTCCCTTAGTCGTTCGTTCTTATATTCCCTGAAAAACTAGGTTTTGGCTGCATGCAAGTGTGTAGTCTGAGTACCTCGATTTCTTGTGGTTAGATTTGATTGGAAGAGTTAAGTGACCATTACGGGTAGAAAACGGTAGCTGGACTAAAGAAATATAGAAACTAATGGTCAAATCTTCAACATCTGTTTACACAAAAACCACTTGTTTGAAAAGTTCTAAAATTTGTTTATTTCCACATACTACGTACTTTAATCATTTTCCAACGTTACGTTATAATTTTCGAAAGCTTTTTAAATATACTTTTAAACAAAGTTTCAATTCAAGTAAGAAGATACAACTATTGTTGAAGTCAAAATATGAGACCCATGAAAAATATTTATATGAGATAAAATAAATAATAAATAATTATATATTTTAAATTATTATTATTATGTTAAAATATTGTGATATTTTATTTAAAAATTTTCCATTAAACGACGAAGCATTGGGTTTGAGTTTTAGTCATGATGTTTTCTGATGTTCTATTTTATTATGTTGTATGTTTTTTCTATTTACTTATTTTTATTTTTATATTTTTATATTTTTATTTTACTTTTATTTTTGAACTTTTTTTTGTAATTTTCATTTTACTTTTTGATTTTCATTTTTACTTTTTATTTTTAATATAGAAAAAGAGAAAGAGAAAACAAAAAAAAGAAAAAAGATTTGAAACGTCTAATAGTTTTGTTTTTATTATAATTAAAAAAAAGAAAAAGAAAAGGCAGGACGGATAAAAGAAAGTTTGTTGGGGGAGGGGAGCAAACAGTGAGAGAGGGAAGGAGGTTGGAGGCACGCTGGACTGGAACAGAGGGGTGTTACTCCCTCTACCATCACCACTTGCTTTCTCTACCACCTCATTCCTCTTTTACCCTTTTCTTTATTTTTTTCATTCCTATTTTACCCTTATTAAAATTTTAGGGTTAATATTATTTAAAATCTCTCTACATGAGTATTTATTCTTTTTATCATTCTTTCCTCTTTCTCTTTATTATTTTTCCTCTTTATTTCTTACGTTACACGTCTCCTGGTTGTCTCTTCCGTTCCACTTTTTCTTCTATTTTATAGAACTATGACGTGAGAGTGTGGTGGACTTTGTGTTTAGTAAGATTGGAAGTGGGGAAAACAATTCATCCTTAACGTGTAGTGTGGTGGTGCTTCAAGGTGCAGGTTCAGAGACGTGAGGCATGAGAGGTTCAGAGGCGTGAAGGTGCGTAATAAAACCCTAAAATATAAACCGTATAATTTTTAAACGGATGGGAGCATCCGTCAATGGATGTCAACATCCGTTTAAGGAAAAACGGATGTCAACATCCGTTTGAGGATCTTTATTGTTATTAGTATATATTTAGATTTTTTATTTATTTTGCACATTATATATAGTTAGGGTTTTTGTATAATATATATTTTTATATATGACTTTTGTATTTTTTAATAATTTTATAGTTATATAAAAAATTATTTATTAGTTTAATCATATGAAATATATAATTTTATTATGTTATTATTTTTATATTTGTTTGACGAGTATTTTTATAAATCAGATATAGAAGAAAGGTGGAAGATGAGAAAACATATGTGATGGAGTAGAGATGGAAATCTGACAGAGTTGGGTGAGAAGGGGTAGAAAGATAAATTTTAGGGTTAAAGTAAATAATTAAGATTTGAAAAGTAAAAAGGTTATTTTTGTAATTTAAAAATGTTATTTTTATAATTAAAAAAATATGTAACAGAGTTGGAAAGAAAAAATGTGGTGGTGGAGGGAGTAACACCCGAGCAAGAAAACCCTAAATAAGGGTTTGGGCCTTGGCCCACTTCCTTACCCCTATTTTCCATCCGCTGGACATCATCCCAAGCCTTGTGTTTCTTTTTATTTTATTTTTTGTTATCATTCCTAAAACCTAATTATTCCACTTACTTTCGATGCATCCATATTAACTTACGCATTCACTGTATTTTTATAAATGTAATAAAAAAATTGTAAAATAAAGACAAGAAATAAAAAGGATAAATTATAAAAAATAGTTTTTAGCATTTTTTTAGTACTTAATATATGGCCCATTTAATGGGATCTTTTCTGAAGCCCCCAGAGCCCTTAGGAGGACGATAGGGTTTGGGATAGGGTCAGAAATTCCTTCTTTTAACTCAATCTTTCGCGGATTCTTCTCTTCCACGACTCATCCACGACTCATCCATGACTCATCCACGACTCATCCACGACCAAGGAGCTCACTTCCTCCATCATTTTCGTGGGCATTAACAACTAAAGAGTTGATTCGCTATTCACGGCTATTGCGAACTCCCTTCCGTCCGCTATTCATGGCTATTGCAACAGGTTGGTCCTTTACCTTGTTTTATTTTTCGTCTGAAATTTTATATACCACTTTCTGATTTTGCATATACATTTGTGGAAATTTTTAGACATGATTTTGTATATACAACCTGTAAAGGTGCTCTGTCTATGTTAGTTGATGGTAGAGTGGAAAAACGGGTGGAATAGCATTGTCTTTGAAAGACAAACAACTACTATTGTAGTTGTCTGGGTATGTGCTATTTTGTTGTATAAATGTTGTCGGAAGTTGAAACAATATATTGGCCACACTTATTTGTGATGACAAATAAAGATTAGGATAGTATGAAAGATGTGATTAGAACGTGGCTAATGAAACTAATGGCATACTTTTTCTTTTATAAAAAAGGTGGCAGATTCTTGCTTAATGTGCAAATATCTTATTTTATCTTGTTTTTAAAAAATTCATCCTTTTTTAAATCCGAAATTTATTGAATATGATAAATCCTACTTTAGGTGCTTGTAAATTGTGATATGGCAATAAAATATGTTTATATTAAATTAGGTTTGTCTTTATATGTATATTTATTACAATTTATCCTATTTAATATCTGCTTGTAAAAATCAACATGAATCCAGTAGAAAAGCAAGAATAACTTTTATGTAGTTAGGATAATCATTAGCTTATTGAAATATTTCACACTGGTTAAGTTTGCTTTATAAGGGGTTAATGACACCATGTGGTTAATTGTGTTAATGACACCATGTGGTTAATTTTGTGTTAATGACACTATGTGGTTAATTTTGTGTTAATGACACCATGTGGTTAATTTTGTGTTAATGACACCATGTGGTTAATTTTGTGTTAATGACACCATGTGGTTAATTTTGTGTTAATGACACCATGTGGTTAATTTTGTGAAGCAAGTAGTTAATAATATCCTTAATTTATAAAGAGTTTATGAGCAAGTATCTTTTACATTTGATTCTGATTTTTATGCATTCTTGTTTGTATAGTTTTCCTTTTGGTATTTTTTTCCTTTTCATGAGTGTATTAGACTAAACCTCTCTGCCTAAGCAAGTTTGAGAAGAAACGATTCTTCAGCTGGTTTCTTTGCTTGGGTTGTTTGCCATGTTGCAAGTAGTTCAAAGCTCGGTTTCAGATCCCCCAGTTGAAAGTAGACCACACAACCTTGGGCCTAGCTGGTGCGCTGGTTCTTCTCCTTGATGACGCGCAACCCCTGTTTGCACTCCATTGTTTTTTTCTTTTTTTTAGTTGAGCCTTGAGCTCATTGCCAATTCTGGTAACCCTAATAAAGGGTTTAGGCTTTGGGCCTTTTCTACAAACAACCCATTCATATTGGGCTTGTTTTTTTTTCTGATGCACCACTGGATTTTATCCCATACACCTTCACTCATTGAATTTTTTTTATTTTGCTTTACTTGGTGCACTCCTATTTTTGTTATATGTTTGTATGCTTGCCTAGCTTTCTTTTTGCACCCACATAGCTATTAGTTTCGCCCATTATCTTGATAACTTTTCTTCCCTAGGTTTCTTCCTCCGCTTTCCGCTTTTCTTTCCTTTATTGTATAAGTCAGTTAGTCTTTTCTGTTACACTTTTACTCTTCTTTTCTCTTGTATAAAAACACTATTCTTTCTTTCTCATAATACTACTGCATATTTCAGTCTCTCTGTTTTCATATACTCCTATATTCCATACGCTGCTATTCTGTTTTTCTGTTTCCATTAATTAATGAGTCAGATCTAATGGTAAGCTCATTATACTAATTTATGAATATTTGTTTGAGAGAAAAGACATGTAATTTTAATCTCATGACTAATCTTTATTACAAGATTATTACGCAAAGTCACTTACTTGAGTATTGGAGTGTCTTCTACAGACACCCTCTATGGTGCGGCGATGACGGAGCGATAGTGCAACGAGAGCATAGTCGGTGGAGCAGCGATGACGGGAGGCGCGACTCAGGCATGATCTCGCCTTCGTTGACGACGAGGCGCGACGAGGTGCGACAAGGACGTTTTGCAGCGTCGACACCTCCGCGAGGGACTCCGGCTTCTCCGATTGGGATGACAGAGTTCTTCATCGCACGACTCCGAGAGAGTTTCTCTTCCTTTTCTGCCATGAAACGTGCTCATGGTACTATGGAGAGATTTCTTTTCCTTCCTTTTCTCCGTTCTGGTTCGTAGCGTGGTGGTCTTGCAGCGTGAAGTAGAGGAGAGTCGCAAACTGGGAATTTTGGGAATTTGGGGTTTGTTGAGTTAGGAAAATTTTGGGTTGTTCCTCTGTACTTTCTTGCATGTCTTGGGTCTTGGATTTATGTGGTTGAGTTTAGGGTTCGAACAGAGTTTTGTTGTTTGATTCTCGAGTTCTTGTTTTTTGTGAAATTGGGAAATTTTTGAATTGAGATTGAGGTAATTGTTGTTCGCGTTCACAGCCACCGTTTCTTTCAAGACCATTGTAAGGACCCCCGCAACGACCACCTTGCTTAAACTCCTTGCTTTGCTTCGATTAAAACAACTTTGCTTCGAGTAAAACTACTTTGCTCCACTTGAAAAATTGAAATAAAAAATAAGTTAAGAACCCTAATCTCATTCAGAAACCAAAACGTGACAATCACTTAATCTGATTTCTAAAAAGAAAGCAACGTGACAGAAAGTAATGAGGAAAATTGGCATCAGATGTGGGCTCACAGTTTGCTACATCAAACAAAAGTTAACGCCGTTCAATTTTAAGAACTAATTATAAAAGTTTCAAAACCAAGACGACTAAAATGAACAAACCTTTCAAATAGGGACGGAATTTAAAATCGTTTGATAGTTAAAAGACTAAAAACATATTTAACTCGTCTCTTAGTGTGAAGTTTTCTCTTATTTTTTTTCATTTTCTTTTTGCGATATAACTAATAATGTAATTAAGAATTAAAAACATTGAATGCTAGCTCAGTTGATATATGTAGTAGTTCGACTTCACGTGTGTTGACTTTTTTATTAACAGTAGGTGTACTATTTTTGAATTCGGGGTGAAATATATTTATTCAACATTATTTTACTTAAAATAATTTTTAGGACTAAACATAAATTAATTAAATTTATACAAACAAAATATAATTGCTCAGAAAAACATAAAACATAAAACTTAATACTCTGTGAATGAATCTGGAAAATCCCATAACAATGCAAAAAAGTTCATATAATGCTGAAAAATCATATTAACATTGAAAAAAAAAATGTATGCGATTCTCTATTGTATTCGTAAGGACACGCGAAAATATACGTAATTCGATATGTGATCAAGGTACCGAAGACCCAATCTAAGGAAAAGAATTTCAAGCGTCTTCTAAATAGTTTTCGTTTTCTCAATATTTTTAATTTACACTGTCAAGAATATTCATAAAAAGGTATTCATAGCAATATTATTATTGTTTCGCTATAGTTTCATATCCGTTAGAAATTAAGTTCATTGGTAGTTTAAATATATTATATTTTTTTAATTATTTGAAATGTATTTTAAGAATAAAATTGTTAAAATGGAAATTTTCTTAATCCTTAAGACCGTGACAATTTAAATACTCATTTTTTTTTCAATTTTTTGAGATATCTTATGTTTTTGTATAAACTATAAGTCCACCTCTTGCATAGGAGTCAATGCATACAATCATTATTATCGTGTTTATTAGATTGCTAGATAATATAATTTATTTTTTTCAAACTTGAATAAATTAAATTAATTTTTTACGGTATTTATTTCAATTAAATAATGTGACTAAAATAATTAAAAAATATTTTAATATTAATAGTAATATAATTGTTATTTAATTTAATTCATTATTCTATTAATAGATTAATTCTTTTAAATATTAAATTATTCAATTCTTTGAATATTAAATAATGTAGTCTATTTTTTTAAATTATAATAAAAGTTATAAATTTTACACAGTTTTTAATATTTATAATCAATTGACTCAATCTAATAAATAATATATTAAATTATATTAATTCTAATATAAAACAATTTTGGCATATAAGCTCCCTCGTTATACATGCTAATATACATTAAATCGGTCTCTTTTTTCGGTGAGAATCTCGATTTGGTTTTGTTTTTTTTTCGTCTCAATTGGATCTTATTTTTTTGAAAATTGTAAGGGTTAAATATGTTTTTAGTTCCTAAACTATCAAGCGATTTTATTTTTAGTCCCTCTTTCAAACTAAGATACTTTTTAGTCCTTCTGCTTTAGGAAAACATAATTTTTCGTCCTCAAAAACCAACGACGTTAAAAAGAAGCTGAGCTGGCTAACGGTGAAGTGTCATGTGACACCCGGGCACTAACGAGGAGGGGAGTGATCGCCGGTGCAAGAGGCACGAAGTGCAAGAGGCACAAACAAGGAGCGGCTCTTGGTAGACTTCCAACGGAAGGGACACATGGATGAATCGAACATACACCGAAATGAGAGGGATCTAGAGACTGTATAGGTATGAGACTATACAGTTGAAGGATAACTTAAATATATTGATTTGGCTACTCATATCACCAAAATGCATTTGCTTTTCGGTAGCCTAACCCATAAGAACTTCATGGTTAAGCGTGCTTAGCCTGGAGTAATTTAGGGATGGGTGACCTTCTAAGAAGTTTTCCTGGAAAGTGTGCGAGTGAGGACAAAACACATTGGAAAGCCTCATGGTGATGTGTGGGGGCAGTCAATATTCCCTGTAAGTTGTCGGGGCGTTACAAGTGGTATCATAGCCTAGCCTCTCCCAGTACGGTATGGTTCGGCTCAAAGATTGACTTGAGGTCTGGCTATCATTAGACGGCCGACGACGGTGACTGAGGTGAGAAGCTGTGGGGTTGACAGGTTATTATCGGAGGTTCCTGTAAGGTACTGTGATGCTTTTGAAGTGTATTGTGTTGATGCAAGGTAGAAGACCAATGACATATCCTACACACGACATCGAGTTGGCGGAAGCATGCGTCAAAGGAGGTGGATAGAGTACTTGAAGGACTATGATTTTGAGTTGCAGTACCATCTAGGAAAGACAAATGTTGTTGCTGATGCGCTGAGTAGAAAGAAAGTTCACATGGCCTCTTTGATGGTAAAGGAACTAGAATTGGTTGAGAAGTTTCGAGATATGAATTTGGGTTTGCAGGTGAATCAAGACCATATCTGGTGTAGCCACTTGGAAATCACTAGTGACTTCTTAAAGCAGATAAAGACAGAACAGATGGTAGATCAAGAGTTGCAACACATAGTTGGATTGTTGGGTATTGATCGGGCTAAAGATTTTATTTTCGATGCTGATGGTATACTTCGGTTCAAGAGTAGAGTTTGCATTCCCGCAAAGACAAAATTAAGGAAGATGATCTTAGCAGAAGGTCACAAGAGTCGTCTTAGTATACACCTTGGTATGACTAAGATGTATAAGGATTTGAAGGATTCATTCTGGTGGAGCAGAATGAAGAAGGATGTGGCTGAGTTTGTATCGTCGTGCTTAGTATGTCAGAAAGATAAGGTAGAGCATTAGAGACCGGGAGGAATGTTGCAGCAGCTAAAGATTCCTCAATGGAAACGAGACAATATCTCGATTGATTTTGTAACTCACTTACCAAGATCACTGAAGGGTTATGATTCTATTTGGGTAATCGTGGATAGGTTGACAAAGTGTGTTCATTTTCTACCGATCAATCAACGGATGTCGTTGGAGAAGCTGGCAGAGTTATATATCCGGGAGATAGTGAGGTTGCATGGAGTGCCTGTAAGCATTGTCTCAGACCGAGACCCGAGATTTACATCGAGGTTTTGGCAAACATTGCAGAGAGCTTTAAGCACGCAGTTACGAATGAGCTCGGCATATCATCCTCAGACTGATGGACAATTCGAGAGAACCATTCAATCCTTGGAAGACTTGCTGAGGGTGTGTGTTTTAGACCATCTTGGGAGTTGGAGTAAGGTTTTACCATTGGTTGAGTTCACTTACAATAATAGTTATCATACTAGCATCGGGATGACACCTTTTGAAGAATTGTATGGAAGAAGATGTCGAACACCGTTGTGTTGGTTTCAAGATGGAGAATCTGTAACAGTAGGCCCTGAGCGGTTGCATCAGACTACTATCAAGGTGAAGATGATTCAGGAGCGGATGAAGGCGACACAAAGCAAGCAAAAGTCATATGCAGATAAAAGAAGGAGACCACTGGAGTTTAAAGTTGGAGATCATGTGTTTATGCGAGTGACACTAACGGTAGGAGTTGGGAGAGTTATCAAGTCGAGAAAATTATCTCCGAAGTTTCTTGGGCCATATCAAGTGCTTAGGATGATTGGTCCAGTAGCATATGAGATAGCACTACCACCTTAGTTGGGAAACTTGTATAACGCCTTTCATGTATCACAATTGAGGAAGTATATTCTCGATCCTAATCATGTGTTAGAGGTGGATGACATCCAAGTTAAAGAGGATTTAACCATAAAGGCTGGACCGGTACGAGTTTTAGATGTGCAAACCAAGAAGTTACGAGACAAAGACATTCGTACAGTAAAGATTCTTTGGGATGAAGTTACGCAAGAGATGACTTGGGAATTAGAAGAATTTATGAAGAAAGAATATTCTTATCTTTTTATTAAATAGGTTAATTTTCAATGGTGAAAATTTTTGAGTTAGGGTGAATGTAAGACCCGAAAAAAATATAAGGCTTATGAATACTAGTGTAATAAGACTTGAGTAACTTTTCATGAAAGCTGCATTTTATCATAAAGTGTTGTATAACTTAATTGGTGAGATCTTTGATGAGTTAAGTGATTATGTGTTCTAGTCTTGATGTTTTGTTAATATAATGCATGTTATCGTTTGGTTGTTATGAGAAGCTTACTTTTGCTTATTGAACGATGAATGTGAAATTTTTCTGAGTATATTTTATGATTATGAAAAGGCTAGCTTTGCATTTGAATGATGATTAATTTCATTGAATGTTTATATCATGATTGAATATTTCTGGTGTGGTAGGATGATTTTGAATTTTTGGATGATACTTTTAATCATAAATAAATGGCATTTATTATTGCGTATTATCCGTTTAGATTTTCAGCCATTGAATCCTATAACTGAATTTTATAATTGAATTCAAGTAATTGAATTCACGTAATTGTATTCATGTAATTAGAATTCACCTAATTGAATTCGGTAGCATAATTCTGTTTTTTTTAGATAATAAAGTTAGGAAAATGATTTACTTTTGGAAGTTGGGTTGCAGGGTATTAAGATAACCTTAGGTTATCTTCGGATTGGGTTTGAAAGGTGGAATTGGTTTTTTTTTCACTTGAGTTTTTTTGTTCTCTCACGTTGGACCAGCATTGGGGGGAGTCAGACCTAGTGAGGGGTCATTTTCTTCTTTCCTGATCTCATGCAAGTCTCACTCAAGGAGCACTTTCTCCTTCCTCTCCACTTCTTCTTTTTCGCGAATAGAATCAACGAGAGTACTGAGTTGGAGGCGAGAGGCCAGCAACGGCAACGGTGTGGAGAGGGCGTGTCCAAGAGGTGTCTGTGGTGGCTCACAGCGGCGTCTCTTCGTGGCAGTAGGTGTGAGTGCGATAACATCATGATCGTGGAGGCGGCCTCTTACAGAGTAAACCGCAATGGTGATCGTGGCGGGTCGAGTGAATAACGTGGTCCTCTTGCAAGCTTAGAGTTTTTGATTTGGAGTTGCAATTAGGGTTTCATTGGGGATTTTGGGGTCTTTCTGTTCTCATTTTCGATTCTTGTTTTGGGGGGTTTTTATTCCTCTGTGAAGAGCTCGCGATTTGAATGCAAGAAGACGGCGCGGGCAACGGCGCCGTGATTGGCGAAGGCAGCGGCGGCATCGAACTTTGGTTTACGGTTCCTGTTGTTCTCTGATTTTGGGGATTAGGGTTTACTGAAATTGGGAAATTAGGGATTTCTGGTGTAATTGGATTTTCATTGGTTGGAGATTTTGGGGTTTTGACCTTGTTTTATTTTGCGATTAAAGATTGTGAAGTTTTCGAATTAGGGTTGGATTTGATTGCGCGTTTTGGGATCTGAGGAGTGGCGCCAATGAAGGTGCTGGTGTGGGCTGCCATGGAGTCGCGGTGGCCGGAGTTGGCAACTCTCTTCTGATCGAGGAACCCTGGATTTTTGGTTGGGCTTGGCTTGTGCTGGACTAGTTGGGCTTAATGACCCATTGTTAATAATCCATCTGTTAATAATCCATTATTGTCAGATTTGAAATGTCTAAAAATAAGACGGAGAATTAAAGCTTCTAAAATTAATTAGAAAGAAAGTTTGGAAATAGAATTAATAAAATTAATTAAAAGAAAGGAAATTGAAATTTAAAATTTATTAGCAGGATAATTAGAAATAAAAGTCTGGTTTGGAAAGGAAATAATATAACTTTATTGAGATTCTAAATTATTTGAAAGTCAAATTAATTAAAATTAAATTGTTGGATTATGAATTAATTTACTTCTAAAAAGAGAAGTAATGATACTTTAATGATTAATTAAAGTAATAATTTATTATTTTTGGGATTGACATATAATGATATTTATTTATTTATTGGTAATTTACTATTATTGAAATTCATGAAGGGTTTGGTTTGAGTACATTGAACTTTGAATGAGACTTAGATAATGATATTTGTGTTAGTTGGAGATTGAAAATGATTGTTGTATTTAGATATATATGTTAGAATGAGTGAATGTTGAAATTGTACCTGAATGTGTGGTTGATCGATGAGTATAAGAGTGAGAGATAGGTCCACTTGTTGTACCTAGTAAAGCCTGAGTCTATTGACCAGTCGAGATAGCAACTTCCTTTGGCTTTGTGTGCAAAAAGGAGGTGCTCGGGTATTGAGCCTATTGGGGTGATGGTGTTTGCCTTGTTGTGACAGGAAAACATGTTCCTTAGCTAGGTAGGCGGGACTACTCGAGCAGACCTGTAGGAGGGCTTACAGGGGTCCTGTGGGGAGGCCACATGTTTGAGGTAGGGTACAGGAGTGTGACTAAAGCTTTTCACGGTGGAGTTATGGTACTGTGGAGGCTCATTGGGTGATTCATGATGAGGTTAGTTCTGATGGAGGTACATATGATGTTGATTATGTTTATGATATAGTCATAATTATGTGAGTAAGAGTAATACTGTAAATGAATGATTGTTATAAGTTGTGTTTACTTGTTATGTACATATTTTATTGTTATTGGTTGTGTTATGATAGCTTATCCATATTTGTTTGTGCTTGTGGTTGTGTGTGTGTCTTGCAATGATCGTATGACTCTTGGTTATACGGTAGCAGGGGATGTAGCAGATACTCCAGATGAATGATAGAGAAGCAAAAGTGGGGAGCAACTTTTTATTTAAAGTTTTGGGTTATCAAATTTCAGAAATAATGTATTTGGATTAAGTTTATTTCTTGATTTATTTTGTTAATTTTAGGATTTTGTAATCAGATTATAATTTTTTTTGTGAAGTTAGAACTTTATTTAATTTTTGTAAGATTTAAATGTTGAAATTTTTAATGGGCACTGTTTTCCGCTTTAAGACGTTTTTGAACATTTTAAGATAAATATGATCTGTGACACCCTAAATTGGGGCGTTACATTTGTGGTATCAGAGCCTAGCCTCTCCCAGTACGGTGTGGTTCGAGAACGAACCATGCGGAAGCTGGTGGGTCTCGACAAGTGTACCGAATCGTTCAAGTAATAAAACCGGTAAGACCGGATATCGTTTCCCAAGAGACTCGTGTCACCAAACAATCGTATAATTTCTAACTAACTTAGACTAAAGAATGCTTCATAATTTGGGTTTTTGTGTAATTAAAGTAAACATGCATAGTAAATGATAAAAGTGATCTTTTTGATACTCAAACACTTGGAAATGGTAAGATTTGAAATGATATGGAATGGTATTATTGGGGGTATGATTTCACCTACTTCACTCTTATGTATAGAAAATCACTTCCTCTTCATTAATATGCCAATATCAATCTACTAATTTACTCAAACCCAATCCCTTGGTAGAAAGAGCTTAGACTTCCTCATTAGGTTCCAATCCCTTGAAAAACCTAACAATTATTTCTGCATTAAGAATTGAGATTTAAGACAACCAAAAGTCATAGTTCTATCCGTAGATACTATTTCCTTTAGGTGTTTAATCCAAGTCCAGATTTACCCAACATTTTCCAATATCAAGCAAACTCTTAAAATCATGTCATGGGTAGCAACTTCACAACAAGCATTAAGAGAAGGAATTAAACACTAACAATCAATGAAAGAGACATATTCATTCAAAACACAGTAGTTTACATAAGAGTTCAATGGCTACATCAATCCCCCAACAACAATGAAACTAGCTCTCCATGAATGGAGAGCTCATGCTTACAACAATGGTGGAAATGGAAGAAGCAAGAAGACCCAAGGGTGAAGAAGGATTGTTCCCACAGCTCCTAGCTTGCCTCTAAGAGCTCCAAATGAGAGAAATCGTGTTTGGGCAGCAAAAGATCCAAATCCCTTCGAGTTTCAGCCCTAAATAGACCAAACTTGCCACATCAGCACCGCCACCGCTCAGCTGTACGCCAGCTGCACCCCAGCGGCAACATTCTAGAGAGTTGGCGCTCAGCTGCGCGCCAACTGCACCTCAGCTACAACAAGCCAGGATGAATGGGGCTCAGTTGCACGCCAACTGCACCCCAGCCACAGCATTGATGTTCAATGTTCTTCTTTTCACACTTCTTCTTGCTTCTATGGTTCTTTGACTTTTTTGGATTGACACACAAGCTTCACGTGAATGATCTAAACATAGTAAAAAGTGGGGATTAGTGATGAAATTAAATCAATAAAACTCAATATGTAACTACTTAGAAACACAACAAATTGAGGCATAAAGAAGGTAGAAAGCTAAGAAT
Source organism: Vigna umbellata (assembly GCF_029865625.1). Taxonomy (NCBI): domain Eukaryota; kingdom Viridiplantae; phylum Streptophyta; class Magnoliopsida; order Fabales; family Fabaceae; genus Vigna; species Vigna umbellata. Next base: position 14,206,837 of record NC_142167.1, read on the forward strand.
GAGTTGGTTTTGTTTCTTTATTCATAAAAGAAATATAGGTAAAATTCAACATTATCAGTGGGCATGTGACACCCGGGGACTAACGAAGGCGGAGAGTGATCGTCGGTGCAAGAGGCACAAAGTGCAAGAGGCACAAACAAGAAGCGACTCCTGGCAGGCTTCCAGTGGAGGGACACATGGATGAATTGAACATACACCGGAATGAGAGGGATCTAGAGACAATATAGGTATGAGAATATACAGTAGAAGGATAGCTTAAAGGAATTGATTTGGCTACCCATATCACCAAAATGCATTTGTTTTTTGGTAGCCTAACCCATAAGAACTTTATGGTTAAGTGTGTTTAGCCTGGAGTAATTTAGGGATGGGTGACCTTCTAGGAAGTTTTCTCGGAAAGTGTGCGAATGAGGATGTGGCACTCCACCGTTAGCCAGCTCAACTTCTTTTTAACACCGTTGGTTTTTTAGAACGAAAAATTATGGTTTCCTAAAGGTGAAGGACCAAAAAGTACCTTACTTTGAAAGAGGGACTAAAAACAAAATTGTTTGATAGTTTAGGAACTAAAAACATATTTAACTCAAATTGCAACTATTGGACCCCTGCTGTTAAATTGAACCCAACAAGGACCAAAAAGTACCTTACTTTGAAAGAGGAACTAAAAACAAAATCGTTTGATAGTTTAGGAACTAAAAACATATTTAACCTAAATTGACACTATTGGACCCCTGTGTAACACCCCGACTTTCGGGATGTCACGGTGTAAAATTTTTTCCTTTAAATATTTCAATAAAATAAATTCTTTAAGACAATCAAACTTTATTGAATTAAAATGCGAAAGAAAAACATAATTATAAACGTTGTTTGAAATTCTAGAATATCGTTTTTACATAAAAATACTAAGTCTGAAAATATTTAAACATAACAAGTAATCAATCCCGATATAAAAATCCCAACTCCCGTCAACTACTTCGATCCAGTCTTTATCTGCAACACCATCTAGAATTCATAATCACAACATACAAAAAGTGAACAACCAAATATATCATACAAAATATCGTATTCATATCAAACACAAAATAATATAACTATACTATAAACATACTACAAACAAGATTTATGAAATATTAAACCCCAAATACACAGTTTATAAATATCCCACGGGTACTCCATTCTAGCCATACACATTCCCCAAAAGGAATAAAACAGATTGCTTGTTACTACCATTCTTCTCCCTCCACGTCAACACCGTGAAACCCACAAAAGAACCCTTACTCCCTCCAAAATTCTCACTCCCATACGTAAACTTTACTCTATTATATATATATATATATATATATATATATATATATATATATATATATATATATATATATATATATCCATATTATACTAATATAATATAATATATAAGATACGTACTCCTGCATCTTATGTAAATATATATAAATCTATATTATATTAATATAATATATCTCATCCTTTCTTTATATATCTACACTAAATTAATATAATATAGGCTTAATTACCTACTTAGTCTCCATGTTAGGAGGTAATTTTCTGTTTAGTACCCAGTTTTAAAAATGTAGACATTTGGTACCTATGTTTTGAAATTTGTATCAATTCAATCCTATCCAGTTAACGGCGTTATAATTGATGCGAGAAATTAAGGACGTTAATGAAGATGCATTCAAACATTTGAGCAACCCAACCTTTTTCTACTTCTTCTCTTCATTTTATTTCCTCTCCTACTCGTACCCTTAACACAAAACCCCTTATACCTTTTATCTTCTCTCAACTTCCTTCTAGTCTTTTTCTACTTTTTCTTCATCAAATAAAACCCTCACATTTCCACACACTCCAACACACTCTTCCATTCACGCACACACTCACACACCATCCCCTTACACCCATCATCCCTTGCACTCATACTTTAACACACCCAACTCTTCCCACTTACACCCCACATACTCCTTATCTTTCCTAAGCAGTTCACTCTCACCTGCTCATGCAAAAACTTCTCATTCTTTAAGTCGTATAACCACAAAGAATACACTACGTACCCTCACCATGGTCTACACGCAACAACATACAAACCTTGGAAACCCAGCCCCAAATCATGTTGTAACATACATCCCAGGACATCAACACAAAGATATTGCATATATATATATATATATATATATATATATATATATATATATATATATATATATATATATATATATCACTTCATTATACACAGCAACAAAACTAGTTACTCCCCTTACAGCACAAAACATTCATCAAAGCCAATAATACTATGCAAAACACATATACACAGCATGAGAAACCTGGTTCCTCCCCTTACCTGGAATCCAAGGATTTGCTCATGCTCTTGAAGGACCTTCATGCCCAAGGGAATCTTCTTTCTCTCAAGACAGTGGTCTTTTCTTCTCCACGCTTAAGGTTCACCTCCTGTACCTCACCCTGCTGCCGTGATATAATCTTCCTTCCCTTAACCTAAAAACCCTTGTTTCCTTTTTCTCCTCTTTTTTAAGTACCCTAGCTAACCTTTAATATACTGCTCATCCTATCTCAGCGACAACAACCTAATCTTCTAATTTACTATCTTATTGGATCCCTCTTGTCAAGCCCAAACTCAAAAACTGTTTCACAATTCTGAAAGTCCATGCCAAATAAATCATGTGACCCTGCTCACCTTTCAATTTTATGACAATGAGGAATTTTCCAAACTTCTCTCTTCATCCATTGTCCACACAAAGTTATTGGCCCCACCTTCAATCAACTCTCTTTCTCCCCTCCAAAATGCTAGAAGTTAAACCGTGAAAGAGGCACAAAGAGATTTAAATCTCCCTCTACCAGCGCGTGCTATGAAAAGCACCACAATATTTTCTCTTTCCCAACAACATCTTGCGCCTGTGGGTCCCATCCAAAGGCCAAACAGAAAAAGAAAAGGGAAAACAAAGTTGGAAAGCCCTTGAGGCATCGAAACGTAGACGTGGGATTTCCCCCACATTCAAACACACACACCAATCCATTCAGACTAATGCATTTCAGAGATAGAATGCTACAAATAATATAATATAACCTAACATTTTCGAAGACTAAAATAAAAACAATTATTAATAACTTCTCATCAACTCCTGAACACTTTTATCCCCTATAAAATGTCTTAATTAAAATTTATTTATTTATCATTTTTCTTTTGAAAATATTAAAATAAAATAAAATTTATTTTTATTTTATGTGGGTCTTACACCCTGCTGCTGTTAAATTGAACCCAACGACGTTAATATATGATTGACGTGACACACTGGATTGATTTTTTAATTTGCGTGAATATTTGTATTTTTTAAAAAACAAATAAATGGATAACATATCACCCATCTCTTCTAACACACCACCACCTTCTTCAACTCCATGGATCCCAAACCCTACGCCTACACCTACTCCCTCGAAGAATCCTCCCCCACTTCACCAAATGCTTCAGCACCTTCTTCACCTTCGGAGATCGCTGCTTCTGGATCGACCTCCACCCCGGTCCGGTTGACTACGACCCCGCAATGATCTCAAAAGTGGCAACTGAAATATAAAGGAAAAATGAAAGAAAATATTACCAACTGATGCATCAGAGGAAATGCGCCTCTCAAACATAATTTGTCGCTAACGGATCCTTGAAGGTACTAATATTTGAGATAATGATAGAAATGCTTCTTCCTCAACAGTATCCCACGATACCAAGTTTATAAACTCGGAATCATCACCATCAACCATGAAATCTAGAAAACCATTGCGATTCAAATCTGCTATAGTTAACGTTGCACCACCATCTTCTTTGTCTGGCACAACCAAGGGATCCTCAGAATAGTCTGTAACTTTCATCCTTTCACTGAGTTCACTTCCCAGCTCATCTTCAGTTTCATCATTTTGGCATTCCTCCCAAAAATCATGAAGACTCCTTTGCCTCCTTCGCTGGGTAGGAACAATGCTTTTTCTGTAACACCCCGAAATTTGGTGTTACGTCGACTAATTTTTCTGTAAAACACGTAAGTAAAAAAATTCAAATTTTTAATATCCAACCTCAACGGAAAAATACTACGTTATTTATTACAAACCGATTATTCCGAAAATAAAACGTTTAAATAGTCAAGATCGAATATTAAAAATACATTCCCAGTCACCTATCCCATCTCTCCTTCATCCTTTATGCATGTTCAGAAACATCAGCCATCACATCTGCAACAATATCTGCTCCCGTATAACATCACGCATTATACGATCATCGCATTCACATGCACAAATAAGCAAGGGTGAGCTAACGAAAATACAATTCACATTCATCATAAATATACTCATAATACATACTATCATCCACATCTTAACCAGATCAAACTACACACACGAGTAGGAATTATACTTCAACCATATTGCATACACCAATATGCATCAAAATATCAAATTAGAATGCATACACCGATATGCATTACAAAATAAATCAGACTACATCCACCAATATTACAGATCAATCAAAATACATACACCAATATGTACTAGCGTCACTCCCATCACTCTTTTCAGAGCTTCCCCGGGCAGTTACACATTACCCTAATGTGTAGTGTTGCTTCCCATCACTCTATTGGGAGATTCCCCGAGCAAGTACACAATGTCACCCTCCATCACTCTAATCAAGAGCTTCCCCGGACAAGTGCAAGTATACCCCTCATCACTCGCCTAAAGAGATTCCCCGGGCCCGCAAGCACAACGCCAATCAAATTTGTAATGAGCTTCACCGGACTAGTACCCCACGTCACCCCCATCACTCTTACATAAATGTAAGAGATTCCCCGGGCGGTTACACACGTCACCCGTGTATAGGGTTACTTCCCATCACTCTATAGAGCTTCCCCGGGCCAGCAACCACAACGCTTACTATCCACCACTCATTTAATGACACCAACCAGCCAAAAATACACATATCCAATAATCCTCACAATACCAATCCAACCATACCATAACGCACATATCATATCATCATCACATAATCATCACAATACCAAATTGTAAACAATTCAAGTTCTTCATTTAACATGAAACTCATAATCAAATCATATACAACCATGATTTCAACAGTACTTAACCATTAAACATCATTCTCGTATCAATTTGCAATCTCAAACAGATCACCCAACATTTCCATATCGAATAGATATATCAAACAACTCAAAACAGTGTACACATAACACATTTTCTTTATATCCTTTTAATACCCATATTTAGGTAACTCAAACAGCTTTGAAACCATCACCAACAGTTCCGAAAGGGTCAAAAACCCCCAAAACAAACTAAAGAACGTCCAAAACAGACATTCAAAACCCCAAAACTCCCAAAAACAAAATCTGCAGCATGCTGCTGCGTTCAGTGGCGCCCGGCGCGAACTGTACAAAGTCCAGCGGCGCCCGGCGCATATTGCACCAGTCCGAGGTGCGCCCGGCGCGACTGAACGGCGCCCGACCCCATATCAGTAGACAGTTTCGGCCAGAACTGTCCAGTTTTGATTTTCAGCAAAGATTTGATAGTTCTAACATGTTTTCAAACATATTTGGAGTCTAAATTAACTCCACAATCAGCCACAAACATCATAAACATCAATCCATCTATTTACTCATGGAAAATCAACTCTTTAAGTGCATAACCTCATATTTTTCTGCATAATTTCTACCAACTTCTAATCATTCAAACAACTCCAAAACTGAGTCCAATCCACCCCAAAACAGTTTACACACATCATTTAGTCCTCAATCATCAAAATAAATTTGAAGTTGCATCATGCTTAAGTGAGTTTCCCAAAAACTCATCACTCATTCTACTCATCAAACCACACTTATAAACTCCATCATTTTCCATCACATAAAACTTTTACTATATCAACATCTTAATTGTTAACACACCATACCTCCTTCTTATTAAAGATTTTCGCACAAACCATCAATTCATCCATCCAAAATTCATCAACCAACCAAAATACCCAATTTTCGTAGTTGATCAAAAGGAAGGTAAAACCATCATGTTTCTCATCCCATTTCACAACCCAATCCACCAAAAACTTCATATACATGTATATCAACATGCTAGAACGAAAATCCACCATCAATCCAATATATTCATCAATTTTTCATCATAAAGTTCATACAAATTTCATATATCAAAGTTATAGCAAAAACCCATTTGATTCATCTTTTTACCATCAAAACATACTCAAAAACCATCATCTAAGAATAGGACATTTCCAATCCAAGATCTCACAACAAACATTCACATCCATCCCATTCAAACTAATCATTTGTTCAAGAAGTATGATTTTCGGATTTGGAAAAAGCTAAGGGAAAACCACCATGTTCTTCATCCCATTTCAAGAACCAATTCATCCAAAACTTCATATCTATATATACAAACACATTAGAACAAATTCTCATCATAACTCCCATCATTCAATCCATTAAAACTCATCACATTTCGCAGAACTTTCATCAAACAACACATGTGCATTTTTCCAAATCAAAGTTACTTCCCCTTACCTCTTGAAGACTTCCTTGGAACACCTTGAATCCTTCACTACGAATCTGGGCAGCACCTTGCTCCAAAGACCTCTAGAAAACTCTCTCACGGACCACTTTCTTCTTTGTAATTCAGCACCTAAGTCCAAGTGCAGAATCCACCCCTTTCTCTTATTCAAATCTGCCCCAAGGGACAACCATGGCCCTTCACTCCAAAAAGAATCACTCAAAACTGAAAAAGAGGATCATCCCATGCTCTTCTCTGGCCCAAAGGAACGAAATGTTGGATCTGGAACAGATTCCCCAACTTTCCACATAAGTCCCACGTGTTTTAGATCCAAAACGCGAAAACTGACAACGCTCGCGCCGGGCGCCACGCAGAAAACTGCATCGGGCGCCATCCCCCCCAGACAACACATCTGTCACAACTTTGACAGTTTGGTTGAACCCCTTCCCGAAGTCGGAATTAGGCGTATGAGTACTTGAATCGAAGCTCTTTGAGTCTACTTTCCAATAGAAAAAGAATCAACCCAAAATATTAATTGTATAAAAAGTTATACATAAAATAGTAAACCATGTCAAATTTTGACAGCATTCTATTTTGCACTACAACTTGAAATTTTTACAACTTGGTAAAATTTTGAGTTTACAAGGGTCTTACATTTTCCATCAAGCCGTTTAATCCCATCCTCCCAAACACGGTATCCGCAAGATCCATGACCCTATATAACAATCATCAGTTCAATGATACATTTTCAAGATAACCCAAAAGGATATTTGCCATATACATCAAGCAGCTTATAGACACCAAAAATCCAATATCATCCCTCTTCTGGTACAAAACATAAATCTTTCCCCAAAAACCTAATACACACATACACAAAAAAGAACCATAACATCAATCAGAAAATAAAGTCATGAACCATACCTGTTTAACAGGGCAAGTAAAATAGTACTTAAAACCTCCATCTATCTCTTCACCCTTAACCCTTCTACAAACTTCAGCCTTACACGCACACTCAGGATACTTTATCGTTGAAGGCTGCAAATCACTCTCAGCAACAGGTTCATCGCACCACTTAACAAAGTCTTTACATTTTACCCCCTTAAACATAACCACCAACATCATCTTTAAAATCATAATCACAAGAGAAACTTGCAAACTTGCAAGTGTTAGAAGTGTACACAATGCTCCTCGTCGCTGACCTCGCCTCCCTCATCTGGAGCGGCTACAATGTCTTCCTCGCTCCCTCCCTCCGGATACCTGTTCCGTTCGAGAATTCCCTCACTGTCCAATTCATCCACATCCATAGCGATTTCGATAGCAAGGGTAACTCCGGCCTCGATTGGAAATTGATCGAGAAGAGCTTTAGGTTTGAGACTGATAACAACAATAATGTCTTGGAACGAGTGGTCGGGGTCGACGTCAATGAAGAGTGCGTCGTCAGAGTCGGTGACAGTAGGGGAGGCGACGTCCTCAACGGAGGTAGGGTTCAATTCGGTGCCGGTGAGGCCGTTGATGTCAGGGTGCGAGGGTTCTGCATTCCTGGAGACTAGGTGGTCACAGTTTCGACTTTGTAGAATCGGAGTTGGCGTTGAGGTGGCGCGATTCATGGCTATCTCGTAGTGGTCTGATGTTCCATACAATTAGGGCTTGCAATTTAGGTTCTGGCTTGAAATCTTTGTGGAGAAATCCCTGTAATGGAATTGAACGTTTTAATGAAAGATCCCATAGCGATTTTAGGCAGCTTTGCGGCTGGTGCTCCGATGATGGATTAAGGGAAATGCTAGGGTTTTTGGAGGTTTGCGGTTGGTACTCCAGTGATGGATCAGAGGAAATGCTATGGTTTTTGGAGGTGGAAGATGATGATGTGTCAAGGGTAATAATGTGATTCAGTTGAATGTTTAATAAAAAAATAAAATTCCACATCAGTGGGTCCTGTCACCATACGCCGTTGGACCCAATTTAACAACAGGGGTCCAATTATTGTAATTTTAACAAAAATAAAATCCAATTGAGAAATCGAAAAAAAACAGGACCAAATTGAGATTCTCAAATGAAAAAAAGACCCTCTAAAGGATTAAACCTAAATTAATTGATAATGTATCTCAACATAATTTATTGCTATTAATAAAATGGAATTTAAATATAAATTAAGGATTTACATCCATTACTATATTTTGAGCTTATTTGTAATGGACGTAAATTATTTAATAATTAAAGTTTACATAGAAAATAATTTTTTAGAGACTATAAATAAAAAATTATTTTACAAAATATATATATATATATATATATATATATATATATATATATATATATATATGTAATACATAGATTAAAAATAGAAAAAATTAATTTTCATTAGCACAAACAAATAAAAAATTAGAGAGATTTATCAACCAAAAAAATAACGAAATAAAAAAAAATAATAAAAACACTATGCATTATTTAATTATAATATGTTTGTCCAAATACCCCACGTTTTGACTTGGACTTTAATGATAAGTTTATTTTCATGCTCCTCGTCAACGATGCATAAAAATGAAACTAAAATTACATTATTTTTCTATGCTTTGTAAGAAATACTTTAAAAAAATAGAAAATTTTAATTTTGATATCCAACTAAAATAAATAAAAGTTATCCCTTTTAACCATCATTATATTCATATTTTTTTTATGTTATAATAAGGGTTAAATATGTTTTTCGTCCCTTAAGTATCACACGATTTTGGTTTTAGTCCCTTCTTGAAACTTTGATGGTTTTTAGTCCTCATAGTTTTGAAAATCTTACTATTAGTCCTTAAAATTGGATGGTGTTAACTTTTGTTTGACGTGGCTAACGGCCAGTCCACGTGTCGTGCCACCTGATTACTTTTCATTAACGTGACAATAAAGGTGTGGTGGTCGGCCGGCCTGGTGGGTGGTCGGCCACTCGGTCTGGTGGTCAGCATGGTGGTCTTTGCCCATAACCGTTCGGTCTTTTCCCAACACCGTTCGGTCTTTCATATATTGCACTCCACCCGTCACCATAACCGTTCGGTCTTTGCCCAACACCGTTCGGTCTTTCATATATTGAACTCCACCCGTCACCATAACCGTTCGGTCTTTGCCCAACACCATTCAGTCTTTTATATAGTTCACTTCTATTGCATTGTTCTGTTGATTGTAATAGAACCCACCAGGCCGACCGACCATCACACCTTTACTGCCACGTCAACTAAAAGTAGTCAGGGAAGGTGGCATCACACGTGGGCTAGCCGTTAGCCACATCTACTAAAAGTTAACGCCGTTCAATTTTAAGGACTAATAGTAAGAGTTTCAAAATTATGAGAACTAAAAACCATCAAAGTTTCGAGTAGGGACTAAAACCAAAATCGTTTGATACTTAAGGGACAAAAAACATATTTAACACTTATAATAATAATAATAATAATAATAATAATAATAATAATAATTAATAAAGAAACATGTTGCATTATAAAATAATATAAGAAAAGTTTGATGTAACATCTCATTTATCAAAAGAAATTTACATTAGTTAATACACTAGTAAAAAAAGTGGTTTCTAACGCGCCATATACGCTTAGGTTACGCAAAAATCGAAGCGTACAAAGCTATATACCTCGGTTACGCGCTGACTCGAAGTAGAATGGAGCTATTGCCTCGGTTAGTAGAAGACCCGAGACTTATACCTCTGTACAAAGCACTGCAAATTAGACTGACAACTTTTTGAAAAGCCTTATTTTAAAACACATCACTAATAAATATAATTTTATTACACTTATCTAAAATATAACTACAATATTTAAGCTTTTATAAAATTAGATATAACTATAATATTTAATTTCTCCACAATGTGATCAGAATTATATATATATATATATATATATATATATATATATATATATATTGACATTATAATATATATATATATATTATAAAATTTATGTTGGACCATTGTAACATTATGTTGTCGCATCTCTCACATTTTACATTGTGTCAATTATTACTTTCTCATATGCTCATATCATTGGAATGATCATTGTATGTAAAATAACATCACAAAGGGAAAGAAACAAACATAAATGCAAGAGTGAACTAATAGGTATAAGATCATCCATAAAGCAGGCATAATGTTATTACTACACATGATCCATTTGTAACAACAACCATATCATCATATAAATAATCATACTATACTCTATCATCTGGATAAAACATTAATATGAAATCTCGAAGGTCTTGCACTTATGGTGACCTCCATTGTTCCATAAAGTCATTACCAATGGTTTTCATCCTATTACACACAATGTTAGTCCATTAATGTCTATGGTCAAGATAAAGGCCATATACTAGAACCTCTTACTCCTATCACCATTGAATAAAATACTAACAAAATACATCCACAGAATCTCTCCATCAGATTTCTGAAATTACACCATACTCATAATATTCAAATTCATCAACCAATTCATAATGTAATACAAAAATTGTATGATATTTTTTAACCAAATCCATTACCATATTTGTAATTATGTTATACTACATGTTTTTAAATCAATGTTTCAATCACACATGATTTCACTTTCTATTTCATCAAACAGATAGGTCTCAACGAAATGCATCATACACAGTTAAACCACATCTCGGTAAATATCTTAAAACAACTCAATTAAGGTCATTCACAACTTGGTCAAAGTTGGACACAATTTGGTTAAGATATAGAAACAGGTCGATCAAGGTTAGATACAACTCGACTAGGTCTGAAAATAGGTCGGCCGAGGTTGGATATAACTTAGTCAAGTATTAAAATAGGTTGACCGAGGTTGGGTATAGCTCGACCAAGTTTGAAAACAGGTCGACCGAGATCGGATCGGCAAGGTTTGAGAACAGGTCGACCGAGATCGGATAAAGATCAACCAAGTTTAAAAATAGGTCGACTCAGGTCCATATAGCTCAATCGAGTGTGAAAATAGGTCAATCGAGGTCAGGTATAATGTTGGTGGTTCGGCAAGTATACCGAATCGTTCAAGTAATAAAACCGGTAAGACCGGGTATCGTTTCCCAAGAGACTCGTGTCCTAGACAATCGTATAATCTCTAACTAATTTAGACTCAAGAAAGATTCCATATTTTTGGAGTTTTAGGCGATTAAAGTAAAGATAAAACATAAATGGTAAAAGTGATCTTTGATAACGCAAACACTTAGGAATGGAAAGATTAGAAATGATATGGAATGATATTGGTGGGGGATGATTTCACCTACTTCACTCTTATGTATAGAAAATCATTTCCTCTTCATTAATTAGCCAATGTCAATCTTCTAATTTACTCAAACCCAATCCCTTGGTAGAGAGAGCCTAAACTTACTTCTTAAACTCCAATCCCTTGGAAAACTTAACAAGTTCATCCGCTTTAAGAATTGAGATTCAAGACAACCAAAGGTCCTAGTTCTATCCCTAGATACAATTTCCTTTAGGTGTTTAATCCAGTTCTAGATTCACCCAATATTTCCCAATATCAAGCAAACCCTAAAATCATGATATGGTTGAATTACTCATACAAGCTTTAAGTGGAGGAATTAAACACTAACAATCAATGAAAGAGACATATAATCATTCAAAACAACTGTAATTACATAAGAGATTCGTGGTTACATCAATCCCCAACAAGAATGAAACTAGCTCTCCATGAATGGAGAGCTTGAGCTTACAACAATGGTGGAAATGGAAGAAGGAGGAAGACCCAAGGATGAAGAAGGGTTGTTCCCACAGCTCCTAGCTCGCCTCTGGACGCTCCAATTGAGAGAATCTGTGTCTGGGTTGCCAAAGATGTCAAAGCCCTTCTAATTTGGGGTTAAATAAACCCAATCTGCCAAATCAGCAGCAGGAGCGCTTGAGACCGCGCTCCAGCGCGCGAAAATAGGAAAAAGGGCGCTTCAGCGCCCTTTTGTAGGGGGCGCTCCAGCTAGCTCCAGTCCTGGTGCAGGCTAGCTCCAGCGCCCATGGAAAAAGGGCGCTCCAGCTAACTTTTACCAAATTCTGGTTCTTCATATTTTTGTTGCTTTTGCTGTTTTCTTGTTTTCTCTGGTTCCAGCACTCTTCATTTGATGCAGAGACTTCTTCCAACTAATTCACTTGTATAAATGAAGGGGTTAATGATCAATTTATCTAATTAAAGCTTAAGATGAAACCACTTCTTAAACTAAATGAAAATTAGGATTTACAAGGCAAAAAGGATGAGAATGAGTTGATATTTTCTCTAATTCAATACTGAATTCATAGTAAAATATGCCACTATCATATAACTCGGCCAGGTCCAAAAACATTTTGACTAGTGTCTTGATAAGGTTGACCGAGTTAAGATACAACTCAATCAAGGTTGAAAAACAATTCGTCTAGGATCTTAATAAGGTTGGCCGAGGTTGGATATAACTTAGTCAAGTATGAAAATAGGTTGACTGAGGTTGGGTATAGCTCGACCAAGTTTGAATTTAGGTCGATCGAGATTGGATACAGGTCGACCAAGTCTGAAAATAGGTCGACTAAGGTCAATATAGCTTAGTCGGGTATGAAAATAGGTCGGCCGAGGTCAGGTATGACTCGGGCAGATCCAAAAATATTTTGACTAGTGTCTTGATAAGGTCGACTGAGTTAAGATACAACTCGATCAAGCTTGAAAAACAATTCGTCCAAGATCTTAATAAGGTTGGTCGAGGTCAGATACAACTCGACCAAGTTTGAAAATAGGTCGACCGATAGGATATAACTCGATTAATGTTTGAGAACAAGTCAAGGTCTAGAACATCTCAGACAAGAAGAAGAGACACTCATACCAAGTTTACTAAAACATGATATTATTATACTTTCTTAAAATAATCTACTTTTAATAAAAAAAAATTAAGTTAGCTCTCCTTACTAACATCAATACCGAACTTTTCAACATGTTCAGAAAGAGAAAGAGAAGGGTTAACCCTTTACCTTTTCTCACTACTTTCTTCACCAACTCAACCATACAATTACTATCTGAGCTATCCTATTTATGTTTGATTTATTTACCATTTTTATAGATTTTTATAGCATGTTATTTTCCACCTTACTTAGGTAATAAAATAAAACATCATAACTAAGATTCAAACCAAAAACCTTGTCATTCAACACAAAACTTATAATCAAACAAATCATCACAATATTTTAACATAATAATAAAATGTAAAATACATTATTTTTTTTTTTTCTAATGTAAATATTTTTTTTCATGAGTCACATTTCACTTCAACAATATTAGTTATAACTTCTGAATTGCAACTTTGTTTAAAAGTATATTTGGAAAGCTTTCGAAAATCCTTAAAAGTAGATTATAGTGTAACGTGATTCCTTTAATAAATCGTTTTATAATCAGACACAAATCAATTACTTAAAACCGATTATTTCAAACTTAACCAAACTAAAATGTAGTAATTAATAAAAAATTTGTTGTGTTTCTGTATGAACAAAACACGCACAATCGCTTCTACTATTTGATTCCGCGTTTCCCTTTGCCTAATACATAACGTAGTAACGTATCTATGACTAAGTAATGATGTAACGTCTGAAAATGATTAAAGTACGTAGTATGCGGAAATTTACAATTTTTATACCTTTCAAATAAGTGGTTTTTTATAAACAAATGATAAAGATTTGACCATTATTTTCGTAGCTAGTGTAAACCGAACCGTTAACATTAAGATAATAAAATAATCAAGAATATCTAGTTAAAGATATTGATAAGCATGTTATAAACAACCAACCAGATTTTTAGGTAAATCTGTTTATATTTTATTATGGTAATATTTTATTGGACTTATGTCAGCTTAACATCCATGAGACAACTTATAAATAGAGAGTTAGGATCACATGTCAGATACGTTCCATTCATAATCTATTCACACTCACACTTCATAACATCCAAACATTCAATAATGATAATCCTTCTCAAAATCTACCAAAACAGTTTCTATATTTCTTTAGTCAAATTTTCCTCACTAAAGAGTAGGCAAACGTGACAGCAAAGTATACCCAACAATTATTTTTTAATGAATTTGGACTCTGATGAGAATACAGATAAATTTTGTAATGGATGAGAAAATAGACTTTACTATGTGGTATATAAAATATCGCATATGTTAAACATAGATTAATTTATTATATGATAATTTAAAAATTTTAAGTTGATGAAAAAAATAATATCGAAACTTAAAAAAAGTAGAATGGATAAGAATTAATGTGATATTTTTAATTCTTAAATTTACTATGTAATATATAAAATATAAAGTTAATAATTATCAAATTTTAATTTTTATATATTATATTTTGTTAAATAAAAAATATTTGTTTAAATAATTATCTTACTTATAAATAAATCAATTTATTAAATAAATTACTTTGCGAATAAAATCAAAAGTTTTCAAATTAAATGTAAAAGGTGCATATCATACCAACTCAATTTTTCTTCTCTCAAGAATTTTACAAAACTCTTTATATTAAGTTACAGTATTATAATAGTAAAATATTATTAATTTTGTCAATATTCAAATTTTGACCTACTTTTAAATCATATATTTGTTTTCAATCCAAAACTTTACATAAAATATCATTTATATTTTAGTTGGACAAATTAATGCGTTCTAATAAAAGCGGGATTCAGGAAATGCAATGTGCACCTACGGTACCCTCATAATGAATATAAACTGAAGGTCAAACATTCGGCATCTGGAATTGAAAAATAATTAAGAAAACATATTCAAAATGTACTTTAATGAATAAGCACTCTAATGGCGAGAAAAATGACCGAGGAAATTGTTTAAAAAAATGTAAGAGTGTGAATGTAAAATTTTAAACTAGATTAACATAAATAAGTTTAATAATTTGAATAAATAAATAAATATAATTTTTTAAGATTTTAAACATAATATAATATGAAATTTATTCTGATTTTAAGTTTGAAAGAATATTGAGTGACATAGTTCAGCTTAATCAAAGAAAAATGCTTAATCATATTTAGTAAAAAGTTTAAAGTACTAAATGTACGATTATCAACTTTATTGTGGACGTTATTATTTAAATTTTAAGTTCAAAAAACATATAAAAATATTTAAACTGTCTTATACCTTCTAAATTAGATGAGACTATTATTAAAGACAGTACAAACTAAATTTATTTAAGTAATAATATTTTATTATTGAAAGTTTCTTTGTAATTTTAAAATTTAATTATTGTTGGTGGTCCCATTTACAGATCTCACACATAATTCCATTTTTATGTTACAGTCTGGCCTTGCTGGCTGTGTCAGAAACCAAACAATATGCAGGTCATAAATTCATATTTTCATTTCACTATTTTACTTTCTTTTGAAAAAGATGATAAAACTGTGACTCGTTTCATCATCATAATCACTTCATTAGATATTTCGTATTAACAGCAACAGATTTAGACAAGAACATGCACTTTCCTAAACAGATATATAGCAGTGAAGAAAAATTACAAAGAACTATAATGTTACAGTTTGACACATTTATAAACACTAAAATACATCTGTGTAAGAGAAGAGGAGAAAAATAGAAACCTAAAAACAGTTTTATGATTAGCAAAATACATATATAAAAAGGTAACATAAGTTGACAAAAGAAATACAGTATTAATCAGCTTTCATACCAGGAAATTAACTTTCCTCACAAACTATATAATACACTGCATATATACCACAACTATTTGTGGCACAATAATATCTTTCACACTACATATGATATCACATCTATAATCATATGTTACAATAAAGTGACTTTAAATCACCTGAATTCTTCAACACATGATCATCAAGGTATCCCAATGATAGGGAAGAAAGGAACATAGTAGCTACTTGGTGCCAAACCCCACTCTGGGGGAAGAGGAAGATCCACAGTTTTGGATGAACCAACCTGTTTTCCACTCTTGCAGTTTGTTCTTGGGGGACATGATGTTCTGAAACTGAGAGGGGTGGAGATGGTGTAGCTGTTATACTCTTTGCCCTTGATAATCTGGGATATCTGATCCTTCCCTGAGGCATAAAGCTGAACTGGTCCACCAAGGACTTTTGCAAAGCAACTCCTTTTGTCTGAAGGAAGGTTAGCTTTGAAGGAGCCATCATTTTCTGTAGTAGCCACAACCAGTTTTTTCACACCATCACACTTCACTGAAACCTTAACATCTGAAACAATAAACAAGTATATAGAATATTAAGACACACAACTCAAATGGGTATAATTTTGTCTTTGTATGTGATAAATACTTTAATGTAATTGCATTACATGGACCAAGATCCTAAATAAATAAATAATTGAAATCCTGGGCTTAAATCTAATTTAACATGATAAAATCAGTTTATAGAATAAAATTTAAAATTTTCATACTTTTTACATATATTTTGTTTGTAATTAATTTTATTTTTAATCGAGACTTTTAATACTCTTCATATATATTTTGTTTGTAATGATTAAATAAATTTTAAATATAATTCAATTTTATAAAATAAATTTATGGTTAATTTTATATATTTTATTTTTAATGATTAAATAAATTTTAAATATAATTCAATTTTATAAAATAAATTTATGGTTAATTTTATATAATGTAAACTGACTTTATATTAATAATTAAGGTAAGACTTTCAACAATGATAATATATAAAAAAACTTATAAGGTAACTTAAAAAAATAAAATTGGAAGAAAGGGTAAAAGAAATTGTAAGTTTAATTTTTGTACTAATACTTGAGAGTTTTTAGATTAATTTGATGAAAGAAATTATGAGTTTCAACTTTCTCGTTAACAAAATATAAAAAATAGTAACAAGTCACACACTCAATGATATGATAAGAAATATATTGTTAGAAAATGATTCAGGAAAAACAAACATCATCATCTAATACTTAAGAGTAGAGAGTGTGGATAATATGCATGAGATTTAAGGTTATCATATTAAAAGAAAATGAAAAAAACAAACACGTGCTATTTGGGTAAGAAATAGAGCAATGGATATAATGAAGATTTGTTTAGATTAAACTAAAGCAAGATGATGGAAGAAAAGTTGTCAAACCAGATAAGTGATAGTTAAGAGTGCAGTCAACGCAGGAAACTTTGCCCTGTAGCGTTTGGGATGTTGAGGGTTGAATTATAGCTATGACAAACACAAGGAGAAGAACTTTGATAAGTTGAAGACTGGCCATTATGGAAAGAAGAAGAAGGTGACAAAATATAAGGAAGAAAGGGAAAGGAAAAGTGAAGAGAAAGTGATAAGCTTGGAGCTTATAAATAGAAGAAACAATGAAGTTAGGACATTAAATGTAAGGGGTCCTCTGCTGATATTAGTAGTTGGTGACAACAGAGTGTAGTTAATATACCTTTCCTAGAGGTTATCAACATATGACAACACATATAGTACTTATAGTGTGCACTGGAATGGAACTTCAAATATATATTTAGAGCCAAAACAAAAAATACAAGTTTATAGATTATATGATACGATAGGAAGAGAAGGATAAATAAATAAAAATTATATGTATTTTTATTTTTTAAATTTCAATATAGATGTTAAATTAAAATTTGTTTTTATTTAAAATTTTGATATATATCATTTCTCACTTGACGTTAGATTTGGTCTGAAAAATACTGTCTTTTAGGTAGAAAGATTGAATTCTCACTCCACAAGGAAATCTTTTTAGGGATATTAAATATTCATGTTCTTGTTAAATTATTTACGAATAAAAGTAATTTAATGATTAATGTTAGTGAGAGGTCAAAAATATAATTATTTCAATTAAGATGAATTGTTTTTTATTATCATTTATAGAAAATTAATTAAAGAATTGAAAACATAATTTCTTTTACTCAAAACCACACCAAAACATATTAAAATTATAAAAAGGTATTTTGTTTTTTCAAATTTTTATATGAAAATATGAAGGATAATATCTATGTTAAAGGTAGGTATAGAGTCACGGAACATTAGTTGTTCACATTAATTTATGTTATCCCTTCAGCTTGTACTAGGTAAAGTTTTGGCCAATTTATAATTGTGAGTTTACTTACATTTTCATGAGTAATGTGTATAGAATTAGAGCAAATGATGTAAGATAGTCTAAACAACTAATGAAGTTGCTTAAAATTTAAGCACATTAAATTAAAAATTTGTTCTCAACATTTTAGTTTTAAAGCAAATTTTTTAATATAATAGTTATTAATTTGTTGTCAAACTTATCTTCTTTGATATGTTTTGACTAATTCTTTGAGGGCAACAAATACGCTGATCATCATTCATGCAAGAAAATAAGTAAAATTAAACAAATAAAAATACTAACATTTTTCCACAAATTAACGTTTTGTGTTGAAAAACACTTTCATCACATCGTATTGTGTTCGGTCATAACATGGTATGTGGCATGAATGAATAAAGTCTGTGCAACAAAGTCAATGACTGTTTTAAAGAGCTAGCATCTAGCATCCAGCACATAGTCCCTTAGCTTAGTTCTCTTTGAAATTTCATGCAGCGTAGAATTTTCTGGGTTACAAAGTTTTGTCAACTGTAACATAAACCTCCAAAAAAAGAAAAACAAATTACTTGGATTATAGATATATTCATATTCATTAATTTCACATTATTTAAAAATAAAATTATAAGAGAGTTTAAATACATTTTCTTTTATCTTTCTTTCATTCTCTCAGAAAATATCTTTTAAAAATAAAACTTTAATATTCAAAACAGATAATATCTTAAATACATGATAATTGACTATAAAAATATCATGTAAACTTTGAATTAAAATAGATAGATTTATAAATTTAATTTGTCTTCACAAAATTTACTTATAAGACAATTAGATATTATTATTTTATCATCCAATAAATTTTTATACACACTTTACATTTTTTTTAACTTTTATTTCTTTTTTTACAATACATAATTAACCCTTTTAATGATAAAAATATTTCTAAAAATAACTTGTCAAGATGGTCCGAAAATAAACTCCAAATAACAAAATAATATAACAAATAATAAACATCATTATAATATGATAATTTTAAAAAATAAAAATTAAATCTAATTTAATTTTGTAAAATTTATTTATAAAATAAGTTTAATATCGAACATATACTATAAATTTATTTTGTTTATAATTAATATAATAATTTTGTCTATTTTACTTATATTTATTTTTATTTTGGTATTGGGTTGATGAGAGAGAAAGAAAAGAAAGTAAGAGGAAACAGCGTCAAAGATTTTCAACATAGAAGTGAGACAGAGTTTTCAATGTTGGTTTGAAAAATTGGGTTGAATGTGGAGAATAGCTGACATGAATTAGATGGGAATAATAAAGAAGCTAGGTGATGCAGTGGAAAGTAGATAGATACCAAGCAATGACAAAGATTTTTCAAAATGAATGCAAATATTTTAAACAAAATAATAACACCATCATCACCTTTGTGTTCACCTTTACTCCTACTTCTGACACGCAATTAAATTCACTTTAATGCTACTTTGCATCTGTCGATGATCTTCGATCTTCCCCACTCATGGAAACACTGTGAAATAAGCATAGCTTCAATAAGCACCATATAACAAGCACCATATTTTAATTTTACTATTTTAGCATTTATGCTTCCATTTCAAATATCTCCTTAACTTATTACTTTTCGATACGGGTCTCTTCAAGTAAACATTGTCACACTTTTTTAATCATAATAAAATAACAATAATTATAAATTATAAATAATTTTTTTGTGGAATTTTAACATTATTTTACCTTTTTAAAAATTATGCTTAATATTACAAAATTCCACCTCAATCATTGTAAAAATAAATTTACATTAACATACAAATAAATTCTACATTGAATAAAATAAAGGTTTAATCCTTTCGGACATCCCTATTTGTGTAGGGTTGTCTCAAATACGTCCTCGTATTTATTTTTATCTTAATTAGGTCCCTATTTTTGTAAAATTGAGTCAATTGAAACCTTGCCGTTAATTTCAATAGACGACATTAAATTTATTGAGTCGTGGCACGCTAACGAAGCAAATTTTAATGACGTGGATCAAATTCATTTGCACCCACTGAAACCTCTACCACATCATCACCATCTTCCACCCACTGAAACCCTAGTCTCCTTACCATCTTCTCCCTAGCGTCGTCGGCAACATCACCGCCGCACAACCCCGGACCACCGTCAACCTTCAAACAGTGCCACCAGCCTCCATCAAAACCGCGAGAACAGCCACCCAGAATCGCGATCCTCATCGCGTCTCTCTTCGCGAGTTCGGCAATCTCGAACCACCATCATCTTCGCCACAGCACCACTGCAAACAACATCGTGCCACCGCACCGCCAGCCACAAGTCATCATCACCGTGCCACCATTCATTTTCCCAATCATCATCTCAGACCTGCATATCCAAAAACCCAATCCGATCTGAAAAATCCTTCGAACCCTAAACGCCGAAATCAAACTCCAAGCCAGAATCCCAATTCATTTCGCCACCATCTCCTTCACGCGAGCCCTTGCCTGACCGCCGCACAACCCCGGACCACCGTCAACCTTCAAACAGTGCCACCAGCCTCCATCAAAACCGCGAGAACAGCCACCCAGAATCGCGATCCTCATCGCGTCTCTCTTCGCGAGTTCGACAATCTCGAACCACCATCATCTTCACCACAGCACCATAGCAAACAACATTGAAGGTGAGGAGAGCGACGAGGGCGTGATCGGGGAAGTGGTGGTGGAGGAGGAGGAGGTCCTTCTTGAGGGAGAGCAGTTGGTCGTCGGGGGAGGAAAGATCGATGAGAAAGACGAAGGCGGGGGAAGGGGGAGGGGGAGGGGGAGAGGAGGAGGGGAGAGAAGGAGAGTACTCGACGGTGTTGTAGGTCCACGTGCAAATGAATTTGATCCACGTCATTAAAATTTGCTTCGTCAGCGTGCCACGACTCAATAAATTTAACACCGTCTATTGAAATTAACGACAAGGTTCCAATTGATTCAATTTTACAAAAATAGGGACCTAATTGAGATAAAAATAAATACGAGGATCTATTTGAGACAACCCTACACAAATCGGGATGTCTGAAAGGATTAAACCTAAAATAAAAGATGAACATGAATTTATATATACATCAAATAGATAAGAACCCTTGTTGAGAAGTACAAACCCTAGTGTAGAAAAATGGCCTTTAACGTCACACGTATAACGTCTGATCACCGAAAATCCAAGGTAAAAAATGATCAGTGACACCAAATGCCTTTCTAAACTCAAAAACTCAGAATGTGAGCCTCACTTTCTTTCGCGTTTTTGTTTGAGTTTTTGATTCGTTCGCGTTCGCCAGTTACGCGTTTTCTCTCTTTTTGTGTTCATCTTCTTCCTATGCTTTCTCTCGTTCGCCATTAACGTTAAGGTAAGTTTTCTTTCACTTTGCATTGTTTAAAATCATTTCGCACCGATTATATTACGTTTGGAACCAATATCTTACTAGATTGTACCTATTGATAAATGATAACTCATGATCACCTTTTGTAACCTCTGTTAATTATTTTTTCTTAAGTTTTAATATTTATAATTTGATCATTCAACAAAAGAAAAATATTGTTTATGATCTTTACACAATAAATCTTTCATAACATATATGTCATTTAATTGATAACTTAATTAATTAGATTACTTAATAAATTGACTAATAAACTATAATAACTTGAAATATATATAGATAACTCAAATTGCTAAAAGTTATGTGTCACCTACAATTTAATTATTATTATTGTCTAATATCACACATGTGTATATTCGATACAAAGATACCTGTTTGAAGAATATTGTATCACCTTACAAGTCAATAATATATAAATAGCACATTCCAAGCTGATAGTACATAAAGAGCATAAAAATTATAATTTTTTAAAATTAAGTTGGAATTAAAATTGAAGGATTTATAAGTATCTTAAAATAAGAATGAAACTTCATTCTCATTCTATCTGTATTATTCTTCTTCCATTTTCATCCAGAGGCTTGGTTGAAACAGCTAACCATTCTCCTATTAAGAAGGGAAGTGTGAGTGATTCCAAAGCAAATGCTAATAAATATATGCAATAAAGGAAGCCGATCGATGAAGATGATGATGATTCAGCTAAAGCCTTAAGGAACGGATATATATGATGCTCCATGGCTGTGCCCGCGAAAAAAGGAAATGTTTTTGAAGTGTTATGAACAGAAGATTGTGATAGGGTTAGGTGTTGGTGAGTGCGTAGAAAGAATAACATAACATTTAAATGGTAGGAAAATTTAACTGCTAAACAATGTATTTTTGTCTCTCAGGGGGCAACATGAATTAATATAAATTAGTTTTGGGAGTGTGGTGGGGTAGACAAAGGCTATATGCAGTGCATTAATGGGTAAAAATAAGTCAATCATGCAGAGGAAGCAATAATACAGGTACCATAATCTACCTCTCTGCATTAGTCTTCCTTAGCTTTAAATGCCCAATAATAAACTAACAAAATATATATATATATATATATATATATATATATATATATTTAAAAAAATTATTTAACCGATATTAAAACGTCGGTTAATTAGCATTATAGTTAAGATTTTTTTTATTTACTTATTTATTTTTCACTAGTACAGTTAAAGGAAATAGCACCGGTTATTTTCGCTGATAGGCACCGGTTCCTGAACCGAGGCATATTCAGACGAGGTAAAAAGTGGTAGACTTTATGCCTCGGTTATTAGAACCGAAATTGTTCCTCTGCCTCCACTGCCTCGGTTGGAGGCTGAACCGAGGCAGTAGGGTCTTTTTTTTTTTTTCCTTTTTCTTTAGCCAGTTAACAGCACCTTCAACATCTCCAATTCTTAGATTTGAAACCAGATCAAACCAGACCAAACAAACGTCCAAAAGAAGCAAGTAAAACAAATTCTCAGATTCAAAAAATTATTCTCAGATTCAATTCAATAAATCAACACAGATTCAATTCAACAAAATGCAAAATTGTACTGATCCAAAACTGTACTGAAACCAAATGCAAAACCCAAACCATCCCGCTCCCTTCCTCTGCTACTAGCTCCACCAGCGACTTCACTGCCGTGGACGCAGACGCAGATCTGGTTGTTCTGCCATGGACGCAGATCTGGTTGTTCTGCCGCAGTCCGTCGACGCAGACCGAGCACCGCACCAGACTCGCCAATCAGGCCACCGCTGCTCCTGCGTCCGCTCTGTTCTTCACCAACAGCCTCAGCTTCGCCGTCGCCGATCGCTTCACCACCACCAACGAAGAATGCAGTCCGTCGCCGCAGATCTGCCCTCCGTGCGCCCAGATCTGCCCTCCGTCACCGCTGCGTCGTCGTCGCCGCGTCTCGTTGCCGCTGCGTTCTCGGTGCCGCGACCTCGCTATCGCCGTTGCGTCCACCATCGTCGCACATCGCGGAGGAATATCGCGAGGCGGAGAAGACGCAGAGAAGGGGCAGAGAAGAGAGAAGAGAAGAGGTGCTTCGGGGGGGAGAAGGGGCAGAGAAGAGAGAAGAGAAGAGGTGCTTCGGGGGGGAGAAGACGCAGCGAAGAGAGAAGCGCAGAGAAGAGAGAAGTGCTTTGGGGGAAATGGGCTGGTGATTTAAAAGCACAATATGCCTCGGGTGTATGCCAACCGAGGCCCATCTAGAGTCTAATATGCCTCGGGTCCATGCCAACCGAGGTCGTATCTGTGCTATGTGAGGATTATGCCTCGGTTCACTCTAATAACCGAATTAGTATTACTTTTAGGCACCGGTTGCTTAACAACCGAGGCATATAATGCTTTTAAAATTACGAGACTGCCACCGCTTTTTGATATGCTTCGGTTCAGTAAGAACCGAGTCATAATGTGCGAGTTAAAAACGTCATTTTTTACTAGTGTTTATTTAAGTTAACCGCCTTTCGCTTAAAGATTTTTTAATTTTTTTTAGTTTATTTTTTTATTTAATAATTATAATAACAATAATAATACATATTAAAAAGATACAAAATAAAATGTAATTATTTTAAATTAAAATATTATTTACTTAAAAAACATATAACAAAATTAAAAGGAAAATAAAAAAAGATATGTTAAAAATACGGTCAACATTGAATAATTCAAATTGAATATGTAAGGGTGTGATAATAATCATATATAATATAATTGGATTTATTAGGGGTATAGCATGTCAATGATTGGATTTGGATTATTTAAGTAATGTATTATATGTGTTTGAGTATGTTTGCATGGATATGTGATGTTTGAATGCATGTATGATGCGCTAAGTATGCTTCCATGTGATCTAGGGTTGATGTATGTATGTTTGAATGCTTGAATCAAGTCCACGATGTGTTTCGATTCGACAATAATCAATTATCGGTGCGTCGATGTTGAGTATGGTTGCGGGAATAATCGATTATTTGGGATGATAATCGATTATCCCTTTCTGCGTTATGTTTCTGGGTAAATTTTATTGAGATAATCGATTATCACAATGAATTTTTATGAAAAATGACGAATTTGATGAAGAATGGACGTGTACCAAGCCTGAGGAGTTGTGGAACGTGATGACAATTAGAGAATGTGTTTAGGGTCAGGTTTGACTTGTGGTATAGATTGGAGCATGAATGAGTGTTGGGATGTACCTAAGTATGTGATTGATAAGCATAAGAGTGGAAGATAAGTCTACTTGTTGTACCTAGTAAATTATGGTGTTATATGTGAATAGGTGTTTCCTTTTGCCTTGTGTGCATTGGAAGGGTTGTTCGGGTATTCAACCTTCCTTATGTGGGGGTGAAGGTGTCTTCCTTGTCCTTGTGTGGTAGAATTACATGTTCCTTAGTTGGATTGCGGGACTACTCGAGCGTATCTGTATGGGGAATCTACAGATTAGGTTGTAGGAGTTGCTACAGTTGGTGAGGTAGGGTACAGGAGTGAGACAGACTCTTTTCACTATGATGTTACGGTACGGGGATGCACATGGTGTTGTTCATGACTGAGATAATCACGATGGTGATGTATCTATGATGATGATCATGATACTTGAGATGCTCCAAGTATTGTTATGCTGATAGTGGTGTTACTATAATGGTTATAGTAAGTAGTTAACATAGGTGTTAATGGATAGATAGACCAAAGATCTAAGTGTGAGATGTTAAAGATGACATCAATGGTTTAAGATCGAGGATCAAAGATCGAGGATCAAAGATCGAGGATCAAAGATCGAGGGTCAAAGATCGAGGATCAAGTAATTCATTATGTTTGAAATTTTTGTTAGAAGATTAAGAATTTTATTGTTATTACTACTATGTATGAGGTGATTGTTTATGGTTGATATAATCATTATGTTTATATATTATGATTGCTATCGATATTTTATCCCATGCGTGTTGGTGTTTGTGTTTGTGAATGATATTATCAACGATAATCGTATAATGTGTTATACATGAGAAGATGAAATTGTAGATGTTCCATAGGCATGCTAGATTCGCGAGATGATGGGAAAGATTTGGGTTTCTTTAAAAAGTTCTTTTGATATAGACTTTTGAAAATGTAATTGTAGTTGGTTTCTTTCTTTAGTCGTTTTAATTACTTTTAGATTAATGTAATTGGACAATACTTTTGAAATTATTATGTTTTAAATAAGTTATGCAGGTTTAAATGATAAGGTTTTTAAAAATTAGGTTTTCACGCTAAAAAAAAATTTGAAATTTATCGAGTTTTGTAAACCTGTGACATCCGAGAATTTGGAAGGTTACAATCACGTGTCAATATTAATATCATCAATCTATGTCAAGTACAATTGTTTAAGAAGAATATTCTCCTCCTTCAAAAATTTATTATTTGCATAAATATTATATGTATATTTTTATTAACACATACTTTTTAATATTAAATTAAAATAATTAAAGTAATTACATATTAATTTATTGTTCTAACAATAATAATAATTATTATTAAAATTTAATTTGTGGATATTAACTATTTAAATTATTGTAAATTTTCTTTTTTAATTATATAATAAAAGTTGATTTTTTAAATTATTTTCATTTTAAATTTATATTTTTAAGTGAGACTAATATTTGTTCTATATTTTATTTTATTATAATTCAGACAATACTTTGTTACTTATGGTATAAATATTATTAAGTGTATTAAATAAATTTAAGTTTTATTAAACATTTAGAATTAATATATTATTAATTTATATTTTTTTATAAGATTAAAAGTGATTTATTTAAATGGAATGTAATGATATTATTAGAGTTGGTTTAAAAATAATTTTAAAAATATTTAATAAAAAAATAATTTTAATATAAATATCAATATATTATTTATATAAATAATACATTTTTTACAATTTGGAGAGGTAAAATATTGTTTCATTTTTAAAAAAATGGACTTAATTAAATAAAAAAGACATATATACAATGATTAAATTAAGTACAAGACAATGATATTTGACATTAGTATAAATTTTTTTTTGAAAAAAAGTTAAAAATAATTAAAAAAATTAGAAAAAAAAACTATAAACTAATACGTGAGATGTCTTTAACGTCGTTGGTATGTTACTGGCGAAAATGACCTAATTTAGTTAATTTTTCAAAAATTGGGACTTGATTGAAAATGACCTAACATTATTGACTCAATTTTACCAAAATAGAAACCCAATTGATACGAATCTACAGAAATAATGACCTCCGAAATGATTAAACTTTTAAAAAATAAACTTACATAAATTATTATTTTTATTAATTTAATTAAATAAAGATAAAGTTATTGAAATTATTATGTAGGGCCGCAGATCGCCTGGTGAACCTACAAAGTAAACAAAAAAAATTAACCTATATTTCTTATACGAGACAGGCTAATCTAATCGCTTTTTACAGACTAAATGTGAGATATGTCAGAATAGAATAGGATGAAACAAGCCGCATTGTCACCCCTATAATGATAAGATGTCACCCCTATAATAATAAGATGATTTTGGTTGTGTTTTTCATCACTAATATAATTAAACAGTTTTATTTTTTTTAGGTAATCATAATTACATAATCATGTGTATAAGTAAATATAGGTTAACACTATTATTCTAAAATTTTGCGTAAGATGGGGTGAAAAAAAAAGAAACTTAAAAAGTATCATTTTCTATATGAAATGGGAGCTTTCTTAATAATGTGTTTGAATTATTTAGAAATATTTTTTTAAAATATTTCATTTAGATAGCATAATTAAAATGTTTTATATTTTTTTATTTAGATAAAATAATTGAATTTCTTTTTTAAGAAAATATATTTTAAAATTTACCAAAAAATGTTAGTTTAATATAAATATTAAAATAATATTTAATAACTTACTTTTTTTTTATAAAGTTATTATTTATTATAATTATAAAAATAAATGTAAATAATTTCACAATTTTATTGTTAATAATTATTTTAGTTTAAAAATATTAAATAAAAAATAAGTATTTAAAAAAACGATTACTAAAAAGATAAAATTAGTAAAATAATTATTTTAATTTAAAAAAATTTTATTTAAAAGATAAAAGTGGAAAAAATGTATATAAAGAGAGAATAGTTAATTGTAAAATTTATATTTTCTTTGGAGTGAATTTTAAATTTTATTATTTTTATTTAAAATATCTTCTTAAAAATTTTAAATTTTAACTTTATTTTATTTTTTCAAACAACTGATTTTACTTTAACAAATTTCAAATTCATCAAATAATTAATTATTTTCTTAAGTTATCTCATCCAAATACAATAAAAAAAATATTTCATTTTTCTCAATTAGGGAATGATGGCCAGGTCTTTCTGGATTTTTTCACTTTTAAGAAGACATTTTTACCAGTTTTATTTCTCTTTATGAGAAAGTATTTTTAAATATATTTTAACCTAAAATAGTAATGCGCATAGAACATTCATTAACCAGGTATTTATTATACTTGTGTATTTTCTCCTTTCCTTCTGTACACACCTAACATGAGAAAACAAATTAACTTTCTTTTGTTTCCATTTTATCAAAAATCGTCTAACTAATGATTTCAGCTTCTATTTAACATTTTTATTTTCCTATTTTTTATTATATAATTTATTTTAGTAAGTTAAAATTTAATAGCTATATTAGTTTTAATTTTATGTATTAATTAAAATAAAAATATGTATTATTACTTTTATATTTAATGTGTAACAAACAATTTAAATGAAAAGAATTTCGGAGAAATAATATAAATGACTTACTAAAGTGGAACAGAAAAACTAAAATGCACTTACTATATATTCTTTTCTGCAAATTTCTTTCAAATTGCACTTGTACCATGAAATGTCTCTCCATGACGCATTTTAAGTTTAAAGCTTATATGTTATTTAGACCATATTGTCATGACAAATATTTAAAAATAAATATTAAATATGACCCTATATCATAAGAACAATAAAATATTTTAAATTTTAAAAAATTTGAGTGCAAACAATTATTAAAATGTAAACAAGATTCTTCTATTACAACAAAACTTGCAAAAAGATTTTGAACGTATCTCTCCTAAACCATTCTAATTTAACGTAAATATTTCTGTTAACATGAATTCGAAATTTAATTTCTTGAATTTTGAAAAAGTAACTCTTTCTGATTAGATTCAATTTCCAAAAAGTAATTCTAAAAGAGAAAAAAAAGAGGAAAAAAAATTAACTATCTTCATAAACTAAAACTAACTTATAAAATAATCAGAAAATTTTATTTTCGATTTAATGTCTCAATATGTCCCTATTTTTGTTCAGAATTTGAAATAGATCCCTTTATTTTTTGGCGTCTCAATTGGGTCCTTATTTTTGTTAATTTGATGCAAATAAATCATTTCCGTCAATTTCATCAAACGACGTTAATGAATGTGTGACGTGGCCTTACACGTGTCAATACTGTCCTCAGGCCACGTCACACATTCATTAACGCCGTTTGATGAAATTGACGGAAATGATTTATTTGCATCAAATTAACAAAAATAAGGACCCAATTGAGACACCAAAAAATAAAGGGACCTATTTCAAATTCTGAACAAAAATAGGGACCTATTGAGACATTAAACCTTTTATTTTCCATCATTCTCTCAAAAGATCGATTTCTATGTCATACATAAACCAATTTAATAGTTAAAAAATTATTTCATTTTCTTTATTCTCTTCTACAAATTTAGTTTTTGTTTTTCATTAATAGTTTACTTCATAGCTTTTTCAGTTGTGACTAGTGCTAGTCTAAAGTTATATATGATTGAATTTCACTTCACTTCGGTGAGATCACTATAGACACAAGAGTTATAGTCGTTGAGCTTCTCCCAAAAGACACTAATAAAATCTTTTACCAATGGATCATGACATGAGTCAATTATAAAAGTGGTTTTGTCAGCACACATTATATTTAATGTGAGAACCTGATAATTAACACACTTAAATCCATCCTCTGATCACTGTTTTAATTCACCTTGCCACGTCAAAATTCCACTCTCTTTCTCTCTGCATGCACTGAATGCCATATGTCACTTTGGAAGCTTCTAAAAGCTGTAGTGGAAACCAGGTGGCAGTGAGTAACTGCTCAACCGTTTGACGAGGGAGAGAAAATAATTTCTCTGAAAACTCTTCTCTTCCTTTCATGCAATCTTCTTCTTCTTCACGAATTCTGATCTTACATCTTCTCTGTATTTTCTCTGCACTCTTCCATCTTCTCTCTAAAATACCTTACTATCAACTCCTCTGATCTAATTTCAGAGACCGTAGATACCTTCACTGCACCGTGAGCGTTATTCTGATCCGAACCAAATTGAGAACTGAACTGGTAAGTTCTCGTCCCTGCACTTGTCTGTTTTAGTTCATGCGAACCAAATCCTGGTTGCATGCATGGGTTATAGGTTTGAATCTGATGTCCTTTTTGGTATCTTAGATTTAGTGAAAATCGTGGAGGGATTCATTGGGTAGAAAGCTGTTATTGACCGAGAGAAAACCTTAAGCAACTGGAAGTGCACTGCTTGAACCGGTAAGGGAAGCTTTAGTAATTTAATTTAATATATGTTTGATCTGTATGACAGTAATGAATAGTGCTGGATGTTTGAAATGTATGCAATATATGAATTTGAATATGTGTGAAGGAGCAGACTTGAAATGGATGTATATCAGAATGTGGTGTGAAATTATGCAGTGAATGAGATGTATGATTTGTAATGTGATTGATTTCTGCATAATTTGGAATGATAATGATTTGAACTATATGTTGGTGATGATATGTTGGAAACTGGAAAATGGAAGATTCTGTATTTATGAGATGATAATATGAAAGTTGTAATGTATAAGATTTAGGGTGAAGAAGAAAATTCTAAGTTATGAATCGTATAAAAACTGTGCAGTATAGTGTCTGAAAATCTGGAAATCTGATACTCTATGATTGATGATGTACGCTCGTCATCGAACGGTCTTATACCGTTCGGTTTCCCTGGAATATCACTTAGAATAAGGACTCTTTCATTTGGAAAAGACCTGATCGAGAACGAGCGTTATTGGTGTTAAGAGTTAGGTGAGCGTTCGGCTTAGCCTAGCGGGTCCAACCATTAAAAATATAAAGTGAAGTATAGTTAGGACGCTCGGTTTTGTTTACCAGCGTTCGTCATAAGTGGTGCTTAGTATTATACTGAGCGTTCGTCCAAATGAACTCTCAATCTTAGATTGAGCGTTCGTCCCAGTTAGCGTTCGGTTTGATACTGAACGTTCGTTTCCATGCGTGTTCGTTTCCATGCACATTCGTTCCTATGTGCGTTCGTTCTATTTGGTGCTCGGTCATTGACCTGGCGTTCGTCCTGAGCAGTGTTTGCTTTTATAATTGAACGCTCTTCTGATTATTGCTTCGTGAGCGAACGTATATGGCGTTCGTTCAAATTGTTAATTAACGTTCGGTCTTTGACTGGCAGTGTTGTTTTCTGAATTCAATTATATTTGATTGTTCATCTAAATATTTCTTATTGGCTTTATCCTTTGGAATTCTACCTGGAGTCTTGATACTTAAGATTTTTCTAAGTATTACCCATCTTTTCTCAGATCAGTTTTCTTCAAATTATTAAGTGTTGTAATGTAGTTAAGTTGATAAATGGTACGTTTCTTTTGTTCAGAAACGTGGACGTTTGAGTACTGTAATATGTTCATCCCTATTTATGGAGTGATGACCGTTCTTTAAAATAAAGAGAGTGAACACAGAATGATAATTTGAATAAGAGAATTTGTGAATATGTGCGAATGGTATTTGGAATGGATTTATTGGATTGGATTATGAAAGAGCGTTCCAAGGAGGAACGTCTCTATGATGTGAATATGAGAAGTAGTGTAGTATGACCATGGTAAAGCTGCTGATGGCTGTTCATCCTGATATTCCGTGAGTGCTCATCCTCATGTAGAGGGGAGTAGGTCATACGTGGGAATGGCAGGAGGCCCTAGTCCTATTGAGTACTTTGGACTGATAGGGTTAACCTCGGGTGGCAGCTGATGCGAATTCCGGTTACTACACCACCCGGGTGCAAGAACGCCTGTAGATACATGGCATCATACAGTCCGGACAGTCTTTAATTATGAGAATTTGAATGAGTTACTGTATGCTGGGATATGTGTTTAATATTGTATGAACTGCATGACTTATTTTATAAGTTAAATTACGTTGATTTTATTGAATTAAATTACCTAAAGCTTACCCTTGCAACTTTTCCTTGTGTTGTCTACTGTTATGTACGTCCGTCTTGTCAATGCAATGATCATCCGTTGTGGATGTGAGCAGATGGAGATGCATCCCTTGAAACCATGCTGGAAGAAGAAAATTTGGAGGATGCCAACCTTGTGGACGTTGAAGTTAAAGCTGAGCAGTAAAGGCTCGTTTCTGTAGTAGCATTAGTTAGTTTTCTGTGCTGTATTTTGACAGTTCTGTGTATAGGTTTGCAGCGCTGTTCATACAGTATTAGTAGTAGTTAGTTTTTTTGTATAGCATTTTGGGACGTTGACTGTATATTTCTGCAGAACGTTTGTCCAGTAACTGGTTCTGTACCTTTTACGAATTTCTGAATACTGTAATTTGCTGTACATGCTGTTTTATCGTTTTGAGCAGCTGTTGTAAATGTTAAGACTGCACTGTTTTCTGTAAATGTGATTAGTTCTGATTAATGGTAATTACTATTTATTGGGATGTTACATTTATTGGTATCAGAGCAGTTTTGTTCTTTTAAGGACATATAGGGTATGAGTGCACTGTGCTTTTCGTTGTGTGCTTGATATGTGTTTGATGAGTTATTAATTTTTAACTCTTGAACATAGCTAACGTACGTTTTCTCTGATCCAGAAAACGAATGGCTCCTAGACTTCCTCCCCCACCTCAGCCGAATGAATCTGATGCACCAATTAGTGCCCGTGTGTTGGAGGCAGTCATAGACAGGCTTCAACAACAAAACACAACTTTGGTTGAGCAGAACGCTGCCTTGATGAGGCAAAACCAGGAAGCAATGCAAAGTATGGAGGCTTCTCGTGTTCACTCAGAAGCAACGCAAAGACAACTAATGGACATCTTGGCAGCTGGCCGAGGCACACCAGGAGCCTCCTCCTCTAATGCTGCACCCCATGCAGAATGGAGTTTGGAAAGCTTCTTGCAGCACCATCCTGCCAAGTTCAATGGCAAAGGGCTTCCGGATGAGGCGGATCAGTGGCTTAGAGATATGGAGCGGATCTATGATGCCAAAAGATGCCCAAATGAGAACCGTTTGGCATTCACAGAATACTTATTGACTGGTGAAGCTAGTCACTGGTGGACAAGTATGAAAGCTATCTTGACTGACGCGCAGAACCCCATTAATTGGGAGGTTTTTAGAGCAAAATTCTATGAAGAATACTTCCCTGACAGCGTTCGTTTTGCAAAGGAAGTTGAATTCTTACAGCTGGTTCAAGGGAGTATGTCAGTTTCAGAATACACTAATAAATTCAAACACCTTGTGCGGTTCAATACTATGGCAACAAGTGAAGAATGGCAATGCAGGAAGTTTGAGAACGGGTTGAGGAGTGATCTAAAAGTATTAATATCCTGTTTGTGTATCAGATCTTTCCCTGCTATGGTTGAAAGGGCAAAGGTCCTTGAGAAGAACATTGCTGAGGCCGAAAAACATAAGAAACAACAAGTGAGTAGGGGTCCGGTTATGTCCAGAGGTACATCAAATGTGAGAGGGTCCCCATATACTCGTCCCACTCAATCCTCTGGTGGATCACAAGCTTTGGTCACTGTTGGCCAATCTGGACAGCCGAGAAGCTTGACCTGTTATCAGTGTGGAGGACCACACTATCGGTGGGCATGTCCGCAGCTGGCAGGAGGAAAATATTGTACTCGTTGCAGGCAGAGTGGGCATTTAGAGAACGAGTGCAGTATGGGAGGAAGAGCGGCAATGAGGCCGCCAAACGCTGGGAGGACCCAACAAGGGAGAGGTGGACGTGCACAAGCCACAGGGAGAGTTTATGCTATTACTGGTGCTGAAGCTGCTAGTTCAGGTACACTCATCACCAGCACTTGCATGTTATATGGAAAGCCTTGCTGTGTACTGTATGACTCGGGGGCAACTCATTCCTTCATCTCGAAGGCGTGTGTTGAGAAACTGGGAATAAAAGAGAGTGAATTACAGTTTGATCTGGTGGTGTCAACCCCAGCAGCTGGTGGGATTAAGACATCTACAGTTTGTGTAAGATGTCCTATAGAAGTTGAGGGGCGTAGATATAAGGTCAATCTTATTTGTTTACCCCTGCAAGACTTAGAAGTAATTTTAGGGATGGATTGGTTGGCTACCAATCGGATCCTCATTGATTGCGGGAAGAAGGAGTTGGTTTTTCCCAATGAAGAAGAAGAGGAATTGTCTCTCACTCTCGGTCAATTGAAGGAGGATATCATGGAGGGAGCAAGCTGTTTTCTGATAATGACGTATGAAGATAATGGGGTAGAGAGTTCGTCCAACAATGATGGCAGCAGAGGACGAACAGTAGTAGATGAGTTTCCAGATGTTTTTCCTGATGAAGTCCCTGGTCTACCTCCCATTCGTGAGGTAGAATTCACAATCGATCTGGTAACCACTGCTGCACCCATCTCGGTCCAACCTTACAGGATGGCACCAGCTGAATTAGTGGAACTCAAGAAGCAAATTGAAGAATTAATGGACAAAAGGTTCATCCGTCCAAGTGCTTCTCCTTGGGGAGCGCCAGTATTGTTGGTAAAGAAGAAGGATGGCAGCTCACGACTATGCATTGATTATAGACAACTTAATAAGCTGACCATCAAGAACAAGTATCCTCTTCCAAGGATTGATGACCTGCTGGACCAGTTGCATGGTGCCTGTGTATTTTCTAAGATTGATTTACGTTCGGGCTATCATCAAATTAGAGTGAAAGAGGAGGACATTCAGAAGACTGCATTTCGGTCTCGTTATGGCCATTATGAGTATGTGGTGATGCCCTTTGGAGTGACAAACGCACCTGCAATCTTCATGGATTATATGAACAGAATTTTTAGACCGTACCTGGATAAGTTTGTTGTGGTATTTATTGATGACATCCTCATTTACTCCAAGAGCTTTGATGAACATGAAGAGCATTTGAGGATCGTCTTGAGCGTGTTGAGGGAGAAAGAGTTGTATGCCAAACGTTCAAAGTGTGAATTTTGGATGAAGGAGATCCAATTCCTGGGGCACGTTGTTTCTGCTGGTGGTATTGCAGTGGATCCAGCCAAGGTGAAGGCAGTGCTGGATTGGGAGAGTCCACGTTCAGTCATGGAAGTTAGAAGCTTTGTGGGACTCGCGGGCTATTATAGGAGATTTATTGAAGGATTTTCCAAGATAGTAGCCCCTCTGACTTACCTCACCAGGAAGGACCAGCCGTTTGCTTGGACAGATAAATGTGAGGAGAGCTTCCAGGAATTGAAGAAGAAATTAACAAGCGCTCCTGTGTTGGTCATTCCAGATACAGCCAAACCTTTTGAAGTGTATTGTGATGCATCATATCAAGGTTTGGGCTGTGTACTGATGCAGGAAAGAAAGGCAGTGGCATACGCTTCCAGGCAGTTGAAAATTCATGAGAAGAATTACCCCACACACGACTTGGAGCTGGCAGCAGTGGTGTTTGCGTTGAAAATCTGGAGGCATTATCTGTATGGTGCAACGTTTCAAGTATTTAGTGATCACAAGAGTCTCAAGTACCTCTTTGATCAAAAGGAGTTGAATATGAGGCAAAGGAGGTGGCTTGAATTCTTGAAGGATTACGAATTTGAATTACTGTATCATCCTGGAAAAGCAAATGTGGTGGCTGATGCATTGAGTAGGAAAGCCGTAAGGGTCTCTGCAATGATGGTGAAGGAGCTGAATTTGGTAGAAAGCTTTAGAGATCTAAGATTGCAGTTTGACTTGGGAACGGACGTTATCAGATGCTGTAATCTCAGAATTTCCAGTGATGTATTTGACCGAATCTGGAAGAAGCAACGTGAGGATGAAGAGCTGGTGAAGATATTGGGCGAGCTCAGTTTGAATAAAGATAAGGATTTCAATGCAGGAACAGACGGTATGTTGCGTTACCGGGGAAGGACGTGTGTCCCTAATGATGTCGAACTGAGGAAAATCATATTGGAGGAAGCACATCACAGCCGTCTTAGCATGCATCCTGGCATGACTAAGATGTATCATGACCTTCGTTTGTCATTCTGGTGGCCTGGGATGAAGAGTGATATTGCACGTTTTGTGGCCTCTTGTTTAACCTGTCAACGTGCAAAAGCTGAACACCAAAGACCAGGAGGATTGCTGCAGCCTTTGGAAATTCCAGAATGGAAGTGGGACAGCATCTCTATGGATTTCGTGACTCATCTGCCACGTACAGTCCGAAACCATGATTCGATTTGGGTAATTGTGGATAGATTGACTAAGAGCGCCCATTTCCTGGCTGTTAATTTAAGGATGTCCATGACAAATTTGGCCAAGCTGTACGTTAAGGAGATTGTTAGATTGCATGGAGTTCCTTCCAGTATTATATCAGATCGGGATACGAGATTCACATCTCGTTTTTGGCAGTCATTGCAAGGAGAATTGGGAAGCAAACTGCAAATGAGTTCTGCATATCACCCTCAGACGGATGGCCAATCTGAACGAACCATCCAAACTCTTGAAGACTTGTTGAGGACCTGCGTTATAGATCATATGGGAGTATGGGATGAGGTTCTGCCGCTTGTGGAATTCACGTATAATAACAGTTATCAAGCAAGCATAGGAATGGCACCGTTTGAAGCTCTTTATGGAAGAAAGTGTAGAACTCCTTTGTGTTGGTTCCAAGAAGGTGAAACTGCAGTCACTGGACCAGAATTAATCCAGCAAACAACAGAGAAAGTGAAACTGATCCAAGAGCGTTTGAAGACTTCCCAAAGCAGGCAGAAATCGTATGCTGATAAAAGAAGAAGACCCTTAGAATTTGTTGCTGGAGATCACGTGTTTCTGAGGTTGAATCCAATCACTGGTGTGGGAAGAATCCTTCGTCCAAAGAAGCTTTCTCCCAAGTACGTTGGACCTTATCAAATTCTGAAGAAGATTGGAGCAGTGGCGTATGAATTGGCTTTACCACCTCAACTGTCCAACCTTCATCCAGTCTTTCATGTCTCTCAACTCCGTAAATATATGGCTAATCCATCACACGTATTGGAGTTAGAAGATATCCAACTTCGGCCAGATAGAACCCTGGAGATGCAGCCTGTTTGTGTGGAAGACAGCCGCACCAGACTTTACAAAGGAAAGGATGTTAGTCTCGTGAAAGTGGTGTGGAATGCAAAGACTGGTGACTCAACATGGGAGGTTGAAGAGGCTGTGAGAGAATTGTATCCGCACCTATTCTCTGGTAAGCTTTAGAATTTTCGAGGACGAAAATTTTTGTAGTTAGGGGGAATGTGAGAACCTGATAATTAACACACTTAAATCCATCCTCTGATCACTGTTTTAATTCACCTTGCCACGTCAAAATTCCACTCTCTTTCTCTCTGCATGCACTGAATGCCATATGTCACTTTGGAAGCTTCTAAAAGCTGTAGTGAAAACCAGGTGGCAGTGAGTAACTGCTCAACCGTTTGACGAGGGAGAGAAAATAATTTCTCTGAAAACTCTTCTCTTCCTTTCATGCAATCTTCTTCTTCTTCACGAATTCTGATCTTACATCTTCTCTGTATTTTCTCTGCACTCTTCCATCTTCTCTCTAAAATACCTTACTATCAACTCCTCTGATCTAATTTCAGAGACCGTAGATACCTTCACTGCACCGTGAGCGTTATTCTGATCCGAACCAAACTGAGAACTGAACTGGTAAGTTCTCGTCCCTGCACTTGTCTGTTTTAGTTCATGCGAACCAAATCCTGGTTGCATGCATGGGTTATAGGTTTGAATCTGATGTCCTTTTTGGTATCTTAGATTTAGTGAAAATCGTGGAGGGATTCATTGGGTAGAAAGCTGTTATTGACCGAGAGAAAACCTTAAGCAACTGGAAGTGCACTGCTTGAACCGGTAAGGGAAGCTTTAGTAATTTAATTTAATATATGTTTGATCTGTATGACAGTAATGAATAGTGCTGGATGTTTGAAATGTATGCAATATATGAATTTGAATATGTGTGAAGGAGCAGACTTGAAATGGATGTATATCAGAATGTGGTGTGAAATTATGCAGTGAATGAGATGTATGATTTGTAATGTGATTGATTTCTGCATAATTTGGAATGATAATGATTTGAACTATATGTTGGTGATGATATGTTGGAAACTGGAAAATGGAAGATTCTGTATTTATGAGATGATAATATGAAAGTTGTAATGTATAAGATTTAGGGTGAAGAAGAAAATTCTAAGTTATGAATCGTATAAAAACTGTGCAGTATAGTGTCTGAAAATCTGGAAATCTGATACTCTATGATTGATGATGTACGCTCGTCATCGAACGGTCTTATACCGTTCGGTTTCCCTGGAATATCACTTAGAATAAGGACTCTTTCATTTGGAAAAGACCTGATCGAGAACGAGCGTTATTGGTGTTAAGAGTTAGGTGAGCGTTCGGCTTAGCCTAGCGGGTCCAACCATTAAAAATATAAAGTGAAGTATAGTTAGGACGCTCGGTTTTGTTTACCAGCGTTCGTCATAAGTGGTGCTTAGTATTATACTGAGCGTTCGTCCAAATGAACTCTCAATCTTAGATTGAGCGTTCGTCCCAGTTAGCGTTCGGTTTGATACTGAACGTTCGTTTCCATGCGTGTTCGTTTCCATGCACATTCGTTCCTATGTGCGTTCGTTCTATTTGGTGCTCGGTCATTGACCTGGCGTTCGTCCTGAGCAGTGTTTGCTTTTATAATTGAACGCTCTTCTGATTATTGCTTCGTGAGCGAACGTATATGGCGTTCGTTCAAATTGTTAATTAACGTTCGGTCTTTGACTGGCAGTGTTGTTTTCTGAATTCAATTATATTTGATTGTTCATCTAAATATTTCTTATTGGCTTTATCCTTTGGAATTCTACCTGGAGTCTTGATACTTAAGATTTTTCTAAGTATTACCCATCTTTTCTCAGATCAGTTTTCTTCAAATTATTAAGTGTTGTAATGTAGTTAAGTTGATAAATGGTACGTTTCTTTTGTTCAGAAACGTGGACGTTTGAGTACTGTAATATGTTCATCCCTATTTATGGAGTGATGACCGTTCTTTAAAATAAAGAGAGTGAACACAGAATGATAATTTGAATAAGAGAATTTGTGAATATGTGCGAATGGTATTTGGAATGGATTTATTGGATTGGATTATGAAAGAGCGTTCCAAGGAGGAACGTCTCTATGATGTGAATATGAGAAGTAGTGTAGTATGACCATGGTAAAGCTGCTGATGGCTGTTCATCCTGATATTCCGTGAGTGCTCATCCTCATGTAGAGGGGAGTAGGTCATACGTGGGAATGGCAGGAGGCCCTAGTCCTATTGAGTACTTTGGACTGATAGGGTTAACCTCGGGTGGCAGCTGATGCGAATTCCGGTTACTACACCACCCGGGTGCAAGAACGCCTGTAGATACATGGCATCATACAGTCCGGACAGTCTTTAATTATGAGAATTTGAATGAGTTACTGTATGCTGGGATATGTGTTTAATATTGTATGAACTGCATGACTTATTTTATAAGTTAAATTACGTTGATTTTATTGAATTAAATTACCTAAAGCTTACCCTTGCAACTTTTCCTTGTGTTGTCTACTGTTATGTACGTCCGTCTTGTCAATGCAATGATCATCCGTTGTGGATGTGAGCAGATGGAGATGCATCCCTTGAAACCATGCTGGAAGAAGAAAATTTGGAGGATGCCAACCTTGTGGACGTTGAAGTTAAAGCTGAGCAGTAAAGGCTCGTTTCTGTAGTAGCATTAGTTAGTTTTCTGTGCTGTATTTTGACAGTTCTGTGTATAGGTTTGCAGCGCTGTTCATACAGTATTAGTAGTAGTTAGTTTTTTTGTATAGCATTTTGGGACGTTGACTGTATATTTCTGCAGAACGTTTGTCCAGTAACTGGTTCTGTACCTTTTACGAATTTCTGAATACTGTAATTTGCTGTACATGCTGTTTTATCGTTTTGAGCAGCTGTTGTAAATGTTAAGACTGCACTGTTTTCTGTAAATGTGATTAGTTCTGATTAATGGTAATTACTATTTATTGGGATGTTACATTTAACCACTACACTGAATTTGAAACCTACCACTAACTCTAAAACTATATTTATAAGGATAAATAATCTAAAAATATATTTGTAAGGATGACTAATAAATTTAATGTAATAATTGTTGACTTATTTTATTTTCAAAACAGTAAAAAAAACTAAAATATCAATACAATAACTTTAATTTTGTTAATTTTATTTCAACTTTATTAATAATCAATATAATTAAGTATGTATTTACTTTTTCTAATAATTAACACATGTTATTTTTAACAAAAAAAATATTAATAACCAATTAACATTGAAGTAACCACTAAAAATTTTAAATTTATAAAATAAAAAATAAAGAATTAAAATCTCCCTTCAAAGTTAATTACTTACAATTACTAAATATCAAACATTATTCCTGATAAAAAAAGCTAAAAATCAAACATATATTTAATTATCTCAACCGTTAAAAGAATCCAAACAAAAATAAAATTTCTATATGTAATTGTTTTATTATACTAAAAACTAAACATATAAATACTTATTGTCCTAAAATGGTTATTTATCATATGTATAATTAATCTCCAGAAAACAGTTTTGAAACATACAATTTCCTATATTTATAATAAATAGCAAAATCTAATCATATCTATAAGAAATAACAAAACAATTTCACTCAATTATAAATTTCTCTATAATCTAGTCAGAACTTAAAACGTACAGAAAAAACCCAGCTCTTTTTCTTGTTTTTAGGACTCCTTTTCACAAAAGCATGAGATCAAAGAACCATTCTTACGGACACATCTATGACCGCAACCAATCCCACATTCATGACATATTAAAAGAATGATAAATTTATATTAAAAACTATGTTAAAATTGTTTTGATATTATTTTGAGCTTCAAATTAATTACACAATTTGCCCCCACCATCCCTTTTTCTGTTTCATATTTTCGAGGACTATGAGAAACCAGATGCTCAAAACTCTCTTCACCCAGGCCATTTCCTTCACCCAGCGGGTTGCCCATTCTTTCTCTTTCAGAAGAATTGTGTCCTCTTTTAGAAGCATATTATAATTATAAAGCTACTTATATTATAATAAGCCTATTGCAAATGACCAATCTTTCTGTTTCACACTTTATCGCACTGAAATCACACTGAAGCATACTAAAGAAGATAGAACGTATTCAAGAACAACTTCAAACATAACTTCATATAATGACCAGAAAAACAAGACTCTTCTCATATTTGTCTGACTTTAGGTTATTCTTTTACGTTTAAGTGAGATAGGAATAGAGGGAGAGAAAGATATACAAGTTAAAATGTATGTCCAAAGGCTATCCCTCATCTTTTTTTCATCTATTTAAGGACGAGAATAGATTGGTACTAAAGAGAATGTTCCCATTTCGACATTGCTATTATATCTGTAAGTATTTTATATACCCAGACCCGAAACCTGCTACAAATAGTTAAACTTGAATATGATATTTCGAAATAACATAATGCATGTGTTTAACAAACTAACATTAATAATAATAAACCGATAAAAAAAAATATAAATTGAAGTACATTCTCTTCGTTCAAAATATATACAATGATAATTCATTTCTACCTATAAAAGTATTCCAAAAGTACTTAAAAACTTTTCATCTTTTAGTCATAAAATATCATAAATACATTATGCAGGTTTTCGCAAATTTAGGCACTATAACACCTATAATGTTGCATCAATACATGCAAAAGTCTAGGTAAATATCTATACAGGATCAGATCCACTGCAAGAAACTTATATTAATACCCATCAAATTTGGGTTTGATTGCCATCCCTATTTCCATTCCATTCTTTCATTCATAAGCACAGATTAAGTTTTCTTCATAGTTGCTAACCTACATAACCAGATAGAGTAACAATATCTCCACCTCTACTTGTTTTTAGTCAGTAAAATTATTGACGATAATACAAAAATCAGTATCATCAACACTGAAATAAATCAGGTCCCCAATAAACAAGACCAAACAGAGCCACCATATCCGAATTTGTCAGATATGTATCTCACTGTACACTGTGGGGGCAAAACAACATTGGGTAATCAATGCCCTGACCAATCTGTTTTTTACAAGATTACCAAACGTTGAAATTCGAAAGACAGGTTAAAGGAGAAATTATCCATTTACCATTAACCCTGAAAAAGGGAGCTAGACCAAATCTGAGCATGACAGCTTGAACGTACGAATAATATTCATTAGATTTAGGGTCCATTAGATTTAGGGTCCAGTTGGAGCTTCCAATTCCATGGTCACGTGTTTAAAAGCAGAGAAATAAACCACACTTATGCATTAAATCATCCTAAAAGTCATAGTATGTCAGAGATTACATAGTCTATTACTTCATTTGTATAACCTCTTTAAAACATCAGCATTTCATACCATCTAAATGCCCAATTTTACATAACTCATTCTAG
The DNA here is from genome assembly GCF_029865625.1 of Vigna umbellata. Classification (NCBI taxonomy): domain Eukaryota; kingdom Viridiplantae; phylum Streptophyta; class Magnoliopsida; order Fabales; family Fabaceae; genus Vigna; species Vigna umbellata. The sequence continues at coordinate 14,249,641 of NC_142167.1, forward strand.
AAGGTAGATGTCAATATAAAATCATTCCCTAATTTCACTTAATTACTTACAACTTTTAAAATAGTCAGATCACAACATGATACCAGAGCTTCAACAGTTCCACGAGAAAATGGTCCGAGGTTCCACTCTCGTTCTTAGAAAAACTAAAATTCATTTTCTCTCTATACTCTTCACCATCGTTATAATTCACATTTTCTCAGGCAAACAAAGCGAAACGAAAAGAGGAAGTAAGGGAACCCTAGGAGTTGCGATAGACAGGGAAATTCACTAGTTCAGGACAAATTCAGATTCAGTAGAATAGAATTCAATCAATAAGTTAAAATTAAACACTAATAGAAGAATTTGAATTGAATGAATCAACCGAGGAAACCTGTTTGGCGCCAAACAGCATTTCGAACCTGACGCAGGTCCCTTCCTTTCAGCGTTCTCCCTATCCCTTCCATAACCGAATAAGCAAGAATCGGCGATTGCGCTGAGTTCCTCGCCACGATTTCGTGCGGCGGCACCATCTCCCCATCTTCATCCTCCTCGTCGTCATCATCGAACTCGCACTGCCTCCGCCGCGCCTTATCCGACAAGATCGGGACGTTTACCGGCGCGGACTGGTGGAACTTGAAGGAGGAAGGTTGCGCCGGGGGCGGAGGCCGCGGGATGGCGGGAATGACGCGCGAGGAGGAGGAGGAAGAGGAAGCGGAGGATATGGAGGAGATTGAGGCCTTGTGGAAGTGCTGCGAAACGTTTCGAAGGCTGTGGGAGGTTTCGTTCTCGGGGAGCGCGGCGAGTATGCCGTGAGAGTGGTGGTTGTGGTTGTGGTGGTGATGGAGGAGGTGGTGGTTGGGAGTGGCAGACGCAGAGGAGGACGTAGAAGAGGAAGGAGTGGAGGCGTTGTAGTGGTTTAAATCGGTGTGGTAGTCGCCGTTAAAGAAAACTACGTCGTCCTCTTGGAGCTCAACGTTGGTGGCGACGAACGGGGAGTGCGGCGGCGCGTGAGACGGAACGCCTAGGTAGCGCTCTGTGGCGGAGGGCTTTCGGCTCGGGAGACGGTTCGTGCCGAATGGATCCATGCCGGTTCGGTTCGGAACACCGAGAGAAACGGAAAGAAAATAGGAATAACAGAGCACACACTTGGTGAACGGTGACGAGACTGAAGGGGCTAATGGCTAAGCTTTTTCTTTCCTTTTAACAAAAAAATATTTTTCTTACATATTAAAATAATTTGGTAACTGAAATGGACGGTTACGATTTTTTTAATTCAGAAAAAGAGTTACCCTCAATAATTTTATTCTGCATACATATAAATTGATCTACGACTTGTGTGTGATGTTCAAATGAAACACTATTCAAATTACTGTCTGTCATGACAGTAAACACCACATGCTTTACACTAATCAGAATTTTAACTGGTTTTGTATGTTTAATGATTATTATTATAATGTTTCAAAAGTCACATCTATCATATATATTTTTTAATTAATAATATAAATATAAAAAAAATTAGACTTTCTGTTGTTTTTATTTATTTTTAATGTTTCTAAAAATTGAAATTTTCTTTTCTTTCTTACTTATTTGAGTAATTATGAACCACCCTATAAAATAATTAAGAGAACGGATTTTTTTATAAATTGAATTCGAATATTTTATTATTAAAATATAAATTTTATAGAGGAAAATCAATTAGTTTAATTTTATTATATGAAGATTATCATCTCTTAATTTTTTTTTTCTTTTGTTTTTCACTTTTTCTTTGGATTTTTGTTATTTATGTTTATGGAGATCGGAAATTTTTACGAAGATCTTGACATATAATCTTACCTTATCAAAGTTTTCTTTTGGAACATCTTTAGTTATTTTCTTAATTAATTTCTTATAAGTTTTGCATATATTTACTATGGAGTGTTTGCATTATAGTTTAAAGTGGTTGAAGATGAATATATGTTTCATTAGAATTGTTAAGATATCTAATTGACTTAATTGACTAACCATTTGGTTCTCATTATCACTCACTTCTGTAATCTTCTCTGCTGTTGTTCCAGTTTCAAAAATCTCTTGTTGTGCTAATCTCACAGAGGAACAACAGGCATAAATTACAGTCGAATGTGAGACTGGGTTAGCCTGAACTACATTGGAATCTGGAATCAAACGTTTTCTTGCAGAGGAAGGGAGGTCCGAAGACTCTGACTGAACATTGAACACAAACCAACCATGTGCAAGTTACAGATAAAATCAATGGTAAAGATGTTACTTACATCCACAAGAATGATAAAAACATTTGCATAAGTGTATTAAATTTTTAAAACTGAACTTTTAAATTTAAATTGTATCTATTTATAAAACTTAATTATAGATGTCATTCAATATATAATTAATATAAAAATTTGTCTATTTTTTAAATAAAATAATAAAAAGATTATATTATTTATTTATTTAGAGTTTAGTATGATGCAATAAAGACATGATAAATATGTTTAAGTATTGAAAAAAATAAATAATTATTTCTTAAGTTAAAAATGGAAATATCGAAATCAGATGAGTTAAATATATTTTAAATGAATATAATATTAACGAATTTGAATTGATCTAGTGGTAATATAATGTATAGGTTAATAATTATTGGTTTTATTTTTGTTATTTGCTGTGTTTTATTTTTTTGGCATCAGTTTTTTTTTTTTTAACTTAGCCTACGGAAGCCCATAAGCAAAGAGTCAGAGACAGGGTCATTTGTTTTTATTTTGAGAGTGTTTCTCATCCTACACCTCCAAGATTTCATCCTGCACCTCCAAAAATTCCATTTTTAACCTTCTGATATTTCATCATTATCCTATACCTTTAACTTTATAGAAAATTTTATTTTTAATTTTAATAAATATATTCTTATTTTTTTCTTTTTCTTATTAAAAAGATTCTATATCACCTTAATAATAACTAAATTTAAAATTCAAATATTATTTAATATAATTTTATATTTTAATAATTATTAAAATATGATTTATGTTATGATAATAATTATATTAAAAATATAAAAATAAAATAACTAAAAATAAAAATAATAACAAAAAAGTAAATTATATTAAATAAAATATTTAATATATTCAAATATATTAAATTATATTAAAATATTACATTAAATTAAATAATTATTAAAATTTAAATAATAAACAAAATTTTAAAATAGTTATTTATCAAATAATAAATAAAATTATATTGAATAAAATATTTAAATATATTAAATTATATTAAAATATTAAATTAAATTAAATAATTATTAAAATTTATATATAAAATAAAATTTTAAAAACATTCTTATCGGATATGGATATCCGATTTATAACTTATCGGATATCTATATCCGATTAACAAATTTTTCAAAATTTTATTTTTTTTAAATTTTAATAATTATTAAATTAAATTTAATATTTTAATATAATTTAATATATTTAAATATATTAAATATGATTTTAAGTATTATTTTTTTCTTTTTTTATTCTTATTTTAGTTATTATTTTTAATTTTCTTAATAGAACTATTTTAAAAATATAAATTATATTTTATTAATTATTAAAATATAAAAATATAATAAATAATATTATAATTTTTATTTAAGTTTAATATTTATTAAATTGTAAATAAAAAGCGAAGTATTAACATATTTTATAGATTTTAATATATAAATAAGCTTTTTAAAATTTTTATTTTTATTTAAATTTAATAATTATTTAATTTATTTTAATATTTTATTATAATTTAATATATTTGAATATATTAAATCAAATTTATTTTTATTATTATTTATTATTATTTATTATTATTTATTATTATTTATTATTATTATTACTATTTTTATTAATATTTTTATTATTATTTTTATTATTTTATTTTTATGTTTTTAATATAACTATTATTATAATATAAATTATATTTTAATAATTATTAAAATACAAAATTATTTTAAATAATATTTAAATTTTAAAATAAATTAAATTAAATTATTATTAAGGTAGTGAAGATTGTTTTTAATAAAAAAGAAAAGAAAATGAAAAAATATTTATTAAAGTTAAAAATAAAGTTTTGAAAAAGTTGAAGGTGCAGGATGATGATGAGATGTCAGAAGGATAAAATTGGAATTTTTGGAGGTGCAGGATGAGATCTTGAAGGTGTAGAATGAAACACTCTTATTTTGAACTTAGGCTACGGAAGCCCATAAGCAAAGAGTCAGAGACAGGGTCATGAGGAAGCCCATAAGCAAAGAGTGAAAGACATGGTCACGAAGGAGAGGCTCGTTCCTTCTTTCCTCGCTTTTCTTGACATTTCTATTTTCTCCCTCCTCTTTTTTCTTTTTTTTTTTAATGTTTCGGTAGGTCATTATTTTCGTTCAGAATCTCAAGTAGATCCTCTCATTTTGGCATTTAATTTGAATTCTTATTTTTGTAAAATTGTTTACCGTCAAATTGAAAAGACGCAGTTAAGGAGGATGTTACCTGATGTGGCATGCTGACACTCTGATGGTGTATGAGAAGCCAATTCAATGAAGATTTATGTACTTGTTAGTAACATGACTTGTTTAGTACCGTACGGTCTCCTGCATCACCAGGCCGAGTGGCTAACCACCAGACCGAATGGCCGACCACCAGACTGAGTGGCCGACCACCAGGTTGTCAGCATGCCACGTAACACCTCCTTAACTGCGTATTTTCAATTTGATGGCAAGCCTCTTTGATTCAATTTTACAAAAATAAGAACCCAATTGAGACACACAAAAAAAGACCTATTTGAGATTTTAGACGAAAATAGAAACCTACCGAAACATTAATTTTTTTTTTTTTCGAAAACCCTATAGTAAGGAAAATGCAGATTGTTGACGTGAGTGAAAGTGAAACGAAGAGTCAAGAGTCACGATCGAAGAGTGCCCAGTGGAAAGGAAGCTATTATTAACAACCAATTTGTATTTCTTAGTATAAAATTTTACATATATATTACCAGCACTAACATTCTTTTCCTGGTAAACAATGTGTTTATATACAGGATAAAACATTATATATAGGAAAAATTGAGAAAAGTGTAACTGAACAAATTCAATCAAATGATGGAATCCAAGTACAACATTGTTATAGAATTAAGCAAGTTTTTGTAGGTGGGGAAGCTTAGACTTTGGAAATCTATCTAGATATTGGATCAAATTTACATTTACAACACGAGCACTCAATTAATAAAACTCTTTTAGTGCGTTCTCCATGTTTGTGTGATCTTGAAATCTTAGGAACTTCGTATTTGCACCATTTTCTACATCGTAAACATGCGCTTTTGGTAACTTTGTTGCGATGAGGAGTCGTCTTTCTTCTTAAATTCATAATTTTATAATTTGAGTCACTTAGGTGTCTCCAGGCATTGTAAATGAGTCTAAAAGCACCCCAAGTTGCGACTGAAGCGTTCTTGGATGGATTGAGCATGATTACTAATTTGTTGTGTTGCATCTTGATGCTTTCAATGTCATCTTCAAAGCCCTTCTTAATGCCAAGAACTTTGTACCAATTTTTTGCACCGATGTCATTTTTTTCATTGCTGCCTGGTGGATCTTGTATGCTAAGATTGTTTCGTCAATGCCATCAACTTTTGGGTCTAGTGTTTTGGCCATGGTGGCACAAGTGATGGCCCCTTTGATGTTTCCTAGTTTAAACATTTCTTCTGCATCCCTTCGTGCAAACATTGCTTGAGATTATGAGAATCACAAATATATTTTGACTGGCATATAATTAATTTTTCTGAATTCATAATCAATTAAAAGAGTAAGAACTCTTGAAGCAAGTTACGTCTGCAATGTTTTTAGGAGAAACTTTCCTCTTGCACTTTCTTATTTTAGAAATCAATCCCAGAAAGGTAACGTCTTCCTATAGCATCTTTTATTAGTTGAATGGGTTTTCATACTTAAATTTGGTGAGGTAGATTTCTAGTATCTAAGAAGTTTCATTTGTTTTTATGTTTTGCATATTGTGTATAATAGTAGGGTATTGAATTTTTAAGAATAGTCGCATCTCACGTTGATTAAATTGAAAGTATAGATTCAGAGATAAAGTAATCTAAAAATTCCTTTTGATGAATACATTTAAATTGCATTCTACGGAAGAAACATTTTATAATTAGTTTAGTAAATTCATCTTATCTTATGCAGTGTATTTCATTGAATATGGTCACTTATTCTAACCTTCCAATCCTCTTAGCATGAACAGAGAACAAATCATGATTTACTAATTTTATGGTTATTTATTGTTAATTCCGGGGACTTGTTTATGTCTTGTTGTAGGTCAATCTTGAATACTTGGACGTGTTGTTTTCAACAATGAAGGCCTTCTTTATCCTGACAATGTTGTTGGGACATATTCACGTACAACAATGATTGATTGGCTTGGAGTTGCTGGATGGGGTGTTGGGAGTATTGAAGTAGAGGCAACAATGCTTGGCCAGGTATATTTACTTTCAAATTTTGGTTTATTTTTGGTTAATGTGTTTTAATTATAATATAGTCTTTGATTTCAAGGATTTGCTATACCAAAAGATGTACAAGGAAAAGTTGTAAAATTTGATTTTCATGGGCAGCCAGCGGGACTCAAACAAAATTAGACATTGTTTATTAGTTTATTTTTTTAGTAATATAACGAACATATTTTTAGTATGTTAATTTAGTATTGAACATCTTTCTTTTTTTAATATATGAATAATTAGTTGTATAAACATATTAATATATTGAACAATGTAGTTTATTTTATATATAATATTCAGTTTTATTTCATATTATTTTATTTTCTGTTTGGTTAATAAAACTAATTTTATTATAATCTCATTTTATTACAATTAAAAACTAAAAAAAAAAATAATCTGTATACATTTCCTGTGGTTCCACTAAAATCCCGTTAATTCTGGCGGTTTCAGTAAACCCCCGCTAATTCTGGAGGTTTCAGCAAAACCCCCGCTAATTTCGGTGGTTTCAGCAAAACCCCTGCTAATTCCGGCGATTTCAGCAAAATGCCCGCTAATTCCGGCGGTTTTAGCAAAACCCCCATTAATAGTGACGCAGCTTTTTCCAGTGGTTTTCCACAGCTTTCCCAGGGGTTTTCCTAACCTCGGATAACATATTTTCCGAGGGTTAAAACTGTCAGAAACGAAAAAAATAACTCCCGATAAAAATCAAAATTTTTGTAGTGTATCTTTATAAGTAAAGATTTCTTTTTATTTTAATTAGCATATTTTTGTTTCCAATATATAAGTATTGACACTAATTTTATTTCATCAATTTTATAAGATAAATCTAGTAATGATACCAATATCAAATAAATAAATATATATATATATATATATATATATATATATATATTCAAAATTGGATTTTAAAATTTGAATTTATTTCTAATAATAAAGATTTTTTTATTTTAATTAGTATATTTACAAATAATCTATGTGAGATTTACAAATATTATTAATAATTTCTTTCTTTCATTTACAAATATTACAAATATTATTGAAGTTTGTCATGTATGACAATCTGGAGACATTTGTGGTCAATATAGACCAATATTTATGTATATGCAGGAAATGGAATATCACAACAATTTCATGTTGTCATTCTCTCCCTGCTATGAAATTTCTCAACATAGATATGCATGACTTCATACCTTGTTCCTTTAGGAAGTCAACATATGAAGAAATGTCTTCTCAACCAGTAATGTCATCAACAAATGAGTCTGAAGGTCAACCCTAGCAGGGGAGGTTTCTGGGAAAAATTTCAAATGGTTGTGTGAAAATTTTGTAACATATTACTTGCTTCAACAATTGTAATGGTTTTGTTTGAAATTTGAACAATTGTAATGGTTTTGTAAACAATCTAACCACTTTCGTATGTTTATTGCATGATGACTTCTGCTATTTTACTAAATGATTGCCTTTTTACTGCCTTGAGTGAATAATTGTCTTTTTATTGTAGCTACTGTTATTGACTAAGTTTTTGGTTCTGATGCTTGTGATGAGTTCACTCTTTTTATATTTTTGTAGGAAATTTTTAGTTATCTTAAATCTACGTTAAAATAACTTTAGTTATACTTGAAGAGTTGAGAGCAGATGAAAAGTCTTATATTTTTACTAAGAAAGCCTGATACAACTTACTACTGTATTTATAGGAGACAGTAGTTCTGAAAAGTAAAAGGGCGGGAAGCCCCTAACAAAACCCTAACATAAATATTAATAATAATAAAGACATTATACTTCAACACTCCCCCTCAAGCTGGAGCATATAGATCATATGTACCAAGCTTGGAACATATAAATTGAATTCTAGGCCCCCTTAGAGATTTTGTCAGAATGTCTACGGGTTGTCCATTAGAGTTGACAAACTCAGTAACAAGATCCTTTGACAATAACTTCTCTCTAATAAAATGATAATCAATCTCTATGTGTTTTGTTCTTCCGTGAAACACTGGATTAGAGGCAATGTGAAGGGCGGCTTGATTGTCACTGTACAACTTCATCTGCTCATTTTCACAAAATTTACTCTCTTGAAGGAGCTATATAATCCACACAAGTTCACATGTAGTTAGAGCCATAGATCGATACTCAGCTTCAGCACTAGATCGAGCAACAACACTTTATTTCTTACTTTTCAAAGATACAAGGTTCCCTCCAAGTAAAACATAATATCATGTGGTAGATCTTTTGTCAATTGGACAACCAGCCCAATCTGCATCACAATATCCCTGAACTTGAGTGCTTCCCGTGTCCTCATACAACAATCCCTGTCCTGTGTTTCCTTTTACATATTTGAGAATGTGAATCACTGCATTCCAATGATCAACATGTGGATTTTTCATAAATTGACTCAACTCCCACCGGATAAGAAAGACCAGGTCTTAAAAATGGGGAGATTGTTAGCATGGAGAAGTGTTGAAGATTTAAAGAATGCTTGGACTTAAGAGATACATTGAAAACGTAAGAATTTAGTTGTTAAAGTCTTGTAATATGTGTAATTTGTTTAAAATCAGTAGATCAAAAGTCAAAAGGTAGAACCTAACCAGCAAAACACTCAAGATAGTTTTATTTTTCTTAAAGATCCTTGAGATAATCGATTATCATAAAGTATAATCGATTTTAATTTCAAATTTTAAGAAAAGTCCCTAGAATAACTTTTCACCCAGAGTTTTAAGAGTGGTGTAGTGGAGAAACTCTCAGTGTTTATGAAAAGGAAGCTTGTGAACTTGGTTCTTTGTAGAAGAAAGTGCTTATCTTAGTGGGTCTAAATGGTGAAGCATATCTACTAAGGAAAGTCAATCTTGTTCATCCTTTTGTGGGTCAAAATGAAGTGTTGTTCATCTCTTGTTTGTTAAAGGAGGTGTATTCTAAACATATGCTCTACTTCATTGTTTTAAATTGTTTGCTTATTACAGTTGATAAGTTAATCCTTTTTTTTAAATGATTAACAATTGGATGTAAGATCTTTTGATCTAAACTAGTATAAAAATAATTTATGCAAGCTTCTTTCCTTACTCTATTTTGTTTACTTGCTATTGTTCATAATTATTTTTCTGACTTGTTAAAAAGATTTTAAAAAAGTGAAAGTTTGTTTACAAAAAACGATTTCTAACACAAGCAATTCACCCCTTATTGGTTGTTGTCTACTCTTTAACAATTCCGTTGTGCGTTTCCTACAATTGATATTAGAGTTTGCTCTGATAGTTATTCAAATTTTTCGAAAATGGTTGGACAATTTCAAACCTTTGTAGAAGGTGTGTCTATTAACAAACCTCCTTTTTTTAATGGTGAAAATGATTTATTCTGGAAAGTTAGAATGCAAATCTTTATGGAATCTGTTGATAGAGGTGTTTGGGATGCTATTTTGAATGGACCATATTTTCCTACTATTACTATAAATAATGTGCAGGAACCAAAACCATTTTCACAATGAATTATGGAAGAAAATAGAAGGACTCAGTATGATGTTAGGGCTAGAAATATTATTTCATTTACTTTATCTTTAGATGAGTTTTCTAGAATTTTCGTCTGTGAAAGTGTTTAGGAAATGTGGGAAATTTTAAGAGTCACTCATGATGAAGGCACAAATCATGTTAAATTGACATTTTTTATTCAATATCTTCATCAAGGAGCTCATCTAGCTTAAGCGACTATCATGAGGATGCAAAATTGTGTTTAATGAGAAACAATGATGACATCGGAAGCCAAGTAAGTATTTCTTGTAGTGCTGTCAAAACGGGTCACCTGACCCAACTCGGCCCGGCCCACCACGGGTTGGTGGGTTAAACGGGTTGGCTCACTGACTCACTTAATTACAAGTTTTTTTTTCACTTCAAAAGGAATTATAATTTTTGAAATTCAAATTTAAATAAATTTCACTCTAAAATGATGTTAAACTCCAAAGACAATTCAAAATAAAAAAAAATAACATACAACTCAAATGTAATCCAAAAGCAAACTCAAAAAGCGAATAAATAAGTTTATAATATTGATAATTTTTGTGTCACTTATCCATTTATAAGATTAGAGTCTTGAATTAATATATTTATAATATTTTACTCTATTGAAACATTTATTTCTTTATTCTCATTTACAATACAATAAAAACATGTTAACAAATAATATTGAAACACAAAATAATAAAGAATTAAATTAAACTAGGTGGATTGGTGAGCCAACCCGACTCACCGTTCAACCCGGACAAGCCAGGTTCTAAGTGGGCTGGATTGAAAATTAGCCCGTATAAAAAAATTTCATTTTTTCAAACCTAACCTGATCCGAACTCATGGTGAAGCAGATTGACTCGAAGATTCTAATCTGTTTTGACAGCACTAAATTCCAATAATAGTAGTGATAATTTTGTTGATTTGCAAAAAGCTTTTTTAAAATTACTTGATGAGTCTAAAAAATTAAATGTTGTTTATGAAAAATTAAAACAAGATTTTAAAGAACTGCAGCTTAAATATGAAAAAGCCTTAAATAAAGAAGTGATTTTAAAAATGAAATTTCTAATTTAGAAATGAAAGAAGTTTTAACCGTTGAATTCCCATTGAATGTCAATTTTATAAGAGTCACACATGTTTGATATTAATATTATTGATGTTTGATATTAATATGATGTTTGATATTAATATTATTGAGAATTTAATTAAAGTGGAGACCAAAAATAAAAATGTTAAAAAGCCAAATATTAAGAAAAATGATTTTCATAAAAAGGAATAAAAGACTTTGTAGAATATGGACAATTATTTGAACACAACCTATTATTCACTATTGCACAAAGTTTCATTTTGAACCTCAAGAACATGAGTCACATGGAGGCAAGTTTTTCCACACATTGAGTGACTGAAAAGAAAGGAAAAAAATAACTTATTTTGATATAGACTTTGATTAGGTGAGATGATTGCTCTCTACACCGTAACTCCTACGGTTCACTCATATCATCAAAATGAAGAATAAATTGGTCAAAATTTTATAGAGAATAGAAGAGGAATATGTTTAAAGAAATGGTAAATTTTATAACATAAAACTTGATTAATTGGTTTTCTAATTATAACTCAAGCTTTTAATAAAAAAGTAATCAAAACTTCATTAATATTATCTACTCCTATTCTTAAGTATTTTTCAGATCTTACATTAATATATATCTAATTTGACTTGGAATCCAGTGTAATGTAAATCCATAGTGACGTCTAAAATTGCTTTAAATAATTTTAACTTTTCATGTCTTAAACATAAATATAGTTACTTTAAACAATTTAAAATTTTTCACATCTTAAATATAAATACAAGACATCATGGTCTGAGAATCCAAACAACCAAATTAATCTTTAGTAAAACAATTATTATTTATATATTATTTAATGTCTTTATTCTAATTATTCTGGAAAATACTTCTCAAGTAGATTAAATTATTTAATACTTACCAAATTATTTTTCACAATGTTAAAATTGTTGTACATTCAGATGAAATTTCAATTTTGAAAATTACCTTTTAGAAAACCAACATTTATTATTAAATAAATGGGACATCAATTGCTTTAAATTGCTCTGTATTTACTATACATTGGTACAATAAAATAATTGAAGTTAGTATTAGAGAAGGTTTTAAAATTGCTAAAATTTATTTCAAAATATTTTGAAATTTTAACATTAGAAAATAATTGGGTTTTTTAACTTTTACTAAATTTCATCGTGTAAATGTATGGATGAAAGTTACAGTACATATTTGATTTGTAATTCAATGTAAATTCATAATTACATGTCAACTTAAATTATTTTTAAACAATTTCAATATTTACTTGTGTAAATGTAAACATGAGACTGCAAATATAAAATAAGAAACTTTGAAATTCCAAACATCAAATATACACATAGATGCTATAATATGTCTACAAAATTATCACAGGCTTAATAATAACACTTTACTTCAGTGTTTAATTTTGATTCCTTATTTATAGTTGTCTAAACAGAATTCTTATAATTTTCCATCTTTCATCTAAAATTCCATGTAATAGGTACAAATGCATTTGAAAACATAAATAATGTTTAAATAAAAATAATAAAATATAGGTTTCATTATTATTTTAATACTTTACGGATTTTCTTCTAAACTATACATATCGTAATATATTATACTTCCATTATAATTTTATTAATTATTAAATGAAATTTAAAGAAACTTAATTCGAACAATCAAAAACTATAAATACTAAATATGACTAATTGACCAATTAAAATTAAAAGTAACAATCACACAAAACAAAAACACCAAAATTAAAATTAAATCAAAGTATAAAATGAAGTGGTTTCATCATAGTATGCCTCAACATTAGATTCAAGCAAGACGAGGATCACGTTCTGCAGACATGCATCTGGAGGACCTTCAGAAAAGAGATAGCAATGTCAATAAAAAAAGGAACATTTGACTATTGTTGTCCTTGAATAACTATATTACCTTTGAACAAAGACAAAAAAAAATATTCTTATACTATCATATTTGACAATATTTTGAATGCTGAGAAAAACAATTGTCAACATTATAAAATCCACTTCAGTGTAAGCTACTAAGAGTAGCTTTTGTGTTTAGCTCTAAATATGACGTGAAAAATTAGCAAGACTTGCATTGAAAATATGTATCTATAATTACGCTTTGTTATCAGTGCTAGCATGATCTACATATTTTCACGGTTCTGTTCTGGACTCCATCCGGTGATTGTGCACTCTTCAACAGTATAGTTTGCAAGACATAATGGAGACTCGTTGTTACCAATTTTATTGATCTGTAGAACCAATAAGATTTTTGCAACACTTCCAACAAGTCGAGTTGTGCAATGAACATCAGACCATACTCTGAGTCTTCCATTCAGATCTTTATGTTCCCCCTCTGATAAAACAAGCACACCATACTCAGAATGGACCCGAGATGGATGGTGGCGATAGATAACAAAGTCTACACCATATTGAGATCCTGACCGTACTACCCAGTTTTTCATTCGAAGGTGGGAATAAGCCTTGTAGAAACAAGGGAATGTTTCTTTCTTCGACTTGGGGGACCAGTACCACTGCCGTTAATCTTAAGGCATTTCAAGGAATAACATAAGTAGAATGCCTCCTCAAAACTTAATTGAAACCAGTGTTTGTCCTTTTCAATTGTTCTCACAAGTCGACCAAAACATGCTTTATCAAGCAGATCAAGTTGCTCTACTCCCACTGCTAACTGTACATTGTTATCAGAGAGAAATCCACAAGTATCTGATTGAACTAGAGAAGACTTGAGTTCAAATAAAATCTTTGACATGGGTTCCTTGAGTGCCCCGGCTTCTGCATCTTTTCCTTTCCATCTTGGTGCCATTGAACTTACAAAATGAGTAAACAAATATGTCAAATCCAGGTTAGTGCTGCTTTAACAAACTTTACTAAAATAAAGGTAATGGCAGATGATAGGATATAAAACAGTGGAAAAATATTCAAGTCCCCCCACCCCCCAAAAATAGCAAGAATGTGAAGAAAAGCTTTACTAGTTAACTCCATTTGCTTGGACAACTCAAAATTTATAAACACGAGCAAATTTGTATTCTTACTAACACAACCATTAAATAAATTACATGACTCAAAGTCCTAACAAGAATTTTGGATTTAGTAAAAACAAAATTAAAAGACAGTTATAATCCAATAGATGTGACATATCCATTTAACATAATTAATTAAAAAATAATATAATTTAATTAAATTAATAATTATTATTTCATTAAATAAAATAAAATTAATTTATATATAATTATGTAACAATTTTTTAAAAAAAATAATATTTATATATTAATTTAAAATATAATAAATTAATAAATTAAAAACTAAAAAAAAGCATAAATCTTAATCGGATATGGCATATCGGTTAAAGAAAAGAAGTGAGAGAGTAGGATTTTTCAATGTTATGTTATTCTTTCTACGCACTCACCACCACCTAACCCTATCACAATCTTCTGCTCATAAAACTTCAAAAAACATTTCCTTTTTTCGCGGCTCTTCCGTTCCTTAAGGCTTCAGCTGAATCATCATCGTCTTCATCAATCGGCTTCCTTTATTGCATATATTTATTAACATTTGCTTTGGAATCACTCACACTTCCCTTCTTAATATGAGAATGGTTAGCTGTTTCAACCAAGCCTCTGAACCAACTTCAATTGGGCCCTTAACTCACAGGTGATTTTCTTTTTCATTATTTCTTAATTTAGACAATCATCCAAAATGCCTATGTAAAGTTTGGTTATTCACATTCATTTTTTGAATCTTCTTCGCAACCGTTTAAAGTCACGCGTACTCATTGTTCAATTCATTTATTTTATTTAAGAAAACGACATTTAAAAAAGGAAAGATGCTAAACACAAAAACTATTTTTTTGTAATTTTAATATTTTATATATTTTTTAATTTTTCATTTTTCATTTTTGTCTTTTTATTTTTATGATTTTTTAAAGAAAAAAATAGTATAGAATGCAGCAAACAAACAATAATCAAATAAACACCAAATGTAAAGAAATAAAAGCAAAGAAAATAAAATAAAAGCAAAACAGCCCAATATAAATAAAAATGGAGAGATAAAAAGGAAACCAGGAATATAAAAGTCGAGCCCCAATAAAGAAAAGGTTCACAATAAAACCTGCGTTGCTTCCTCCACCACCACCCTATACTTCCTCCACCTCCCCACATTATTTTAAATACAATTATATCCTTAAATTAAAAAGATTTTTACTTTTATCTTATTTTAAATAATTTAAAACCCTAATTTTACTTTTCCAGCACTCACCCACGGAACTCTCTTTTCCTTTCCCCATTTTCGTTTCACCTCCCCACCTTCCGCACTTCCATTCCTTTTTCTTCCCATTTTTTTTTGGTTTGAAAGCCTCCATTGCCGCCGTGGTGTGAAGAAGCGTCGCCGTTGTGGTGTGGAGAAACATCGAGGAGCATCTAGAGCATCAACCAGCGTGAGGAAGTATACATCGGAGGTGACATCCTTCAACGGATGTCAACATTTGTTTAAGGTAAAACGGATGTCGATATCCGTTTTTCCTCAAACCGATGTTGACATCCGTTGAAGGATGTTGACATCCGTTGAAGGATGTTGACATCCGTTGAAGGATGTTGACATCCGTTGAAGGATGTTGACATCCGTTGAAGGATGTTGACATCCGTTGAAGGATGTTGACATCCGTTGAAGGATGTCACCTCCGTTTATATAAAGGTTACGTTTTTTTATTTTAGGGTTTTATTTCAAGGTTTATTCGAATACGAGGAAGCACTCCATGCACTGCACCACGAGTGGAGACTGCTTGATAATTCTTTCCACCACCACCAACCTTTGTAACTTGTAGTATCTCACAACGACTAAAGAAAGAGAGGAAGAAATATAATGTTAAAATGAAAGAAAGGTATTTTACTCATGTATGGGATTAAAATAGATTATTAGTGAAATAGGTTGTGAATGGATAAATTTAAAAAATAATAATCCTAAATTTAAAAAATAATAATCCTAAAAATAAAATTTTACTGAAGGACAAAATAGTAAAGGGAAGATGGAGGAAGAAAAATGTGGTGGTGGACGGAGCAACACTCAAAATAAAATATTCACAATGATAGGAATCATAATAAATATATGTGAATAAAATTTCTAATGAACAATAAATTTACATTTTCGATGGATATTTATTAATAATATATAAATATTTTAATTACTCATGTATGAGTATTTCAATTATTGGTTTGTTTATTAACCTAATAGGATTATTATAATATTAATTCATGAATATTATTATAATATGTTATCATATTTTATTATTTATAAATCATCTACAATAATAGTTATTTAATTTTTTTTGTATAAATTAATAAAAGATATTCCTCTTCTATAATACTTTCAACTACCCCTTTTTTCACTAGCCCCTAACTTTCCATACAAAAAAGTGTAAATATAAATAAATTATTCCAATTTAAACTACTCGTGTTTTGGATTCTCACTTAGCTTTTATTATTTGTAAGTTGTCCGCAGTAACAATTATTTAATTTTTATATAATTTAATGATAATAAAAGATACTATTTTAAACAATTTAAGAGACAAAATTATCTTTCAGTAAATTATTGTTATAAAAAACAGAAAACAATTGTTATAGAAAAAATAGAATGGGTATCAATCAATTTATTTTTTGTATAAATAACGATGGGTTATTTTAAATTTGAAATAATTGTTTCAAAACAATTTATTTTACATTATTTATTTAATAAACAACATGAATTTGATTATTAAAGTAGGTATAAAATATTCATGTTAAATTTATGATGTGAACATATAAGAATTGTCTCTTAGGAGATAAGGATGAAGAAGACTAATTTTAGTTTTTCTTTGGTCTTGTATATATTATACATGTATATACTTCCATAGACTTTTATCTACTTTAACGTTTAAGTGTAAGGCGCTTTATTGATAAAAACATTATCCTTTTTTTCTAATACATGTTGTACATGTTGTAAGGTTTGTATAACTGTAAAAGTTTATAAATATTTTTTCTTATGACTATTCTAGTTTATTGATATATGATTTATTCTAAATATTACAGCAAATATCAACTATTTAAAAATAAATCGATTATAAAAAAAATACTTATTAAAGATGTTTTTGAAATTTATAAAGAAATAAATAATAAGTTTATTTCAATTTAGTTGGTTTTTTTTAATAATCTAAAATGATAAAAATTTTATAATTATAAGACTAAATAAGTAGTCAATGTTATGTTATATTTTAAATATATACAAAAGTATATTGATATATGATTAGCAAATATATAAAATTATTCAAAATGAAAACCACTCTTATCAGAGCCAGGTTTCGATCCTGGGACCTGTGGGTTATGGGCCCACCACGCTTCCGCTGCGCCACTCTGATTTGTTACTGTGTATAATAGCCTTTCTATTTTCATCACTTGCTTTTACTTCGAAGAATAGGCATTAATTTAGCTGTAACTGAATGTTGCTTTGCCTTAGCGCTTCTCCCTAGCTTAATGTTTTACAAGTGTTTGATATTGGCTCTTAGAGACCCTAGGTTTCTCTTTTCTGGGCCCATGATCGTTATTTGGTTTATCATGTCCTGCATGCCTCTATATATCTTCTTCTTTTACGTTGAAATGTAATGCACACACCCTTTTTCTTCATCTGTTTACATTTTTCAATGTTGAATGCATATCATATGTGTAGAAGTTAGAATATGGGGTCTAAAATAGTATTAGAATTTTTTTAAGGGTTCTCTCGTTAGTCTTATGCAGATTTTCTTGTTTTCTGCACCCAAATGAGAATCCAGCTATATCTCTTGTTAGTCCTGTGTTATAGGTGCATCCAACTATCACTCCTGAAGTTGGTCAATGCTTACTGTCCTAAGTGCCAAAAATAAGGAGAAATTTGTCCTTGGAACTACTCTCCTCCACTCTCGCTTATGCATCAAGAACCTTGGTGATCTCACATATTTCCTAGGTTTCGAAATGGCTCGAAATCACAATGGTCTCATTTGAGTCAACGAAAATATATCATAGATCTCCTTCATGAGACAGGGATGTTAGACTGCGCTCTCACATCCATGGCTCACTCCTCTCGTCTTCAACATGTTGGTCAACCTTTTATGATGATGCCGCTTCTTCCTATCGCAGACTAATAGGTCGTCTCAACTTTGTTTGCAAAACATTTATGCTACCAAACAAAAGCTCCACGAATTTGTTACTAGAAGCCACAACTGCATAAATCCAGTACTTTTTTTTATCGGAAATGTTAGTTGTTAGTAGCATAAATCTGGTACTTATCAGTTGAAACCTTGTCAGCTGATGTTCCTGCAGGTATTGAGCCACTTGTTTTGGTATCCCATAAGCCTGCATCTTGCTCTGTTTCTGATCGAGTATCCTAAAGTTCAGTATATAGTTATCATTTGGTTCAAAACATGTATTAATAGACAAACAAATGCATGCACATATTAGGGAGGACAATTTTTGGCAGACAATTTACATAGATAGAAAGTCATCCACATAGGAATAATTATGCCAATTAACCCATTGTTTGAGTTCCCGTTTCACCCATCACCAATTGTCAAAAAAAGCATGTTGTTCTTTTCTCCTTACGGGTCCTTATCTAAAATTACATTTCATTGACTCATACAATACATGATGGACCATTTTCTGACACTCGCAAATAGTAATCAAGTTACATATCAATGGTAGTATTTTATCGGACCGTACATAGGTTCAGTAATAGACTAATTAACTCAATAACTTGATGAATGTATTTCTTCATAATTGTTTAATGAGTAGCCAAGTATATCCATATCAATGAATCTACAGTACATCCTTCATGCCACAATTTTTTAATTTACGCAGTGGATTTTTCTTTTTATAATGTGTTCTCCCTCTGCTTGCAGGTTTTGAACTAGGTGATTGTGGTTGGAAAGGCGACTCCTAACAGCGAACCACATGGTCCAACCAGCTTTTCTAACAATGTTCTATATCCCATTATAAGTTTCCTCAGTATCTTTAGATGAATTCCTCCATAAGTCCTTGTTTGCAAGAGAGAAAAATAAGAAAAAATAAATTAACTTACACATAAGTTAAAAATAGAAATTTTATATAAAAGAACCTCTACAAATTAACTTTTGCACAAGTTCATTTTATCTTACAAATTCCTCTTATTTTTTCTCTCCTGGAAGGAGGTTATTAACCAAATTAGTTGAAATAGGCCTTAAATGGGATTGGGCATATGCATTGACCGCCTTTTTAGAGTTTTTTTGTGTGTAATGGGTTTTAAATGGGAAACCAAGTCAGTCATAGATCATTGAACAGACCCGATCAGAAAATAAATGCAGAGCAATGCTTTGATGACCCATGGATTAAGTACTTTCAACTTTCAAGTACTTCATTACATATTGTACTGAAATCATGAGAATAAGAGAGTAAAATTCAAGGGCATACCTCGAGCGCAAGCTTCTCTTGCCATCATCAATAAGTCATCATCAATTATTGTTATTGATGATGGCAAGAGAAGCTTGCGCTCGAGGTATGCCCTTGAATTTTACTCTCTTATTCTCATGATTTCAGTATAATATGTAATGAAGTACTTGAAAGTACTTAATCCATGGGTCATCAAAGCATTGCTCTGCATTTATTTTCTGATCGGGTCTGTTCAATGATCTATGACTGACTTGGTTTCCCATTTAAAACCCATTACACACAAAAAAGAATTCTAAAAAGGCAGTCAATGCATATTTCCAACCCCATTTAGGGCTATTTCGACTAGTTTGGTTAATAACCTCTTTCCAGGAGAGAAAAAATAAGAGGAATTTGTAAGATAAAATGAACTTGTTCAAAAGTTAATTTGTAGAGGTTCTTTTATATAACTTTCCTAAATTTCTATTTTTAACTTATGTGTAAGTTAATTTATTTTTTCTTATTTTTCTCTCATACAAATAAAGACTTATGGAAGAATTCATCTAAAGATAATAATATTACTTTTGAAGTACAATAAGCGGATAAACAATAACCCGGTTCGCTGTTACGAGTCGCCTTTCCAACCACAATCACCTAGTTTCAAAACCTGCAAGCCACAATCACCTAGTTTCAAAACCTGCAAGCAGAGGGAGAACACATTATAAAAAGAAAAATCCACTATCTCTTTATTTGGAAATTTCAATCTTGCGTATGATAATATAAGCGTAAATTAAAAAATCGTGGCATGAAGGATGTACTGTAGATTCATTGATATGGATATACTTGGCTACTCATTAAACAATCATGAAGAAATACATTCAAAGTTATTGAGTTAATTAGTCTATTAATGAACCTATGTACGGTCCGATAAAATACTACCATTGATATGTAACTTGATTACTATTTGCGAGTGACAGAAAATGGTCCATCATGTATTGTATGAGTCAATGAAATGTAATTCTAGAAAGGAACAACATGCTTTTTTTGACAATTTTTGACAATTTTTGACAATTGGTAATGGGTGAAACGGGAACTCAAACAATGGGTTAAATTGGCATAATTATTCCTATGGGGATGACTTTCTATCTACAGTAATTGAGTGTACCATCACAACATATGGATGTATTATATTAATCAAAGCCACAACGAAATCATTCAAGACAATAAAATTTCCAATGAACATAGGATAAGGATGCTGTAATATCATAACTGAGCATCACATTTCTTGATAACAATGCCTGCTATAAGCAACTTTCCACAATCATTGGTTTCAAAATAGATTATAAGCTTGCTTTAGAAGCATAGAAAATAATGCGTCCGCAGAAAATGAGAAAGGGAATAATTGGTTGAATCTCAAAGGCATAAACAAAACCTAAACTGAAAAATCTAATTCAATTGCAGAATACAACAATTACAGTTACAGAGTTTACACTCCTAACAGGCTTACGCTGCAGCGGTGGTGAAGACTTCAAGTTCGGAGGTGTTCTCCTGATCAATGACGTCGAGAAAGACGGGATCAACGGTGACGTGACTGTCGACGTGGACCTTGAAGTTGTGGTCCCACCACATGACCCTGGCTATGCCAGCGATGTCGACACTAGCATCGAGGACCATCTCGCGACGCGCGACGTCTTGGAGGAAACGCTTGGCGTGGTGCGCGAGCTGGAGCCCATGGAGACGGGCGGGAAGTCGGAGGAGCTGGCAGGAGCGGGGTGGCTGGGAGCCAGCTTGGACCTGAGCCGAGCCGAGGAGGGATCCCTCGTAGAAGATGGACATGGAGGTGGAGGAGTAGTCGATGGGAGCAATGTTGGGGTTGGTGACGTGGACGGTGAGGAGAACCTCTGCGTCCAGGAGAGGTAGATTCAGTTTGAGGGAAGTCATGCTTATGGATATGAGGTGGAAAGTTGGGTCCTTCGGTTTGGCGGAGATTAGGGCGGTGGCTGCCACTGCCGACGCTGCTCCGATTATCGCCGAACTCCAGCTCCATTTTACCTTCTTGCCCATCGCAATTTGCGTGCGATTCTCTAGTGGGCTTGGTGCGAGTGTCAGTGATGGATGAGGATAAATTGAAAATAAGTGAAAATTAGGGAGATATCAATATTTATAATCTGTATAAATTTTATACATTTCTTTTAAGTAGATTTGTATAAATTTTGTTAAGTAAAAAACGTCACTAATTTTTGCATGTACAAAACGTGTTTCTGTAAACTTATAGTTTTTATTTCAATTATACAACACCTTATATTCTACATTTGTTAAGTTTTATATTAATTACCTTAGATATTATATCAATAATAATAAGCTCCACTTAATTGCTTTTAGAGGAGTCTTACCGCTTAAAATTTTAAGTCTTATGCTTGAAAGTTATGTGATGATGGATATGATCCTCACCTCTGGCGTAAGATAAATCTTGTCAATCGAACCTAAAATAAATATAGTAATGAATGAAAATATATATTTAGAATAAGATTTATCACATAAGATTAATTAAGAATAAAGTAATATGCATATTAACAAATAAATAAGAATATATATATACATATATATACCATATAATTATAAAAATATTTCATTACAGTTAAAGAATAAATATGTAATTAAAAAATTAACCAGTAAACCCAAGATAAATAACTAAGGATATAAATCTTAATATTAGTATAAAAATTATAAGTCTATGAGCATCTATAAAAGGAGTTCATCATCAAAACCTAAAAGAAGACAACAAACATTAAGTATTGTAAGAGAAGAGATCAACATCTCTCTTTACTAGACCAATTATAATTTTCTATCTATTCTATCGATTAATGCTTTCAATTTGTGTATTTTCATGACAACGGGCTCAGGATCGAAAGAATCAAGGAAACATGAAAAGAAACGACAATGAAAAAAAAAGACATTTATTTTTCTCCAACATTAAATATAGAAAACAAAAATTATAATTATATAAATATCATATAAAATTATCAAATAACAATAACATAAAAATTAAATAATTATAAAAAATAACAATGATTAAATGTGTATTATATAAATAAACTATCAAAAAATTAATATAATTTTTATAATTATCTAATAAATTAAAAATGTTTTAATTATTTAAAACTAGGAAATAAGTAAATACCCATCTCATCCTCAGGGAGTTAATATAGAAATTCTTTATCAAAATCGATATGAATTT
The DNA here is from genome assembly GCF_029865625.1 of Vigna umbellata. NCBI lineage: Eukaryota > Viridiplantae > Streptophyta > Magnoliopsida > Fabales > Fabaceae > Vigna > Vigna umbellata. The sequence continues at coordinate 14,272,336 of NC_142167.1, forward strand.
AAACTATATCTACGATGAAGGTTCATTTACTCTTCCATAGCTATTCCAAATATCCTTCACTCTTGACATTAAGTTCATACAATCTCCACTCCTTTTTCCTCACCATCTCTCACCCGCTGCTAGTGAATGGCACTTAAACTACCAGTCATTATTGGAGAAAATTTGATGCTCGTCATGCTCGGTAGCATGAGAAAGTATAAGTAACATGTAAAACAAAAAATTAAAGTAGTAATTCGTGATAGCAATGCGATAGAATAAAATAATCATAGTTAGTAGTGTGGTCATTTATTTTGTGCTACTTGCTGCAAACAATACCAAAATGAGAACATGAACATCTGAAATGTTCAATCCTGCACTTCTGGCTTCTTTGCAGTGCCCTTAAGGTACCATCCCAGAGCCCCAAGAATTGTTATGGTGCCAGCTACAACTGCATAGTTCCGGTGCTTGTCAGTTGAAACTCTTTCAGCTGATGCTCCAGTGTGTCCTGAGCCACTTGGTTTGGCATCAATTACTGAACCCCCTGAGCTTGCTTCTGGTTGAGGACCCTAAATGAGAGGATACAGTTACCATTAACTTCAAAGTAAGACTTCGGATAGACAAACAAATGCATAAGCAACTGGAGAAAAATTCTTGAAAACGTTACAGAAACAGAGTCACAAACAGAGAAAAATGACAGGATATAAAGTAATATCAACATTGTAGTTATTTGAACTTTAAGATAGAGCCATGAGGAGGATAAAATATGCAATGGGTTTTTAATATAACTTTAAAAAATTATCTAACCCAAAAGTTAGCTGAAAAAGAAAAGGTGTATAAATAATGTTCAAAGTCATGATCTGTGCATACAGAATAATCTTCATGAAGATCCAACAAATTATGCTGAACCTGCCACAGACACTAAAATTTCCAAATAAAGGGATTACAACTTTTCTTTCTTATAAAATGTGTTGTACACCCCATTACAAGTTTCCACAGCTTTATACAAATAACAGCTTAGCATTTGAATTTAAAAATAAAACAAAAAACAGAGGCATATATGTTGATTGGCTCTAGTATTTCTTTTTTGGGTGGGTGTAATAGCCTTGAAATGTGTAAAAAAGTTACTCACGTCTAATTCATCTATTTTCCACCAAATAAAATCATTAAGCATCCACATTCAGAAAATATAACACAGGAAAATGTTTGATCCAATGATTAAATACTCTCAAGAAGTTCATCAAATATCGCACATAAATCATAAAGACTAAGAGGGTATAATTTAAGACATACCTTGCGGGCAAGTTTCTCCAACTTATCTTGCTCAGCTTTCTGCAAAATGAAAAACAAATGAACACCAACATGTATGAACCTCCACTTATGTAAGGAAACTCTAGAAACCAGTGATAGGAACTTTCTCCACGGTAATAGATTGATATGGCAAAAGAGATGGATCTATACCATTATATTTTTAATAATAACATGACGAAGATGTTGAACAGTAATATATTTTGTGAACAACTATTAGACTACAATTGAATATTAGCAGAGTACAAAAATGAATAGGTAATTGTTTCCTTATGTTAGAAGTTAGAACCTGAAACAATTCGAATGATCTTAACATCATACTGGATACGACTATCCAAATAATTCAATAGACTAGTAAAACAAACAAAAAATTTCAATGCATTTTAGAAAATAATGACTCAAATGATGCATAAAGTTGTCTGTACTAACATAACTGACTATTATATTTTTTAATAGCAAAGCATGCTAAAAGCAAATTTTCTACAAAATTTGGTTTCAATATGAATTCTAATAATGTTTCAGAATCATGTTGTGCTTGCATAAAAACTCATCACAGATGCTACGGAGCAACTTTCCCAAATACCAAAAACTTAACCCTGTAGAAATAGTGTAGAAATAGTCTCAGATTACATATATCCCTTCACACAAAAAGCCCGAGTCTTGACTAAGACAATGCACAGGCCCAGCCTACCTTAAAGTAAGCATTTTCTGCCGCCTTCTCCTCCTCGCTGAGTATTTTTCCAGAGCCACTGCTAAACAACCTTCTAGATCCGTACCGTGCAGCCACACGCGCAGCCATTGCAATTAGTTGTATTTCTTCTCCACTGCAAATAAAACAAAAAATCATAAGGTCGACGTTGAATTATTTAAACAAAGGCACATTAAAATCAGAGCTCAATAAAATTTCCCAAAAATTTCAACAATTTCAGATTGTGCATATAGCAAGAAGAAAGCATAAAAGTGGTACGCAAATCCCATGGGGTTTTCCAAGAAATGGCGCTATAACTGAAAATCCCATGGGGTTATGCAAAAACGTGATTCTAGGCAGCTTAAAACTTCGGAAGTTCCTACACACCGATTCGCGAGAGATACAAAACCCGATCAAACTTTACTTGAAAAAAATTGTATAGAAAACATTAAAATTGTAATAACAAAGATCGGAATAATTACCAGACTGGATTCAGAGCAGAGCGCAGAGATTAGGAAGCAGAAGCAATGTGAGTTATGTTAGTGTTGAAGCCCTTCCCTTGTGGTTGAGGGTTCATATACGGCACCGTTTGGAATTACTCTATTCTGCCTTTGCATTCGCACCAAGTATTTGGAATCCTTCCTTAAGGTGATGCTTTTTTTTAATTAAAATAGATAATAATATTTTAACTTTTTTTTTATTTGAGCTGTTTGCCATAAATTCACTTCAGCAAATATTTGGGAAATATATTTTTCAAAATTTAATATTTAAAAGAATTAAACACTTCTAATAAATTAAACAAATATTTATTTCATTTCTATTTACTCTAATTAATTAATTGTATTATTCGTTATATCTTCCAACTTTTATCATTTTACAATGTAATATTATTATCACTTTTTTTTACCCATCTAACATTCATAATATAACAAATTAGATTGCTATAACTATTTATTTACAATAGTTTTATTACATTAAAAAATTATTCTTTTGAGTAAATTATCCAAATTTTTCATTATTCCTCCTCGGTTTAATACGTAAAAAGTCTATACAAATTAATGAGGTAATTTTAAATGAAAAAAAATGTTAATATTGGATTGTTACATTTTCAATCTAAACAAAATTATCACGATAATAATGAGTTGAAATATTCATTTACTCTTGTTTATAAGTAGATTGCAGAATGAAAGACAAAAAAAATAAACATAAAGATTATAAAACTAAAAATATTCTTAAAGGATAAAAAATCTAACGGTTATTATACTTGTTCACTCGGTTCTTGATGTTTTTAATATATTATTTGATTTCATTCCTCTTACTACTATGTCATTATTGGTAACGAAACAATAGGATAATTTTTTTCACACGTACTTTTATTGGTATCTCTAAAGGTAAAATATCACACCTTAAAGACAGTATTTTCATTCCAAAATAATATAAAGATCTAAAAGATAATACAAAAAATGTTTACATGATAAGGGTTCTAAATTCAGGGTTAAAATTGTTCTGTCAAATATCTTAGTTACCTCCATGTTCTACAACAATTATCACATAACCTCTTCTTCAAATTAAATTTAAATCTTTATTTTAATTTCTCCTTCCTGTTATTTTTTTCTACTTCGATTTGTCCTCGTTTCATATCTTAATAAAGCTTCTTTCAACATTTCAACAACGCTCTTTGATCGATTTTAATAATCAATTATTAAACGACTTAATTAGCAGTGCAAAGTTGTTAATTGAGTTGTTAATACGATAATCTTTTATTTCTGTAACTTTTTATTATTTAATTTATAACAAATAAAATGTGGTCACTTTTATTCTATTTTTTTATATGTCTATTACTTCATTTCTTTTTCGTGATATCTGTCTATTTTTTATTTAAATTATTTTTGTTAAATTGTTTATTTAAATTAAATATATAATTATTATTTTTATTTTTTATATAAATTATTAGTTAAAATAATATACGGTGTATCTTAACAATTAAGTTTAGTGATCTTCAAAACAATATTATGAGTTGAACTTAGGAAATCTTAAGTTCTCCAGTGATAAATTAGGATCATTCGGATCTATGAATTTGACAAATCACTCTTTAATACACCCTAAAATAAAAGCCGAAGATTGTGGAAGATTCTAGTAAAGTAATTACTTACCAAATAGATAAATATATGAATAATTTAAATAATGTTTTCAATTAGGATATTCAATGGTCAAATTTTGAACTACTTAATTCCTTTTTAGAATCATCAAAATTAAATATTGAGTAAAAAAAATCTCTTAAGGTAAAATGTGAAAATAATCTTTCTTTAAAATTTTGATTTAATTTAGTCTCTTAAGGTGAATTTAATTTTTTTAACTAAATTTTATTAAACTTATTTAATATTTTAAACATATTTATAATAGTCTTTGAGTTATTTATATTATTTATCAAATAAATTTAATAAAATTTAATTAAAAATATTAAATTCACACAATTCTAAAAATAAAGGATTAAATTGGTCTAAAATTTCAAAAAAAACAAATTTCAATTTTTATAAAATTAAAAACTAAAAATATATTTAACTCTAAAAAAATTCAATTACTTATTTTCTTTAAGGAATTCTTCCTAAAATGTTAAATATCTATATGTGATAATAAGTTATAAATATTCATGTCTTATTAGACCGAAATCAATAATATCATATATATATATATATATATATATAAAAGAATATAATAGGTTGGTGTGAATTTGAACGAGAATAAATATAGGTTTACAGCTCTGATTTTTGTAGCATTGCCCATTCGCTGAAATCACTATAACTAAAATAAAAGCCATCCATGTCTCTTATTAATAGTAGTAATAAACTCGCATAAGCAAATTTAAAACCAGTTTGAAGTTTATTGGTTACGTGTTATGCAGAACAGAATTAATATTGTCTATAATTTTTTTTTGTAAGCAGTGGTGTATCTCTGAAGACGCAAATTAAAGGAAAAATCTTAAAAGATAACTTTGTTGAAAAATGAAAGATAGTGTTCTTAAATTCAAATAAACACACTAGTGCAGAAACGGCTTTTCACGTCACCCAATAAACGTCCGTCCCACGAATCCCCAACGTATATATGTGACCGGTGGCATTATAGTAAATAAGTGGACCTCTAGACGTCCGTCCGTGGTCGAACCGGACGTTTATAACATTATAGACGTCCGTCACAAGCGGACGGACGTTTTAAAGGCTGCCTTGTCAATCCTTGAACGTCCGTCGTGGGTCGAGCTGGACGTTTATAGTATTATAGACGTCCGTCCCAGGGGCACGGACGTTTTATAGGCTAACGTTTTCAATCTCTGAACGTCCGTCCTGAGGTGAGCGGACGTCCGTCCTGACAGGGTCATCCTCTGAACGTCCGTCCTGGGTCGAGCTGGACGTTTATAATATTGGCTTCAGTCCTGGAACGTCCGTCCTGAGGTGAGCGGACGTCCGTGCGCGTGGTGAATACGTTCATTAACCTCGAACGTCCGTCCTGGGAGAGCCCGAACGTCCGTCCTCAGAACGGACGTTCAGAGGACTGACAGGGTCATCCTCTGAACGTCCGTCCTGGGTCGAGCTGGACGTTTATAATATTGGCTTCAGTCCTGGAACGTCCGTCCTGGGAGAGCCCGAACGTCCGTCCTCAGAACGGACGTTCAGAGGACTGACAGAGCTGCTGGGGTACTAATTGATTTAAGTGCACTGAACGTCCGTCCTGAGGGGCACGGACGTCTATAATATTATAGACGTCCGCGCCCCCTCAGGACGGACGTTCAGAGGAGATAAAGTAATTATTACCCCACCCACTCGTCAGTGCACTGAACGTCCGTCCTGATGGGCACGGACGTCTATAATATTATAGACGTCCGCGCCCCCTCAGGACGGACGTTCAGTGCACTGACAGAGTGGGTTGGGTAATAATTACTTAAGTCCGCTGAACGTCCGTCCTGAGGGGGCGCGGACGTCTATAATATTATAGACGTCCGTGCCCCTCAGGACGGACGTTCAGTGCACTGACGAGTGGGTGGGGTAATAAATACTTTATCTCCTCTGAACGTCCGTCCTCTGGGGCGCGGACGTCTATAATATTATAGACGTCCGCGCCCCTGATAACGGACGTTCAGTGCACTGACATGGGTAATTGAATCGTTTAGGTTTTCATCAGAATTTTAGACGTCCGTCTTGGGACGGACGTTGATAACATTATAGACGTCCGAGCCATGTTAACGGACGTTTAAAGCCCCGCGAAATTCAATTTTAAATTCATTACAACGTCCTATTAGTGGCGGGACGGACGTCTATAATATTATAGACGTCCGTGCCCACGTGGCCCGGACGTCTATGTTCATTAAAATGGAAAGCGCGAACCGTGACCATTCACTGTTCGTCTTCTTCCCCGCGAACGCGAGCTGCTGCTGCTGCGCCGTTGACATTTCCAGGTTGGTTTTCTCACTTTTGGACCGTTTAAAATTACATTTCATCCGATTACATTGCTCTGTGATGACATGTCTTTGATTTGAACCGATTAAAAATGGTTTTGGGTCCGTTTTTTTGCAGACTGTTGCGTGTTCTTGGGCGGCTTCCTTGAGTCTTTTTGGACTGCGTGTTGGGCCGTATACTCCTCCACTTCCCTCCTTCTCATTTGGAATCTACTTTTCAGGTTAGCTTGTTGGTTGAAAATTTTGTGTATGCATGTATGTGGTATGGACGTTTTTGACTGTAAAATGTGTATTAGTTATGTTATTGTGTTAAACGATTAAGAAATGTGTATTAGTGTATGGACGTTTTTTACTGTTAAATTTTGTGTATGCATGTATGTGTTATTGTGTAAAATGTGTATTAGTTATTGTCATACATTGAGTGCCACTTAGTTCCCGTTTGAAATTTAAGACAAACGATTAATGTTTTAATCGTTTGTGTTAAATTTTGAATTGTCCGATTGGACAGTTTGAGAAAATTAATTTTCATAATTTGCAATACCATGTCAATTGGAGTTTAAGGATAAGATTGATGAAATTTCGGTTCAGTACTTGTGTTGTTCTCCGGATGCATATTTGATTGTGGTCATCGTTGACTACTCTCATTTCGTGTATTTTGGAGACCAATGCGAAATGCTGCCGAAATTGTATCAATTTTATGACGTAGACTTCAATGCACGTGGCTGAGCAAATTATGAAAATTAATTTTTTTGAATGGGTAGGGCCTAACCTTGTGAGAGTTAAAACACTTGAACTGATGATTTTACGAACATAGTATGGATCGAAGATGGATGAACGAACGTCGCATGAGTGAAGAATATGACAAGGGTGTTTCGCAGTTCTTGCAATACGTTGAACAAAATGCTAAGTCTGTCAACGGGACATATTTTTGTCCTTGTGTGCGTTGTCTTAATCAAATACGCCAAGACTTAGGCAATGTGCGTGACCATCTATTCATGTACGGCATAATGAGGACTTATACCGTTTGGACTTGGCATGGAGAAGTACTTGAGCAGCCTACCACGTCACGAGGAACAAATTATGTGGAAGAATGGATGAGTGACCATTTAGAGGACATGATACGTGATGTCGGTGAAGATAATTTTGGAAGGGCTAATTTGTATGATACTCTTATTAATGATTCAGAGCAACCGTTGTTCCCAGGATACTCTTCCATGTACGGATTTGTTGAACCTCAGACCATTCAACCGTCTGGTAACACACTTCAAAACAGACAACATTATTTGCAAACATGGATGGATGAGTCCAAAAGAGACGTATACCTTGTGCCATACATTGACGGGTACGTGTTTTTATATGTGGTCAGTTTATTATTATAGTTTCCTTAATTAGTTGAATAACTATTTGTCCTTCGTGATAGGTCTCACTGGCAGCTGATGGTCATCATTCCCAAACAATGTAAAATTATATGGTTTTGTTCGTTGCACAGGAGGATGAAAACTGAGTTGAGAACCATGCTTCAAGGGTAAGTGTTTCTCCAAAAAATGACTTCAATTTGATGTTAACCTTCAACTTTTATGATAAAATAGTCATATTAATTATACTTTGTGTTTTCAATCTGTACAGAGTTATTGGTAAATCTCGTGGTCAATTGGTTCAAATTTTGTATCCAAAGGTTGTAAGTCATTTATAGTTTCTAATTCATTTATGTTATTGAATGATCTAAATTTTTAACTATTTAGTTTGTTATTTTAGTGTAACCAGCAAGTAGATTCATGGGAATGTGGCTTCTATGTGATGTGTTGGATTAAGACCATCATTCGAGCTGTCATTACAGATGACTGGAATGAGGTAATGATGTATACCTTCAATACATTACAAATCAAAATCATCTTCAACTATATATGAAACAATAATGAATCTTTCTTGAATTTTGCAGCACTTCAAGACTACATCGCCTATTACAGAGGACACAATTAACCAGATAAGGCAGGAGTGGACCGCTTATCTTCTACAAAGATGGAGTTAGGAATAGTTATATTTCTTCTTGATTGAACATTGTTTGGTTTTAGTTTTATTTTTATGTTAATAGTTTGGTAGTGGATTGAACATTAAGTAGAAATTTGTTTATATAAAACGCATATTTATGTTATTGGAGAATTGTTCTGGGACATTTTTCTGTTTTTCAGGTGTGGTTCTATTGAAAAAACAAACAAATTTTTAAAAAAAAAACGCCCACTAGACGTCCGTTAGTGTACAGTCGGACGTCTATAGACGTCCGTCTGTGCACATACGGACGTCCCACCCCAGCCCTACACCAAAAGAACTCAGCAAGGTAGACGTCCGTCCTCAGACAGCAGCGAACGTTTATATGGACGTCCGTCCTCAGACAGCGGACGTTTATTATAAACGTCCGTGGTTAGGCAGCGGACGTTTATTATAAACGTCCGTCCTGAGGCAGCGGACGTTTATAATAAACGTCCGTCCTCAGGAGCGGACGTTCATATAGACGTCCGTCCTCAGGCAGCGGACGTTCATATAGACGTCCGTCCTGGCACGACGGACGTCTGAGGGACGTCTACCGCATAGACGTCCGGCGTACGCCGGACGTCAAAAGGCCAAAATATCGGACGTAAAAAGCCGTTTCTGCACTAGTGACATAATTAATTCTAAGTGCAGGGCAGGAATAAATTAGGTAAAATTTATCCAACCTGACCCTACCACCCACCCCCAATCCACTGGCATGAAACTGGGTTACAAAAAAACAAATCAAAAATTTACCTAACAAACTTTTACAATGAAATCAACTCAGCACTGTCCAAACCAGCATGCATTATCAGCAATGATTGTTGGAATAGCCAAGAGTGCACGGGAGAATGCTTCAATAGCAACACTCTGCTGTCATTTACAGTCTGTGATAGCACACACAGGGCATCATGCAATGACCTCTCAGCCTCATCAAGAACATGGTGGCTGCCAAAAAATCAGATGCATCAGACTTAAAGTTTAATGCCTAAATAACAAGTCCTTGTAACACGAGGATAATAACAACAATGTTTAAAAGGCAACAGAGACAATTATAAAACCCTACTTAATATCAAGCATCAAAGGAACACTCCATGATGTTAGACATCAAACAAAGACATGATATTCAAAATACAATTTAAAACAGATGAAGCACAATAAGAAAAATGTTGCTTTCTTATCCAATACAAGAATTACTTATTGAATATATTGCCTTGTATTCAAAGAGTGAATCACTGAAGTTGTCAGTAGAAATTGCAACTAACAAATTGCTTGCCACCTTAAAGATAAATATGTGGCAAATAACATTCCCACTAGTTAAAATTATTCAAAAGTTGGGCACCCATTTACATGAGTGTAAGAGAAATTTTTTATGGTAGCAATATTGTTTTAACATACAAGAATTATTGCCAACTTCATAGTAAGTTTTAGCTAAAAACAGAAAAGAATCAGTTCACCAAACATTTTTTTTTTTGCATTTATGGTGATTATTGAAAACTAAAAATGATTATGAAAAAACAGAAAACAATCATGGCCAAGGCAGAAACTCTATAATGACAAGATGACTCAACAGCAAGATAAAACACAATTTACAGAATTTACAGATAGAATAAAAACAAATAAAAAATAAATAAATAAAGGTGTGAGCGTGGAATATGAGAGATTGAAAGAAAAAGGGAGAATACCAACACTCCAACAAAATATTTTTGATAGGTAAATAAAATGTAGTTGCATTAGTAGTTTAGTTTAGGCCATTTACATGCATAATTATATTAATTGAATCAATTTATTAAGCATTATAGTCGGATCATACAGTTTGATTTTGTGTTTTTTTCTTGTTAATAGGTGTTTTGTGAGAGTTAAAATCACAAGTCAGGAAGAATAACTGCTTAAGATATAAAGGTGAAACCAGAGAGGGTCACAGCTGAAATATGGTTTTTTCACAACCTGTGGATTTAACTAAGGTGTGCAGAATGAAAAACAGAGAGGTTCACAATAAAAAAGAGAGAGGAAAAAGAAAATAGATAAAAAGTGAAAACAAATGCAAGGTTAAAGACAACAAAAGAAACCAATGTGAAGAAACAAATGCCAGTGGGTGATATATATAGATAGATGATTGTGTATCGTTATTAATAAAATGAATAATTTCTTTTATTAAATATGAGTAAAAAGTAATGTTCTTGCTGGAGGTTCTGCTGTTGCGGTTCTCCCATACCCAGAAGATGAAACACAATCATGTATACAGTGCTGTTGCAGGTTCTGTCACACCCAGAAGATGAATCCCAATCCTTTATATCGTGATGTTGCTGCTGCATGCTGGTTTTGCAACCACCCTAGAGCAAGATGCGACAAAGAACATTTCCACATAGAGTGACAACTTTTTTTATTTTTTATAAAACGTGATCTACATTAAACTTCATTTGGTTAGAAATTAGAGCATGAAACAATACCTAACCTTCGGTTATAAATGACACATCAAAAAATTAATTATATTGTGTCATTTATTCAATTACCAATACTAGAAAGTGAAAAAAGAGCAAGAGAAAGAAAATAGAGAAAAAAAAGAGAAAGAAAATAGGGAAAAAGAACAAGCATGAGAGAACTATAAAGAACAGAAAGAGGAAAAAGAAAATAGAGAAAGAGAGGAAAAAGACGAAAAAGTGAGAAAAAGAAGAGAGCATCACCATAATAAATTAACCCAAGCTAGTTTGACTAAAGATTTAAAATGAGCATCAGTCATAAAAGTAAAAATAAAAAGTGTATGTAATGCAATGGAGTTTCTACAAAATTCTTGTCTTACTTAATAATAAAGAAAATAGAGAGAGGAGAAAGAAGAAAAAGAGAGGAAAAAGGGAAAAAGAAAATAGCATCCCATCTTGCCATTAAAATGAAATACTCATTGGCCTCTTTTTGTTTTGTGGTTATTGTCCGATGACGTGGAGGGGCTTCTCTCCATGGTGCTCGGAGGTTTAATTATGTTATAATATTTGCAGACATTATTATATGTTATATTTAAAACGTCTTATTTATTTATTATTTTATTTATTTGAGACGTGCTTTTCCTGTATACATCTTCGTGAAAGTCCTGAACAATTTCAAGAACTTTTGAAGAATATTACGTTACTCAAGCTTAATTATAAAATTAATTGTGTGTTATAATTTATTCCATTGTCAATACTAGAAAGTAAAAAGAGAATAAGAGAAAGAAAATGGAGTGAGAAAGGAGAAATAAAATAAAGAGAAAGAAGAGAAAAAAAAAAGAGAACGAGAGAGGAGAACGAAAATAGAGAAAAAAAGAAGAAAGAAAATAGAGAAAAAGAAAAGAGAAAATAGAGAAAAAGAAGAAACAAGAAAGAACGATAAAAGAGAGAGGAAAAAAGAAAATAGAGAAAGAGTGGAAACAAATGCAAGTTTAAAAATAGAGAAGAAACGAATGTGAATAAATAAATGTCAGTGGATGATATATATAGATACATGAATGTGTATCATTATAATTAAAATGATTTTTTGTTAAATTTAATGAAATATTTATTATAAATTAATTAAATATGAGCAAAAAGTAATGTTGCTGCTACATGCTCTACTGTTGCGGTTCTGCCACATCGAGAAGATGAAGCACATTCCTTTATACACTGTCGTTGTTGTTGCATGCTCGTTTTGCAATCATCCCAGAGCAAGATGTGACAAAAAAACATTTCTAAATAAAGAGGACAACTCTTTTTATTTTATAAAACGTGTTCTACATTAAACTTTCTTCGATTAGAAATTAGAGCTTGACACGATGCCCAACCTTCGGTTATAAATGACACATCACAAAATTAATTGTGTTTTGTGCCATTTATTCCATTGTCAATACTAGAAAGTGAAAAGAGAGCAAGAGAAAGAAAAGAAAGTAAGATGGGAGAAAGAAAATAGAGAAAAAAAAGAAAAAGAAAACAAAACAAAAGAGGAGAAAGAAAATAGAAAAAGAAAATAGGGAAAAAGAAGAGAACGATAAAAAAACAGAGAGAGGAAAAAGAAAATAAAGAAAGAGAGAAGAAAGAAGAAAAAGTGAGAAAAAGGAGAGAACATCACGTAAAGTAATGGGCATATGCATTGACTGCCTTTTTAGAGTTCCTTTTTTGTGTGTAATGGGTTTTAAATGGGAAACCAAGTCAGTCATAGATCATTGAACAGACCCGATCAGAAAATAAATGCAGAGCAATGCTTAAGAAGATGAAAACTTAAGAAGAAGAAATGGAAGCTGAAATGGAAGAAGATGAAAACTTAAGAAGAAATGGAAGAAGATGGAAGCTTAAGAAGAAATGTAAATTTCAATTCCTTAAAATATTTTTTTATACATAATTCTATACTAAATAATAAAATCATAATACAAGTATATGAAATACAAAATAACATACAAAAAAAAGTAACTTATAAGCTTGCTAATAAAGACCAAAAATATAAATTTTTATTTGATTGGGACAACCTTCTCTTTCCGGATTAGTTTAGCATATTTGTTTTTATTAGCAAACTTATAAGTTACTTTTTATTATACATTACCTGTTGTATTTATTTTTTTATCGTACATTAATTTTGTATTCATTTTTTAACGTAACTCGCGAAACAAAAGTTTGTTTCAAACATCCATACATTATAACAATTCAAACTTTACCTATCTTTTTAAAAGTCAAATGTTAGAAAAATAAAATAACTTTAATATAAAATCCCGACATTAACTTTACATGTTTTGATGTATTCTTATACTATCCTTTTTTTGTTAAGTTTCTCAATATGAAGTCGGACATCCACCTCCATCTCTTACAAAGTGGTAATAGGTTAGCAAATTACCCATCAAAAAGAGATGGAAGCTGAAATAGAAGCTAAAATGGGAGAAGATGAAAACTTAAGAAGAAATGGGAGAAGACGAGAGCTTAAGAAGAAATGGGAGAAGACGAGAGCTTAAGAAGGAATGTAAATTTCAATTCCTTAAAATATTAATTATTTTTTTATACATAATTTATACTAAATAATAAAATCATAATACAAATATGTCATTATTTTATTTATTCTAATTGAGTAGACATATATTTAATGTTTCATTTGTTTTAAATAAAAATACAAGGTATGTATGATTGATTTTATTAATATTTTTAATATTTAATACATATAATATTTTTGTTCATAGATTTTGGCAAAGAATATTATATTTGTAAAATAATTAAATTAAACAATTATATAAATATATATTTATTATTTGCTATATAATTATCTATAAAAAAACTAATTAATATTTTAAAGAATTAAATTTTATATTATTAAAAAGCTAACTAAAATGTAGAAAATTCCAATCGTTATTAATTTTAATAAACTGATAATATGATACTAAAATTTGATTACTGTGAATAATATTATATAACTTTAATATGACTATAATTAATCGTTTAATTCAATAATTTTAAGATTTATGTTAACAAGTACTAATAACTAAAGTTTCGATAAAAAAAAATATCGTATTTATGCCGTTGTATTTTAGATCCTACAATTTAGGATTTTTTTTTTTTAAAGATATAATCTATAATATAATTTTATATTTAAAATTGTATATTCTAAATTATTTTTGGATTGTACATTTTAAAACTCAATGAAAATCTTAAACTAAAGGATAACATTAAAATTTTAAAGTGTACGAGATGTAGTTTGAAATTATAGAAATAGAAAAAGAAGCTAATTAGAAGAGACTTATCTCGTATTACTTAAAACTCATTATCGATTTTAATAGTAATAGATCTTGAACGAAGAATTTATTGAAAAGATATAATACTAATGACAACAGAGCGTAAGTTAAATAAAGAATTGATTTTACATTCAATTTAAAATTTTAAAACAATAGATTTTTGAATTTTTTATTTTATATATTATTTAATTTTTTTCATTTCTATTGAACATGAAACTTATACTTTCAATAGAATTTCTAACATATATTATTAAGAACAATCTTTTATTTAACTATGTGATTTTAAGAAATAAATATAATACTTAATTCTGATTTTAAACAAACTAATATAAACACGTAAACTAATTATGTCTTTATAATCTGTTTAATTCGTTTAGTTTTAATTAGATCGACTAATTTTATAGTGACATAAACTTTTTGTTTATTTCTACATACGTGTGCCTGTTTTAATTATATGTGAGACATACTAATAAACTTATTTCAAGTAATATTTAGTAAATAATATATCATAATTATTTTTCTGAGAAACTATAACTTTTTATTATTTTTAATTAAATAAAAAATGGCCTGGTGTAGAAAAATAAATTGGTCTCTTTAAATTTTTGGCAATTACTTTCTGTTGGCCTATGAAATTTCTTTCTGCAACCCATAGAATGTATGAATTGACAAAACAGACCACTTAATCTTAGAATTTTGTTCCCTTCTTCTTCACCTATTCAGTGCACCCCTTCCCCTTCGAGACTTCATGTTGGTTTTGTGTCTTTCTAATATCCTCTTCCGAAAGTTGTGTCTCATTGGTCCCATCTCAGACTCATATTATACAATGTTTCTTTTTCTTTATAAGTAACAAGAGATTTTAAAGGAAGATATTTATACAAATTACTTGAAAATTTGAATACAATATAAAGGATAAACAAACTGTGGCCTTTTATGAAGTATAATAACCATGAAAGCACAAATTAGAACAAAATAGAAATTATAGAAAAGGAACACTTAGGTTGACACTACATAAAAGTTGTTATAGCAAGTCAAACATAACTTGGTTGGTATCAATACATAATTAATGAATGTTTCTAACCTTATACAAGTTACTCATGTTAGAGAGAAAGGGAATTCATGATCCCTAGTTATTCACATTGTTGGTCCAAAGACCATGATGCAGGAAAAGTAAAACTGTTCATTTCTCACTCAATACCCTGGTAAAAGCGTAAAATTTTTCTTCCGTGGGTCCTACCATTCCTATGATTTTTCCTACTTTGAAAATGAGAATTCCATTGTACAGTTCTAAATTGATAATCTCACATGAGTTGAAAGGGGAATCATGAGTTATGATTGTGTCTTGTATGTAAACTCTAGAGCCATATGAATCAAAATACTGTAGTCAGCTTTTAAGAAACTAACGTGTCTGCAATCATTGCATTATTTCCGAAGAAAAGTTGAGGTTCAATCAGCAAGATTGATGGTTGGATAAGCATTTCCATGGTAAACTCTGCATAACTTTTTATTTTATTATTATTATTGTGAGAACTGAGTTTGGTCTTAATTATCATACCATATTTGCACCTTAGTATTACCAAACTGATAGAACAAGAATCCAGATGATGCTATTTATTTATATATTGCAACATTGACAGATGAATGGCCTGCAATTCAGGAATAATTACGAGAAGTTGAGAACACAAATAAACACATACAGGAACTGTTATTTCGGTACAATGTCAGTCTAGAATCCACCAAGTAAACAAACAGAGGAAATAAAACTTGAACCACTTCACAAACTTGTACATGAAACAAACTTCAATTACAATGCACAATGTCAGAATCAAACTACATTCAATCACAGGGATAATCCTTTCACCGCCAGGCTTCTATTCGCTCTGATCTTGAATCTATGCGACTCAGATTACTGATACCCTTTTTCTCTGCAGACACTGTTGCATGGATCACAGGTTGTTGCAGGCCCCTGGTTTTTTTGGACCCCCTTTTAGCAATGGAATCACTTGATTGTCCACTCTTACTCTTTTCAAGGTTTCCTTTGGTTGGAAACTCAGAAAGCAATTCCTCCTCAAATTCCAGATTCTCAGAAGAGCCTATCAAACTGCCACATTCTCCTATAGTTGAATATTTGTTTTGGAGAGATTCAGGAGAACATTCTGATACATTTTTCTCGGAAACAAAGGTTTCTCCAGACTCTTCACTTTCAGTGCCAACATCATCTTGCTGGCAGGACTCCAGAAGACTGTGATCCCCATTCTCATCAGAAGGCTCTAAGCAAAACCCAGGAGACGATTCTACCACACAATCCTTTCTCTCTCGGAGTGTCCTTAATACAAGTGTCTTCAGGAAGTTCATCACTTGAACTGCATACATCAATGCAGTCAAAGGGTCTGCCATCTGCAACCAAAAAGATTGAATTCTGTGATTGAAACCTCTACCATAGTAAGATACATCAACTATATCACATTGGCCTCTTTACTACTCTGGCCAAAAATGAAACTATCAGGACTTCAATTCAGGTTAAAGTATTGTCACAAATCACAATGACCCTGTAATGTTTCTAGACAAAAAAAAGCCTGATTGAAGAAAACTTTTGCATAACACTTTTAGGAAAGAAAAATGAAATCAGCTTCGCCATAAGCTAAAATCAGCTAATGAACAAGTTAAATATCAAATTTTGGACAAGCTAATAGGGAATAGCTTCGACAAATTTAGTTCCTGCACAAATTAATTTTAGCTGATTTGATCTTTCTTTCTTATTTTCTTCGCTTAGAAATACTTATGCAAAAGTTTCCCTAAACATATCCAAAGAACTAAAGCTTTCACAACTTCACCTATATACATGACCAATATCTAACAGATAGCACAAAAATAGTTTTACTATGAGAATAAAACTTGATTTGGGTTTCCAAGATGTCTACATGCAATGTTGTAAATTAGAGAATAAAAAAATAACCGGAACTCACATGAGTCATGTTTGGTGCAAAAACCATTGCAATGTTGCGTGCATTCATCTTATTCAGGCGTTCCTCTTGGACAACATCAGCCATCAGATTAATAGCCCAGTCCAAGAGGGATGCTTCAGTGTGAGGTAGCTGCCTAACCAGTTCTGCACAATCATCTTCAGTTTGGCACTGCATTACATGCTCTGGTGATAAAGAATCCAGAACACCAGTAGGCAGTTCCCTAAACCAAGCCTTGAAAATCACAAGAATGTCAAAATCAAATTATCAATGTAGTACATACACATACACCTCTGATCACACCAAAACAGATATCAGGCTATTTCCAAACATGTACCATGTTTCTTTTTGATATTATACCTTAATCAGTCCAGCTAAACAATGTATATCAACATCTTCTGGGACCAATCCCCTGTTCAATTGATCCCTAACATTCTCCTCTTGAGTATTATCTGCATTAATTCTGAAAATCCCCTCTGCCTGCAAGGGTAAATTCAAGTTTGTATAGAGTGGTGGATTACAAAGCAGGACTGACATTTTTCTTTTTCGCATATTCTAAATTGTGCTCAGTTGTTTAATTCAATGTGATGATAAATTGTGAAAGAAGAATCAAAGATGAGAAATATCTAGGTGATCAACCTGCAACCCTCCGAGAGCATACAGATGCCTTTGCATTAGTAAAAGTATGGTTGGAACACTGTTCCCTCTTGTGTCATATGATAACTGCATGGATTCTGTTGAAACTCCAAAAACAGTTGCACTGCATGTGAAAACCAAAGCAAATACACCAAAAATCAAACAACATAAACGTTATTTCCATCATAAATCATGATAGAGACAAGTAACAAACTAAGTTGGCAGAGTTCTCAAATTTTCAAAGCAAACTTTTTATACATTGTGTCATATAACACGTGCAAGTAACAATCAGAAATAATCCATCCTAAAACATGCAATCCACAAATTTAAAATGCTTTTAAAGTGATTCAAAAACATTAATAAATGGTGCCGTAGACCCCTCTTTAAAGGATTCATACATGCAGAACCTTCCAATAGAGGATGAACCTATCATAACCACAAATCACTGGATCATAGCCCAAAAATCTTTTAGAGGCAGCGTTTCTTAGAGTTTCTCCCTCAGAGGCATTTCCAACACCACCCCAAGTAAGAAACATCAAATAACTCAATCGTGAACAGTAGAAATAGGCCAAAAAAGATCTACTAAGGTATTTTTCTCTAATTTTAACATTCAACTCACATTCTGTAAACATTGCTTAACTGTCAGGATCATATTTTATAATGATTGACATAAGAATCATATCTCTCCAATTTAAACAATTTATTCACATTCTACAATCATTGACTTGTGTATAAACAAATTGCAAGAGATTATTACCATAAATATATTGCACTTCTGGAATAATTTTACGAAAATGATTTCACTTTTTCCATAAATGCAATACTTTTTGAAAGATAGATGTCAGAAAATTTAAATTTTTTTATCCGACTAAATCTGAAGTAGTCATAAGCAGCATGATAACATTATGACATGATAAGATAAATTAAAAAAGGAACAGTGTGGTAAGCACGTACCTAGCACTGGGAGACCTTGTGGAGACTTCTGGTTCGAACTCACGTGGCAAGCCCAAGAAGCCGTTGAACCTGTCGAAGGTGACATGCGCAACATGGCGCACGTTAGTAGGCCAGCCAATCTCCATGGTGCAGAGGTCACCTCTCCCCTCACTCTTGCAAGCAATCAACGATTTCCTCAAAAGGGTCACAAGAATGGCCAGCAGCGACAGCTCCTGCTGCGTCGTGTCTGTGACCCCGCGCGCCTCACAGTCGGTGACCGTAGCAAACCCCTCCACCACCGCAGACGAGGGTAGCGCCGTTTCTTGCTCGGCGGAGACAATCAGAATGCCGTCAGAGGAAGAAGCGGTTGGCGACGAAGAAGAGGAGAAATGAAGCACCTCGGTCATGACTCACACTGAAAAGGAAAAAGGATAAAAAAAAAAACTCACTTTTTTTTCTTGGAAGAGAAGAGAAGACCCTTAACCAGAATTAAAGAAAATGTTCGGTTTTGATAGACAAGTTGCTGTCTTTCTGGTGTTGGATCCAAGAAAAGTGTCCCCAACAATGTGGAACGTGAGTATCATTAACTGGGATTTTTTTTTTTTAATGTTGTTTATGTTGAAGTGTGTGTTTCTGAAGAAGTTGAAGAAAGATGATGATGGTGTGAGAAAAGTGGTGGGAAAGAAAAGAATTGAAGAGGGTGAAATTTTACAGCACAACAGTAGTTAAGAGCAATAATAGTGTTTGGTGGAGAGAAGGTGTGTGAGTTGTGTCATTTATCCAACTTTCATTTCACAAGAATCCAAAGCTCCACCACACCTGTAAAATCTGGTCTGCAATTTCCTTTCCATTGTCAATACCACAGAACTCATTATTTCATCGATCAGTCAAAAGAGTAGTTAGCTGTGAGGATAACAAATAACAGAGTTATGTATTTATATTCAATTTATTAGCTGTAAATTAAATTTTAAAAAGATTTATTTTAGTAATTTAAATATTAAATACGCCTAAGGTAAAAAAACTATTTATCCTATTATTCATATAACACTCCATGAGAGATTCAGTCTTATATAAGAATGTTTGTTGTATTTTATTTATATTTCATGTGTTTAGACAAATATAACTTTTAACAAATGTATTAAGTAATATAGATATAATAATGTACTTATATTAAAATTATTATAAAGATAAATCAGAAAGATGTACATCTATCCTACTAATTTAAATGTTAAAAAATTATTCTTCGTATGTGTCTTAATTCTTACACAATTTTTAAATTAGTATTTTTAATATAAAAATTTGGTGTAATTTTCATCAAACGTTTCACTATAAATAAATAGGATTACATGTTTTTTTTTTTCAAATATTTTAAAAATTGTGTTTTATTTTTAAATTAAGTGCGTATTTATTTCATTTCTAGTTATGTAAGACGTTTGCTTCCACAAACGACACGTACATACTATCTATCATAACATAATTTTTTAAAATAATTTAAAAACAAAAAATATATTTAATCTTTATAAATTTATATATATATATATATATATATATATATATATATATATATATATATATATAAATTGTCAATTTAACTGTTAAATTATATTTTCTATATTATCATAACTATTTACGTAAAACTTTATTAAAATTGAACAGTATACAATGATTTACATTTTAGTATAATTTAAAATATATGTTATATCAATTTTATTTTATATAAATAAAATATTAAATAATTTTATATTAATATAAAATTTTGTATATGTAACCAGAAATAAATTATCGACTATAGATTTTTAAAGCAACATAATTTAATTGAAAGATGTGTATAAATTTGATGTTACATTATTTAAATTATCTGTCTCTATTCTTTATATGATATCATTAGTGAATAAATTTAAATGTGTATAAGTAAAAGAAAATTCTGAGATAGTTTTAATAAATCTTCAAATAGATAAGTTAAATAAGAAGATAATATATTAAAAATAATTAAATAATTGTTTAAAACTAGTTTTAGACGTCAATTTTGTAAGAAAAAAAAGAAAGAAACTAATATATTTGTTTAATCTGATAAATAAAAGTAAATTAATCATAATAAAAACAATCTATTTATATAAAAATATTAGTTTAATAATTTAGAACATCCTTATTTTTGCATGAATTTCTCAATTAGATTCTCATATTGTAAAATCTCTCAATTAGGTATCTGAATATGAAAATTTGAATCAATTTAGACCTTGTCGTTAATTAAACTGGACGACGTTAAAAATTTTGATGTGTGGCTTGGTGACATGAGCAAGTTGTTCTGACATGGCATACATTGGTCGCTGAGTTAGCTTTCTTTTAAATAAGTTGGTGGTCGGCCACTCGGTCTAGTGGTCGGTCACTCGGTCTGATGGTCGGTCACTCGGTCAGGTGGTAGGCCAATCGGCCTAGTGGTCGACCAATCGGCCTGGTGGTCGGCCACTCGGCCTGGTGGTCGGTCACTCGGTCTGGAAGTCGACCACTTGGCCTGGTGGTTGGTCACTCGGCCTGGTGGTCGGCCAACCACTAGGCCGAGTGGCCAACCACCAGGCCGAGTGCCTGACCACCAACTTATTTAAAATAAAGTCAACTCAGCGACCAATGTATGCCACGTCAGAACAACTTGCTTATGTCACCAAGCCACACATCAAAATTTTTAATGTCTTCCAGTCTAATTAACGGCAAAGTCTAAATTGATTTAATTTTATACAATAAGAGACTTAATTGAGACCATTCAGAATTATTTGAGATAAACCTTCTCAAATAGAGATGTTGAAAAGGATTAAAACAAAAATATTTAATAAATTAGTCATCGTGGCTAAAAATCACCATTTAGTTAATTAGGCATGCAAAATCACGTTTAAATGGATAGGTTTCGTATTTTAACAATTTTTAATCATTATAATGTTAAAGTTAAATAATGTATAATACCTTAATTCGTTCAATCTGTCAAGATACTCTAGCAATGAATGCGAAAGAAGTGAAAATGAACTCATTTAAGGATAATTAATTTCCTTACCACATGGACCAAAAGACATCTGGCACAATTTTCTCATTGATAGTTAAATTATATTATAAAAAAATCAATGAGAAGAAAACTTAAACATAGTTCTTTTTACTTTTTAGTTCACAACAAAATAAAATTTAAATATAATTTTCTCATAAAAAAAAATTCAAATATAAAACTACTTTTCTTACATTTTAGCATTATAATTCTAACTTAATTATAGCACTTAAAAGTTATATTTCCATAATTGTTTATTTTTGGTTTAAACCCTTTAGAAGTCCCAATTTATGGGGGTTTTCTCAGTTAGATCCCATTTTATTAGATTTCCCAATTTAGTCCTAAAAAATGAAAATTTGAGTCAATTGAGCCTCTACTTTTAAATTCGCTTCACGGGATTAAGTTTTTTATGAGCTTGGACGTTGACGTGGAATAATTTAATGAACAAAGCCTCTGAGGTGAAAAATGTTTGATTAAAAAATAAAAAAAAAGGGTCATCCCCTGCAGTTGAATGTCATTCCTCTCGCATTTCTGGCGCTTGAGTGCCATCCCCCGCAGTTGCTCGTCAAACTTCTCGTAATTCTGACGCTCAGGCTTCGCTGACAATTGTTGAGCGCCACACTAGAACATTTCAAATCCCTATTTTTTAAGCTTCATTGTTCTTTATACCTATCCAATTGGTTTATATGACATCCTAGACATTAAGAATGCATTAGAAATAGGATTTTAGCTTAAAATGGATACTCTACACCAAATTGCCTACTCTAACTTACCTAAACTCATTTTCACCTTTCCTCATGCAAAGTTTAACATCCTAAGAGTCCAAACAAGTCAAAAAATCAAACAATAGACCCCAAACTCTCTACTTCAACCCAGACCTACTACATTAGAATCTCACTAGCCAAAACCTCTAAAATTGAATTTAAAACCTTCCAAAACCACCCTATTAACTCATACATACTTCTATATCAGATTTATATTAACTCAAGGTTCCAAAAAGTTTCAAATGACCCTACAAGATGTCCTAGATTGTTGTTTCTCCCCTTAGGTTCTTACTTCTAAGATTCACCAAGCAAAACCTCTATTTTTGACCAAAATGACTTATAACTCAGCCTAATCCACTTCTTCTAAACATTATAACCAATTTGACAACACCAAACTTCTCAACAACAATATTCATGACAATAATCAAGTCCAAACAAAATCATCATTCAATCAAATACATTCATTCAAACACACTCAATACTAAGAACTATATTTCAAGCATAATAATTAACATGCATTAATTTCACTTATTATTAAATATCAATTCATACTTCATAATTCAATTAAAAGAAAAACACTAGATTCCCTTACTTAATTAGGAAAACTACCACATCTTTCTACGGCGCACTATCCTTGCCTTAACTCAAAAAACTCTAGAAACGCATACAAATCATAGAATCGTGATCAAAGCAAGTCCTTAGGACCTCTGATCGACAAAGAATTAGAAAAGGAAATCAAATGACACATGCAAAGAAACTCCTATACATGGCCTTAAATTAAGAATTAAAGGAAAAAATAACATAAACTTACTTGTTCTAAAAGAAAAATTAAACAGTAGATGGTGGAGAATGCACTGCTGCGATCTCCTAGGCAGTTACTATCGTCAAACAGATGAGTCAGGAATCATAAATCTTAGAAAGAATGGAAGGAAAATCAGATAACAAGTTTTTAAAAAGATGATGAATGTTTTTAGATAATAATACCTATTTATGAAATTTTATTTACATTATTAAATTATTTTATCATTAAAATACCCGGTCCCATTATTTTAAAACAATTATAAACTCTAATACTTTATTTTCTAAGTTCTCAATTTTCATAAAATCATAATCAAAGTATGTCTATATATAAATTTAGTTTTATGTGTTTTTAAACTCAAATCTAAAACTTAACTAATAAACAACGATTTTTGGTTTAGTTGTTTTCTAATATATTTCTCTGTTTTTCTCAACATCATCAATATTTTTTTTCCTTCAAACTTTTACCCAAATCTTATTAAAAATTGATGTAAAACTCTCAACATTTGAAAAAACAAGATTGAAACTTTAACATGAAGCAAAATTAAAAAAATAGAAAATAAATGAGAAGAAAACCATTAAAAAACTAAAACTACACATTAACGATAAAGGAGGAAGATAAGCGAACAATTCAATCTTTATATAGATATATATAGATATTGATTAATATATATATATATATATATATATATATATATATATATATATATATAGATATACAAATAGAAATCCATCATAATATAGGTTATAAATTAAAGTCAAGCGGATTGTTTGTTCTCACTGTAATACTTCTTGGTGTGATATTGTTTGCACTCTCTTTGCATCAATTTATTCTTATTTTGGGAAAGCTTTTCAGAATGACAGGTTCAAGTGGATTCGTATTTGTCTTCTATATTTTAACTGCATTATATGGATTCATGTTTGGTTATCATTTCGGTATATCAGGTATGTTAACATACTTATCTATCTTTCCATGGATTCTTGTTTCATTCATTACTCACATCAACATATGCAGGTGGCATAAGTTCTATGGATTCTTTTTTGAAAAAATTCTTCTATGAAGTGTATGAAAAGGAGAACAACATAAAACCCTCAAACGATCCGTATTGCAAATTTGACAGCCAAATATTGACATTATTCACATCATCTCTACATTTGGCTGCTTTGATTGGATCAATATTTGCATCCTTTGTCATTCGACTTTTTGGGAGACGCCCTCCCATGATATGTGGGGGTGCATTTTTTTTCTTGGGTGCAGGCTTTCTCGCCTTTGCATTCTTTTTCCCACATGGTGAATTAACTGGTATTGCAAACTATGGTTGGGCGCTAATTGTCAGCCGCGTGTTATTTGGTTTAGGAATTGGATGTACTCATCAGGTAATACTATCTATATATTTTTATATAAACTTTTATTCAGTTTTTCATATATTATACTTAATGACATACCATGATTATTAAAAATTGGTTCAAATATAGTACTTTCTTTCTCCAAACATAATTAACAGATTAGATATTTTTAAAATTTTCCAACTTAGAAGGCAAATTATGTGTTAACGTGATTTTTAAATTAGTTAGGTTACATACATAGACATTTTAAATTTCATTATATTAAATATTACTTATGTTATATATCTTACAAAGTGCCTTTTTTTTTATAGTCTCTGTCAATGTATATATACGAGGTTGCTCCATATCAACATAGAAGAGTTCTTAATATGATGTTTCAATTGTTAATTACTATAGGCATCTTTACTGCGAATTTCATCAACTACATTGTTGCGAAAAAGGAGAAGGGAGAAGCGTGGCGTAATAGTTTACGCTTTGAAATTTTTCCTGCTATTTATCTTTTATGCACAATTTGTCTTCCAGAATCACCAAATTATTTTATTGAACGTGGTCTTCATGAGGAGGCTAAGAGGGAACTTATTGAGATTCGAAGAACTACATATGTAGAGGAGGAGTTTAACAATCTTGTGGCAGCAAATGAATGCTCCAGAGAAATGAAAAACCCTTGGATCTCTTTATTAAAGAGACAGTACAGACCCCAACTCACATTTGCCATAATCATTCCCTTGTTTCAACAACTCACTGGCATAAATGTGATTATATTGTATGCTCCTATTTTGTTCAAGACCATTGGTTTTGGAGCCCATGCTTCTCTCATGTATACCATGATAATTGGAGGTTGCAACGTAATTGCCACTCTTGTCTCCATATTCACCGTTAACAAGTTCGGTAGACGAACTCTTTTCTTAGAAGGAGGAATACAAATGTTTATTTGCCAGGTAACCTATTTTCTTAACACTCTTTTAGTGTTATTTTACTAGTATAATGTGATTAAATTGTTTGTTGTTTTGATTTGGCTTTGCGTAGATCCTGATATCCGTAGCAATTGCATGTAAATTCGGACTTGATGGAAATGTAGGAATGTTGCCAAAGTGGTATGCTATTGTGGTTGTGTGTGGCATATGCGTGTACGTGGCGGGATTTGCATGGTGTTGGGGTCCTCTAGGATGGTTGGTTCCAAGTGAGATTTTTCCATTTGAAGTGCGTTCGGCTACACAAAGCATCAATGTCTTTGTGAATATGATATCCACCTTTGTCATTGCGCAAATTTTCACTACCATGCTTTGTCTCATGAAGTTTGGATTGTTCATTTTCTTTGCATGTTTGCTCATTTTGATGAACACATTCATTTACAAACTTCTACCAGAGACCAAGGACATTTCCATTGAAGAAATGCATGTTATATGGCAGAATCATCCTTATTGGAAGAAGTTTGTTAAATCAATTGATGTCACTATTAGTGATGAGTGTTAGGAGACTATTCTTATACTTAATTTTTTTTTAATATAAACTACTTTTAATACACTAGTAAAAAAAGGCTTTTTTAACGCGCTATATATGCCTCGGTTCTACTGAAACCGAAGCGTATAAAAGTGCGGTGGCATTTCGGTAAATATTGAGCAGTTATATGTCTCGGTTATATTTGAACCGATGTCTATAGATGTTATTGTCTCGAGTAGAAGGCGAACCGAGGCATATAATATAAATTTTAAATGGTTTAGACACCTGTTCGCTGTGTAACTGATGCAGTTAAAGAGTTTAGGCACCGGTTTTAAATATAATCGAGGCAGTATACCCTAGGTTAAAATAAAAAACCCTTTCTCTCAGACTCATGCACTCTCGCATTGTCGCTCTCATCAATCGCGCTCTCATCTCGCGCTCTCATCTTTGCCTCCCTCCCTCTCTCGTTCTTCTCTCCACCAAACCCCATCATCAGACCGCCACCATCACTGCCGTTCAACCACGCCGCCGGCCACCACGCGCAAACCCGCAAGCATTGCCATTCAACCACGCCGCCACTACAACGCCTTCGTTCTCGTCCAAACTCCACGGAGGCCGCGACCACGCATCGATAGCTTTCTTCTTCCTTCTCCACGCCACCTTTCGCCTCGCCGCCATCGGGAGCCACCACCACCTCGTCGTGTGCGACGACTTCGAGTGCGGCTTCCAGATCCAGATCCAGATCGCGATCCCCTTTCTCTCCCTTTTCTTTTTGTTTCTCAGATGGTGCTGTTCGTGGACCGCTTGGTGGAGTCGCTGGCCTAGTACCCGCTTGCCGCTTGCCGTCGGGAGCCGCTTGCCGTCGGGAGCCGCTTGCCGCTTGCCGTCGGGTGCCAGTGGTTTCTTTGATTTTTTTTTCCAGTTCTGTAATGTATCTGAAGTATGATTTTCTGATGTTCTGATCTGAACTTTGATACTCTGTAATGATTTTCGGATTCTATTTTCTGATTTTTTTTTCCATTTGTCATATGCTCTGTAATGAAGAACATTGATTCTTTCGTCCCACTGGCTTTTGTTATATGCTTTGTAATGTATGTATCTGAACTTTGATGTTCTGTTTTGATGTTCTGTATTGAATCCTAGAGTGATTTTCTGAACTTTGAAGTTAAAGGTTTGAGGAAAAGCACCCAAGTTCAGCAGTTTTTTGATTTTTTTTTTATTAAAATTTTCTAAGATACGGTCTCGGTTCAAAAGAAGACCGAGGCAAAAACTGATATCTTTTTGACTCAGTCCACAACCGAGGCATTAAACTTATCCTTTTTACCTCGTCTCTATATGTCTCGGTTGAAGAACCGGTGCCTATAAGCGAATTTAACCGGTGCCATTTCCCTTTATTGCACTAGCGATAGTTTAGTACAAAATACGTATTTTTTTAGTTCCAATTTTTCAACATTTGCATGCATGCGTGGAACCTTTTAGTTGTTCATTTGAATAGTTAGCTTTTATATACTAATTTTTTTAAATAGGAACATATTAAGATAAAATTATATTTATATATAGAAAGAGAGAAGCAGTCCCCTCATCATCCGCGAATGGGCTCTCACTAACCCTTGTGGATGACATAGACCAGGAGTTTGTCTCCAACAATTTCTCAATTAGTTTATTCATCCTAGACCTCCATATCAACAAAAGAACATTTAAAATCTTTCTAATGTGTATAAAACAAAAAATAAAAGGAAAAACACATCACCACTGTATCTAAAAAGTCAAATACAAGGTTTGAATCTACAACACTTCTAAGAGGTATTTTGCATCACTTGCCAACAAACTCTTCATATGTGACGATGACAAACTTTCCTTTATCATTATATACTTTGTGTTGATCAAGTCATCAGGTTGTGTAAAACAATAAAATATTTTTCTCCCTTTTTATATCATCAAATCTAATTATATGTTAATGAAAAAGAATGAAGCAATTAAAAAATCACAAACATTTTCATTAATGAATGAGACTACAAAATACAACATTCAATAAATAAACTCATACATTACATTGAAAACTTCAATAATAGACAAACTCAAATTGCATTAACCAAGGAAACATTAGAGCAATACATAGAACACACTCAAAGCATGGAAAACCAATTAACTCTGGTTCTCAAGAATTGCCTGTCTTGTTGAAGGACAAGCGAAAACTCAAGAAGAATTAACTATCTTGTGCTGAAGGATAATGGAAAACACAAGAAGATTGCACTATTAGTTTTCAAAATCTTAAGCAGCAAATTGTTGAGATCAAGGAATAAATTGCACAACTTCAATTAGCAAGAAATAATTAGTTTTGTATGCTTTGAGTGAATTCAATGCGTTGCTCTAATATGTCTAATCCACTAATGAATATGTTTTGTTTTGTGACAACTTTTTTTAAATGCTTCAATTTTTTCCCCTTCTTACATTTGATGATGATGTTAGAGGGAAGAAAAAGTTTCTCTTTTGTTAGATTTAACAGACTAAAAGACAGAAGGGTAACAGGTGGGGCTTGTCTGGTTTAATCCATTAAATCAGCTTGATCAAATAATGAATGTATTAAAATTACTTTAATATATAAACATGCACGAGGCTTTGTTCCTTCAGAAGTCACAGAGCATTTTAACATTAAATTCGACAGCCAACAACTATTAAAGGTTTGAAAACTCCCTTTTCTCCACATAAAATCGTTTTCACAGAAAGATCAACGATATTTTTGAGAGAAATCAAGTTCTTACACAGTGGTTTAACATCTTTTCAAAAGTATATCAAGAAAGTTTTGTGGATCAAGATGAAAGAAGTTCAACATTCCTATGAAAGATTAGTGTTTTGCTTATGAAGGTTTACTCAGATGATATTCTAAACTTTTTCTTTTGCATGGTGGGTTTGTAAATCTTTCAGACGGGATGTGTTAAAGTGTATAACTCATGTTAGATTTTCATAAGTGAATTTGAAACTGTTCTTTTGGGGTTCAAGAAACTTTCGTGGTTAAACTTTCTATCTAAGTTTGCATGTGAAGTGTGTTTATAAACTTTTTCTTTACCCTTAATCAATTGATTGAAAGACTAGATGGGTTAAAAGTGAACCAGTATACAAATCTCGTTATGTTACTCTCTCTTTACCCCTTGAACTCATAAGTTTGGGGCATATGACATGTTTTCTAAAAAATGTGAAGATTTTTAAACCTGATACAGCAATAGCTGAAAGTGCGTATTGATTTGAAGACCTCGTCGTACCTTACAATCTTATAAAAGAGAAGTTCTTCGTTTATCATTGAAACCATTTGACTCAAAGCAAATAATTCTCAGTAAATTTCAAACCCAATTGAGTTCAACCCCCTCCTCCTCTTGCTGGACCATTTTTCTAACACTACTCAAATTGATATATTTGGAAACTTTGCACTAATCAAATTTTGCCCCAAAAGACATATTTCTTTATTCACTGATTAGGAAATCATTGATCAAGTGAAAATAGCAGTAGGCCTTTGTTTGGACAAGAACTTACATAGGATTAGATTTATAATTCAGTTTGGACATCATAATGAACTACGATAAGGCAATTTTTTATTCTTCACCCTGTAATTCTTCTCGAAGCTTGATTTCAAGAATGATGCTTACAAACATTATATGTTTCACATAAAATAATTGTACTGATTGCTGCAGACCAGAAAAATGAAATTTGAGAATCACTGGGAAACCAAAGAAATTTCATGTTAAAGAATAAGTGTACATCTGAAGAAGGTTAGACTAGATCCAAGCGCAGAAAAATCACAGAAACTTACCCACAAGAGACCACACTATCAGAAAGCATGCACCCAGTTGAACTGCCCTGCGGCTTCCCATTTTAGTCACAGCAATTTTGTGAACATTTTCAGTTAAAGTTATAGATCCGGTTCCAGTTCCCCACAGACCAGCCAAGACACTAGAAAGACCTTCAACGCCAATTCCTCGACTAAGA
The DNA here is from genome assembly GCF_029865625.1 of Vigna umbellata. Classification (NCBI taxonomy): domain Eukaryota; kingdom Viridiplantae; phylum Streptophyta; class Magnoliopsida; order Fabales; family Fabaceae; genus Vigna; species Vigna umbellata. Next base: position 14,302,383 of record NC_142167.1, read on the forward strand.
ACTCTTGTAGTCGGCGGTCTGAATGCAACCAATAACGAAGATGCATGGTATGTGCCAACCTGCAAAGATTAAAGTAAACAAATATCAATGACACGGTACAATGATTTCTTATTATTTTAAAAGTCCTATTATCAAGGAGATATTTTAGTTTTTCGGTTTAGGGGCTGATTTTAATTTTTTATTTGAAGTTCTGTAAGTGGCTATTTAATAGCCTTTATCTCAATCAATGAAGTAGCACATATTTTACACAGAAAATATATTTTTGTGCGTGAGGTTATTTTAACAACAAGGTGGTATCAAAACTTCATGCTCTGAGTATCAAGAGAAGAGAGGGAGAGAGTCAAACACCGTGAGGGAAAAAGTGAGTGTTTGTTTTTTTTTATGAGAGATGGCAAAGGTAGTCAACGGAATGAGTGTGCCACAATTGTCGGAGAAGATCAATTACGACAATTGATCTTTGCATATGAAGGTTTTTCTTGGATCCCAAGATGTCTGGGACATAGTGGAGGACGGGTACAATGAACCCGTGGATGATGAGCATCAGACAGTGAACCAGATTGGTGCATTGAAAAAGACACGAGTGAAAGACGGATCGACTTTGTACTTTCTGTATAATGCAGTGGATGAATATGGATTCGAGAAAATAGCTAATGCAAAGTCAGCAAAAGAAGCATGAGAAATTTTGAAGGTGGCATACAAAGGAGATACTCGCGTGAAGAAGGTTCGAGTTCAAGCCCTCAGAAGAGAGTTTGAACGTATGGAGATGGATGAAAAGGAAGGAGTTGTCGAGTTTATAGCTCGAGTGCAGAAGATGGCCAGCCAACTCGGAATGAACGAAGAAGAGGTGCCTCCTAACCGGGTTGCGGAAAAGATCTTGAGAAATCTGACAGATGATTTTGAAAGTATCGTGGTCACTATTGAAGAGACAAAACATTTGTCAACTCTCACTGTGGAGGAGTTAGTTGGGTCATTAAAGGCCCACGAATTGAGGAAGAAGAAAAAAAAGAAGGAACCCGATGATCAAGCACTACAAGCAAAGTTTGACTCGAATGGAGCTCGGAATACTCAAAGCGAAGGTCCTGGAGGCAGAGAACGAGGAGGCCGAGGACAAGGACGAGGTGGACGTGGTAGAGACAATGAAGAGAGAACCGGTCAACAGTATTGGCATTACCGAGGAGATCGGTCAGAAGTGGAATGTTTTAAGTGTGGCAAGCATGGCCATTATGGATATGAATGTAGATCAATGAAGTGCTACAATTGTGGTAAGCTCGGTCACATTGTTAAATATCGTCGAGCCGAGAAGAAAAGTGAGAGAAACCTTCTTACAAAAGAAGATGACGAAGAAGAGATGGGGGTTCTGTTAAGCGCCGAATTTTCAAAGAACTCGACAATGTTGATGAAGTGCTCAGAAACGAAGTTGGAGAACTCGGATTTGGACCATGCTTGAAATCAAAGTCTGAGGAGATTTCTACCAACTCGGTATGATATTTAGATACTAGAGCAAGTAACCACATGTGTGGAAACGAGAGTTTCTTTGATAAACTCACCAAGGCGGAGGCCGAATTTGTGTCTTTCGGAGATGACTCCAAGGTGGCCGTGAAGGGGCGTGGAACAATCCGACATATGCAGAAGGATGGACGAGTTGGAGAGATTAGGAACGTTTACTATGTTCCCGAGTTAAAGACCAATATTTTAAGCATGGGTCAGATAATTGAAAAAGGTAGTTCTATTTTTATTAAAGACCAGGTATTGTATTTAAAGGATAAGCATGGTCGTCTAGCAGCCAAAGTAAAAGCAAAGAAAAATTGGTTGTATGAACTGCAACTGAAGATCTTGCAGAAAAGGTGTTTGAAGCAAGATATGACTAGCAAGAGCTCAGATAACTCCACTGAAAAGGTAAATATAACATGTTTGTTAACAGGTTCAGAAGATATAAAATTTGAAGAAGCTATGCTAGATGAAAGATAGAAGAAAGTTGTGGATGAGGAGATCAACTCAATTGAAAAAAATGAAACGTGGGAGCTGACAGATTTACCCACAGGTGTTCGGCCAATTGGTGTAAAGTGGGTATATAAAAAGAAAATTAAAGCAGAAGGAAAGGTGGAGCGCTATAAAGCCCGACTTGTGGTGAAGGGCTACAAACAACATAAGGGGATTGACTATGATGAAGTATTCGCTCCACTGACAAGGATGGAAACAATCTGGCTACTATTTTCACTAGCCGCTCAACAAGGATGGAAGATTAAGCAGATGGACGTGAAGTCTACATTTTTAAATGATTTTCTTGAAGAGGAGGTATATGTAGAGCAACCTCTCGGTTACATGAGAAGGGGTGAAGAAAAGAAGGTGTTAAAGCTGAAGAAGGCGTTGTATGGTCTGAAGCAAGCTCCTCGAGCATGGAATGAAAGATTTGATACATATTTCAAGAAGAATGGTTATGAGCAATGTCCGCATGAACATGCTCTATACCTAAAGAAGCACAAAACATGTATGTTGATTGTTGCTCTCTATGTAGATGATTTGATTTTCATGGGAAGTAAAACTGAGTTGGTTGAAGAATTTAAAGAAGTGATGAAGAGGGAGTTCGAAATGAAAGATCTAGGCATGATGAAATATTTTTTGGGTCTAGAGGTCAATCAAAGCTCAACGGCGATTTTTGTGTCTCTGAAAAGGTATGTTGAAGATATACTGAAAAAGGCAAAGATGATCAAGTGCAATTCGGTTTCTACTCCAATGGAACCTGGCACTAAGTTATCAAAAAATGGAGAAGGGGATTGTGTTGATGCAAGTAGATATCAAAGCTTGATTGGGAGTCTCAGGTACTTAACAATCACAAGGCCAGACCTTATGTTGAGTGTGGGAGTCACAAGTCGTTTTATGGAAGAGCCAAGATATTCTCATTGAAAAGCATTGAAGTGGATATTAAGGTATGTAAAGGGAACTATGTCTTTCGAATTATGGTATACTAAGTCAGATAATTACCGACTTAGTAGGTATTCAGATAGTGACTGGTGCGGAGATGTGGATGACCGAAAGAGTACAGCTGGCTATGTCTTCTTTATGGGAGATACAACATTTACTTGGCTTTCAAAGAAACAACCTATTGTTACACTATCAACGTGTGAGGCTGAATATGTTGCAGCATCTTGGAGTGTACGACACGCAATCTGGCTAAGAAACCTGTTGAAGAATTTGGAAATAATGCAAGAAGAAAAAGTGTTGATCCGAGTAGATAATAGATCAGCAATTGAATTGGCAAAGAATCCAGTCAATCACGAGAAGAGCAAACATATTGATGTTCGTTTTCATTTCATCTGGGAAAAGGTGAAGGAAGGGAGCGTGGAACTTGAACACGTTGAAAGCAAAAAGAAAATAGTTGATATATTCACAAAGCCATTACCTATAGCGTCATTTCAGGAATTAAGAAAGTTGATCAGGATGGAAGAAGAAAAAAATTTAAGTTTATGAGGGGGTTTTGTTAAATAAACTTAAATTAAAAAAATGGTTTTATTTGTTTAGGTTCGGTTGTAGTATTAACCAGGTAGCAGATTTATTATTTTAAAAGTCCTATTATTAGGGAGATATTTTAGTTTTTCGGTTTAGGGGCTGATTTTAATTTAGGTTTAATGTCACTTTAGGTCCTTATTTTTGTCCCAGAATTTCAAATAGGTCCATTTCTTTTTCGACGTCTCAATTGGGTCCTTATTTTTGTAAAATTGAATCAAATAAAGACTTTCCGTCAAATTTATCAAACGCCGTTAAGGAGGGTGTTAAGTGGCATGCTGACATTATACATGTGTAAGGGAACTTGACATGCTGGCGTGGCATGCTGACAGCCTGGTGGTCGGCCACTCGGTCTGGTGGTCGGCCTGGTGCATATGACCGTTCGGCCTGTAAAGGAAGTGCTCATGGCCGTTCGGATTGTGAAGGAATGGCTTATGACCATTCGGCTTATGAAGGAATGACTCATGACCGTTCGGCTTGTGAAGGAATGGTGGTCGGCCTGGTGGTCGGCCACTCAGTCTGGTGGTCGCCCTGATGGCTTGTTCCTTAACAAGACATTGATGACCGTTCGACTTGTTTAAAAGACTGTTCGGTTTGTTCCTAGCAAGACATTGATGACATTGACATCGTTCGACTTGTGTTAAAGACCGTTCGGTTTCTGTTCGATCAGTCCCAATACCACTAGGCTGAGTGGCTGACCACCAGACCACCAAGCCGACCACCAGGCCGACCACCGGGCCGAGTGGCCAACCATCAGGCCGACCACCAAACCGAGTGACCGACCACCAGGCCGACCACTAGAGTGTCAGCATGCCACGTCAGCATGCCAAAACTCGTTTTTAATGCCACGTGTGATTAATAAGTACACTGACCATGCCAGGTAACCCAAACTTAAACGACCGTTTGTCCAATTTGACGGAAAACCTTTATTTGATTCAATTTTACAAAAATAAGGATCCAATTGAGATGCCGAAAAAGAAAGAAACCTATTTGAGATTCTGGACGAAAATAAAAACCTAAAGAGAAATTAAATCTTTAATTTTTTATTTGACGCGTGGCTATTTAATAGCCTTTATCTCAATCAATGAAGTAACACATTTTACAGAGAAAATATATTTTGGTGCGTGAGGTTATATTAACAATTACAAGAGCCATTTTCCAATGGAAGACAGGGGTACCCCATTGTAATGGATAAGGAAACCTAAACCATGGAGAGGATAACAATGCTTGAGATGTATCAACCCGACAACACCTCATCCTTGAAAAATGTTTTCTGCAATGCTCTGAAACCATATTTGAGGCAGGTATATTTATATCGCACCCTTTGTAGCTGTAAGCTCCGGCTTCAGTCAGCAAGAAAGCAAATGCCCATGTAATTGCCAGTCCCAGAGGAACCTGGCATGTCAGTGTAGTGTCTGGTCTAAATTAAATCATATAACTAATAACCAGTCAAATAAAAAAAAAAAAAACTGGTCAAAACTCCGAAAGATTGATTTATAGTGGGTTATTGAAAATGCTTGATCTGAGGCTATTTTTATTTTAGTTTTTCATTAAAAGGTGGGGAGAAAAACAAAAGAAAAAAAATTGTATTTCCCTTTTTATTTTACACGTAAACCTGCTATTTGTTAATGAACATTGTTGTGTACTTGTGTTTGTTAAAACTTAAATCTAAGTACGACTTTATACTTTTGAATGTTATTAAACTATAGAATGATATTTTCTTTGTATTTTTGGTGTTATAAGTTGTGATATTATATTTCTTTAATACTATTTTACATATTACTTTGTTAATAGTGGTTCGATTATGAGTGAACAATTGAACCTTGAACTAGTGTCATGAGCAATTCAATGAATGGCCCACTTTTAAAAACATTCATACAGTCATAAATATTCATGTATGAAGTCCATATGTAATATGGTCAATTGGAATTTCTTCTATATGTTTTTAACCCATTAAATATAATTAGGAGTGACAAACTTGATAAATCAGATAAAACTAAATTATTAACTTATTTTTAATTTATTTAAAAAAATCTAATTCATTCCTTAGCAATTTTCTCATGAATGGATATCCAATTCATCCACACAAATAATGGTTTATATAAGAAACAAATACTTATTTCATTATATCAGACAAACAAAAGTAGTTAAAGTGGTTAGTTTTAAGGGTTAAATATGTTTTTAGTCCCTAAACTATTAAGCGATTTTGTTTTTAGTACTTCTTTCAAACTAAGGTACTTTTTGGTACTTCACCTTTAGGAAAACATAATTTTTCGTCCTCAAAAACCAATGGCGTTAAAAAGAAGCTGAGTTGGCTAACGGTGGAGTGTCATGTCATCTTTTTTCTAACACTGAGTCAATCTGACCCTCACCGTTCGGTCACCATCACCATTCGGTCACCATCACCATTCGGTCACCATCATCATTCAGTCATCATAACCATTCGGCCACCATCAATATCGTTCGATCACCACCAATATTGTTCGGTCATTTAGTCATCATAACCATTTGACCAGTACCAATACCGTTCGGTCACCACCAATATCGTTCAGTCATTCAGTCATCATAAACATTCGGTCATTACCAATACCGTTCGGCCATTAACAATAACGTTCGGTCATTTCCGTACGGTCAGAGACAGATTGACTCAGTGTCAGAAAAAAAATGATGTGGCACTCCCTGTTAGCCAGCTCAGCTTCTTTTTAACGTCGTTGGTTTTTGAGGACGAAAATTTATGGTTTCCTAAAGGTGAAGGACCAAAAAGTACCTTAGTTTAAAAGAGGGACTAAACACAAAATCGCGTGATAGTTTAGAAATTAAAAACATATTTAATCCTAGTTTTAATTAATAATAATGTCACGATTTTAATTTTATTTCAGAAATATTCATAAAATTAAAAGTTTTAAGGGGTGATTGATCTAACTACTCATACTCAACTCAATGAACTCAATGAATTGTTTTTCAAAATGACTTATGTTATTCATGATCAATAATGCATTTGTTTTCATTAAAGGGAATGGGTGGATGTCCCATTGATATAGTTCACAATAAATTGAGTATAAATGGTCCATTATATTTTGAAAAATAATAGATGAATCATTAGCCATTCATAAAATTAAATGGATCCATCCATTTTTTTTATTTTCATATTGTATATTGTATTGATTGAATTTACCTATGAATGAATTGGATGGATAAATGAATTGATTTGTCACCCTTAAACATAATTAAAAAAAAAAACTAAGAAATGAAATCTTATGCGATAATATTTTTGATCCTCCATAACTATACTTTTGTCTAAATTCCACTGCAACTTTTACGATTCGGGTAACGTGAATTTCTCAACTTTTAGCACACCACTTGCATTAATGCACAATTATTCAGTTTGGTAAAAAGTTTAATTGTGTATATGTAAAATCAAATAAAAGCAACCCAGTAAAGAAAATCTCAAAATCATACTTTACTATAAGTGACATAAGTCCAGTATATCCAAGTAAAGCTTGAAAAGCTGAACCAATAATTACTATAAGTGACATAAGTCCAGTATATCCAAGTTAAGATCTTGTTACCTATTCACAAGACCACGCTCAAGATCCGGATATAAACAGGGTAAACCAAGGTTGTGTAGATTTTAGCTCCTTCATCAAAATAGTATGAATACATGTAATCTTTCTTCAGCTCTATTTACAATTAACGTGGACATCAGTGTTTATTCGATTTCTGCATGCACGTAATCGACAAATTCAAAATTCTTTTGGAGCTGGTTTAGGGTAAAAGCTAAGGCAGCGCTGACAATTGCAAGTCCTGCCAAAAGAACACGAAAATGGACATCTGCTGGAATCCCTGATGTTGCACAAAACATAACCGTTGCACCAATTAGGACTTTCTGCCATATTTGGAATCCCTCATAAGCTCCTTTACATGATGAACACTTCAGAGTATGCTGTTCAAATCTATCCAACATCTGCACAACCAAAAAGAAAATGATTCATTTAGTCTGTGTGATTAACAACACACTGAATGCAGGTCTTATTCCTGATTTTGTAGTTGTAGTGAATTTTATAGGAGTGTTAAAATGAGTGTTGTAATAGTGTTTTCTTAACATTTCTCATTGTTGAAACTGAAAATCTTGGATCATGTTTATTGTACCTCACGTTTGGATAAAACTGTTGATGGCAATGGCAGGTTGCTGATGTTGGCAAACCATTCTGGTTGGCCATTGCCATGTCGCCTCAGCCAGTCTCGAAATGCCAAGACAAAGCGATCTGCCTGTGTTGGTGTGAAGGTGACGCTGGTGTACTGTTTGTTAATGTCGCCTCCTTCCTTCGTTTGTGAAAGGAAGATTTTCTCTTGCCCTTGAAGGACTATCATGTCCCCATCATATACCTTGTTCGAAGTCCAATGCTCATACCATCTAGGAACTACCTGAGACATTGTAAAGCCAAAACTCAGACCTAAGTTACATTAAGCATTCATGAAATTGAATGCAGAAACCATGATTACTCAGAAGAGAACTATAGAGATACAGAAACAACATGGTAGGGTAAGTCAGAGTATTGTGTTCAGAAATATTCCAATGAATACTTCACTCACAAATGACATGATATAAAAAAATATATACTATTGGTTTTGTAAAAAGGAATGATACTAGCTAATGTATTAAAGTCACAATGATTTTAAATTCTCAACATTTTCCGTGTCAACATAAAAAGTAAAATTATTCATCTTCTACTGTTCACCTTTGGCACAATTTCAGAGGTAAGAAAAAGTAAACCATTTCCCACACTATTGAGATCAATCTCAGTTGTCACAATAAACCAACATTGTTATGTCAACTTCTAATGTATCTGAAGCATGTAATAATATTGTGGGTCCTAAGAGGAAAGCTTAGGGTGTTTTTTCAGACACTGGAACCTTTTGCCTAACAAAGAAATGTTCAATAGTGTTCTTAGTTCGGGCATACTTCAAAATAGACAAATTCTTTCACCTTTCCTCGATGATTTAGAATTTGCTACAACAAAAACATCAGGGCAGAACATGTTCTCCAGATAAACTAGTAAAAGATCATTGAATTTAAGCGAACTGGAACATTTATTTTTAATTAAACAGAACAAAAATGACAGCATAGGCCATAGAAATCTTACTTGCCACCAGGCAGGCCCTGGCACTGTGAACTGGAAGAAGTTTCGAGCACTGCAAACTATGGAGCGAGTCTTACCAGGTGCCATGGGGACATTGAAGGAACATATCCATACAACCCATTTCTGGTTACCAACTACAGCGAGTTTGGTATCAATCTCAATCCTGCAATAATAATAATGCCAAGTGTATTGGGCTTCAGTAGCAACAATTGATGAAGAGAGCAACAGTGCCTAGGATGAAAAGTAATAGTTATCTGAAATGCATCTTTAATATGCATATAAACACTTAAAAAAAATGCAGTAAGGCATACATACCACCACCATCATTCACTCTTATATCAAATTGACTATCCTCAACAAGAACCTCACATACTACATAGTGAAGGTACGGGTATGCCTCACCTTAAACAGCAGATGATGTGTTAAGATTTAATAAGAAAGTTATACATTTTGGCCCTAAACACTAAAAATTCTTATAGTTTCCAGTGTTAATACTGGAACTAAATGCACACGAGAACAACGCAAAAGTCATTGGCTTACTTGTTCATATAATAACAAGGTGCAACAAATTTAGCACTGATTTTAGGGTTCCTTCATTCACCCAGAAAAGCCTCACAAACCACGAGCTTGTTAGGATAAACTTAAATTTTAGAGATTTATTAAAATCTTATAACTTAAATTTTATAAATTCATTAAAATCTTATTTTATTAGTTTTGGATTTAGTAATATTTGGTTTGATTTTGATAGAGATAAATTAAATATAGATAGTTTTAATTTTAAGTTAGTTGATATTTTATTGTCAGATTTTATTATTTATATTTGGTTCAAGACCCTATTTGCATCTGTTTAAAGGTTGTGAAGGTTTAATATTGAACCTGGCTGAGGTTCTATGTTCCAATCTCCTCTTTCTCCATATTTGCTTTTTTCGTGCAGCCTTTACCTACATGTTCGTAACAATGAACAATTTTTGACTTATAAGGTAAGGTTGGACATTATATAATAGTTTGATCATATATATAGCCAATGTGTGATCTTCAAAGCACTCTCTCATGCCGGATTAGACATATCAAGCATGAGCAAGATATTTGTGAGTTGTCTCTTAGTGAGTGACGTAACAAGATCAATAAATCTTACTAGAATATACTTTGATATCATCTCAGAAAATGAATTTCGGCCTCATTGATTTGTAACGTGAGATTTGTACTTATAATTTAACATTATTTCTAATTGAGGTGATATCACAACAATCTGTGGCTTCCTTGACTCAATTTTGCAATTCGGCTCAAATCACGCTCTGCAACATAGTGATATCAGTTTGACCCAACTTTCCTAAACATGAGCCTCGCCTGTGGCTTTCTCATGGAAATCAGTTTGGTCTCTCAGCTTTACTAAAAGTGGATTTGGTCTCCTGACTTTGCTAGAGACATCAACCTGCCTTTGTTTTCCATAAGATGCTCTTGGCCGCTTATATCCCAGAGAATCTTTTTAATCCCTTTATTCCACTGACTCAACTCTTAAATTATATGTTTTATTTTTCATGTTACCATAACTTAGGTTATCATATAGAATTAATGTCTCTAGTACATTAAACGCCTATACATTGTAATACATCTCACTTGATACCAGTTCAGCATTTCATTATATTTTATCTTTCTTCCTCTCTTTATACTTATAATCCCTTAATTCCAACAATCAGAATGACAAAATTGTTAATAAGGTTATATGATGCACAAATATGGTATGTGTATTGAATACAATGATATGCTCTTTTTGAAAATAACATGATACAATTCGTGATAAATGTACATTTAAATTGTATAAAAATTCTTAAAACATAATAAATATATAATTGCAATTGTGCGGATTCAAATTAAAATCACATTTGTTAGGCATTGTCAAAATAAAAAATTATAAATTATTGTCATTCTAAAAGTATTAGTATTTCATAGATCGGATGCTTCATCCTACACATGACACAAATTGAAGTATCAATGCGTAAAGAGATTTACTTTAGTTTTCTCTTAAACAAGTAAATCCTAGAGTATGATAGGCATGCAAAAGCCAGAAGGAGGAAAAGACTAAACCTCCAGATATTTGGCCTAGGACTACGGTGAATTGCCTTAAATATCTAAATAAGCTTTACTCTACATACAAAACGAATGCTTCATCTTTGATTACGTGGTTTAGTTTAGACAGGACAAATATATATCGTTGTTAGGTTGAGTATGAATGCAAAACACAATTTTTGAAGCTAAGAGTAGCTGAATTAATTTTTATATTAAATAATATAGCTTCTATAACTTGGTATTATTTCTGTCACAAGGTAGTTGTGCCTTTTGTCCGATGCATTTCCTGTTTTGATAATCTGATTAAGGTTTACTGTTGCTTCTTCATTTTGGCAGAACTAAATCAGATGTTCCTACGATTCAGATTGCATTTCAGTACTCAGTTGTAGTTCCTCCTCAGGAACTTTCTAATTCAGGAGGGGTTTCTACAAATAGGTATGGTAATAAGCAGAATTAGATTGACTGTACGCATGTTCTTCTGTTGTTGATGTATGTATGGATGTTTTCAATATTTCTATGTCAGGTGAAGTCCAATTCATTAATTTGAACAGGTTGACTATTATTTTTATTTAGTTTTACCTATTTTTTATGAACGGGCATAAAGTATGTCTCTTCCAAATTTGATAGCTTGTTCTTTGACCCTGGTTTTTCTTGTGCCACTGGAGTTTCTGTTTATTCTCTGATTTCAAATTCTAAGACTATATCCATGCTGGTTTCTAAAATATTCCAAGACAATTAGTGCATGGGAGATGTGTCCTGATGTCTAGCATCTCCAACAGCCCAACAGAAATTATTGATGAGTTTTGTACCACTTTTTTCTGTCAGCTAGTATAAGTGGCATTATCTGTTGGTTTTACCAGTCATGGAACTTTGTTCATTATTTCTTGGTTTTATTGAGAATATATCCTCATTTTAGTCTCCAATATTGTAATTTGTAACTTGTAAGCATCAATTGCTTTGGTAATTATTTTACAAAATTCTCAATTTAGTCATTGATTTTACAAATGATATTCTCTTTAAAGCTTTTCGTGCAAAACTAGTGGAAAAGCATTACAATGAATGATTTTTTGACAAAGCCAGGGACTAAAGTAAATATTTTGTGAATATTTCTTACCTTTGCCTGCTACTCTTTGCTTAGGACTCCTTCCATACTGATCTTTATCAATTATGTGATATCTTTAGAGGTTGCATTGGTGCATAAAGAAATTTATATCTTGAATAAAGAGTATCAGTGTTTCAGTGGTAGAATATCGAGGGTTTATAGAAGGAGAAAGAAGAATTTGTAGGGAGGTTCGACACACACATATACATATAGATCTCCACACTGGTAAGATATTGTCCACTTTGGGCAAGCCCTCACGGATTTGCTTTTGGTACCACTCCAAAAGGCCTCTTACCAATGGAGGTATCTTATTTTATCTGATGTGAAACTTTTTTTGTACCCAACAATCCTCCCTCAAACAAAGGACTATGGTTTTCCACCTATGCTCTCCACCTCTCATGATTCATCTGGCTATTTGCCACTGACCACCTATCAGGCTTCACCTGATCATGGAGGGACGTACTCGTCTGAGCCCCGTTCACCAGACCTAAACCATGGGCTCTGATACCATGTTAGAAGTGGACTTTAAGCCTAACTCAACCCCATAAAGAGACACCAACAATTTTTAACATGGAAAACCCTTCCATGCAAGAGTAAAAACCACGAGTCGTCCAGACCAAAGAAAAAATCCATTATGATCAATAATAGGATACAGAAGAGTCTCCAATAATAACACCAAATGGTGTTTTCAATAAGCCAATTTAATTAAGTACAAATGCTTACAAATGAGAACAAAGAAGATGAAAATTCTCCAAAACAAGGCTACTGGTTCGGGACTGATTTCTCCCAAACTAGACCTCCAATTGACGATCCAAACAATCAGAATGAAGAACCATATGTCTGGAACCCACTGTCCAAAAACCAGCTCGATCCAACGGTGAAGGACTTCACAGCGACGAAAACACCAGTGCAGGGTCAGGGTTATGCAGGAATGGCTTTCTCTCTTTCTTTTTCTCTCACTTAGCTTTTGCCTCTCTTCAAATGACTCTCATGTGTCCTACTAATCTGACCCATCTCAATTTAACCTAGTGAGACATAATGGTCCATATTATTTGGGCCTATTCTCCACATAGGAAGGGAGTCCAACAACCCAACAAATCTCCCCCTCACGACTATGTGGAGATATCCGCCAAACCTGCGATCTCACGACGAACTTCAAACTTTCCTCTTGGCAATGCCTTGGTCATCATATCAGCACCCTTATCATCTGTATGAACTTTAGCCAATTCCAACAACTTAGCATCTAGGGATGGCAAAAAAATTCGAGCTCGTGCATATCTGCGGATAAAATCCGCAATGGATAGTTGGTACCCACGGATATTTACTACTCGCGGGTAGCGGGTATTTTAATACCCGCTTATAAACGGGTCGGGTACGGATATTATACTATCCGTACCCGCTACCCGCAAAAAATAAAAATAAATATTTAATTTATATTTTATTAAATTAAATTTAAATAAAATTAACATTAATTTATATTTTATAAGGTTAAATTTAATTAAAATTAAATATTAATTCATATTTAATAATTTATAAAAATATATTTTTTTAGATATTTGTGGGTATCCAATGGGTATCCGTGGGTTTTAAAATATTCACGGATATTTTTTAAGCAAGTATCAGTGCGGGTAGCGGGTCGGGTAGCAGGTGGATTTTTTTTATCGAATCGGGTTGCGGGTAGGCACTATCCATACCCGACCCGACCCGTTGTCATCCCTATTAGCATCCAAAACATCACGTATCCAATGATACCTCACATCAATATGTTTGGATTTAGAATGAAAAGTTGGATTCTTACCAAGATGAATCACATTTTGACTGTCACAATACAACAAGTATTTACCTTGCACAAAACCAAGCTCCTCCATGAATTTCTTCACCCATAACAACTCCTTACATGCTTCAGTAAGTGCAATGAATTCTTCCTCAGTAGTAGACAACGCTACACACTTTTGCAACTTTGATTGCCAAGCCAAGGCTCCCCTGCAATTGAATCAAATAGCTTGAAGTGGACTTTCTAGAATCAATGTGTCCAGCCATATCTGAATCTGAGTAACCCACCAAAGTAGGCTTATCACCTCCAAAACAAAGTCTCAAACCACTAGTACCACGAAGATACCTCAAAATCCATTTCACAACATTTCAATGCTTTCTACCTGGAATTGAAGAAATCTACTAACTATACCAACAGCATGTGCAATATCAGGCCTTGTACATACCATTACATACATCAAACTACCCACCATAGAAGCATAAGGAACTTTGCTCATATCTATCTTCTCAAATTCATTTGAAGGACTTTGTTTAACACTCTACTTAAAATGAGTAGCAAGAGGAATACTTACAACTTTAGCATTTTCCATTTGGAATTTTTGCAACACCTTCTGAATGTAGTGCTCTTGTGATAGTCAAAGTTTCTTCTCTTTTTTATCACGAGTGATACTTATACCAAGAATCTTCTTAGCTGCTCCCATGTCTTTCATGGAAAATGACTTGCCTAGTTGCTTCTTCAACCTGTCAATTTTGGAAACATCTTTCCCAACAATAAGCATGTCATCAACATATAACAATAGTATAATGAAATCATTCTCAAATTTTTTTTTGACAAAAACACAATGGTCAGAAGTAGTCTTCTTGTAGCCTTGCTCACACATAACAGACTCAAACTTCTTATATCACTGCCTCGGAGCTTGTTTCAAACCATATAGGCTTTTTCGTAGCCTACACACATAGTCTTCCTTGCCTTCAACAAGAAAACCATCTGGTTACTTCATGTAAATATCTTCCTCCAAATCACCGTGAAGGAAAGTTATATCTGCTCAACCTCTAAATCTAGAGTAGTAGCTAAACTTAACACAATTCTGATGGATGTAATCCTCACCACTGGTGAGAAAATCTCATTGAAGTCAACACCCTTTCTTTGTCTGAAGCCTTTCACCACTAACCTGGCTTTGTATCTGGTAGATGTAGAATTGCTCTCTTGCTTCACCCTGAAAATCCACCTATTCTCTAAGGCTCTCTTACCCTTAGACAACTTCACCAAGTCATAAGTGTGATTATCATGCAAAGATTTCATCTCATCCTGCATTGCATTCAACCACTTTTGCTTTCAATGGCCTCCTCATAACATTCAGGTTCTCCCTCATCAGTCAACATCACATACTCATTGGTAGAGTACTTCTTAGAAGGTTGTTTTGGCCTGTCAGATCTTCTGGGTTGAGCTTCAGGTAGCTCACGTACATCACCAAGACTCTCATCTTGTGACACATCATGTTCCTCTTCATCAACATTATCAATAGGAACATCCAAGTTATCTCCAACCTATTGATTATCAATATCGCCATGTTGTTCATCATCATGAACATCAATATCCAAATCATTAATAGACAACCGAATTGGGTCAACATCAGCCACATTACCATCTTCCTTAGGTGTAGAATTCTCCACCTTATCAATATCTTCAATGATCTGATCTTTCATGAATTGCACATCATGGCTTCTAACAACTTTATTTTCAACGGTGTTATACAACTTGTAGTCAAATTCGTCCTTACCAAAATCAATGAAGATGCATTGTCTTGTCTTCACATCCAACTTGAATTTTTCATCCTTTGGAACATGAACAAAAGCTTTACAACCGAAAACACGCAAATGATCATAAGTAACATTCTTGCCAAACCAAATGTCTGGCACCTCATAGTTTAAAGATTAATAACATGATTACTATAAATAACGTTTCACCCCAGAAATGCTTAAACAATATTGCTTCAGAAAGCATACACCTAATTCTTTGAAAAATAATAGATGAATCATTAGCCATTCATAAAATTATGGATCCATCCATTTTTTTATTTGTCAGTAGACTTTCTGGGAGACGGCGTACGATTATATCAGGGGATGCATTTATTTTCGGAGGTGCATTCTTTCTCTCGGGTGCGTTCTTTTTCCCAAGTGCTAAATTAAATGGTTTTGCAAAACCTGTTTGGGTGCTAATTCTCAGCCACGTCTTATTTGGTTTAGGAATTGGATCTACTCATCAGGTAACACTATCTATATATTTTTATATAAACTTTTATTCAGTTTTTCATATATTATAATTAATGACATACTATGATTATTAAAAACTGGTTTAAGATTTTTTTCTTATAATTAAATATTGTTTAATAATGTTTTAGAATTCAAATAATTTAAAATAAATATTGACACTATATTTTTAAAATTACTAAACTTAATAGAAAAAATAAGTGTTGAGGTCATTACATACCCTTTATAAAAAAACAAATTAATTGTAACTTTTATATACCGAGTTCTTATATTTTCTTCATAAAACATATTACTTAAATAAAATAGGTTTAATGTCTCCGTAGGTCCCTATTTTGGTCATGAATTTCAAATAGGTCCTCTTCATTTTCGGCGTATCAATTGAGTCCTTGTTTTTGTAAAATTGAATCAAATACAGGCCTGCCGTTAAATTGGACAAACGGCCGTTACAGTATTGGTTACGTGGCATTTAAAACGATTTTTGTATTAAATAATTGGTGTGCAGAGCTGTATATTCAGTTTTGGGTAAGGACAAAGTAGGAAATTTGAACATCAAATTGAATCCCAACTACACCTCAATCTTCATCCATTTCCTCTTCGACATCTAACGCCCACGGCCTCCAACACCCATCATCTTCATTCGCTCATTTTTTTTTCCAAGCCTCTGCCCACTATAACCAACAAAAACCCTCAACCTTTGACTACTCTCCACCCCTCGTAATTCCTCACCAAACCAGACTCAACCTCCAGAATCACTGCCCATTCAAATTTATCTGCATCGACTGCCTTCATTCCAGGGGAATCAGCAGCCACTTCTTCATCAACAGAAAAACCCGACTCTAAAGGGCAAGCATGGTGTAGCCGTCACCTGCAAAGGAGGGAGGCTTCGATGGGGGCGGCGGCCGTGAGCATAAACTAGCAGAAGCAAACCCCTCCCTGGGTTACCATTTTCGAAGCAAGAAGAGGGAGAAAGGGTAGTGACGCCGTGGCCGGTGGTGGCTCTGACGGAGGAGGCGGCGACCGGTCTGGCAGGGGAGATTTGATTGTGTTTGTGGGAGATGGAAGAATGAAGAGAAGGCTGGCAGAACCCCTAATCTTTCTGCTAAAAAACATGGTGAAATGGAAGTGTAGTTGGGATTCAATTTGATGTTCAAATTTCCTACTTTGCCCTTACCCAAAACTGAATATACAGCTCTGCACACCAATTATTTAATACAAAAATCGTTTTAAATGCCACGTAACCAATACTGTAACGGCCGTTTGTCCAATTTAACGGCAGGCCTGTATTTGATTCAATTTTACAAAAACAAGGACTCAATTGATACGCCGAAAATGAAGAGGACCTATTTGAAATTCATGACCAAAATAGGGACCTAGGGAGACATTAAACCAATAAAATATTATGATTTGATGTAGTATTTTCTTCTCCAAACATAATGAACAGATTACATATTTTTTAAATTGACAAACTTAGAAGGTAAATTATATGTTAAAAAGTGATTTTTAATTAGTTAGCTTACATATGAAAAAAAGAAATATTTTAATTTTCATTATATTAAATATTACTTAATTTTTAATTATTACTTTTAAAATTTAAATTATATATATATATATATATATATATATATATATATATATATGAGGTTGTTCCATATCAACATAAAAGAGTTCTTAATATGATGTTCCAATTGGCAATTACTACTGACATTTGTAATGCCTCAATTTAGGGTGTCACAAATCATATTTAGAAGAAAATGTTGAAAAACCTCTTAAAGCGGAAAACAATACTAATTAAAAATTTCAATATTTAAGCCTTGTGGAATTTAAAACCAAGTACTAACCTTAACAACAATATAATCCAATTACAAACTTATGAAACTGCTAAAATAACCAAGAAATAAATTCAGTCCATTTACAGTATTTCTAAAATGCTTAACTCAAAAATCTAAAATAACCCAAAGTTGATCTCCACTCGCATCTCTATCAGACCTTTGGAGCATCTGCAACATCCTATGCTCCCGTATAATCAAGGATCATACGATCATCGCAAGACATACACAAATCACAAACACAAACAAATATGGGTAAGCTACCATAGCATAACCAATAACCATATAACAATATACATGGCAAGTAAGCACAATTCACTAACAATCATTCATCTAAGGTGTTACCCTTACTCACCTAATCATTTTTATACCATGATCATCGTCAACATTCTCATTAACTAATCATTTCCAAACACTATAACCACGAATCAGCAAACACTCAGATACAACTCCAACACTCACTCATTCCACTCATCAGTCAAAGTTCATCATATACCTAAGTACAACAACCAATCTCATTCTTTGTCTAACACTATTCATTCATCATTATCTAAAGTTCATTCAAAACTCAATATATTCAATAGTGCTGTCAAAATGGGTTACAACCCACGGGCCAACCCGACTCACCATGGGTTCGGGTCGGGTTGGGTTTGAAAAAAATGTACTTTTTTATGCGGATCAATTTTCAACCTAGCTCATTCGGTTTGAACCCGTGGTGAGTCGGACTGAGTCACCAACCCTCCTAATTTTATTTTATTAATTTGTTATCTTATGAAACACTGAAAAATACTATCTGACTAATTATACGTGGATTGCATTGTACTTTTTTTATTATTATTTTGAATTGTCTTGAGTTTAACCTCATTTTGGGAGTAAAATTTATTTAGATTTAAATTACAAAAAGTTTGTAATTTTTTTTTTAAATTGTAATTAAGTGAGTTAGTGAGCAATCTCGTTTAACCCACCAGCGCACCCAGCAGCTCACCCAGCAGCGCACCCAGAAGCGCACAGTGAAGCGCACCCAGAAGCTCACCCGGAAGTGCACCCAGAAGCGCACCTTGAAACGCACCAAGAAGCTCACCCAGAAGCGCACCCAGAACCTCACCCGGAAGATCACCCAGAAGCTCACCTAGAAGAGCACCCAGATGCGCACCCAGAAGCTCACCCAGAAGCGCACCCAGAAGCGCACCCAAAAGCGCACAGTGAAGCGCACCTAGAAGCGCACCCAGAAGCTCACCCCGAAGCGCACCCAGAAGCATACCCAGAAGCGCACGCAGAACCTCACCCTGAAGCGCATCCAGAAACGTATCTAGAAGCGTACCCAGATGCTCACCCAGCAGCTCACTCAGCAGCGTACCCAGCAGCGCACGTAGAAGCGCATCTAGAAGTGCACACAGAAGCTCACCCAAAAGCACACCCAAAAGAGCACCCAAAAGCGCACGCAGAAGCGCACCCTGAAGCGCACCCAGAAGCGTACCCAGAAGCGCACCCAGAAGCGTACCCAGAAGCGCACCCAGATGCTCACCCCGAAGCTCACCCGGAAGCGTACCCAGAAGCGTACCCAGAAGCGCACCCTGAAGCGCACCCTGAAACGCACGCAGAAGCGCACCTAGAAGCCCACCCAGTAGCGTACCCAGAAGCGCACCCATAAGCAAACCCAGAAGCTCACCTAGAAACGCACCCAGAAGCGCACCAAGAAGTGCACCCAGAAGCGCAAATTATTCCAATTCAAGGATTTGAAATACAGAGTGCAACACCTCCAGAAACCCCCATCGCATTGATGTTCCACCCGAAAATGATGTTTCAACCGACCACAACCTCCAGCACTTTGCATCATACTATGGCAAGAATTTTTTAGAAATTTTGTTGTCGGATATACATTGATAGTTTTCAATTTTATGATTAATGTTAGAGTTGAAAAGTTGATTAAACCATCTTTGAGTAATATATTTATTGGGAGAATACTTGTCCCAGTAAATGGATTCATTCTTTATAGGATTAGATTGACGGAAAGGGAAAAAATTACATTACTAATCATAGTATCAACAGTGGGATACTTCTGCGGTGGTGGATTGGCTTTTGCGTATGCTTGTGTAATAAAAAACCCTGTAGCTAGTGTTAGATGTTAAGTTGTGTGTTTATGTTAATTAGGCTCAACTGATTCTATATTTAGGGTTTAACCCTTATCTTACATTATAAATAAACTACCCTATGTGTCTGGTAAATACATAAGGGAGATTTCTCCTAATCTTCTCTCATTTCTTCTTAAGCTTCCATTTCTTTCTTAATGGGTAATTTTCTAACCTATTATCAGTTTGTAGTAATTGAAGCCGATCAAGAAGATAGAAATCCACTACTTCATCCACTACTCCATGGAGCAGAAGCAGCGCAACAAAATGAAGCAGCAGCCCAACAAAATGAAACAACAGCACAAGCAGCAGCACAAGCAGCAGCTCAAGCAGCAGCGCACCCAGTAGCGAACCCAGAAGCGCATAGTGAAGCGCACACAGAAGCTAACCCAGAAGCTCACCCAGAAGCTCACGCAGAAGCTCATCTAAAAGCTCACCTGGAAGCGCACCCTGAAACGCACCCAGAATCTCACCCAGAAGCGCACCAAGAAGCGCACTTAGAAGCACACCCAAAAGGTCACCCAGAAGAGCACCCAGAAACGCACCCAGAAGCTCACCTAGAAGCGCACCAAGAAGCTCACCCCAGAAGCGCACCTAGAAGCGCACCCCGAAGCTCTCCCAGAAGCGCACCCAGAAGGGCACCAAGGAGCGCAAATTATTCCATTTCAAGGATTTGAAATATAGAGTGCAACACCTCCAGAAACCCCGCATCGCATTGATGTTCTACCCGAAAATGATGTTTCAACCCGACCACAACCTTTAGCACTTTGCATCATACTATGGCAAGAATTTTTTAGAAATTTTGTTGCCGGATATACACTGATAGTTTTCAGTTTTATGATTAATGTTATAGTTGAAAAGTTGATTAAACCAGCTTTGAGTAATATATTTATTGGGACAATTCTTGTCCCAGTAAATGGATTCATTCTTTATAGGCTTAGATTGACGGAAAGGGAAAAAATTACATTACTAATCATAGTATCAACAGCGCACCCAGCAGCTCACCTAGAAGCGCACCCAGAAGCGCACCCAGAAGCGCACCCAGAAGCTCACCCAGAAGCGCACCCAAAAGCGCTCCCAAAAGCGCAAAAGGAAGCGTCCCTAGAAGCTCACCCCGAAGCGCACCCAGAAGCTCACCCCGAAGCTCACCCTGAAGCGCACCCAGAATCATATCCAGAAGCTCACCCAGATGCTCACCCAGCAGCGCACCCAACAGCGCACCCAGCAGCACACCCAGAAGCGCACGTAGAAGCGCATCTAGAACTGCACCCAGAAGCTCACTCAAAAGCACACCCAAAAGAGTACCCAAAAGCGCACGCAGAAGCTCACCTTGAAGCGCATCCAGAAACGTACCCAAAATCGCACCCAGATGCTCACCCCGAAGTTCACCCAGAAGTGTACCCAGAAGCGCACCCTGAAGCGCACTCTGAAACGCACCCAGAAGCCCACCCAGTAGCGCACCCAGAAGCGCACCCAGAAGCGAACCCAGAACCTCACCTAGAAACGCACCTAGAAACGCACCCAGAAGCGCACCAAGAAGTGCACCCAGAAGCGCAACCAGAAGCGCAAATTATTCCAATTCAAGGATTTGAAATTCAGAGTGCAACACCTCCAGAAACCCTCATCCCATTGATGTTCCACCCGAAAATGATGTTTCAACCGACCACATCCTCCAGCACTTTGCATCATACTATGGCAAGAATTTTTTAGAAATTTTGTTGCCGGATATACATTGATAGTTTTCAATTTTATGATTAATGTTAGAGTTGAAAAGTTGATTAAACCATCTTTGAGTAATATATTTATTGGGACAATACTTGTCCCAGTAAATGGATTCATTCTTTATAGGCTTAGATTAACGCAAAGGAAAAAAATTACATTACTAATCATAGTATCAACAGTGGATACTTCTGCGCTGGTGGATTGGCTTTTGCGTATGCTTGTGTAATCAAAAACCCTATAGCTAGTGTTAGATGTTAAGTTGTGTGTTTATGTTAATTGGGCTCAGCTGATTCTATATTTAGGGTTTAACCCTTATCTTACATTATAAATAAACTACCCTATGTGTCTGGTAAATACATAAGGGAGATTTCTCCTAATCTTCTCCCATTTCTTCTTAACCTTTCATTTCTTTCTTAATGGGTAATTTTCTAACCTATTATCAGTTTGTAGTAATTGAAGCCGATCAAGAAGAAAGAAATCCACTACTCCATCCACTACTTCATGGAGGAGAAGCAGCGCAACAAAATGAAGCAGCAGCCCAACAAAATGAAACAACAGCACAAGCAGCAGCACAAGCAGCAGCGCACCCAGGAGCTCACCAGTAGCTCACCCAGCAGCGAACCCAGCAGCGCACCCAGAAGCGCATAGTGAAGCGCACCCAGAAGCTAACCCAGAAGCTCACCCAGAAGCTCACGCAGAAGCTCATCTAAAAGCTCACCCGGAAGCGCACCCTGAAACGCACTCAGAAGCTCACCCAGAAGCGCACCCAGAAGGTTGTGGACAACAAAGCTGATTCTGGTATTGTTTCTCCCACTTTTTTGTCTTTCAGGGTTTTATAATTGTCTCTGTTGCCTTTTAAACATTATCTTTTAAGAACACTATCTTTCATTTTTCAACAAAGTTATCTTTTAAGATTTTTCCTTTAATTTGCGTCTTCAGAGATACACCACTTACAAAAGAAAAATTATAGGCAATATTAATTCTGTTCTGCATAACACGTAACCAATAAAATTCAAACTGGTTTTACATTTGCTTATGCGAGTTTATTACTACTATTAATAAGAGACATGGATGGCTTTTATTTTAGTTATAGTGATTTCAGCGAATGGGCAATGCTACAAAAATCAGAGCTGTAAACCTATATTTATTCTCGTTCAAATTCACACCAACCTATTATATTCTTTTATATATATATATATATATTCTTTTATATATATATATATATATATATGATATTATTGATTTCGGTCTAATAATAGATGAATATTTATAACTTATTATCACATATAGATATTTAACATTTTAGGAAGAATTCCTTAAAGAAAATAAGTAATTGAATTTTTTTAGAGTTAAATATATTTTTAGTTTTTAATTTTATAAAAATTGAAATTTGTTTTTTTTGAAATTTTAGATCAATTTAATCCTTTATTTTTAAAATTTTGTGAATTTAATATTTTTAATTAAATTTTATTAAATTTATTTGATAAATAATATAAATAACTCAAAGACTATTATAAATATGTTTAAAATATTAGATAAATTTAATAAAATTTAGTTAAAAAAATTAAATTCACGTTAAGAGACTAAGTTAAATCAAAATTTTAAAGAAAGATTATTTTCACATTTTACCTTAAGAGATTTTTTAACCATTGAATATCCTAATTGAAAACATTATTTAAATTATTCATATATTTATCTATTTGGTAAGTAATTACTTTACTAGAATCTTCCACAATCTTTGGCTTTTATTTTAGGGTGTATTAAAGAGTGATTTGTCAAATTCATAGATCTGAATGATCCTAATTTATCACTGGAGAACTTAAGATTTCCTAAGTTCAACTCATAATATTGTTTTGAAGATCACTAAACTTAATTGTTAAGATACACCGTATATTATTTTAACTAATAATTTATATAAAAAATAAAAATAATAATTATATATTTAATTTAAATAAACGATTTAACAAAAATAATTTAAATAAAAAATAGACAGATATCACGAAAAAGAAATGAAGTAATAGACATATAAAAAAATAGAATAAAAGTGACCACATTTTATTTGTTATAAATTAAATAATAAAAAGTTACATAAATAAAGGATTATCGTATTAACAACTCAATTAGCAACTTTGCACTGCTAATTAAGTCGTTTAATAATTGATTATTAAAATCGATCAAAGAGCGCTGTTGAAATGTTGAAAGGAGCTTTACTAAGATATGGAACGAGGACAAATCGAAGTAGAACATGGAGGTAACTAAGATATTTGACATCAGCTAAACAATTTTAACACTGTTTCGGTAGGATTTAGAACCCTTATCCAAAACATTTAAATTTATTTGTTCCGAGGTCCAGTTATGCTGTCTTCTTTCTTTTTCTTGTCCAAGCTACGGGAGAGGGTGCCTGCAAAAGACACTCCGACGCTCAAGTTAGTGACTTTGCATAATAATCTTGTAATCAAGATCCAGTTATCAGAATTTAAAGTTCAGTCAAAAGTTACATGTTTTCTTTGTCACACAAATAGTTAACTGTCTTCTTTGTCACACAAATATTTATAAATTATAATAAGTTTACGGTTAGGTCTGACTCATTAATCATCCATAAATGAGATTATTAATTATCAATAAATGACAATTATTTTCATTAACTCCCCGACAGTTATTACTATTGATTACTCTTTTTATCGATCAGTTCACTGACCTGAGAGATATCATCGGTCAGCCACGAGCCCAAAATAACTTAGAGACTCTCTTGCACTTTTACCGTTCGGTCGGCTATAAGCCCATAGTAACAAACACAATTACTCTAATTTATATATTTTTCTTTTATTTTATTGTGTTAAGTGATTCTTAAAATAAAAAGAAAAATATAAATAAATAGATCAAATATAATGGGTCACAAACTATCGATACAATTTTAAACATTTTATGAAAATCGCGAATAGAAAGAAAGGAAAAATTAAATATTGATTGTAATAATTTGAGTAATGGCTTTTATTGATTTCTTTTATTAATTTTATTTTATCTTTGATAATTTATTTTAGTGTAATTTATATTCCTCTAAACCCTTCATCGCCATTCTCTTCTTCATATACCCTTCTTCTCCTTGGTTTTTTATTTTGATTCCTCCGTTGTCTCATCTTTAATAATAAAAATACCAAAAGAATATAAGTCTTGGAAAGAAATGCATGAATTGTTGATTCAGAGAGTCTAATAACTTAAAGATTTTGTGATTTTGGTCTACAATATAAGTGAATTATTTATAGAATTTATTATGAGAGGGGATGTATAACCACTCAAAGACTTAAAATTCAAATTTAAACATATTAAGTTCGTTAGTCCATTTTAAATAAAATCGTGTTAAGTAGACTGGATTTATTGAAATACATTGTGTAAATACCGAATTTTAATCTCCCAAAAACAAATTGACATACCTGATAGCACCACTTAGAATTACCATTCATAAAGGGTTAGAATTACCATTCATAAAGGGTTAGCTTTGAGAGAACAAGAGTATATGATAGTGTAGTGAAAATGGGCCACGTGTTTGAACCATGTTGAGTTTGAAACAAATATAATTTTTTTATGCGGGTTAGTTTTCAACCCGGCTTACTTAGAACGCGGCTCACCTTGGTTGAACCCGTGGTGAGTTGAGTTGGCTCATCAACCCACTTTATTTAATTTAATTATTTATTATTTTGTGTTTCAATATTATTAGTTAGCAGTTTTTTATTATATTGTAGATAAGGATAAAAAAAATATTTCAAGAGGGAAAAATATTATAGATTTATCTATTTAAGGCTCTAATATTATAAATGGATAAGTGATACAAAAATTATCAATATTAAAAACTTATTTGTTTGCTTTTGTGCTTGTTTTAGGATTACACTTGGATGATATGATATATTTTTTTATTTTGAATTATCTTTGGAGTTTAACATCATTTTATAGTGAAATTTATTTAGGAGCACGACCTTAAGGCTGTTGACAGGGTTCTGATGATGAACTTCTTGCCAATACCCTTCACCTGTTGTGCGGTCCGGTTGAACTGGTCCATGAAGTCCCTCAAGTCTTCATCTTTTCCCTGTTTGAGTTTAGTAAGTTCCATGTAGGTAAGGTCTTGTGTCTTACTAGAAGCGAACTGTCATTCAAACAGGCGTCTCAAAGTCGCAAAACTATCAATGGTTTTGGGACGGAGAGAGTGAAACCATTCCAAAGCTTCTCCTTTAACCGACAGGGGAAAAACCCTACACCAAACCCTTTCACTGGGTGAATAGATTGCCATGACGTCACAAATTTACCTCTTTGTTGTGCAAGTTTACCTACATGAGTCTCATTAAGCTAAAGGGGAATCGACTAAGTGAATCTGATATGGTTGAGTGGAAATACGAGGTTTCAATGGTTTTTATGATGTTTATTGAATGAAATATGATTTTAAAAGTTGGAATATAGTAAAATATAAAAGGATGATAATTCAAGGTAATGGTGAATGTTAAATTGCATAGAGATTAAGAGTTTTGTATTACATAACGTTGGATTCGAATGTGAAACAGAGAACCAGAAAAACGAGAGAGAAGAGAGAAAACACAGAGAGGAATTATCTAAATTTTACTTCACTGAAAAAATTACGGAAACCAAGACAAGCTACAATATATATATATATATATATATATATATATATATATATATATATATATATATATATATATATATATATATATATAGTCAATCCAAGAAAAGAACAGAAAGGCCGAATGCTAAAGAACAAACGCTAAAGTGGCCGATTGAGACCGAACAGTAAAAAAACAACCAGACGGTTAACAACAAGAAACCGAACGTTCAAGTAAAAGTTGAGTCTAACTAACACATAACCACGAGATTATTTGTGTTATTTTATGTTTGGACATCTGATATGGATGAAACGAGAAAAATGTGGTACCAATGGTGATAATGGTGATTTACTCATTCTAATTTGAGATTTGTGATTAAAAACTATAGTTAATTTGTATATTGTATGAATGTTGTTAATTCTAGAGAAAATTTTCAGTGTTGTTCAACTTAAGTATATAAATTTTATATTATATATATCTCTTTATTTAACAAAACTTTATATATATATCAAAATTTTAAAATATAATTCTAATAGGTTATAAATACATATTATATTCTTATAAACTTGTTTAATAATTAATTTGTAATATTTTAATTAATAAGATCATCTACTTAGTTTACATATCAATTTTGAATATTAAGTTAAGACTACAATATAATAACGTAAAAATGTAAAGAGAAGAAAAAAAGGAATTTGTTTTGTATTTAAAAGATTAATTATAAAGTAAAACTAAAACACTTAAAAATATGAATGCATTATTCAACTTCTTTCGCAATAAGATGTTTAACAAATTGAATGATCTTATTTAAATATTATTTTTAACTTATTTAATATAGTATATATATTCTAGGGAATTATAATTCACTGCTTTTCCCATATTTATTCTCCATTTCATAAATTTAACTAGTTTAGAGTTAAAATTCAAAGCACACCTGAGAAAAATAGAAGAGCAAACCAAAATCTTGAAACAAGTGCGGGAACGAGTCTAACTCGGTCTCCACACACTGATCTCAGAACACAACAGTGCGGCGAGGAAGAAGGAAGAAACATGGCGGTGCGGGCCACAGTGTCTCGTTTCCCAATGGACACGGATGCGCGCGAGGCCTCCGGCCTCCTCTGGGGAGTCGCCGTCACGCCTTTCGCCGCCGCCGACGAGAACAACCGCGCTCCGTCATACGGTTCCGGAGGAGACATC
This sequence comes from Vigna umbellata, assembly GCF_029865625.1. Taxonomy (NCBI): domain Eukaryota; kingdom Viridiplantae; phylum Streptophyta; class Magnoliopsida; order Fabales; family Fabaceae; genus Vigna; species Vigna umbellata. The sequence continues at coordinate 14,329,722 of NC_142167.1, forward strand.
TTGCCGCGCTGCGAGAATTGCTGGGCCTACTTCAACACCTACTGCGAGCTCGAGCAGTGGGCCTGGTCCTGCTCCCTCTGCGGCAACCTCAACGGCCTCTCCTCCGACGCCATCGACCGCTACTCTCGTCCTCAGTCCTGCGCCGAGATGATGTCCTCCTTCGTAGATCTCGAATTGCCTACGCGTAATTATCGAATTTACCTATCGATTTTGTTTCCTCGCTGTTAAATTGGATTGCTCTTGTGTATTGTTTTCGGATTTGAATGTTTTGAATTGGAACTGTTGCAGAGGAATCGGCAGAGGAAGCCGCAATGCTGGCGTGTCCGGTATATGTTGCTGCTGTTGACTTGTCCTGTAAGGCTTTTCACATCTCATGGCTTATTGATGTGCTAATTGTGCTAATTGGAACTTGATTTTGACAATTGGATTGTTCGGTAAGGTAATTGATTAGGAGTTCGTGGTATGCTGCTGATTTATAGTTTTTGCGTTGGGTTCTCTGATTAGGACCTGGTTCCTGCCTAATAATTTTTTGTGCGAGAGCAGTGTGGCATTTTATTTATAATTCTGTGGGCTATGTTGCTTATGGCGATCATAACTTTTATATGTCTAGTTTCCATATGGTTCTAATATCCCTTATTTAAGAGTTGAGACCGTCCGTAAATATATATTTTCTATATTAATTTTATCTAATGAAACGCAAATTAGAAAAACGTAGACTTTTTTGTCTGGATATGGGTGAATGATTATTACATTATGTGGCCATATTTTTTCAGCTGTACTGGCCATGATTGCTGCAAGATAGACTGATATAGGATTCGAAACTGTTATGGAGGCTGTGTTATCTGGATTAACTTCTGTTTGAATGAGAAGACTGTGATTGCATAAATGACCTTTGGTTTTGGTATCCTATTAAGTCATTGTACCCATTTCTGCCAATTTCTGGTCTTTTTGAATCTGTATAGAAGGATGCAATGATTAAGGTGAAGATAGATATGCCTGGTTTGCATGTTTGTTATTCTACGCTGTCATTTGTTTCCTTCATTTGTCTTCTTCAAAACGTGATTTATTTCCTAAATATACAGATGTATCTTCCTTATCATTGTCATTTATGATCGAGAAAAATATTTTTGGTTGTACTGCAGCTTCTGAGGAGTTTCTAGAACTTATCAAAAGTGCACTGCTGGCTGCTCTGGAAGGTATTATATTGACCACACTATGTATTTCCTGCACAAGGGCGATATTTTGAATGTTGCTCTTATTTTTATCTTTGAATTCTATTGCAGCTCTTGCTCCTGGTTCACTTTTTGGGCTTGCTACCTTCAGCCACAAACTAGGATTGTATGATGTTCAAGGTCCAATACCTGTTGTGAAAAATGTTTTCATCCCTCCTGATGCAGATGGAACCTTGCCTATTGAGCTGGAAGATGTCATGCCTTTGTTACAATTTCTGGCTCCTGTATGTTCATCAGAAGCAGTGTTTTTAATATTTCAGAAATGTGTTTTCATGTTGAAGAACAGAGATCACATTATATGGAAAAATGTGTTATATCTAATTTTTGTATTTTTAATGGAAGGTGGACACTTGTAAGGACCGCATTGCATCTGCACTTGAAACACTTAGACCAACAACTTCATGGGAGAGAACCACGGCCGCAGGTCAAGGACTGGATGGAGTTCTGATAGGTGGACGTGGTTTTGGGATGGCAATGGAAGCTCTCTGCAATTACCTTGGATCTGAATATGGGAATACTTTTGCTTTAGGTTTGAATGGACAAATACAAGACTTGCCCTTTATGGCTTTTGTTAATGTGATTCTTTAATGTTTAATCTTCTATATTTAAAAAACTTTAAGAATATATTATTTCTGATGAGAACTGCAGCTAGAGTCTTTGCCTTCTTGTCTGGTCCCCCTGATTATGGAGCTGGACAATTGGACACAAGACGATATGGTGAGCAATATGCAAGCAAAGGAGAGGATGCTGATCGTGCTTTACTCCCAGAGCAGACACCCTTCTATAAAGATCTGGTATTTAACTTATGTTATTGTTACTCCTGTCTCCCATTTTTTAGAAATAGAAGAATTGACATATGTATTACAGGCTGCTGTTGCTGTTCAAGCAGGTGTATGTGTTGACATATTTGCTGTAACAAATGAGTACACTGATTTGGCATCCCTAAAGTTTCTGAGTATTGAAAGTGGGGGTTCCTTATTTTTGTACACAAGTACTGAGGATTCAACATTGCCACAGGACATGTAAGTCTTGTGTGTTTACATAATATGCCGAGACTTGCTTTACCAGTAAATATAGATTAGTAAGAGATAGTTGTTCGGTATTTGCTGATTGGTTGTGTGACTGTGTCTCCAAAATACAATCTCAACTTGAGTTGGTATTGTGTACCAGTTTTCTCCTTAATCTCATCAGATTTAAATTAGCCAAATGTGTTTTATGTTAACCATATCAAAATAATGCTTGTTATTTTGTTTAGCTTCTTATTACTTAAACTAATCCCTTGCAATTGAGTTTACCACATATTGTTTTATTAATCACTTAATTTAAGTGATAAGCATGAAACATAATCTGGTAACTGAATCCAAATGTAGTTGAAATCACAAGTGTTAACAATAGCACCTTACCTATCAATATTTGTGTACACACTTTCAAATATATCAGAATGGGTGACTATGGTAATGTGTCCTTTTTGCAGGTATCGAATGCTGAGTAGACCATATGCTTTTGGTTGTGTCCTGCGACTAAGAACCTCAACTGAATTTAAACCTGGCAATTCTGTATGTGCTGTTTGGAATGGATTTTTAATTCACAATTTTGCTTGTACTTATTATAGTATATAGAATAATTTGTTATTTTATTGCAGTATGGTCACTTCTTTCCAGATCCACAGTATGAAAATGTTCAACACGTGATATGCTGTGATTCTTATGCTACATACGCTTACGACTTTGTATTTGAGAACAACATTGGATTTTCAAGGTATAAACTGCTACTGTTTACAACCAAGTCTTTCAAGCTTTAATAGTTAACATTTTCTAATTTGTTTATTTAAGTGAAGTGAATTAAGATGTAAGTGTCATGTTAAGCTTTATACTTGTATTATATAGATTTGATACTTTTTATCATGACTAATCCCTTCTACTTCATTACTTCATCAATTGCCATGTCTGTCATTTGTCGTCTTGTTTATTGTAAACACGGAAACTCTTCATTCTTTGTGCTTAAAGCTTTAACTCCAGTTTTTGGTGTCTTTTTTTGGTGATTGGAGTTCTGGAGAAGTAGTTTATAACATATCAAACACAATTTGATCTAGGCAGTTGAAATCCTCTTGATATTAATCCATGCAGCCTTTGCCAGACAATTGTGATTTTCATTCCTTGTGATCTAAATTCCTAGAGTATCTTGTTGGCAAATGCTTAACTAATCGTCTGCTGCTTTAACTCTTCATGTGTTGAAGTGCTGAACTTGAATTACATAGTTCTTACCGGTGGAAAATAAATTGCTCTTGGTACTTTATCAAACAGAAATATAATAATATCTCTATTAGAATATACAAAAAATATTCAAAATTATCTAACTTATCTTCTATAATTAGTTTCCTTTTTTAATTACTATATTTCCTTATCATAATTTACTTCATCAATTAGTTCCGTTTGCACAGAGAGAAATAAGGATTAGTAGTTCAGGGTTTATGAATATATCAAACATATCAACACAATATAATACATTTAAATTAATATCATTTTATTATTTCATTCTGTTTTATCTCTCTATTCTCCTCTTCTGCTAAATGGTAAAATCCCATAAGCCCACTGATAGGAAGTGGATAGTTTATGAAAGAAAGAGAAAAGGAAATAAAGCGGGGGAGAAGTGCTAGGTAGTTATAACTGCTTTAGGATATTGGGCGGGAAATAAAGCTCCTATAAAAGAGCTGATGTATTCTGTTTTGGACACTTTTGGAATTGTTAGTGTAAAGACAAGATCACGTTTATCCTGTGGAGGGGAGAGTATTAGGCTCTCTGGGAGGTTGTGAGTGTGGAGATACGATATTGAAATACAGAAAATATACAGTTTATACTTACTTTTCTGTGTGTTTGTGTTCGATTGTGTGTTTAGATAGGGTTTCCTATTCAGAAACCTATCATCCACTCTGACACAACTTGCCTTGCCACTACTTCATTGCCAAGCTTCCTAAAATTTGAGCTTGTGCTATAATTTCCTAATTCACGCTTCAAATTAATCATCTTGTGTTGAGTCAACCTTTTGTCACCTTTTTATGTTTCACTCCCTTATGCTATACGTATCTCTTCTGAAGAATTGGGCCTTCTTCTGGCTGAGGTTCTTTTTTCTAGTCTCTTCTTTCTCCATATTAGCTTTTTGTCGTGCAGCTTTTACCGACATGTTCATAACAATTTTTGACTTATAAGGTAAGGTTTGAACTTATATGCTATAATTTGATTATATCTATAGTCAATGTGTGATCTTCAAAGCACTCTCTCATGCCGGTTAGACATATCGTGAAACTAGATATTTGTGAATTGTTTGATAGTGAGTGACATAACAAGATCAATAAATCTATCTAGAATATACTTTGATACCATCTTAGAAAATGGATTTCGGCCTCACTCAACCTTGTAAAAATTGATTTGTAATGTGAGATTTGTACTTATATATTAGAATTTACATTATTTCTAATTGACGTGATATAACAACAACCTGCGGATTCCTTGACTCAATTTTGCAATTTGGCTCAAATCACGCTATGCAACACAGTGACTTCAGTTTGACCCAACTTTCCTAAACATGACCCTCGCCTGCGGCTTTCTCATGGAAATCAGTTTGGTCTCTCAGCTTTACCGAAACTGGATTTGGTCTCGTGACTTTGCTAGAGACATCAACCTGCCTTTGCTTTCCATGATATGCTCTTGGCTGCTTATATCCCAGAGAATCTTTTTAATCCCTTTATTCCACTGACTCAACTCTTAAATTATATGTTTTATTTTTCATGTTACCATAACTTGGTTATGATATAGAATTAATGTCTCTAGTACATTAGGTTTATAAACGTCTATACATTATAATACATCTCACTTGATACCAGTTCAGCATTTCATTATATTTTATCTTTCTTCCTCTCTCTATATCTATAATCCCATAATTCCAACAATCAGAATGACAAAATTGTTAATAAGGTTATATGATGCACGAATAAGGTATGTGTATTGAATACGATGATATGCTCTTTTTGAAAATAATAGGATACAATTTGTGATTAATGTACATTTAAATTGTATAAAAATTCTTAAAACATAATAAATATATAATTGCAATTGTGCGGATTCAATTTAAAATCACATTTGTTAGGCATTGTCAAAATAAAAAGTTATAAATTATTGTCATTCTAAAAGTATTAGTGTTTCATAGATTGGATGCTTCATCCTACACATGACACAAATTGAAGTATCAGTGCGTAAAGAGATTTACTTTAGTTTTCTCTTAAACAAGTAAATCCTAGAGTATGATAGGCATGCAAAAGCCAGAAGGAGGAAAAGATTAAACCTCCAGATATTTTGCCTAGGACTACGGTGAATTGCCTCAAATATCTAAATAAGCTTTCCTCTACATACAAAACGAATGCTTCATCTTTGATTACGGGGTTTAGTTTAGACAGTATAAATCTATATCGTTGTTAGGTTGAGTATGAATGCAAAACACAATTTTTGAAGCTAAGAGTAGCTGAATTAATTTTTATATTTTATAACATAGCTTCTATAACTTGGTATTATTTCTGTCACAAGGTAGCTGTGCCTTTTGTCCGATGCATTTCCTGTTCTGATAATCTGATTAAGGTTTACTGTTGCTTCTTCGTTTTGGCAGAACTAAATCAGATGTTCCTACGATTCAGATTGCATTTCAGTACTCAGTTGGAGTTCCTCCTCAGGAACTTTCTAATTCAGGAGGGGTTTCTACAAATAGGTATGGTAATAAGCAGAACATTAGATTGACTGTACGCTTGTTCTTCTGTTGTTGATGTATGTATGGATGGATGTTTTCAATATTTTCTATGGCAGGTGAAGTCCAATTCATTAATTTGAACAAGTTGATTATTATTTTTATTTAGTTTTACCTATTTTTTATGAATGGGCAGAAAGTATGTCTCTTCCAAATTTGATAGCTTGTTCTTTGACCCTGGCTTTTCTTGTACCACTGGAGTTTCTGTTTATTCTCTGATTTCAAATTCTAAGACTATATCCATGCTGGTTTCTAAAATATTCCAAGACAATTAGTGCATGGGAGATGTGTCCTGATGTCTAGCATCTCCAACAGCCCAACAGAAATTATTGGAGTTTTGTACCACTTTTTTCTGTCATCTAGTATAATTAGCATTATCTGTTGGTTTTAACAGTCATGGAACATTGTTCATTATTTCTTGGTTTTATTGAGAATATATCCTCATTTTAGTCTCCAAAATTGTAACTTGTAACTTGTAAGCATCAATTGCTTTGGTAATTATTTTACAAAATTCTCAATTTAGTCACTGATTTTACAAATGATATTCTCTTTAAAGTTTTTGGTGCAAAACTAGTGGAAAAGTATTACAATGAATGATTTTTTGACAAAGCCAGGGACTAAAGTAAATATTTTGTGAAGTTAGGGACTTATTTGATTGATGCTTACAATGTCAGACTAGGATGGGAGTTTACTTCTTTTATTTAATATGAACAAAAATTATAACTTATCAATAAAAAGGTGAACATGAGCATGTGTATGATGGTTTTCAAAGCCGCTTATTCTCTTTGAACATTTGAAGCAAGTTTGAATCAATACGCCAGCTCATTTTGAACACACATCTTCAATGGAGTGTCCCTGTGTCATATACATATCACACATATTGACACATGTACGACACTTGAATAATATGTATCGTTGCAGTATCTTTAAATGAATATTTCTTACCTTCTACCTGCTACTCTTTGCTTAGGACTCCCTCCATACTGATCTTTATCAATTATGTGATATCTCTAGAGGCTGCATTGGTGCATAAGGAAATTTATAACTGGAGTACAGAGTATCAGTGTTTCAGTCTTAAAATTACTGTTGTTAATCTGAGAACGATATGTGATCATGAAGTTTACTCCTAATGCTCAATTTTGCAATAGTTACACTTGTTCTGTGATACGTACCCAGGTGTTAGGGAAATCAATGAACCATCGATTCAAGGAGGAGGAAATAATAAAAATAGGTGGGCCAGAGTTTATAAGAGGAGAGAAAAGGGTGATGTGGCTTTGTGAAGGAAATGTGTTAGTTACAAGAGAGAGAGAAAAAGAGTATAGGTTGTTATATATTCTGAGGTGTAGGATGTGAGGGGGGACACGTTTTGTTTTCGGTGGAGTGGGAGGAGAAGAATTATTATGATTCTTCTCAGGAGCTTGCTCTGGGCAGAGGGTTCTGGAACCTTCTGAGTTTCAGTTTTATCATAATAGTGAATATTCACCATTTTACTTTTCACACTTCGTATTTTCGATTATTTTGTTTATCCCTAAAACTCTCGTTTCTGTTATTCTGCATTCTAAATTTTGGTTTGGGTTTGTTTTGTTCTGTAAAAACTGCTTTTTGGAATAGTTTGTATTTCACTGTTAGATTTTTTAATGGATATAATCCTTAGTCCCTTGTTTTCTCGATGATTATACTTGGGTTAAATATGTTTTTGATCCCTTAACTTTCAGTGAAAATTGGAATTAGTCCCTCTTCAAAACTTTGGACTAATTTAGTCCTCAAACTTTAGAAATATGTGAATTTAGTCCTTTTAACCAAATTTTGTTAACTTTATTTGATGTTTCAAACGCATGTCTCAGTTAACATTGAAGCAAAAATGTGTCAAACGGTATAAACAAATCAAATGCTATCATGAAACGCACTTAAAACATCAAATAAACTTAACAAAATTTAGTTAAAATGACTAAATTCACACATTTCTAAAGTTTGGGGACTAAATTAGGCCAAAGTTTTGAAGAGGGACTAATTTCAATTTTCACTAAAAGTTAAGGGACCAAAAACATATTTAACCCAATTTATTATTTTCTTCTAATATCCAAAAATTACTTAATTATGGAATGAAGGATTTTTGGGCTTAGTTTGTGCTGACTATTGATACAGAACCAAGCATTCCCTTCAGCGTCGGCTAAGGATCCGAACATTGGAATTTGGTGTTGCTCAGAACATTCATGAACTTTATGATAGCTGTGATCCTGAAGTTGTTCTATCTCTGCTGGTTCACAAGGTGAATTATGAAATCAACCTATAACTTTGCTATTTGGATGATGTTTGTTTTCGATCCCATTCTTCAAACTTAATTCTATATGCGGTATGCTTGCTTCACTTTTGTTTTTTTTTAGTTTTCTAAATCTTCCTACTATTGTTACTTATGTAAAGGACCACAATAGTATTAATGTCTTACCTTTAACCCTTTTTTTTTAATGTATGAGTTCTCTGTTGTGTTTCTTCAACTTGTTTTTTATTAGTTTACTCTACTCTGCAGGTTATATTAGCTTCTTTGGAGGAAGGAGTTAGGGAGGGTAGAATTTTGCTTCAAGAATGGCTAGTGATCCTCACAGCTCAGTACAACGATGCATATAAGCTTATTCAGTATAGCAATGGAAGTTCCTTAAGATCTCAGATTGACGTTGCATTGTCTCAATGTCCTCAATTGCAGCCCCTACCACGCCTAATTTTTGCTCTCCTTCGGAATCCTCTTCTCCGCTTCCATGAAGAAGGGGTTCATCCTGACTACCGCATATATCTTCAATGCCTTTTCAGGTAATTACAGCTCTCAGGTTTATTTGCGCTAGTTGGAGTTTGCATATCCATCCCATCGGTGTCCAGTCGAAGGAATTAAACAGAATAAAGTAAGCTTTATGATTTATTTTTGACAGGGTAAAGCTTAATGAAATTGAAGCCAAGATTTTTTCCATAAATAATGGGCAATATATTTTAGAATTGCTAACATTGCCCGCGCCTTAGCATTAAAAGTAATGTAGTAGCATTTAATAAAGAAAAAAATAATATGGCAAATATTTTATTCCGGTTACATTTTGTTACAAGAAAGCACATATGACTTTGAATCATATTTAACATGGATTTTAGAAGCAATGGAATGTGTATTTGACATAAATAAAAGTTATATCTGGTATTTTTCCCTGTTTGTAAAGTATCATGCCCAATAAATCAACAGGTGTAGAATCTATTTCCTAGGTTAAGCTATGAACTTAGGATGGCCGAAATTAGAATACTTTTCACACAAAACTGACCGTGCAACACTTAGTACCTTCAATGAAGGATAAGGCAATGAGAATTGGGAGGGTAGTTGGGTAAGTGATTAATAAACATGTAAAGCTTCAGCAACATGGTCTGTATTGTATTTCTAGCTTTGAATTTATATTTTCAAGAATTGATTGTGTTCATTTTAATTTGTTTTGCAGCATGTTGGAACCCAGTTCTCTTCATCGTGCTGTGTATCCTGTGTTGACATCATATGCTACTCCAGATAAACAAGCATATCCTCGCCATTCATTGAGTCGCGCCGCACTGATTACCAGCGGCAGTCCGATATTTTTCCTTGATGCATTCACAATTCTTATTGTGTTTTACTCTTCCACTGCAGACCCGACCATTCCTTTTCCTCCACCCCATGATTGTAAGCCATCTTTTTGTATCTTCTGTCCTCACTGCATTAAATATAACGTTTTTCTGCCTAAATTGTATGCAAAAAATACCCTGTCAGGTTTGTTAAGGACTACAATCAACAAATTGAAGCAAGATAGATGCATCACTCCCAAACTCCTTTTTATTCGAGGAGGGCAGGACGATGCGTCAATTTTTGAGAACTTTCTGATCGAAGAGCAGGATGTTGATGGAAGTGGTCTAACCAGTGTGATGGGTTTTGTTTCTTTCCTAGAAGATGTTACACAAAAAGTTTTGGAGTTCGTGAAATAGGGATCCCTTTGGGGTTCAATGTCTATTATAGATACAGGAATTATATACATTGTAGGTGCTTCCATTTTGTAAGGATGGGTTCTAGTTCGTTAAGAACCAACCTTGGAATCAAGTAGGTGGTTGGTTGTCTTTGTTGTACCTGTTTTATATTATCATTTATACCCTTTTTTTAATTGCTAGTCAATGTACATTATAATGCTATATTTTCTTTTGAAACACCCTTTCTTCTGTCTTTATGGAGTTAACGCTGATTCAGCAAAAAAATAAAGTAGAGTTAGCGCTGATGTTAGTCTTTATTGGCATTAACTGATTTTCTAGATTTAAGTAAATAGAGAAATGGATTGATTATATTAATGACCTACCGTGTTGGAATTTGGATGACAAAGTTATGTGTCGAGAATTCAATCTCTGCGAGTAGTTCTTTCAGACTAGATCGCAGACAATTGTCCTTAGTTTGCAACTTATATTCGAGGTGACAATTTATTTGTCCTTAGTTTGCTACATTATACTAACTTTTAATTTATGTAAGAAATATTTGTTTGATTGTTTGAAAAATATTACTGCATGAAAGGGGATGTTATGAATATTAAAAGAAACAGTGGACGAAACATGACAGGATTATCCAACGGAGTTGTTTCGTTGTGCACTTTCAAAACTTCTTCTCATACTTCTATTTCAGTCTGGTGGAGATTGACTGTAAAAGAAGAAAGATTTATCCAAAGTTTTGGTAGAATAGTTGATCTCAAACATGATTTTTTGAATTTCAGATAAGGTAATAGCAATAGTGAAATGAACGTTATGAAATGTGTAACCCTGTATTGCTATGGATTACATATTTTTTAATGATTTTTGTCCATTATGTGTCATTCTTGAAAAGTTGTTTCGGAATGTGTAATAGGATTTTGGATTGTCTATTCCAGATGGCTCCAAAATTAATTCAGTTGTAGATTGCCTAATACATAAGACAAAAAATTAACCTTCTAGAAAAACAATTCCATAATATATTACCGAATAGATAATTTTTTGTGCCTATCTGAAACATGTAACCGGGAAGGAGGTGTTCGATGCGATAGAGATCCAACAACAGTGACATAGAGGAGATAAGATAAAATGGTTATATTTAATTCATGTTGTAAATTTGCATTATAAATAATTAATAACTAGTAAATAAACTGTTAACTACTGTTGAATGATTATTTTCGGGAAGGGAAAAATTACATTGAGAAAGGTTCATAAAATAAATAAAAGAGATACAGTTTTAAAGAACCGTAAATAAATAAATGGTAAAAATGAATTGAAAATGACTGAATATTTAGGCAACCACAAGATAGAAAAATGCTAACAATTTATACAATAAATCTCTACCTACCTAAAGAGAAAGACATTTTAATTTTAAGGAAATTTAAATTTTGATATATTTTAATTTCTAAATTTAAAAAATAATGAATATAATCACTTATAAAAAAAATTAAATGATAGTCTGAAATATTATTGACACATTAAAAATGATTTAATATGATTAAAATAATTATATTTATTTATTTTAAAATTTAATTATCAAATATATCAATGTATTAAACAAAAATAAATTTTAATTTTTTATCAAAATTTAAAAATTAAAAACAGAGATATAATTGTAATTGAAAAATATTATTATGGAATGAATTAATAATATTAAATAATACAAATCTTTTATTTTGTTGACCTTTAAAAATCTAAAGGTCCATTTACCACAATACCCTTAAACAAATGTACTCATACTTGTCCTCCGTTTCTCGAAGCCTTCAGACGGAAAATCGGAAACGGCTTGTAGCATACCGTTATTTCGCAAACAAGAAAAATCCAAAACTCTAATTAACGGCGCCATCACAGTTCCCGTTTTGCAAACTTCAGTGACAAAGCACTCTCTAGGGTTCGTAATTCGTATCTATCCAATTTAAAAGCTCTTCTCCGAAGTTTGCAATAAATTCGTTTTCGTACCCTAAATTTTCGATCCATTTGGACAACGTTGTACTCCAATTTCGGCAACTTACCTTAAGGTACTCTCCTTCCTCTCTCGCTCTGAAACTCTGCAGAGGCAAGTTGGACAGAGATTTTGTAAAATATTTGTTATTATATTTTATTAGGGATTTATGTGAAATTTGATGTGTTGTGGTTTAGGTTATAGTAGTGATAAGCTGGTAGAAGTGTATAATTGAAACCCTATCTTAGTACGTATCTGTAAATTTGTGGCAGGAAGGGGCACAGATTGGTACGTTTTGTTTGGAAACTGCTATTATTTTTCTGAGATTGGACACTTCATAATTCTCCTTTTTGTTCTGTTCTGCCTTCTCGTTCCTTTGATGCCTAATTGTTTGTTCATCACCTTGCATTTGAGTGGAAAATTTTCATATTTACATTTCATGTTGTTCCTGTAAATCTGGATTTTCATTGACCCTCGTTTGGCTTTGTGTAACATAAGAGCTTGTGCTCGCCAACATGCCTATTGTTCTCGTTTCCTTTCTCCGCCTTCGTTAGTCTCTTTTATTGTGATAATTATGTAGTCATTGACCCTTTAATAAAAGTCTATCGCGTTGCGGCCGTATAAGTCTTGTGACTCTTGTCTCATTGCACGGCTTCCACTGAGATTCATTCGCTGCGACCCCTTGTTTGGCCTTTCTTTTTGTTTCCTCCTTTCGATATGTGTATACTTCTTCCCAGGATTTCTTCTGGCCTCTGTGCCTTCTTCACAGTTGCCTCACGAGCTTGTTTCATTAGTTTCATAAGATGCCTCGGGGAAAAGCAAATTCTTCATCAGCTGCTAAGCCATCTGACTCTGAGAAGCCAGTTGAATCTGATGAGAAGGTTGATTTTGAGGAGGAAAATGATCCAGAGGAAACAATGGAAGAAGAAATTGAGTATGAAGAAGTAGAAGAAGAAGTGGAAGTAGAAGAGATAGAAGAGGAGGTAGAAGAAGAGGAGGAGGACCCAGAGGAGGTAGAGGTAGAAGAAGAGGAAGAGGAGGAGGAGGAGGAAGAAGAGGAAGAAGAGATTGAAGAAGTGGATGAAGAGGATGCCATGCAAAACCATAGCAGTGATGAAGCAAAGGTGGAAGACGAGGACGAGAAGAAAAAACATGCCGAACTCCTTGCTCTTCCTCCTCATGGGTCTGAAGTATACATTGGTGGCATTCCTCATGATGTCTCAAATGAGGATTTGAAATCTTTTTGCGAGCGTATTGGGGAAGTTGCAGAGGTAAGTCTGTGCCATTATTGCTGTATTGTGCTTATGCTTATATATAATGCCATCCCCTAACTTGAATTTTGAGGAAAATAGGTTCGAGTAATGAAGGGAAAGCATTCCAGCGAGAACAAGGGATTCGGTTTTGTGACATTTAGAAGTGTGGAGTTGGCTTCTAAAGCTATTGAAGAGCTGAATAATACTGAATTTAAGGTAATATGTTAATCTCAGTCATTAAGCATTCATAACTGATATTCCTTGTAAGTTTGTTGCTTTGTTATGGCTACACTAGTGTTACAAACACTGCAGATGCTTTATGCAGATACTTTCTTGTTCCTAACTGTTTTAATGAACAATTCTTTAAGGGTAAAAAAATAAAATGTTCTACATCTCAAGCCAAACACCGTCTTTTTATTGGCAATGTTCCTAGAAGCTGGGGTATGGAAGATCTGAGGAAGATTGTATCTGAGATTGGACCTGGAGTTACCGGTGTGGAACTAGTCAAGGTATGACTTTTCTGTTGTGCTGTGCTTTCCATTTCCACATTAAATTAGTGTCTAGGGATTTTTGTTCTAGTCATTCCTAAATCATCATGAAAGTCATGCTTTGCAAGCTTTGTTATACTGCTTTTGCATTATACCCAGCTGCATGTACACAAGAGTTAGGATTGTGTTTTTTTTTTTTTTAATTTAATTGCTCTTATACTTCTGTTTGTTCAATCCTTTGTTTCAGGATATGAAGAACACCAATAACAATCGTGGCTTTGCTTTTATTGACTATTATAATAATGCTTGTGCTGAGTATTCTAAGCTAAAGATGATGAGCCCAACATTTAAGCTAGGGGAGAATGCTCCAACAGTGAGCTGGGCTGATCCTAAAAATGCTGATTCCTCTGCTGCATCTCAGGTTTTGACTCACATGTCTTCCTTCTCTTAAGTTTGGTTGATAATTGATAGTTCTGGTTAAAGTCATGAGAAATTGTTTAGCTGACTTATCGGTACATTAGGATAAACCCTTGAAGGAAATTTGTTATATTATGAATTTCAGATTTCCATTTCTTTTTAGTGAAAACTAGTTTGTATTGCTGGAGAGATGGAAGTTAAGGTTTGCTTATTGGGAAAGAAATGGAGGATATAATGGTGTTCTTAAAGGTGACATCGATTGAGGACAACAACAACCTTTTAACCGGAACTGATAATAGTATGAGAAGTCATGTACTGACTTTTAGGTGCTAGTGTAATAATATCAGTCATGTTGGTAGTTATGGGTAGAAATTAAGGATTAATGGTGTATTATTAGAATATGTGCTAGAAAATAACTCACCTTGCGTCAGCAGTTCTTTATTAGAATTAGATACCACTGTGATGACAGTTATTCGTAGAGAATAACTGATGGCAGTTATTTAGTAGTAGTAGAGTGTGTAATTAGGCAAAGGGGGTTGTTATTTGCAGTTTGTTTGCTGAGAATAATACTCTGTAGGATGTCTTTCAGAAAGCAAGTCGTTGCTGCATTGTTTGTGATTTCATGTTCAGCATGTTGGTTCACCAATTGGTGTTCTATCACCTTTAGATTCCAAAGTTTTGAAGATCAAGAAGAGGAAGGTTGTTGGAATTCAAGAAACAACCATTACAGCCTGATAACAAAAATAAAGAATAAGGTTAAATGATCAAGATCCACAACCATTGTTGTGGGGAGAGGCAAAAATGAAGCAAAATTAGTGAGAGAAACAGATACTGAAATAGTCAAGATTCAAGATGTTGGTCAGCCAATGGAAAGAGTGGAAATTTTGGGTTAAAGAGACCATCTTCAACAGAAAATTTCCCTAGGACAGTGCAGTGGTTGTCCTTGTGGATAGCATGCAATGCTGAGTCAGACGGGATGGAACAAGTGACAGCCATGGAGGTTTGGGTTTCATGCTGTCTGGTCAACCCTCCACTGTCAACCCCTCAGATTGACTTGGATCATCAACGTTGGGTGATCTTTGGATCTCATGTATGCTGCTGAATCGTCCACTGCCAGATCAACCAAAATTGGTGCACTGCCAATAGGAAGAGAGTAATTGGACTGGGACATCATGGGAGATGAGTTTCAGGTTTTATGAACTTGGTAGCAGAATGGTGATAGATTACGGTCATGGAGGATCTTACTGCTTTGGTACTTTGATGAAAAAGAGTAATTTTTGTTTGGGGTAAAATAGTTGTTTTCTTTGGCTCAGTCCATCTTTCTTTATATCGTGGGTGCATTGAATAATACTACAAGAACTAGTCAAGGACAAATTAATTTATCTCTACTCACTACTTTTGAAACTATACTAATATCCTAACATGAGCTAATTATGGCAATGGATGTTGAAACAGTGTATTTAGCTTTACAGGAACTGCACATAGTCTATTATAACTTAGTACATTGAATGCAAGAGCTAATTAATAGTAATTAAGTATTAAATGCTTTAATGCATTCATTGTTATGACTTATGAGTGACTGATATTCTATCATACGATATATACTACTGAATCTAGACTATGTTGTTGAATATGGACTATATTTCAATCGTTTGTCCTAGATACATTGCTCTGTAAACAACGATTTGAGTACAGTTGCACATGGGTGAACAGGTGAAAGCAGTATATGTGAAGAACCTGCCGAAGAATGTGACTCAAGAACAGTTGAAGAAGCTTTTTGAACGTCATGGGAAGATAACAAAGGTGGTTCTTCCACCAGCAAAGTCTGGACAGGAAAAGAACAGAATTGGCTTTGTACATTTTGCAGAGAGGTCAAATGCTATGAAAGCACTGAAAAACACTGAAAGATATGAATTAGAAGGTAGCGTATATTCCAACCTTTTGTGATTGTTTTATAAATGTTTGTCAATATTCATTAGCTTTGTTCTGTTTCAGGTCAAGTTTTAGAGTGCTCTTTGGCAAAGCCACAGTCTGATCAAAAGTCTGGAGGGTCAAACACACAGAAGCCGGGACCAGGATTGCTTCCAAGCTATCCACAACATGTCGGTTATGGTTTGGTTGGGGGTGCCTATGGTGCACTTGGTGCGGGATATCCTGCTCCAGGTCTTACACAGGTGACATTTTTTTTCATTTGTTTTTTCCATTCTTTAGCTTCTTTCCAGATCTAACATCACTATATTATGATCTGCATATTTTTGTTAACAGACATCACTAAATCCTTATCGCATTGCATTTAAAGATGTTTAATATATTTTAAATTACATTTGAAATCATGCATGTTAATATCTAAGCAGCATATGCTACCCGAAGTGTATTTACATACAAGGTTATCTCTGTACTATATATGTGCCATTGATCCATTATCACATCTACTATCTATTAATGAGATTCTGATGGCTGGAATTGTATCTGCTGCAGCCCTTGCTTTATGGAGGAGGTCAAGCTCCCGCCGGAATGGCCATGATGCCCATGCTTTTGGCTGATGGACGAATTGGATATGTCTTGTAAGTAGAATTGTTGCTCTAAATGTATTTAGCTCGTTATATCATTATGATGTTTTGTATGAAATTCCAATGGAAGAATGCGACACCTAATTGTCTGAATCCAGGGCTTGAGAATTTATTTAATTACGCAGGCAACAACCAGGAATGCAACCACAAGCTCCATCCTCACATCATAGAGGTGGTCGGAGCGGTGGCAGTGGGGGTGGCAATAGGAATGCTGGCAGTTCTAGTAAGGGAAGGCACAATAATGATGGTGGTCAAGGGCGCAGATATCGCCCATATTAGCGGTTTTGATATAGATAGGAGCACTTCCTTCTCTCAAATGTACTTGGGGCTTTATAAAGCTCATTTATTGCATCAAAATGTGCTACATATATTTTAATTAAATATTTATTTAGTGTAGATTAAATCTTGATGTCAAGGCGTTTAATGTATAAGTTGAATGAATTTGGATTCTTCCTGTGTTGATAATTAAAGACTTTTTTGAACGAAACAAAAAAAAAACTGATGCAGTCCTTTCTGTGTATTTTTATCAAGAGTAAAAGTCAATGGTGTTCCTTCAACTGCCATAATCACTGGTAACAGTCCACTGATTTAATTTTTCATGGATTTATTCTTTGATATTCGCTTGTATGGACCCATTATATTTGAAATACAAAATTGTTACAATTAAAATTATATACACCGTCAAGTATATATATTAGAACTCTGGTCATGGCATCCCAATAACTCAATTAAAATTGTGGTAGTGATAATTTTCTTAATCCTTATATTCATATATTCATAATAACCAAATTCAGTCAACTTGCACAAACCCAGTAAATACATAATCTAGAAGAAAACAGCTAGTATCATTCTAAACCATATTATTTTAAATATTGTACCGTCCTTGTCGATGAAAAGGACTAGGTATTGATTTGGATGCTTAGTATTGGTGATAATGTTTTAAAAAAGTAATTCTGTTGTTAAAACCTAATAATTTATTTAACAAAATCAATTTTCTAACATTTCCTATCTTAACATATCCAAAGAGGTATGATTATTGCTTAGTCTGCACCCATAATACCTATAAATAGAAGATAGTACAAATATATACACTTAAAACTATCTGATTAACAAATATTATTGATTAAAATTTATTAAAGATCACAATTATACATCTTGTTTTTTTTAAAGATTCACATTTATGATTTAAGTTTCCAAAACATTGTAAATAATGATAAAATGTAAGCTTTTTTGATATCATCCTGCAATTTTGTGCAGTTTCCTCTGTTCAACTTCTTTGTTACACCGTAACTCATAAATATTTAGTATCCTTTCTTGCCTAAAGTGTTGCTGTCATCAAGCGAGGTGCGTGTTTTTACTAAATCAAAAAGCTATATTAATAATACCGATTAAGTAGCATCCAACTGATAAGGGGTCATGCACATTAACAACATACAAACTTTAATGCTCTTGTTCACTCAGAGCATAATGCAGTTGCCTTCATCTCACTAAATAATTGGTCTTATTCATCGTCCTCCTCGCCCTCACCTTTATCAGAACCCTCCGCTCTATCAGGTGTCTCATCGTTAATGGAAGCCTCACCTTTGTCAGATGACTCAGTTTCCAATTTCCTTTTCTTTCTCTGCTCATCTTCTTTTCCTCTTGACACTGCCGCTTTCTTTTCAACATTCTTCTTCCTAAACTCTGCTAACAACGAAGAAAAAGTATTAGGCTACAAATACAAAGGCACATAAAATTACCTTTTAAAACTAACTGTCTGTCAAGTGCAATCACTAGTAAAATCAATACAAATATAAAACTTCATATATCAGGTATTTCCAATATGAAAAATAAATGACATAATCTTATTAGAAATTACTCATGCAAAACATTACAAAGTATTGTCTTGAATGTTTCAAATGTATAATCCCTCATCTAGTCTCCCGCTGGTAAAAAAATTAAAACTATTTAGAGGAGCTTCAATTTGAAAGTGAATCATGTATCCACAGTTAACTAGACAATACACGACCAAACATGGACTAAAAGTAACTAATCCTCAGGCTCCACTTCATATCTTCGAACCTAGTACTTGCCAGTAGACTACCCAATCGTGCTTTTAGGACAATTGCAAAGAACAAACTAGTTAACAAGCCAGGATTATATGTTGAAGCTGATAAAATGAAAAATACTTAATTTCAATAAAAGAGTCAAACAAATTACAATAAGAAGAATGTCAAAGTTGGACATATAATTTAGATTAAGTGATATATCTCTCATATGGCTCATCTCTCCCCATAGAGAGAGAACATATCAAGTGAGAGGATTTTCATTATGAGTGACTGAAAGAAACGAATATTAGCCATGATTTTAAGTGGTCATACTATCTTCATACAACTTTTGGTCCAATTTGCTCCTCTCAGTATCTCGTTATGTCACAATGTTCTGACTTTTAAAACAAGGTAATTTCACAAGAATTTGACAAGTTCCAAAAAAGAATCACAGCAAATAGAACCTGATCTTTGGTGTTAACAAAACAAAACATTTTAAGAGACTAAAAGTAATCTACCTTCAAGGGAAGCTTTTAGAGGGCGAACAAACTCAGAGAACTCGGTTTCTTCAAGAGCTTTGAAAACATCTTCAGCACTGACAATCTGCCTCTTTGACTCCTTACATATGTCATTAGCCCTAAACCACACTCATCACATCAGCTAAGGTCACACACATTCATACCATATCATTCCATAAAAATTTCGATCACTGTTATGCTTTTTCTATCTTTTTTTTCTTCATTTTTACTTTGTTCCACTGTTCAAATAATCTATTTATCAATTATCTAATTCGAGTCCTAGGTTTTCTAAGTAGGGGAGAACGGATTCAAACATCAAAATTGAGAATTTTTATTGAAATTAATTAAGGGGAAGGGTTCGAGGGCTTACGTGGCGGAAAGGTAGTGGATGAAGATCCTACCGCTTTCTGAGAATGCGAGAAGACCATCTTTGCTGACAGAAATTTCTCCTTCCTCAGAGCATCGGGACAGTTTATCCTTCACAACACGGCGCACGATAGACCGGGGCAGCTCCTCCGCCTCAGCCATTCTGTTCTTCGAATAGGAATTGGGAACTGGGATGAATTTAGGGTTAGGGTTATCTAGTTCACCTCTTTTCCCGCCATTTTCAATTTCTTTTCCCATGCAATACGCGGCATGGTGATAAATTGTAATTATTAAAATTAAAATTTATATTTAATGCACACAAATAAGATAAAATATCAGAAAATCTATATTTGTAGATGAATATAAAATAAAACAATAATTAAAAGTTTTGAGGAAAGATATCTATGTATCACAGTTAAGTTTAGAAGAAAAAAAATATATCTACTTATAGACAAACAAAATTTCTTGTGTTTATATTTATAATTATATTTTTTTCCTTTTTTATTTTGTTGGTTTTGTTTAATTTCAATCTAAATTTTGTAATTTATGTTTAATTTAGTTTTTTTTGTTCATAACGACATTTAAATAGTTAATAACAAACTAGACACGTGGACCGTGTTTGAATGAGATGTTAGATTGTTGCTAATGTGGTCATTTTGCACACTTGCTTAGGTAGTCATGTGACATCATTCCTTCATTATAGTGAATGCAACCACCATTTGAGTTACCATCTTTTGTTCCTCTACCACATCTAATTTCACCACCATCGTGAGTGCATTATTAGTTAGGAGAAATCACAAATCATCTCGTGCCTTCAACGCAAAATGGGAATCCATCTTCTCGAAACCCTTAATTGCAAATCATACATAGTACAAATCCAGAATCACTCTCAACATTAAGATTTTCGTGATGGTGGTGTCACGATTTATGCTTATGATTTTTAAGTTTCTGTTTCGATTTAGGTGGCGCAATTTAAGGCTTTCATTGTGTGATATTGCCATTAGGGTTTGTTGGTTAATTCCTTGTTCTCGAGGTGATTGATCTTCACTATTTGCGGTGGACTTGCAGGTTTGTGGCCTCGTTGCATATTTGTGGTGTTTGATGGCATGAATTTGCATTTGTGGTTGATGGTTGTCGTGGTTTGTGGTAACTCACAATTTGGGGATTTCATTAATGCTGTCAAAACGGATCATCTGGCCCGACCCGGCTCGACCTACCATGGGTTGGCCACTTAGTGAGTCAACCCAACTCGACTCACTTATTGGTGAACCAAACAAATTTGAACTTGGTTCGACTTATCATAGGTTTGTGGGTTTAATGGGTTGTCTCACTAACTTACTTAATTACATGTTTTTTCTTTTCAATTTCAATAAAAATAACAATTTTTTTCTAATTCAAATCTAAATAAAGGAGAAAAGTCTTAAATGAAAAATACCACAAAATCTCTTCAACAAAGTTTTTAATGGCTTCATAAAGATTCAAATTTATTTTTGCATAAAAATTGAGTTACTAAGTATAGATTTGTGAATTTTTTATGTTGCGTAATTATTTCATACAAAAATAATTTCATGTAGACCGCTGTTTCAATATTTTGTAAAATGACTAGCACAAAAAAGGTACTTATTAGAAAAATTAGGTGGGTTGGTGAGCTAACTTGGCTCACCATGAGTTCAATCCGGGTGAATCGGGTTCTTAGTGAGCTAGACTCAAAATTGACCCGTATCGAAAGTTTAAATTTTTGTCAACCCAACCCAACTCGAACTCATGATGGACCGGGTTGGCTCGTGAGTTTCAACGCATTTTGATAGCACTAGTTTTCATGAAGGAAAAATGATTCAATGGATTCTGTTGATGTGGCATTGTGAACGAATATGATCTGTGGTGGTTGTCATCGTGAATGGGTGACAGTAGTGACACAACCAACAGTGGTGTCATGGTGACTAACAGCGTGGAGGAGGTCATGGTGGCTGCCTAGGGTTTTTGGGAATGTTAGGAAGAAAATAAGATGACGAGTTAACCACGTCAGAAAAAATGGAACATGTCATTCAACACACTACTCATATTAACGATTTAGACTGTACTATAAAAAAAGAATCAAATTGAACATAAATTACAAAAATTAAGATCACATTGAATACTAAAAAATGAGTTGCACATAGAATATTAAAAAATGAGGAGGGTTACTCCCTACACCACTCCACATTGCTCCCTACACCACCACATTTGAAAAAAATTCTAAAACTATCCTCTATATTTTAAAAAATCTTACACCCCCACTTCTTTTCTTCAACGGATATGCCACATCCGTTCAAGATTTATGTTTTTTTTTAGTTTATCAATTTCCTGTATTTTAAATTAATATATAGATATTATTTAATTTGTTATGTAATTCTATATTAATTAATTTTATTTTATTTAATAAAATAATAATTATTAATTTAATTAAATTGTATTATTTTTAATTAATTATGTTAAACGAATATGCCACATATGTACTCACATCCATTCAAGTTTTTTTAGTTTATTAAAATATTATATTTTAAATTAATTTATAGAGTATTTAATTTTTTTTGTTTTTTATAATATATTACGTAATTATATGTAAATTAATTTTATTTTATTTAATGAAATAATTATTATTAATTTAATTAAAATGACTTTTGTTTTACTTTAATTATGTTTATTTAATTGATTATTTAAATATTTTTTATTTGATTAGTTGAACAGATATGCCACGTTATGTGCCCACATCTTTTCGAGGCTTTTTTCTTATATATTTTTTTAGTTTTTAGTTTATTAATTTATTATATTTTAATTTAATTTATAGAGTATTTAAAATTTTTTGTTTTTTTATATATACAAATAAAAAAACATTATTAAAATAAAATCTAAAATAAAATAATAAACTAAAATAACGAAAAAGAAAGATACGGATATCAACATCCGTTGAAGGTGAAACGGATGTTGACATCCGTTTTACTAGAAGAACAAATTAGGCATGAGGTTGTGCATGGAGCATTTGGTCGTGGTGGGAGAGCAACTTTTGAATTACAAATACAACGAAAATAGAGGCCAAAAAGTATTTAAACCTTATATTTATTTTCCAGTTTTATTCTTTAAATATTTTTATAAAAATTAAAATAATTATTTTACTAATTTTAAATTTAATCGTCATCTTTTATTTGACTATTTTTTAAATTTAATTATTTTTTAATTATTAAAAAATCATTTATAAATAACAAAAACTATTTACAATATAATTATAAAAATTATTTATATTTAATTTTATAATTATAATAATAACAATAATAATATTTATTCTTTTTTATTATCATAAAAAAAATAAACACAAATAAATATAAATAGTATATATGTTTTCATTAGTAAATAATTATGAATTTTATTAATAACAGAATATATATATATTACTTTAAATGTCTTAAAAGCATAAACTTTTAACATATTCAATATTTAACTAAATAAATAATAAATAAAAATAAATATTGCGTGAGAAAACAAAAAAAAGTTAAGAGATAGTGTATCAGGACAAAATATTTATAAATATTTTTATTATTATTGTAAGGTTTTAAGGAAAATGATATGTTGATTATTAAGTTTTTGTAACTTTTTTTTACTCTCTAAACTATCATTCTAAGTGCACATTATAATATAACTTTTGAATTAATTTTTTTTTTGTCCAGTAGAAAGGAGAAAAGT
Source organism: Vigna umbellata (assembly GCF_029865625.1). Classification (NCBI taxonomy): domain Eukaryota; kingdom Viridiplantae; phylum Streptophyta; class Magnoliopsida; order Fabales; family Fabaceae; genus Vigna; species Vigna umbellata. The sequence goes on from NC_142167.1 coordinate 14,353,045, forward strand.
GTTTTGGGTTTCAAATGTAATTTAGGTTTTTCTTTTCACTCTTCCCTTCTCTCATTTGTTCTTCAAAGTTTGTTAAGAGTGTTTGTCTTCTCTCCTTCGCTCCTCCCTTCTCCCATTTTCGATTCGCCGTTGTTGTTACTGGAATCACTGGTGAAAGGAGAACGTATTATATTAAAATAACATATTTCAAATATAAGTGCACATGTTTTAGTATTAGTGTGGGCACATCTTTCTTTCTGAATGACTATAAATTGAAGACTTTTTTATTACTGAAATTAATAGCATTAAATAATGTAATATTTAAAATAAAATACATTAATTAAATAATAATAACTTTATTATTAAAAATTCTTATTTTCAAGTAAATTATTTAGGATATCAAAAGTTTTAATAAAAATAAAATAAAGACAATAATGTTTAAAAGTGGTTGCAATGATAAAAAATAAAAATACAATTAAAAAATTGTTAGTATAATAAAATTAGTTAAAAATATTATTAAAATTGTAAAAACATAAAAGATGTTTATAACTTTTTATTAAATTTTATCATATTATAGTGATATGATAGAAATACTCATAACTTCTGGTCAAAATAAAGTAGAATTAAATACATATATTTTTATTTATCCAAAGCGTCTTTTAAGAAAAAAAAAATACACTAATATATTTTGAATATGATAATTGACTCTATTGGTGATGTATGCGGAAACTAATAAGATAGCTTATTTATTCTCCATAAATATATGGAAAGTGATTGGTAAAATTAAATTATCACTTCTAATAAAAAATAATTAATTATAAGAATGTACAAGATACTAAGTCTCAATAACTTTAACATCAATTTTAGAAAATTAATACAAATAACTAAAATTGAATGCTACTAATTAAATGAAAAAAACTTTTACTGAGTTAATTGGTTAAAAGATTTTTTTTCTAACAGGCTGTGTCCAGATTAGTTGAAACAAAAGAAGGAGCTGTTTTTGGTGATCATTGATAACAAAAAAATTAGTTTTTCTTTGTGTGTGTTGGGGGTTAACTTGTTGGTTTAAATGGCTACCAAAATCCAATATTTTATTCAATGGATCCAATATACATTACAGTCTCTTATTTTCTGAAAATTAACAAATAAACTAATAGTTGTTACAAAAATCACTATACTCTTTTTTACACCTCCAATTTCTGAGATTTATTTTGGTTTTTGATAAAAGTGTATGAATGATTTTAACAATGATGTATCTTCCATTTCCTTGGACAAATGAAAAGAAAGTTGAGATGATGATTTAGTTTCCTTCTCCCTGCAATAAAAACCAATAACATGTAACCAAATAATTTGACTTAGAGATAATATTCAACGCAGTAAAGAATCTGAAGAGGAAAAATAAAAAGCATAATGCTTTAACAATATTCAAGCACAGTTTTGAAAATCTCTCAGACTTATAATGCTTGAAAGGTACACAGATTTTTTATTTTCACTTTTTGTTTGAAACATGGTGCAACATTTTTTTTTGTTATCAATAATACTATATCAGAAAACATAGGTCTTGTTAATGCACCAGAAAGTTCTGGTACACATGGAATCAGTGTTTGAGCTGGAAATTTTCCAGTGGATGCTTTTTTTTTACCTGTCAATTATCTTATCAGGTTTGGAGCAATAAGGCTATAACAAATGCATGCAACAATTCACTTTAGGGACAGAAACATGTCATGTTCATGTCCAAAAGCTATTAGCAGCTAGTGTTGTGAAATATTCCTCATGGTTTTTGTCCAGAAAAGTAACAAGAATAATTCTTGATCAGGTTCCTTGATGGAAAATTTTAGCACTAAAATGCTTTTAGTTGTTTAGTCATATCTGATACTGAAGCACATAATTATCCAACACTGTCTTTTGACATTGAAACAATTGACACAACACATGAGCATGAACATGACTTCACCAGTAGATATAGGCAAAATTAACCCTTTTAATGTTTATTCCCACTTCAAGTCGGTTAGGTATTTTTCATTAGTCTAAACTCTTTTTCAAGAATATATATTTTAATCTTTGGTCAGTTAACATATCACTACATCCTGCATCTGAAATATTGAAAATGTAGACTTTTTCTCACTCTGAAACCACACTCTTCCACATTCACTGTTTGTTTCATACTAAGTGAACTAAATGGTTTAGATCTGATACATCAATCATTGAAAAGAGGTGCATGGCATGGGAAAAAATGGCAGGTATGATAAAGAAAAAATTATGGAAATTATTGGAATTTCAAACTTGTGGGGTTTGAAATTCTAACAAGAGGTTCTGAGGGCTTTTCTTTTTAATCTGATGCAACTGATTTGGACTTTTGTTCAGCTGAAGACAAGAAGAATTTCATTCACAGAAAAAATCATATGCATGATTGCAAGTGGGAGATAAGGAAGATGGAGACTCATTATCTTATTTTAATATTCAAAGAGTGATGAAGGTTTTCTTGGGGTGGTTAAGGTCGGCACAAGAGTCCACTTGTGACATGTATGAATTTGATAGCATTTGACAAGTTCTACTTTAATTGATATTTTGACAGAACCTTTCTATTATAATGTTCCAAAACTTCTCCATTAAATTATTTTGTTCTAATTTGTACGTAACTAGAAAGTGAAGACATCAACATAAATTTTCCTTTGAAGCCTTGGACTAAATTTTCTCACACAACCATATTTTTTTTCTTCTTCTGGCATTTTTAATTTGTTGACATGTTAGAATAAATGAATGAATCCATTAAATGTTCAGTAGCAATCTTCATATCTAGCATATGACGTATAAGGTTTGAGAAAATGTTTATATCATTTTAACTCACTTTTAGTTTCAGTATTCATGTATCCCACAAATACTGAAACAGTACCAATTACCTTGAAAATAAAATACAAGGAAAATTATTCAAATGGAAAAGAAAAATACATGAAAAATTAAATTTTTCTCACCTTAATAGCTTTGTATGACAAGATATGCCGTATGGAAATTCCTCTGTTTTCTTACGAGACTTCTCTTCTGATCACCATCTTGAAAGCTCCAAAGCTAAGACGAAGCTTACAACTATGCATACAAAAAAATTGACTGACAAAATCTGCAGATTAAAAAGATGGAGATACATTAGAACTATTCAATCAAAATATATAATCTACCAGCCAGATATTAAAAAAAAAAAGATGAAAATTTTCGGTAGTGAGTTAAAGTTCCATCATGTGTATACTTACACTGGATTTAGCTGCCATAGGCATTTGTGGAAGATAACCCTTCAATCCAATGTTGTAAACTGGAGTACCATTAGGATAGTAAAGGCCATAGTTTCTCTCTGAAGCTGGACCGGGTTTCAAATCCTCATTAAAAAGTGCAAAGACATAAATATCAATAGGAACAGATGGTTTTGCAGGAGTGCCTTGTTTCTGCTCTATTCTCTTGAGCAAGTTACTATTGTACAGTTCTGCATTCTGTGGAGTAGCTCCAACCTCTTCAGGGTCACCATTAGAAGGCCAACCAGTCTCAGAAATCCTCACTTGAATGTTATCATGCCCCATTTGTTTGATGGCAGCATAGACAGCATCAATTTGAGCATATAACATGTTGTCATAGTGCAAATTGGTATTTGGATCAACCGTGCCTTGATTTGGCTGAAAAAGAACATAGTTTAAGGGAACCACATCTGGGTTGTCTTTGTATGTAAAGAAAGGGTATGCATTAATTAGGAAAGGTGAGTTGATTTGAGCATGAAAATCAAGAAGGGGTTGTATATATTGTGCAAGATCTTCCCTAAAAGCCCCAGATGAAGGAGGGTAGGAATTGGATAATATGTTGAAGGAATGAGCAGTTGTGACAGTAACTTGCTGATCTAGTCCAAGATTAACAAGGGCATCGTGCACAGTTTGCATTGCTGGAAGGAGGTTCAACATTAGCTGAGTATCATTGCTATTGAACACCTCATTTCCCACAGTGATGCAAGTGATTTTGGTCTGGGAGAAGTAAGGTTGGACATGCTGTTGAATCCAAGTTTGAGCTTTAGAAGGGTCTGTCATGTTCTCTAGGTACTCATTTCCAAGTCCTATAACGAATTCCACATTGGATTCTGAGAAGGCAACCAAAACATTTGGATCAGCATCATACAGTTTGATCCTACTCACATTCAAAGATTTTATAAGAACAGCTACTTGAGATGGAAGAGGTAAATTGTTGGCTATCTGTCCGTAGTTGATTCCAAAACCAAGGCCATGGATTTTCACTAACAAATCTGTAAACACATTTGAAAGAGAGAGAAAATAAATCAGCTTAAAATTCTTAATGCAGTTTCACTTGCACAAATGATCAAACATTGAATCGACAAAGCTCTCTAAGTCAGATTAAATATTGAACAATGTGGAGAATAGACACTACTCCAAGTTAAGAGCATGAATTGGCTAAAACAATGGTTGATTCCTCATATAAAGCTATTATGAACTCAAGAAGAGTACATAGAATGTTCCATTTCCAATGTATGAATAGAATAAGACTATCTATATCAAAACTTTATTTTCTTTCCTTCTCTTTTCTTTTTCATCCACTTTTCTGGAATCAAATGGGATCAAGCACAAGTAGACAAAGCAGATAACAAACCCGAAATGGAGAGAAGAAACAAAATCGTTGATACAAAGAAGGAACAACTTTTTATTACTGATCTGATCATCATCATGGCCAAGGACCCCAGCTCAGAGCACCACAATTTTAGGCACAGAAACTGAGATAATGCAACACTTGGCCACCAATACAGGTTTTCATTACATGTGAGAATCAGAGCTTTTCATACAGTATACACACACACATATATACATATATATAAATATATGTATACACATACTAATCATTGTTAAATGAGAATCAGGGTTCTGTTTCCAAAAGCAATGCTATTATAGCTGGCAATTTTCTTACATCATTCTCAGAATACTGTTACTAAGATAGATAATAGAACAAAAAACAACATGCATTTTAATACAGTACTTGTTCTTTTTCTGTAAACAAGTAAGAATAGTGTAAAAAGGTAACAAAAAAAATTGATGTTAACAGATATGACGTGAAGAAAGATAAGAAATGCAAAACAACAAAAAGTGAATAAAATAAAACAAAAATACAGACTCTGTAGATGAAGCCTGCTTCTCATTGTGAGTGTAGGTCCCGCTCTTTGAAAGTGTGGACCAGTCATATATTAATTAATTGGGAAAAGAAATTTTGACATATATTTTTTTATATAATATTATCAAAAAAATTATGATAACTTATCATTGTCCAAATAATTTAATCAATCATTATTATTTTTATTCAAATAAAGCTTAATTCAATTTTACCCTTCTTTGATATAAAGTAACTAGTATCCTAAAGAATGACATCTTTTACCAATTACAAAAAGCTTGTATATTAAATTAACTTAGAAGGCTTTTATTTTTCTTCTTTATTTATAATATATCTTCTTTTTTTTTTTTTATATAGCGACTTGCATCATACAAAATAAATGCTTTCTCACATGGCTACAGCTATGATCAGAAAGTAACATGCATCACTCTATATAATCTATTCTCTCACAAACTGATAGCAATACAACCTTAATAGTCATTTATTTTTTCTTTTATGTATGGGATATGATGTTGTAACATTTTATGTAGAATTTATTCAATAATGAATTAGATTTTAAGATGAGTATTATCTCACTTATATAACATATTATTTTTATAGTTAATCAATATGAATGTTTAACACACTTTTCAGGCGTGAAAAATGCACATTTCGTACATGGAATAAATATCTGTGAATGATATAATATTATTACACAATAGATTCAAATAAATATAATAATATTATTTTAGTAATTTAATTTATATATAACTCAACTTTTAAAAAAAATGTGAGATTTTCTTCAATTATATAATATAAATTAATTTTATTTATAGGAAATCTATATAAATCAAGCATAGGGTCAACTTTTTAATTATTGAGGTTAATGATAACTTTGAAGACATTTCCCTCTATCAAAGTGTCACAGTGAAAACAAAAACTGGGAAGAGAAGCAAAGCCACAAGACTTTGAACGTTAAATCTGCCACTAAAATGGCCAGATGTTAATTAATTAATTAATTAATTAATTAATTAAGTAATATATGAAATAATGTTAATGGTTTTATATTAAAATGAAAATGTTTACATGGATCTTAGTGAAACGCACGTGTTGAGCAAAAGGTGCTGCATGAAAGCCGCTGATATATACCTTCGAAGTGGGACGTGTTTGGTGTTCTCTGAAAACCGATCTTTCGATCTACGTAATTGGATCTAATTCATTCGTTATACAAAACCTACAATTCTAAACAATAAGTTATTTTTTTACAAATTACTAACAATATAATTAATAATTCTTGGTTCTATTATATTTTCGGTAAAATATAAAATAATTAATTTTAATTAATTAAAGTTATATAAATTTATATAAAAGGTATTTTTAAAGATAAAAATACCTTTTCTATTTGTTTGTTTCAAAGCAAAAATATATCTATAAATATTTTTTTTTATTTCAAATATTAAAATATTGTTTGTTTATTTAATATAAGAGATTTTGTTAAGTTAACAAACATGTTACAAAAGGTTATTGAAAAGTTAGAGAAAAGAAACTTAATGAAGTCTCAATTTATATCTTAATTGCTTTTTATGTGTAAAATTTTTAGATGTTTAATACTTTATTATTATTTGATAGTTATATACTAATGTAGGAATAAGCAAAATAAAGTGTACTAATAGTTAAAAACTGTTAATGAATCAAAAAATACTTAGTCTATATCAGTTAAACTCAATTATTTTTTGTTTTATAAAATTATACTACACTAAATTCTACTTTGTTTAACAAATTATGCTGAATTTTTATAAAAACCTTGAAAGAAAAAGAAAAAATAACATTTATGGTTAAATTTGTTTGACTCGGCCGAATTTTTATTGGGGACGATTTGGTATAATTTTGACAAATTTTAGTCAGACTGACAAAATCTAATTAAGAAGAATTTAGTCAGATCGACTTGGTCAAATTTGATCGAACTTTGATCGTTGTCAACTCAATCAAATTTGGTAAAATTTTGACTAGGATTGACTTGGTTTAACCTTCTGGGCAAATTTTGCTGAATTCGACAAAATTTTAGTGATAACTGACTTGATCAAATTTGGCCAAATTTCAGTAGAGTTCAACTCAACCAAATTTAAGTCAAGTTCAACTTGACCAAATTCTGGTCATGACCGAATTAATCAAATTCTGGTAATGACCAAATTAATCAAATTCAGCCAAAATTTGGCTAAGACTGACTCAGTCAAACTTCAATGAAGTTGAATGGGTCAAATTTAGGCAAAATTTCGCGCGGCCAACTCGATTAAATTCGGCCAAATTTTGGTCACGATCAAATTTAGCCAAATTTTGATTGTGGCCCGACTTGATCTATCTCAACCTTTGGTCTGATTCGATCTATCTCAATCTTGGACTCAGACAGACCTGTCACTATCTTCGCCTTGGGTTGACCCCTTGACCTTTTACCTAGACCAATTCATCTCGATCTTCGATTCAGGACGATTTGTCTCAATCTTTGATTTGGATCGATATGTCTCGACCTTTTGCTCGTGCACCTATGTGTTACTATACATTTCATCAACAAGGTAGTTTTAAGTTAAAAAATAGTTAACTGAACTACAACTTTAAAAACTTTAGGTTTTTAAAATTAAAATATAAAGTGGTTTGATTCAATTTTTATATTAAATAGTTTAATATTAATATAATATAATATAGTTAGTTAATTTTGCTTATTTTTATATTTATGAATATATTTTTTTGCCTAAATAAAATAAAATTAATATTAATGATTATTAAAGTTAGAGTTAATATTAACTTTTGTAGAATTCTATGTTTATTTACTACTTGTGCTAATGGTGGTGTAATTGAATTTGAGTTTATTAGCCATTATAATGGATTATAGTTGTCAAAGACTTTATCAATAACACGATATTATTTAAATGTCATGATAATAACTGTGGACGAATCTTAAATTTTAAACTTGGGTATTATGTAACTTATTGAGTTTTAAGAAAAACAAATATTTAATTACAATAACTAAAATATTTTTTAAAATTATGCAAATTTAGAATGAGAAAAAAATTATTAAAGTGTGGGTCTAATAAGGTCTTACCATTAAGAAAACTTGTGTAAAAAATCTTAAAAATAATAGGGCATGATGTGACTCAGTTAAAATAATATAAGATGTAATAAGTTGTAAAATCTTTGAATCAGAAATGTTTTAAAGAAAGAGTGGGTGTGAACAATTACTTTTACTTTAATTAACTAGCTAAAAAATAAGTTTTTTTATACCTAAAAATATTTTGATAATTTTTAATTTAATCATTTAAGCTAGCTAATAAATTTTTATTATTACCCTCATGCATATTTACTTTATAAATCTCTTCTTTTTTTAACATTTTGGGTCTTACTAATGAGAAATAAGAAATAAATAAGAGAACAAAGTTCGTTAGCAAGAATTGATTTGAAGTGAAAGAAAAGTGAAGTAGTATGATTTAACGAAAAGATAATGTACTTAAGTAGAAAGTTTATTTGTATAAGCAATTGATTTGATTGAATTAATGAAGATTAATATTTTTTTAGTATAATGTTAAAATTATTCTTAGGTGAATTATATAAAATAAACCTTTTCAAATGGGTCATTAATTAATTAAAGACTAATCTAAATATTATTTCTTTTAATAATCAAAACTTTAATATTTCATGATAAAATTTAGTTTAAAATTTAATTTATAAAATAATTATAATTTTTTATTTATAATTAAAACTATTTTAAATACCAATAATTTTTAATTAATAAATTAAAATAAAATAATAATAATTATAGTGGGTAATTATTTTTATCTTCATAAATAGTTGTTATTTAAAACTTGTCTGAATAAAAAAAATGTCCATTATAACATCGTGGTAAAAATAAATCAATTATTAATATACATGATAAAATTACTTCTCTTTACTTAAAAGATTTGAAACCAATCTTCCAAATATGATATTATATAAGCCAAGATAACAATATAAAGTAAATGTTCGAATCAACTTTAACAATGACAAATGAATTGAATTTGTATCAAAGAAAATAGGTTTTTTTCATCACATTTTTAATTATTAAACCAACTTTACAGATTAAAAATGCATATACAGCATGCATACATCTTCAAAACATGTCTGTTTATGTGATTAGGGGGAAGAAAAAGAGAAAAAAGGTGATTTGGACTGCTTTCAACGTCCTCATGTTTTGTTTCCTTTTGAAAAGTTGGAAGATAACAAATTGTTTCACTTATGCTTTTATAAGAGATTCTTCCACGATCTACAATATATATTTTTTAATATAGGTATATTAAAAGTTTTATATATGAGTAAAAGTAAAAAATTATCTCATATATACTCATAAATACTTAACCTTAATGTTTTTAATTAAAAAATAATGTTATAATTTTTCAAGCTAAACATGATTTTAATTTTTAAATTTTGACATGAAATTAGAATTTTTTTTTTAAAATTTGTTTTTTAAACTTTAAAGATAAGTAGATATAATCCTTTTAACATAAGTGTATTACATTTTGTTGATATACTAAATGATATTTTACACCACATTCTAATTCAAATGACATATGGAAACGTCATTTAATAATGTAAAAAAATTTAAAGAAAATTTAACACGTTAGATTAAGAGAATTATATGTTTGAAAATTAAAGTGTATCAAAGAATAAGACATAATAAATTCTTACATCTAGAATAAGAATTATAGTATTTAACATTATCTTTTACTACGGTTCATTATTAAAATATGAAAAAAAATATAATTTGTTATATTATTGTTGAAGATTTCACTTTCACTATAAATAAGATAAATATAGGCAATATTATAAATAAGTATAAAATTTACCTTACAAATGAAATTTTTATAAACCTTGATTTAAGTTGTTTTTACTAATGTGTTTATAATTTTTATGATCATATTGTGTAATCTCACACTTAAAATTGATAAAAGCTGAAAATGAATTAAATTTAAAATTTACGGTGTATCATGGGCATACCAAACCTTGTATTTAAATCCCTCATTTTCATTTTGATTAGGAAGGGTTGGTGGAGGTAGAAACAACCACCATCAATCGCCGGAAAAACATCCACCAAACAGTTCCTACTTCTGATATTCATTGTACCAAACAGCTTTTGAAATTTTGAACTTGCCCTCACCTAATAGGACCATAGTAATAATACAAGGTAGAAACCAACTGAAAGCAATGGTTAAAGACTTAACAAGATAACCATGATTTCAATGTATGTCATCCAATTTATACTACTTATAATTCCTTTTATTTTTCTATATTATTTATACTTCTTCCCTTACAAACTATAGATGTTTTAGCTTACTGCATCTATTGAAAAACATTAACCATTATATTTTACACTTATTTAATGTTTTTGTTCTGTAAAATTTAATGCTTTGATCAATAAGGATGTAACTAGAAAAACATTACAAATGTTTGAACGAAACTAAATTACTAAAAAACTATCTTGTTTATAATCCATTTTTGGGGGAGATGGTCAAATCGTTGTACTCGGGCCTTTCCATGTTAGAACACAGTGAATTTCTTCACGCACCCTCTCAATTTTTCAAAATGACCATTTTATCCTTAGCAAAGGTGATTTCTGGATACTCTGGAACAAGATTTCTAGAACGAGATTAAAAGTGTACGAGTCTTTTGCGTTATAGTGAGGGGTGCAGTTAGTAATCACAGGGTGTATGATGGAATTTTATCTTTGTGAACACGTCATCATGCATGGGAACTTCTCCTTCGGGAAGACAGATATCCATTACTTATTATGTGCAATGTACCAAAGGCAGCTATGATATTGCGTCACTGCATTAGCTAACCAACATTTCACATAAAACTGACATGGAATATTTTCAGCTTGAAGTTTAATTCTTTTATATACTTAGATTTAGATTTTTATAAATGAATATATCCTGCCATATACATTAACTATTTCAAGAAAGGGAATAAATAGCTTTTAAGTTCTTGATTCGAAAAATCAAAGCCTTTTTTTTTTCAAATTATATTTGCTAAACACAGCCTATCGATCTAACAGAAACTGGAGAGCTTCATTTCTAGAACCATAATATATTAGACTTCTCGACCAATTTTCTTTGTTTTATTTGTTCTAAATTTTAGAACGCCCATACAGTCTTTAAATTTTAAAAACATTATCCGGGCACCTCTTAAGGATTAAGGATTACACATGCATACCCTTACTACATTACACTTATACATAAAACAATCTCATTGAAATGCCAAACAAAGTTATTTATAACGTTGCTTGCTTGCACAAACAAAAATTCATTATCCCAAATCACTAATGATCCCAGAAGAAATGTTGATTCTAAATCAGAACAAGAAAACTAGTTGCAAAGTCTACCTTGAATTCCCAGTTCCCAAATCTAAGGCCAGATTTGTTCAGTAGAGCTCTCCTTCCTTGTGAGTTTCAATTACACAGTCTGCAGTTGGATAGGAGACACAGGTAAGTAGAAAGCCTTCCTTCATTTGGTTGTCATCAAGGAATGAGCCATCAGACTGATCCACTGAACCAGAAACAATCTTCCCAGCACAGGTAGAGCAAGCTCCCGCACGGCACGAGTAAGGAAGTTCAACTCCAGCATCCTCTGCTGCATCTAGGATGTAAGTATCATCTGAGGCTTCAAATTCGTTCTCTTTTCCATCTGGGCCGATCAGCTTAATCTTGTAAGAAGCCATGGCAGTCACTCTAAATGAAGAGGATGACTTCAAGCCAAAAGTTCTCGAAACACTCTTTACAGACCCAAGAGAAGGACACTTCACTGTGGTGCCAAAAGTGAATTGATTTTTGCTTGGAATTTGAAACATGCAGTGGGAGGAAACCTTCACACTTGACAAGGTTGCCATGATTAGCCTGAAAAAAAGTGATTATCTATATTACAAAGGGCAGTGGCAGTAAAGAATTAGAGATAGGTAGAACATACTGATGAATACAAATTTAACACTTGAGATCCAATCCAATTGGATTAAGTTAAAGATCTACTTGCTTGGGAAATCCATTCATCATATATCAATCAATACCCTTCAGAAAAAACTAGAAGAAGAAAATTACTTTGATTATAACTGTACGTAGGCCAAAATTTTTACACGGGAATGATGTTTCACCTAACATGTAAATGGCATACACAATATCCTGCTCTACGTTGCACCGGTAGGGGGAATTGTATACGACATGGGTATGTCCAAAGTTTAACACTGCTCTTTGGGCATCTAGTGTAGTGCAGGTATGATTTGGGTATGTTATCAACAATGTTGATTGAAATGAAGTAAAATGTACTGAATACATCTTATATTCAAAGTAAACTTTTGATTTTTTTTTATATTCGCATGATTACATAGTTGTCTTAATATGTATTAGAGAAATAAAACCAATCTTATGTCTTCACTTCACTTATCAGCTAAAGTTTTTAGGAGACACCCCCCCTCGTCTCTTTCAGATTCCACTCAATACTCACCAACAAACATTGGAAATATCAGACAATTTATTGAGAAAAAGTGTTTCAATCCTACAGAAAATTGTAGAAGTAATTCCACACCTTGAATTTTGATCGAATTTATGCCATAATAGTTAGCAAATAATGGAATCAATGCCATTCATGCTCTATAAAAAAGGCTCTTGATTTATGGAGCAGTATGAGAAGAAGCAGGATGGTAACTCTGCTCTTCACTCGATGCTCCAATTTACAACAAAAGCAAGCCATTAAATGGCCTCATTCTCTCTCAACCCCAATATTCTTAAAAACCCATCGCACAAAAAGCATAAAAACTCATAAAATGCCAAAAGACAAGTCCAGAAACTCCAGAAACAAAACTCGAATGCATTACTGAACGTCAAAGAAACAAAGTTCACCCACAATAGAAAAGTTTGTGTCTTTGCATTAAAAACCTCCTTATTAGATTACCATCCCAATCCCCAACTAATCAACAATGCAAAACACAAAGAAAAAAAGAGCAAAGCAACACATGCACAATTATTCAACCAAATATCTAGTTACACTAAACCCATACTCTATCGAAGGTCTTTCAAGAAAAAAGGATGATTTTTTTCTTGTCCTCCTCAAAAAACAAGCAAGAGCCATGTTCCTAAGAATCCGACAAATAATGGAATATGCTTTAAATACAAAATCTATACAACTGGTAAGGGAGAAAAAAAAAACAAAACCCTTACTAAAGATTGATAAAAGAGAATATCTGATTCAAACAAATTGCAGCTTTTAAAAGAAAAACAACCAGTATTGCGGAAAACTAATGAATAAGAATTAAAAAATACAGAAACGAAGATTGAGATGAAAAAAAAAGGGCTTACAGAGTGGAGAAGATGGTGAATGATGAACGCGGAGAAATCAAAGTGGTTGGCGAGAGAAAAAGTGAAGGGGTCTTCGGGGTTTATGAAGAATGTTTCAAGTGAGTCAATTACTCTTTTGCCCCTTCCAGGTGCTACTCGCCCACGGTTTTACACACAGTAATTCCTCTTTTTAATTTATTTTTTTATATTACGATAGGGCTAATTAAAATTATTAAAACAAAAGCTGAGAAATTTATAATATGTTTTTAATCTGCATTTATATATGATATGCATTAAATATTTTAGCATATTCAAAGTGTTATTCACTTAAATATTTTCTCAAGTGATAAATTAGTCTAGGTCTATAGTTTAAATTAATATTTTATATAAAAAATTAATATTAAAATACAAGCACAAATGCAATTAAAAAAAGTCCATAAAATAAATTAAACTAGACTAAAAAATTATGATCTAAATTAAATTAGTTTTTTTAGTCAACCCATTCAATTTATATTTTAAATAGGTGTGCATAAGAATTAAAAATAGATTTATAGGATAACTCAGATATATGATGCAACAATCCATTTTATAAACTAATAATTATATTTTTAAAAATTAAATAATATTGTATATATATATATATATTGTATTATAATTTATATATCAAATTATTAAATTTAAAATTAAAATTCATTAATATTCCTTAAATTTTAAAAATATTTTTATATTTACTTTTATTTGTACTTGTAAAGGCCTAGAAAATTATAAGGCCATTGGGCCCAGTTGGAGGCAGCCAGGCCCAAACTAAGGGAACATGACCTTAGCAAGGGTCTTTCCCCAAAAGTCAGATTCTTCTTTCTATTTTCCTTTCTCACTCTAAAAAGAAACTTTTGCCCTAAAGGTTTTCTCTGCCTTCTCTCTAGATACTCTGAACTTGGAACCATAGAAAGTTGATTCTGGTGCTGCCTAAGTGTTTGTGGAGTGGGGGGTTTCGTTTCCAGGGAACAATTTCCTGTTCCAATCGGTAAGTTTCCTTTTCCCCTTCTCTTTCACTGTTCTAGAACATAGGGCATGTGAATTTGCTGGGTTCACGTACCTTGTACGTTTTCCTTCCATTCTCTGTCTATTTGGGCTCTAAGAGCTATGTTTTATCACCAATATGGTGATTTGTAGGTTCTGTCAAGTTCCGCTCTGTGTGGAGGGTACTGTTAGGGAACTCCAGTAGGATATACTGCTCATCTTCAAGGTAAGGGGAGCTAACTATGTTTTTATATATATTATTTGTATGATGTGTGTAGGATGGATGAATTTTTGAAGTAAGTATGTCAGTATGCTTGAGTTGGATTCCTATAAATTAAATTGAATGTGTTTGGGTACTGAGTTGGATGAACTATAATGTGATGTGTTGTCTTGTTCAGTATATTCATGGTTTTAATTCTCTTTGAAAAATATTGGTTACGTATGTGCTTTGTCTGGGGTGTTTATGGCCATGAATCTGGTTTTTGTGACGTTTGCGGGATCATAAAATCTTTAGAGAATCCATGGGTCTTATAGGTTGGGGTACATGAAGAGTAGAGTTGAGAAAGTACGTGGACGTGATCAAACTGTGGTGATGGAAGAAAAACTTGGATCACTGGAAAATGGGTTTGATGTTTTATGTAATGTAATGTGTTGTGTGCAGAGGTGAGAGAAACCAAATGGTTTCGCATACTGAACATAATCAAGTTCATGAAATAAATTGGTGAAAAGGATTTTTGGGGTTGGAGCGCCGTCCAGGTTCTTAATGAGTGAAAGTGGTGTGGGGCCTTTAAGGTTTACACAAAGTAGAAGTGAAGGAAAAATGTAAGTTGTTAAAAGAGAAGGGAGGGGCCATGTGTGATTAAATGAAATTAGAAATAAAATTGAATATGGAAAAGGTTGGAGTGTTACGTATGCTGTAGGAATTCCTTTGGGTTTAGTTCAGTTTTGTGATTTTGTATGCTATATAATAATATATTATATAAAGTTATCATAATTGTTATTTGATTGGTATTCTTATAATACTATTTTATGATATTCGTTATGGAGTTACAGTGATGTGATATTTTAAATATAAGGATTTTAGAGAAGTGCAATATCTGTTTTTATATATATAAATCTTTTGAAATATAATTAAATACTATATTATAGAAATTAAGGGAAATTAGGATAATATAATAAGAAGTTTGTTTTGGAGAATCTGTACAGAAACTGAATAAACTATAAAAGTATAAAATAAATAAAGTAAATCGTTTTAATGTTGGAAAACTTATTTATTTAGTGTTATTTAAATGGTGGTTTAGATTTTATGATGATATTATGTACTTAATTAAATTAATTTTATTTGTGGGGTTGTATTATTTTACAAGAAATTGTAGAGTTTTATGGTGTGATCGAGACAACATGACAGTATTGTCTATTTGAGATGGTTTTCGGTTTAGTGTTATGTTGTTTTATTGACAGAGTGTCATGTATGTCCATATATTTGAATTGTGTGGCTTGAAATAATATGATTGCAAATTGTAATGATGAAATTGAGTGTGAATTGGACATCTCAGGGTGAGATGATTGAAAGTGATGTGTGAGGTGTTAATGTTGTTCTGTATAACTGTATGGAGCTTTGAAATGGTATGTCTATCCCTACACTCAAAGCACTATTCATGCTCAAATAGAGAAGAACAGTGTGAGTGGTGAGAGTAGAGGGAGGTCCTCGTCTATAGTCTTAGAGTTTAGACATAGACAGATTGGGGGATTTACCTTGCATAGTGTTGGGGAGTGCCAGCTGAACTACGCAAGTGCAAAGACGACCAATAGTTCGACAGTTATACTAATCCGGATGAGTCGCGTGAGTGTTTGAGTCATGGTTTAAAGTGTTATGTATTAACTGTTTTATATGTACTAAGCATGATGATTATTAATTAATTGAACAATATGATTATTGCCTGTTTAGTTAGCTCACCCTTGCTTCTGTGTTGTGTGCTGCTTGTGTATGTTTTTCTTTGCGATGATCATCCTCTTGGATGGGAGCAGATGTTGTTGAGGAAATACCTCTGGAGCAAGAGCTGGAGGAGAATGATGCTGCTGCACAGTCTACTTAGGATTTACATATTTAAACCTTTGGATATTAAATACTTTAAACTGTCTAAGTATGAAACTCTGTATTATATTTTGGATGACTGTATTTTCGTATTTAATTTCAAGTCATACTCTAACTGTTCTCTTTATTGGGAATGTTGACTCCTAAATTATATGATGTGGTTATTATATTTTGGGATGTCACATTTATGGTATCAGAGCAGTTTCTGTCTTTAGAAAATCCTGTAGTGTATGTGTGTGCCTTGCTTATGCTTGTGTACTCTGAGAAATGTCTAAATCGTTGTCCTTATTTATTTGAGATGGGCTAATTTTTCCCCCTCTGTGTGAACAGAAGATGGCACCTAGGCATCCTCCTCCTCCTCCTCCTCCCCCACAGGCCGATCCATCTGACTCTAATCAGATGTTAAATGCGGTGCTTCAGGCGTTACAGCAACAAAATGCTTCTTTGGTGCAGCAAAACACCATTGCACTACAAAACCTGGAAGCCGCTAGGATATCGGCTGAGAATGCTAGAGTGTCATCTGAGAACACTCAAAGGCAGTTAATGGAATTGTTGACTAGTGGCAGGGCCACTCCAGGTGCTTCCTCCTCCGCTGTGCCTGTACAAGAGTGGAGTTTGGAAAATTTCCTCCAACATCACCCAGCCAGATTCACTGGGAAATGCAGCCCTGATGAAGCTGACCATTGGTTTAGGGACATGGAGAGAATCTATGAGGCTAAGGGGTGTCCTGATGAGAGGAAGCTGGCCTACACTCAATATCTGTTGACCGGGGAAGCTGGCCACTGGTGGAGCAGCATGAAGATGATATTGGAAGGGAGTGAGACTCCTATTACTTGGGAGCTGTTTAGGGTCAAGTTCTACACTGAGTACTTCCCTGACAGTGTCAGATTTGCTAAAGAGGTAGAATTCTTGGAGCTGGTACAGGGCAACAAAACAGTATCAGAATATGCTGACCGTTTCAAACATCTACTCCGCTTCAACACTATGGCGGTAGATGAGGTGTGGCAATGCAGGAAGTTTGAAAATGGCTTGAGGAGTGATATCAAGCTGCTTGTGAAGGGGTTACGCATCAGAGAGTTCCCGACTCTGGTGGAGATGGCCCGTGATCTAGAGAAGACGAAGAGGGAATCTGAGGGACAACAGAGTCAGCCTGCTAAGAGTGGGGGATCATCTGGGTCTCGTGGTGGACTTAGCACTAGGAAGACCCCTTACACTAGACCATCTCTTTCTTCTGGGTCTAGGGGTTCATCCTCTCAGTCATCAGTGCAGTCAGGACCAGTGAGGTCATCTAGTACCATTAAATGTTTCGGTTGTGGAGGGCCTCATTACCGGAACAACTGCCCTCTGACTAATGGTGCAAGGAAGTGTTTCAATTGCGGAAAAGAGGGACACATTGCTGCTAATTGTACCTCTACAGCAGGGTCAGGACCGCAGGCGCAGAGGACTCGCTTGCCTCCACCAAGGGGAGGTGGTAGACCTCAGGCAGTGGGCAGAGTATACGCCATGACAGGATCAGAGGCAGTCAGCTCAGGTAACCTCATCATCGGTGGTTGTTTGCTTCTTGGTGTACCTTGTGTAGTGCTTTTTGATTCGGGGGCAACACACTCCTTCATATCGGAGGCATGTGTTGAGAAATTGGGTATGTCGGTAGAAGAGTTAGACGTCGATCTAGTGGTGTCTACACCAGCATCAGGGTTAGTCAGGACGTCTTCTATGTGTGTCCGTTGTCCGATCGTCGTAGAGGGACGTCGATTCAAGGTAAACCTCATCTGTTTACCTTTGCAGGGGTTAGAGGTGATCTTGGGAATGGATTGGCTATCTGCTAATCGCATCCTCATCGACTGCGGTAATAAGGAGCTGATATTCCCCGATGAAGACGAGAACATGCCCCTGTCACTTGGGGTGTTGAGACAAGACCTTATAGAGGGTGCTTGTTGTTTCCTAATCATGTCTTACATGGACGGAGTTCAGGATCCAAACCTTTCAACTCCGGGAAATCAGAGTGTGGATCTTCGGGTTGTGGAGGATTTTATGGACGTATTCCCTGAAGAAGTTCCTGGCCTACCTCCTCCGAGAGAGGTAGAGTTTTCTATAGACTTGGTCTCCGGATCAGGACCAATTTCTATAGCCCCGTACCGAATGGCGCCAGCAGAGTTAGCAGAATTGAAGAAGCAGATTGAGGAGCTGCTAGAGAAGCAGTTCATTAGGCCTAGTGTCTCACCTTGGGGTGCACCAGTCTTGTTGGTGAAGAAGAAGGATGACAGCTCCAGATTATGTGTTGATTATAGGCAACTGAACAAACTCACGATCAAGAACAAGTATCCGTTGCCTAGGATTGATGATCTGTTGGATCAATTGCATGGAGCCACTGTGTTTTCCAAGATTGACTTGAGATCAGGCTACCATCAGATCTTGGTGAAGGCGGATGACGTACAAAAGACAGCCTTCAGATCCAGATATGGCCATTACGAGTATGTGGTCATGCCTTTTGGGGTGACTAATGCTCCCGCCATCTTCATGGATTACATGAACAGAATCTTCAGACCTTTCTTAGATAAATTCGTGGTTGTTTTCATAGATGACATCCTGGTTTATTCTAAGACTCGAGAAGAGCATGAAGATCACCTTAGAACAGTCCTGGGAATCTTGAGAGAAAGAAAGTTATATGCAAAGCTGTCTAAGTGTGAGTTCTGGATGGGTGAAGTGCCTTTCTTGGGGCATGTTATCTCGGCTGGCGGAATTGCTGTTGATCCAGCCAAGGTACGAGCAGTGATGGAGTGGGAGAGGCCTAAGACAGTTACAGAGGTCAGGAGCTTTGTGGGCTTAGCAGGCTATTATCGTCGCTTCATTGAGAACTTTGCTCGGATAGTAGCGCCGCTGACCCAATTGACCAGGAAGGATCAGCCCTTTGTTTGGACTGATAGGTGTGAGACTAATTTCCAAAAGCTAAAGCAGAAGTTGACGAGTGCACCGGTGTTGATTATTCCTGACACAGGGAAAACCTTTGAGGTTTACTGTGATGCCTCCTACCAGGGATTAGGGTGTGTATTGATGCAAGAGAAGAGAGTGGTCGCTTATGCCTCCAGACAACTCAAGGTACATGAGAAGAATTATCCCACTCATGACTTGGAGTTGGCTGCGGTTGTTTTTGCATTGAAGATCTGGAGACATTACTTGTATGGAGCTCAATTTCAGGTGTTCAGCGACCACAAGAGTTTGAAGTATCTGTTTGATCAGAAGGAACTGAATATGAGGCAAAGGAGATGGATGGAGTTCCTCAAAGACTATGAATTTGAACTCTTGTACCACCCGGGGAAAGCAAATGTAGTAGCTGACGCTCTGAGTCGGAAATTGGTGCACGTTTCTTGCTTGATGATTAGAGAGTTGGAATTAGTAGAGAGCTTCAGAAATTTGGGATTGCAGGTGGAGTTTGAAGCTGATAGTATTAGATGCGGTAATTTGGTGGTGTCCAATGACTTGTTGAAGAGCGTTCAAGAAGAGCAATTGAAAGATGTTGAGCTTCAAACGTCAGCCAGTTTGATTGGGACTGAACAAGGTAAAGATTTCGTTTTGGGGGCTGATGGCATTTTGAGGTTCAAAGGCAGAGTCTGTATCCCTAGCAATTCGGGATTAAAGAAGTTGATCATGGAGGAAGGTCATAAAAGTCGTTTTAGCATGCATCCTGGCATGACTAAAATGTATCAAGACCTAAAAGAATCTTTTTGGTGGTCTGGGATGAAGAGAGATGTAGCCCAATTTGTGGCTTCTTGCTTAACCTGTCAGAAAGCTAAGGTGGAGCATCAAAGACCTGGAGGTTTGTTACAGCCTTTGGAGATTCCGGAGTGGAAATGGGATAGCATAGCCATGGATTTTGTTACTCATTTACCACGCACAGTGAGAAGTCATGATGCGGTGTGGGTGATTGTAGACCGGTTGACCAAGAGCGCTCATTTCTTGGCAATCAACCTGAGGATGTCTATGGCAAAGCTGGCACAACTTTATGTTAAGGAGATTGTGAGGCTTCATGGAGTACCTTCCAGTATTGTGTCAGACCGAGACCCTAGGTTTACTTCCAGGTTTTGGCAAACACTGCAGAGTGAGATGGGAAGCAGACTACAGATGAGCTCGGCTTATCATCCCCAAACGGATGGACAGTCTGAGCGGACAATCCAATCGCTTGAAGACTTGTTGAGGACTTGTATTTTGGACCACCTAGGGGTATGGGATGAGGTATTGCCACTGGTCGAGTTCACTTATAATAACAGCTATCAGGCCAGTATTGGTATGGCTCCATTTGAAGCTTTGTATGGGAGGCGTTGTAGAACACCCCTTTGTTGGTTTCAGGATGGAGAAGCAGTGTTGACTGGGCCAGAACTTGTGCAGCAAACTACGGAGAAGGTGAAACTCATACAAGAGAGGATGCGGGCATCTCAGAGTAGGCAGAAGTCCTATTCTGATCGGAGGCGCAGGCCGCTGGAATTTATAGTTGGGGACCATGTGTTCCTACGAGTGACCCCTACCACTGGCGTGGGAAGGGCCATTCGTGCTAGGAAACTATCTCCTAGGTACCTTGGTCCTTACCAGATTCTGAGGCGTATAGGACCGGTTGCTTATGAGATAGCCATGCCACCCCGGCTAGCTAATCTTCATCCAGTATTTCACGTTTCTCAACTCAGGAAGTATGTGCCGGACCCTTCCCATGTATTAGAGGTTGAAGATGTTCAAGTTAGTGAAGACTTGTCTGTGAAGGTGCAGCCAGTTAGAGTTGAGGAAACCCAAACCAAACAGCCCAGGGGGAAGACGGTCAGACTCGTCAAGGTAATTTGGGATGCTAGGACAGGCGATTCTACCTGGGAGCTAGAAGACAAGATGAAGGAATCCTATCCCCACCTATTCTCTGGTAAGTCTAATTTTCGAGGACGAAAATTTTAAATTGTTGGGGAGAATGTAAAGGCCTAGAAAATTATAAGGCCATTGGGCCCAGTTGGAGGCAGCCAGGCCCAAACTAAGGG
Source organism: Vigna umbellata (assembly GCF_029865625.1). Taxonomy (NCBI): domain Eukaryota; kingdom Viridiplantae; phylum Streptophyta; class Magnoliopsida; order Fabales; family Fabaceae; genus Vigna; species Vigna umbellata. The sequence continues at coordinate 14,374,622 of NC_142167.1, forward strand.
AACATGACCTTAGCAAGGGTCTTTCCCCAAAAGTCAGATTCTTCTTTCTATTTTCCTTTCTCACTCTAAAAAGAAACTTTTGCCCTAAAGGTTTTCTCTGCCTTCTCTCTAGATACTCTGAACTTGGAACCATAGAAAGTTGATTCTGGTGCTGCCTAAGTGTTTGTGGAGTGGGGGGTTTCGTTTCCAGGGAACAATTTCCTGTTCCAATCGGTAAGTTTCCTTTTCCCCTTCTCTTTCACTGTTCTAGAACATAGGGCATGTGAATTTGCTGGGTTCACGTACCTTGTACGTTTTCCTTCCATTCTCTGTCTATTTGGGCTCTAAGAGCTATGTTTTATCACCAATATGGTGATTTGTAGGTTCTGTCAAGTTCCGCTCTGTGTGGAGGGTACTGTTAGGGAACTCCAGTAGGATATACTGCTCATCTTCAAGGTAAGGGGAGCTAACTATGTTTTTATATATATTATTTGTATGATGTGTGTAGGATGGATGAATTTTTGAAGTAAGTATGTCAGTATGCTTGAGTTGGATTCCTATAAATTAAATTGAATGTGTTTGGGTACTGAGTTGGATGAACTATAATGTGATGTGTTGTCTTGTTCAGTATATTCATGGTTTTAATTCTCTTTGAAAAATATTGGTTACGTATGTGCTTTGTCTGGGGTGTTTATGGCCATGAATCTGGTTTTTGTGACGTTTGCGGGATCATAAAATCTTTAGAGAATCCATGGGTCTTATAGGTTGGGGTACATGAAGAGTAGAGTTGAGAAAGTACGTGGACGTGATCAAACTGTGGTGATGGAAGAAAAACTTGGATCACTGGAAAATGGGTTTGATGTTTTATGTAATGTAATGTGTTGTGTGCAGAGGTGAGAGAAACCAAATGGTTTCGCATACTGAACATAATCAAGTTCATGAAATAAATTGGTGAAAAGGATTTTTGGGGTTGGAGCGCCGTCCAGGTTCTTAATGAGTGAAAGTGGTGTGGGGCCTTTAAGGTTTACACAAAGTAGAAGTGAAGGAAAAATGTAAGTTGTTAAAAGAGAAGGGAGGGGCCATGTGTGATTAAATGAAATTAGAAATAAAATTGAATATGGAAAAGGTTGGAGTGTTACGTATGCTGTAGGAATTCCTTTGGGTTTAGTTCAGTTTTGTGATTTTGTATGCTATATAATAATATATTATATAAAGTTATCATAATTGTTATTTGATTGGTATTCTTATAATACTATTTTATGATATTCGTTATGGAGTTACAGTGATGTGATATTTTAAATATAAGGATTTTAGAGAAGTGCAATATCTGTTTTTATATATATAAATCTTTTGAAATATAATTAAATACTATATTATAGAAATTAAGGGAAATTAGGATAATATAATAAGAAGTTTGTTTTGGAGAATCTGTACAGAAACTGAATAAACTATAAAAGTATAAAATAAATAAAGTAAATCGTTTTAATGTTGGAAAACTTATTTATTTAGTGTTATTTAAATGGTGGTTTAGATTTTATGATGATATTATGTACTTAATTAAATTAATTTTATTTGTGGGGTTGTATTATTTTACAAGAAATTGTAGAGTTTTATGGTGTGATCGAGACAACATGACAGTATTGTCTATTTGAGATGGTTTTCGGTTTAGTGTTATGTTGTTTTATTGACAGAGTGTCATGTATGTCCATATATTTGAATTGTGTGGCTTGAAATAATATGATTGCAAATTGTAATGATGAAATTGAGTGTGAATTGGACATCTCAGGGTGAGATGATTGAAAGTGATGTGTGAGGTGTTAATGTTGTTCTGTATAACTGTATGGAGCTTTGAAATGGTATGTCTATCCCTACACTCAAAGCACTATTCATGCTCAAATAGAGAAGAACAGTGTGAGTGGTGAGAGTAGAGGGAGGTCCTCGTCTATAGTCTTAGAGTTTAGACATAGACAGATTGGGGGATTTACCTTGCATAGTGTTGGGGAGTGCCAGCTGAACTACGCAAGTGCAAAGACGACCAATAGTTCGACAGTTATACTAATCCGGATGAGTCGCGTGAGTGTTTGAGTCATGGTTTAAAGTGTTATGTATTAACTGTTTTATATGTACTAAGCATGATGATTATTAATTAATTGAACAATATGATTATTGCCTGTTTAGTTAGCTCACCCTTGCTTCTGTGTTGTGTGCTGCTTGTGTATGTTTTTCTTTGCGATGATCATCCTCTTGGATGGGAGCAGATGTTGTTGAGGAAATACCTCTGGAGCAAGAGCTGGAGGAGAATGATGCTGCTGCACAGTCTACTTAGGATTTACATATTTAAACCTTTGGATATTAAATACTTTAAACTGTCTAAGTATGAAACTCTGTATTATATTTTGGATGACTGTATTTTCGTATTTAATTTCAAGTCATACTCTAACTGTTCTCTTTATTGGGAATGTTGACTCCTAAATTATATGATGTGGTTATTATATTTTGGGATGTCACAGTACTTACTTTTTAAAATAGAATAAATTGACTTATAACTCAACATAAATTTAAGTTTAGTAAAAAAAATTACAACCCACTTAAAGAAAAAGAACAAGATTAAGTTGGTAGGAACTTTTCAAGTTAAGTGAAAGTGTATGTGTTTAACCTAGCCTATTTCTACTATTATGGTAAGGTGGAGTTTAAGGTGTCATATAATTTCAATTTCATTTTATGGGATTCTTCGGATAATTATGGATTATGATAAAAAAAATAGTAAATAATTAGTTTATAATAATAAAATTTAATATATTTTATTTTATTTCTAGTATAATAGGAAAGTTACTATCTTAAGTATAATAACTCTAATATTATTAATTAATATAATTAAATTAGTGTTTAGTTTTCTATAAGTGTTACACGTATTTATTAAAAAAATTAATATTAATATTAAACAAATTTATATCACTAAGTATTTTAAATTTGAAAGGAAAAAATAGAAGATAACAAATTTTAATTGTATATCAAAGTAACAATTATTAATTATCAAATACTTATTAAATTACCTTAAACAGTTAAAAAAGTTCCATTAACAAAACTAAAATTCGTATATTAACTATTATACGAATTATTTAAAAATAATAATTATTATGAATATAATAAACCATTATAAATATATTTTATTTTTAAATGATCAGATTTACTTAAGGATGACAATGACTAGTAGAGAGAGATTTTACTATCTCATCTTCATCATTGAAGTAAGAAATATATTCATCTTCTTTCCATACTTAATGGGCATAGAACATGGGCATATAACTTCTCTCCGGTACTCATCCCACTCATATTTTCTTACTGTTTCATTTTAATATCAATTTAACTCTTATAAAAAAACAAAAAAAAGTAATATTATCAAATATTTAATATAAAAATATATATTTAATGTCAAATATATAAAAAGAAATTATAATTATAAAATTTTTAATTCAGAATATTAAATAACAATTAGATAAAATGAAGTAATAATATAAAATATTACATAATTTATACCTATATATATATATATATATAAAGAGAATACATCTTTTTGTGTACATAATTTATACCTATATATATAAAGAGAATAATCTTTTTGTGTATATAATTTCTATTCCCACTTTACCCTTTATAATATAATGATTAACTGGATTTTTAAAAGAGATCTAATTTTTAGTTGATCATTTTAGAAGTAACTACTATTTTGAAATAGTTTGCATAAAATTGTTCCAGGTTTTTTTTTATCACTTCTGTTCGTTATTATATTTGTAGTTTCTATCACTAACATTTAATTACTTTTTATTACTCATTGTTTTTCTCATGTTAACTTAATTCATTTACATATAATTTTAACTTATAATATAATAAAAAATATTTAAAAATGTCAACACGCCACTATGACGACACATGTGTTTACACTACTTATACATAAATAAAATTTTATAACAATCAAAATAATTATTAATTTTTAAAAGAGTTAAATATGTTTTTCGTCTCCAGTAAAAATTAGAATTAGTCTATTTTTGAAACTTTGACTTATTTTAGTCTTCAAACTTTAGAAATACGTGTATTTAATCTTTTTAACTAAATTTTGTTAAGTTTCATGAAAGCATTTAAGTTATTTGTAACAATATTTACTTTTATGTTAATTTAGAAATGTTTTTGAAAGGTTAAATAAACTTAACATACTTTGTTTACCATAACTAAATTCATATATATTTTTTTAAAGATAAAGAACTAAATTTAACGCGTCCTCCATTAAAACTAACGACAATATTTCAATTAACTCAATTTTAAAAACATAGATCTAATTGAGATAAAAACATACAAAGACTTATTTAAGACGATTATGCCAGAAAATTCCGAAATAATTATATTTTTTTTAGTTATTCTCGTCATTTCTCTTTTATTGATTTTATTCATATGCAAATCGTTTAATCATTTAACATTTCTTATAAACACTTAGGCAAATATTGAGAGAGTTAAAAATATGTTTTAAATCATGAGAATATATTAAATCTCTAAAAAAAATTAATGAAAACAAAAATGTAATAAGTTTAATTCAACGTCATAATAGTATAAATTAGTTTAATTAGATAACGTTCTCCTTATTTTGGAAGTGTCTTTTAGATTAGTTCACCTTTTAAGAAAATAAAAAAGAGTATAAAGATGACAATTTTTCTAAGTTAATAGAAAATTTTGGTACGAAACTTCATCTTGAAAAATTTTCATTCACAATTTTATCTAAAATTTACTATCCTAATTTCACTTCTTAAATTCTAGTTTACAAATAATACTTATTTAACATTTTTCCTATTAAATCAAACATGAGTAAATTTGGTAATAATTATTATTTGGCTATGATTTTATACTTGCTATCTTCACGCACCATGAATATAATTATTTTTTTCTCGTTTTTACTCTCTTTATCTTTTTTTCTTTGTATTATTTATCATATTCACCATCTTTTTTCACTCCAAAAATCACATGGGACAATAAACTAACATTTTCCAAAATATTAATTAATGTCCTAGGAAAGAAAAAGGTGAAATATTACTACTATTCAATATCACTTGCATCAAATAAACATAGGGCTTGACGTCTAAAACTTTGAATAAGCTTATATAGAATAAAACCATACTTTATATGTCAATTACGATTACTGCTTACAAATTTATGCTAGATTTTTGTCAGATGCAAGTTTGCATTCTGCTAAAATTAATTCATATCCGGCCAATGACCCTTTAAACTGAAAGAAACATCAGCTGACAGATTAAATTGTTTACAGGATCTGTTACATTGTTCCTGCCAGAAATTGGAGTTTCCTTGCTTCCATTTTCCATTCTCTTAGTTCCAACTGAATCCATTCAAGTCCAGTTCTTTACAACTCCTATTGTTCTTGTCTTCAGTGGTTAGGTCCAGGTTTGGTGCAGCAAAGTATGAAGGCAGTCCATAATCTTGAGAAACTTTCTCAGCCACTGATTTAACTGATTCTTTCCTAATGGTGCTTCCATTCTCAGTTTCTCCTTCAAGTCCAATGCTCATAGACAAGTTGCTTGGACTTCTTCTGCTCAATGGGGTGAGGAAGGTGTTCTTCACTGGATCACACCATTTGAGGTCAGTGCTTGGTAGGTTGTTGAGATTAGGACCCTCTATGAGCTCCTTTCGTTCCATGAATGTGTGGACATTGAAGGGTCTTAGGCTCATCCCTCCGTTTTGTATCTCTTGCTCTTTCTGTGACACCTCACAGGATGTGAGGCAACTGTCCATAGAACAGTCGTTTGGCTGGTTGGTTTGTGTTTGGTGAGGGCTAAATCCTTGTAACTCCTTCAGCTCTAAAAATGCTGAGTTCAGACACTGAGAGGACACTTTTGACACTAGATCTGAAAGTTGAAGTTTTGCAGCTTCAAGTCCTACTACTCCCAGATTTTGTCTACCAAGTGTTTCCTGAGCCTTCTCCAGCACAGCTTGAAGGTATTTTCCTTGAGCCTCTATCCGGAGCTGCAGAAGTCTTTGCACCTAGATGAGTTCAGATGGGTTTTTGTTAATTAGAATTTATGAAGAAATAGTTAATCACACTTTATGTGAAAATTAATTGAAACCTTTTGATAATTATCAACTCTACAGCTTGAAAATACATGTATGGTAATGGTAAGTTGGTTTAACACACCTCAAGTTGCTCGTTTAGTCTTCTTTGAACCTCTATTTGCATCTGCAGTGCCTCACTGATGTGTAAATCTCTGCCACAAGGTCACTGAGTGTTAGCTTAAAACCTTTAGTGATAGAAGTTAGAATGTTCACACTACAAGAAATCATGTGTGGAAACTGAAAAGTGGAAGTTTCTTACTTGTTATTCGACTGAGGGGCAAGGTTTAAATTGTTCACATGAGTTCCATTGTTTTCTCTGAGTCTTTCATCTGTTGCTGCACCCGGGTTTATGGCTGAGAAACCAGTTTATTCTTCAGAAACAAAGTTTTGCGATTCATTATAGATTTAGAGATAATAAAGAAGATGTTGTCTTACAGATTTTGTGTGTCACGTTATTACTTTGTCCATGCAGACTCTTGCTCAATCTGTACTTCTGGTGGGGAAAAGAAACGGATCAGTAATTACACCATTGAAATCATGGTCAGAAAGTTATGCTTGGTTCTTAGTTGTGTATACATCAGCATATCTTTGCTTAAAAATTTAGCAGATCTATACGATGAATAAGAAACCAGAATTTATCAGTTATATATGGAATATAATTTAGCAGAAGTATATTATGTACGAAGCATGCAGACTAATATATGCTGGGTCCAACTCCTTTTCATTTTAGTAAACATATTTTGAGCATCAAAAACAAGATTTTTCTATAGTTGAGAGCAACACTCAAAAACATTATGCAGAAAACTAATGATTTTTACCTGAAGATGGCTCTTCAGATGATACAAAGTAAGCCCTGAAATCTCCATGAGTTTCATTACCGTTTTGGGTGTTGCCTCTGCAGAAAAAAGTTTGCTCTTGGAATCATTGAACTAATAAAAAAGAAGTAAAAAAGTTCTCTATCCTCTTCAAGATTTGATGATCAACAAATATATGTTTTAAATACTCACTGTCTGCTCCCCCTAACTGCTGCACAGCTTCTATAAACCTGGCATGAAGATCAGGTGTCCATTTCAATCTAGGCTTAGCATCAGTTGAGAGAACAAGACTAGAATCACCAGATCCATTTCCAGTGTGAAGGAACATGTGTCTCTCAGAAGGGATTGGCATTCTGGAAGAAGAATGAATGTTCTTTCCTTGATGTTGCAGATGAGGAGAGTATTCAACCTGCAAAAGGCACTTTATAAGCACCATGAGTTCACAACATATAGAAACAAACAATGTATATAATCACCTGATTGTGCCTTTACCTATCAGACTTCTGTTTCTGAATCACTTTGCTACCTCTGAAAGGTGAAAGTCGATAATGCTCTAATTGCAAGTAGTATAAGACTTGATACTAATATATATGTATATATATAAGTGAACCTCCTCTTTCTATCTCTCAGTCAACTTGTGGAGCTTTTGTAGCTTGTTTCTTCACTGCACATATCTCTTCAGTGCAAAGCCTCCTTAGAGAGGTAGTTATATATGAGAGCTGAGGTGAACAACACATGGAATCTTTGGTAGAACCAATGGAAAACAGAACTCAATCCTTTATGCATGGTTACCTGACAAATAGACTCCTTCCTTTTCCTACTTTTTCTCTTCACTTGTGTTATATATGCTTGTGGACCCCTTTAGTTTCACTTTCTATTCTAAGGCAGTGCAAAACATTCCATTTGAGTTCCTTGTTTTATTTTTGTTGTTGCACCCATTTGAGTCCCTCTTAATTAGTGCACACACACACACTTTATACTTATATATATAATCTTGTAAGTGAATTTTACCTGTATAACTAGAATGGATAAGTGAAATTAAAACTGATGAAAATACTATTAAAGGTCTGATTTTATGGCTTTTCTACCTCAGTTTTATAGATATGTTTCCAGCATACACACACAAACACTTAAAAATTTGTCAAATATCTGTATTGAAACTATAATGTTGAAAAATTAATATGTAAATATCTAGTTCCTAACTGCATTAGATTCTGGAATTGATCCTTCAAATTTTAACCAAATGTGCATTCATATTCGCTGGTCTGGCAAAAGTGGGAATCATATTCCCAAATTTGAAAATAGGATTTTATTTTTGTTTTATTTTTCCTGACTTGGTTCTGGGGAATCTTATATTCCTCTCTACTTGGAACTGCCAAAGCTCATCCATTATATACATTTTCCTGTAGTGGAAGATTCTTGCAAGCTAAAGGCCTAAACAATGCTCTTCTTGTGATCATTATAGCAGTCCTCAACGTGAAACAATATTTTTAACATGATGGATATGATTTTGTTGAATGCTATGCATGTTAAAGTACATACATATATATAAAAGACAAGGGGCTTCTCAATGAGTTGTACATGCATGAAGAAGTTATGAATAAGAAGGATTAACTCATTGACTAGAGCACCTTGAAATAGAAGAAAAGGTATATAAAAAAAACAGTTCAGATGCTTGCATGGGACTGTTTGGAGGTAAGGAATGGAATAAGAATACGTTCTGTTTTGTCTGCATCCATAAGTTTGGAACTTATTCAGCCCCCACAAGTCAGAAAAATTGAAATAGGAGGAAGGTGGACCCAAATTTTTTCATTCTTTCTTTGGCACTAAAATTCAATCGACTCCCATCCTCTAGAATCATAAAAGCGGGACCTAATTAAAAGTGAAAGCAAGTGTACTTGCTTCTATACTTACATTTGGTTAAATGCAGCATATTATATATATATATATATATATATATATAGAGAGAGAGAGAGAGAGAGAGAGAGAGAGAGGACCACTTAACTTTACCCTTGACTTGTATCTTGGTTAATGAAGCAGATTCTTGTGCCAGCTCTGTAATTTTCTGAATGGTTATAATTCTTATCCGTGTCGAACTTTCACTTATTCATTATGATCATGCTTGTGAAGAATCGTGTATCTAGACCTAAATGATGTACTATGAAAATGTTGTGGTAGAAAATGATTGATTGTTAGCTGCTAGTGAAGAGATTATAGGAAATAATCACATGCAGTTCACGTTCATGTTAAATGTATATATGTTTTCAATGTTGATATTTAGTATAGATATATCTAAACTTTCAACTTGAGATTATAGGTTAACTTAATCACACAACTTTTTATCGTGTTTTTTGTTCTCGACAACGTTTTTGTTAAAACCATATATAATGACATGTTTTTTGTCCCTTTCATGTAACTAGGTTAACTTCTTCCTGGCCTTCATTCTTCATGTGTAGTTGTAAAGTTTGAGTTACAAAACCAATGTAATTCCTCTTATGGTCGTGGTAGAGATCCAAATTTTTGTTACTGCACTGCAAACATTTTGTCTCCAAATTTGACAAACATTCAATCAACAAAATACTCTATTTGTCCAAATGTCGTTTCTATCTTCAATTTTCACAACATAATTTATTCAATCTTCACAACATAATCTATTGTTCACTAACTACATAGCTACAAAAGTGACATAATATTATTCGCCTACACATAAAATGCTACATAATGCGCCACTTCTCGTATAGGGATGATATAAGAGTTGGTCGAATACATGTAGTGTATATTCCACTACCTTTTCGATGGAGTATTCTTGAAAAAATATCATTGGGTTTTTTTTTATATCCGTGAATTTCATGAATACCAACAAAAGTTATTATATTTTATTTTTTAAAATTTTAAATTAAATTATTTTAAAAAATCTTCAAAATATAAATTTAGATAAAAAAACGAACTCAAATTATATTATTCAATAAAATATTAATGCAATTAAATTTGATTTTTCTAAGAAACAAATTTAAATGAGTTGCACCAAAATATACATTTTAAAAAATTAACCTTTTATAAAATAACTTTAATTTCATATATCTAAATAAAAAAAATAAAATTATATAATTCTTCACTAATAATTATTATTCGACAATTGGTATTCATATGTCCAATACTATTGTATCTATTTCATCAGTAAACGGATAATTAAATCGACAAATATATATTTATTTAATTTTTGCCTCGAATTTTACTTGCAAATATTTGTGGATCGATTTTTTTTTCTCATTCATAACCCGTGGTTAGTAATTGTAACAAATTTAAGAAAGAAAAAATTGACTCCTTTTAACATGAAGAGAAATACGAATAAAAAAAATTAAAAACTAATTTTAACTTGGAACTAAAAAGCCTAATTAATAAACTTAAATTTAATTTTCATAGAAAGTGTGGCTCAATATTGGTTTTAACTTTCCAAACTTGAATATTCTTGATGATTTAAAGTGAAATAATTAAATTTATACTTTTGTTTCATAGGTTTAGAGTGAAATAATTAAATTTATATGTTGTTTCATTTTTAATTATGAGATTTCTTCTATTAACTATTTTTTCAATTAAAAATACTCTCAATTCATTGATTATTTAATGATAATTTTTTTAATATAAATGTTATAGTATTCAAAAAATAATAATTTTTAAATAAAGTTTATAGTATAATATAAAATTCTCCTGAGAACACAACATACTTTGTTTTTCTTTCAGTTGTAGTCTGATGTATATTAAGAGCAAAAACAATTTACTCTGAAACACCAGACATCACATCTTCTTTTCTGGTTCAGTTGCCTCAAACTTCCCATTAAGACCTTGCATGCCTGTCAAACATAACCTAAATAAAGTATTCTGGAAATATACAGTACTTACTTTCTTAGACTTGTAAATTGCTTCATCCATGCATATGCATGATATATATATATATATATATATATATATATATATATATATATATATATATATATATATATATATATATATATATATATATATATATATATATAATGATTTGTGTCATTTTCCACTGAAGGTATTCTATTATATCTGTGTCATTGTTATAGAATGCATGGTAGATTTGGCCATATAGGAACTCTAACTGCATGGAAATGGCATATACCAGGCTAATCCACTAGGAAAAAAATTAAAGAATGTGATAGAATCTGATGCAGTTTTATTTAAAACCGGCCATTTTCACAGGCAATGCATGTGTCAAGTGCATGGAAATCTGCATTAATAATATTAATTTGAAAAGAGGAAATATAAGTAATTGTTAGTGATGAAATTAGAAAAATAAAGATATCATAGATTAAAGCTAATATGGAATATGTTTTATGCGTGATGGAAGAGCGAATAGTCCCTAAAACCAGTTGTGATGAGACAGAAATAGCAGAGATTATTTATAAACCGTATCAGTGATGATGCAAAATTAGACAAACATATTTGTGAGACAAGTTACAGAAACCATAAAAATAAATAGAACAAAGATTCCTTGAACAGTATCTTCACATCACTTCCCCTTGTTCTTGTTCTTGATTCTGATTTATGAGAATATTTAATAAGGGCAGGAGAATCTATGAGCGACTTTGTGGAAAGTTAAAGCTGAGTTCCTAAGTGGTTTGAAGCATGTGGATTGGAATAATTTTGGCATCAGGACTCATACTGATTCTGCTCCCTTAGATGGACTTAATATTACCACTTGGCAAATTCTTCAAATCATCATCTCTGTCTCAAACTTATCATTACATTAACATCTCAAACATTTCATTTTCTCACACTTCCTCCTTTTAAAAACACACAAAATTTAATTACACATAATTCTAACAAATATATACCATCAATCATCAAATTAAAGATTATATGGATTTTCTTTCTCATTTTATCTTAAAGTTTCATGTTTTAAATCAAATCTATCTTATTAATATGTTATTTCACTTACTATTATACCGTTATTTATCAAATAATTTATTAATGTCCAATCTTATATTTAAAATATATAAATATAATCAATTTATAAAATATAAAAAGATTCAAATATATATATATATTTTTTAAATCTTAATAATCATATAAAAGTTTCTTTCAAATTTTTCTATTAAAAGAAATTTGTAGTGAGTTTTGACAATGGCAAAATTTGAATAGGATGATGTCATGCTGACGGCTGAACATAGCCAAGTTAGAATCTTTGAATGGTAGTAATAGGTTGAAGGGTAAAATGTTTTTTAATTATTGTAAATAGTATAACTAAATTTAGAATTTTTTTTAATTTCATTATAAATTATTGATTTTTTATCTTTAAATGAATGAAAATTACAGTTTTGTAAGTTGATCTGTTTGAATATGATTTATATAGTGACAAAAATTTTGTTGAAGGACATGGAAACTTTAAAGCATGGCCATTGATTGATTTGTGAAAAATGAGAAGTGATAAAAACGAATAAGGAACAAATGAAATGAAAATATTTGAGTGAGATATGCGTATCAAAATTGTGTGTGTAAAAATATCAGCATTCATTAGTCATTATTACCCACTATTTGTTCATCTTAAGGCTAATATACTTAACATATGCATGGTTTTAAGTTAAGATTCATAGTATATAACACTTTTTGATATGGTTGTCACAATCCAACGAAAATCAGACGCATCTTTTGATGAAGTATTTAAATTATACATTATTTTTTTTTATTATACTTTTATCTAAAGTATTTTTAAATATGTTAAAAACGATAACTAGCATAATATTTTTGGGATTGGGACATTGTAATATTGCTATACTTTCCTTTTACATAAAATCCATAGAATAACTTCTCGTTATCTTTTAGGTTTTCATCATAAAACATTTATTTTAACCAGAAGTGTCAAAATAAGAATTGGTCTATCTTAAAATAAGTTAATTCAACTTAATTTTTTTTGGACGAGTCATAATCTGATTTGATTTGGAATGATAAGCTAGTAGATTAGTCATAAAATAATATTTTATTTTTTTTAATTTATTTTATATATTGATTGATGGATGGTAACTAAAGTGATTTTGACTAGTTTGTTAATAATACAATCAAAGAATTTACATATTTCATAAAACATTATTAAAAAAATAATAATTAAAAATATTATTGTTAATCCACATTATTTGATAAATAAATAAATTAAATATTTAAATTATTTAAATATTATTAATTTTTAATAAAAATCTATATATTTGATTAGAAGTAATAAATAATTATAATAAAAAAATTATAAAAAATTATAAAAATATAAAATAAAACTATTATTAGTTGATTATACCTCAACTCACCTTCAAACTTAAATATATTTAACCTGTACAGTTTAATCAAATTTTTAAAAAGTATTTTTTTCCAAACCAATATAACTTAGATCTGTAATAAGTCGGTGACTCACGTATTTAAACATGACGTCATTACTCTTAATTTTTGTAACTTTTACATGTAAAAACAAAAAGGTCAACTTTGTCGTCAAATCTATAAAATTTCCATTGTTTTCAATGTTTTTTTCCTTTGCTATATATAAATTTCCCTTAACAGCTGAGTGACTTTCGATAAATTTTATGATTTCTTATTTATAATTGATTTAAAATATAGATTTTGACAATGGTTTAAAAAATTAAAACAACAGGAAGCTATGTTTTTGGTTTCTGATTGGTGTATTGATTCATTCTTTTGCATGTATTATTTAAGCTCAAAGCTTTGGTGCTTTAACTTTCTAAAAGGGTTAGGACTTAGAGTACCTCGATCTTGTACTCTATTTCAATATATTTCTTAATATAAATATATATTTCTTTACTTGCAATAGGTAATTAACCTTCGATCTCGAAAATTAATATTTATTTCTTGTTATTTTAATTATATGGTTCCATCAAAACTGAGTTATTTCAACGATGTAGAATTACATTTTTTTTCTTAATAAAATGGATTCATCGTACGAAGTTTAAATATTGAAGTAATCCTAAGCTGATTTAGAAATCCAATAGTTTTCATTTATTTAATAGTTTTTTAAATTATATATGTATAGATAATAAAATGAGACAAATGTTAAGGATTGAGGATTTTGTACGTAGAACAAGTTGCATAGAGGCCAAATTCATATTCGAATTGCGACGTGGGACATACATTTTTATTCCTCATTGTACTTACATTTCCTTTTACTAATTTCCTTTTACAAATGTTATGTTAAGATACATAGAATTATGGATCCACTTTATAGTGTGTAGTAAGAAGCTTTTAAACGAGAAGCAACACATGTTCGAATAAACCACAATAGACTAGTGGTCAATCTTGTTATAAGCAAAACATATTTTGTTATAAAAAAAACGTTTGTTTAATTAAGATGGTAATTGGTTATAGTTATTATGATTTGGTCGAGGAAGAAAGATGATGGTGTTGAGTGAAATGCAAAGTGAGAAATGACCACGGAATGGTATTCCTCACGGGGAAAAGAAAAAGGGAAAAGAAAAGTTTGATGAAAGATTCTTTGCAATGGGAACATGGGAATATTATCTCGTACTAATGCCCATAAATCATATTCTCAAGCAAAGAATTTGGTCGGAAAGCCACCAAAAATGGATTCTCATTCCCCACCAACACACCCTTTTAGATAATCTAATAAGATGCCTTTTACCATTCATCATCACTATTATCTCCTCCTTAATGCCATTACTATCATTTTCATGGAATTCCCAACTTTGCTTATTCTTCTTCATGTTCGTCATGGTTTTTAGTACATATATAGCCCCTTCATCTTTTTCTCCTATAATTCTTCTTTCAATGTTTTTAACAATTTTATGATGGTCAAAACCACTGCAATGATCAACCGTGGTAGTGGTTGATCATGGAATCTGGTTAAGTTTTCTATTTAAATTTCCATAAAATAGTCTCTCAAAAATTTAAAAATCTAGTTTCTTTGGGTTATAGAAGACGTTTTACAAGTAAAAGTATTTTTATTTTATTTTATTACATCATTTAATATAAGAAAATAATTAAACTTTAAAGGAAAGTTCAATAAAAACTATATAGCAAAGTCATGATTCTCCTATATAAAAAAATTGTTTTTGTTACATTCCTAGAAAGAAAATTATAAATGATTTAATGTAACAAACAAATCTAAGTTTATAAATAATGAGAACATTACAATAAGATGTGTTTATGGTAATAAATTAAAATGTGAGACTAAAATAAATTAAAATCTATATACTAACAAAACTAAAATGACGTGTTTACCATAAAATAAATAAAAATGACGTTGTTGCAATTTGAAGGACGGGTGATAAACAAAAAAAACTTGCTCCCAAACAAGATGTGGTTGATAGCCGAGAGCATCAATACGATACAAAATTAAAACTCTAAACATAATTAATTTTATGATTAAACATGGAAAATATGATGTTCTTCAAAAGTTTTAGAAATTGTTCACGACTTTCACGGATTAAAAGACAAATGTCGTTATAAATAAATAAAATGGAAACAAATAAATAAACAAGAGTGTGACAAATATAAAAGTTTCTATAAATGTTATAAGATACTTAAACCACCAATCATAAAATAACATAACTAAAAAATAAATACAAATAAAAAATAATTTATAAGGCTAAACTGGAAATATTAGGCTAAACTGAAAAGAGAAGATGTTCTAATCAAAATAAAAAGTTATATTTTTGGTCTTTATTTGTTTTTGTTAGTTAATAGGAATTGTGAAATTCACTTTTAAGAACTTAATGAATCATAGTTTACCACTTCTAAATGGATATGAGATAACCATGATATGTATCTTATAATACTAAATATTTTTCAAATTTTCTTAATTAGATTATTTTTTTAGTGGATTAAACTATATTATTACAAAATTGTGAGCTTAGGCTTCCTATCATCTTATCTACTATTGATCATGCATCTTACTCTTGCCCAAAACCACGGTGGCAATCCTCCCAATGCATCCTTCAAGGAAAAAACAACAAACCTAAAACAATGTTCTAAATAAACATGGTTGGACCATTTCCTATATGTATTAATTAAATATGATTAATCGTTGATGAGATACAAAAGCTAAAATGAACTAAATCCTTTCAAAAATCAACATTATTTGTTTTTTTTGGTTAAGATCACTAAAATCCTTTGAGATTAGATCAACTTCTTATCATGAAAAGTAATTAGTAACCTACCATCGGTTATAGTAAGCATAAGCTCATTCACTGTGGGTATTTGTCACAAATAAAAATTAATACAACATTATCATACCATATAATCTATGCACATCTGACCAAATCATACAGTTCCGAATCCCCATACACCTGATATGCAACATCTCGGAAGACAATTTCCATCCTCCATATTTTTCTTTTACTTCATAACCTTTTGCTCTTCTAATATCAATTTCAAACGCTCCCTTTCTTGGATTACAAGTCAATACAAGTTTAATTTATTAATACATATCAAGTAAGGACGGTCACAAAACAAAACTGTTATATCAAGGTGGATCTCAGATTTCACATTGAGAGACTTAACAAAACAGATAGTATAAGAATACATCAAAACATGTAAAATTATTGTCTTGATTTTATATTTAAAGTTATTTTAATTTTTGAACATTTGACTTTTAAAAAGATATGTAAAGTTTGAATTGTTATGATGTATGGATGAATAAAAAATTAATGTACAATAAAAAATAAATACAACTAGTAACTTACAATAAAAAGTAACTTATAAGTTTGTTAATAAAGACAAATATTATGCTAAACTAATGCGGAAAGAAAAGATATCCCAATCAAATAAAAAGTTATATTTTTTGTTTTTATTAGCAAACTTATAAGTTACTCTTATTTTTACTTTACTTTTTTTGTTGTACGTTACCTTTTGTATTTCGTGTTAGAATACCATTATCACTTTAAGAAATTGTTTGTTTTTGTTAGTAATAAGAATTGTGAAATCAACTTTTAAGAACTTAATGAAACATAGTTTAACCGTTCTCGCAGGATATGAGATAACCATGATATGTACTTTTATATTACTAAATATATTTCATATTTTTTTAATTAGATTATTTTTTAGTGGATTAAATTATGTTATTACTGTTGAAAAAAAATGTTATATTTATAGATTCATTTAGTTAGATTATGTTGCAATTGGTGGTTTGACGACATTTGTAGAAATTATTTTACCCCTCACTTTCATTATGTGATCTATTGAATCCTTAATTTGAAAGAGCATCAACCATAATTGTAAAACATTCCATAAAAAATTGTGAGCTTAGGCTTCTTCTAATTTTATCTACTATTGATCATGTAACCATGGTCCATCTTACTTTTTCCCAAAACCATAGTGGCAATCCTCCCAATGCATTCTTCACAAAAAAACAACAAACCTAAAATAATGTTCTAATTAAACATGGGTGGACCATTTCCTAAATGTATTAATTAAGTATGATTAATCCTTGATGAGATACAAAAGTTAAAATGAACTAAATCCTTTCAAAATAACATTGTTTGTTTTTTTTGGTTTAGATCACTAAAACCCATTGAAATTAGATCAACTTCTTATCATAAAAAGTAATTAGTAACATACCATCGGTTATAGTGAATAGAAAATCATTCTGTGGGTTTTTGAAACAAATAAAAATTAATACAACATTATCATACCATATAATCTATGCACATCTGTCTGGCCAAATCATATAGTTTGAAATCCCCATACGCCTAATCTCCAAAAGCTCGGAAGAGACAATTTCCATCCTCCATCATTTTTTCTTTTACTTCATTTCCTTTTGCTTTTCCAATATCAATTTCAAACCAATATCAATTTCAAACTGTCGCTCCCTTTCTTGGAATACATGTCGATACAACTTCAATTTATCAATATATATGACCACATAGAGGATCAAGATAAGGGTTGTCACAAAACAAAACGGTCATATCAAGGTGGATGTCCGACTTCACATTGAGAAACTTAACAAAAATGATAGTATAAGAATACATCAAAACATGTAAAGTTAATGTTGGGATTTTATATTAAAGTTATTTTATTTTTCTAACATTTGACTTTTAAAAAGATATGTAAAGTTTGAATTGTTATAATGTATGGATGTTTGAAACAAACTTTTGTTTCGCGAGTTACGTTAAAAAATAAATACAAAATTAATGTACGATAAAAAAATACAACAGGTAATGTGCAACAAAAAGTAACTTATAAGTTTGATAATAAAAACAAATATGCTAAACTAATCCGGAAAGAGAAGGATGTTCCAATCAAATAAAATTTATATTGTTGGTCTTTATTAGCAAGCTTATAAGTTACTTTTTTTGTACATTACTTTGTATTTCATGTTAGAATACGATTATCACTTTGGGTAATTGTTTGTTTTTGTTAGTAATAAGAATTGTGAAATCCACTTTTAAGAATTTAATGAAGCATTGTTTAACCATGATATTAAAATACAATGATATGTACATTTTATATTACTAAATATTTTTCAGATTTTCTTAATTAGATTATTTTTTAGTGGATTAAACTATGTTATTATGTTTGCAAAAAAAATGTTATATATATATATATATATATATATATATATATATCATTTAGTTAGATTATGTTGTAATTGGTGGTTTAACAATATCATAACATTTGTATAAACTATTTTACCCCTTACTTTCATTATGTGACGAAACCTTAATTGAAAGAGCACCTACCACAATTGTAAAACATTCCATAAAAAATTGTGAGCTTAGGCTTCCCCTCATTTTATTTACTATTGATCATGTAACATGGTTCATCTTACTTTTTCCCAAAACCATAGTGACAATCCTTACAATGCATTCTTCATTAAAAAAACAACAAACCTAAAACAATGTTATAAATAAATATGGTTGGATCATTTCCTAGATGTGTTAATTAAATGTGATTAATCACTGATGAGATACAAAAGCTAAAATGAACTAAATCCGTTCAAAAATCAACATTGTTTGTTTTTTAGTTAAGATCGCTAAAACTCATTGAAATTAGGTCAACTTCTTATAATAAAGGGTAATTAGGAACATACCATCAGTTATAGTGAGCAGAAGCTCATTCAGAATGGGTATTTGTCACAAATAAAAATTAATACAACATTATCATGCCATATATTATGTGCACATCTGTTTCACCAAATCATATAGTTCGAAATCCATATACACCTGATATGCAACCGCTCGAAAAAGAAAATTTTCATCCTTAATCATTTTTTCTTTTACTTCATAACCTTTTACTCTTTGAATATCAATTTCAAACTACCCCTCCCGTTTGTAATAGATGTCAAAACAAGTTTAAGTTATTAATACATATGACCACATAGAATATCAGGATAAGGCGGTCACAAAACAAAACGGTCATATCAAGGTATTTTTTGAACATTTGACTTTTAAGAAGATATGTAAAGTTTGAATTGTTATGATGTATGAATGTTTCACACAATTAAAAAATGAATAAAAAATTAATGTACTATAAAAAATAAATACAACAAGTAATGTATAATAAATGTAACTTATAAGTTTGCTAATAAAGACAAATATTATGCTTAATTAATGCGTAAAGAGAAGGATGTCCCAATGAAATAAAAAGTTATATTTTTAGTTTTTATTGACAAACTTATAATTTACTTTTTTTGTACGTTACTTTTTTTATTGTACGTAATTTTTTGTATTTCGTGTTAGAATAACATTTTTACTTTGGGTAACTGTTTGTTTTTGTTAGCAATAAGAATTGTGAAATCCAATTTTAAGAACTTAATGAAGCATAGTTTAAAACTTCTAACAGGATATGAGATAACCATGATATGTACCTTTTATATTACTAAATATTTTTCAAATTTTTTTATTAGATTATTTTTTTAATGGATTAAACTATGTTATTGCATTTAATAAAAAAATGTTTTATTTATCGATTCATTTAGTTAGATTATGCTGTAATTGGTGGTTTAACGATGTCATAACATTTGTAGAAACTATTGTATCCCTCACTTCATTATGTGACCTACTGAATCCCTAATTTGAAAGAGCACCAACCACAATGGTAAAACATTTCATAAAAAATTGTGAGCTTAGGCTTCCTCTCATTTTATCTACTATTGATCATATGATCCATCTTATTTTTTTTCAAAACCATAGTGGTAATCCTCCCAATGCATTCTTCATTTAAAAACAACAAACCTAAAATAGTGTTCTAAATAAACATGGTTGGACAATTTTCTAAATGTATTAATTAAATATGATTAATCATTGATTAGATACAAAAGCTAAAATGAACTAAATCCTTTCAAAAATCAACGTTGTTTGATTTTTAGTTAAGATCACTAAAACCCATTGAAATTAAATCAACTTCTTACCATGAAGGGTAAGTAGGAACATACCATCGCTTATAGTGAGCAGAAGCTCGTATTTGTCACAAATAAAAATTAAAACAACATTATCATGTCATATAATCCATTTTGGAATCCGCATACACCCAATCTGCAACCGGAAAAGGCAATTTCCATGCTCCATCATTTTTTCTTTTACTTCATAACGTTTTGCTCTTCCAATATCAATTTCAAACCAGGGCTCCCTTTTGTAATAGATGTGAATACAAGTTTAATTTATTAATACATATGACCACACAGAATATCAGGGTAAGGGCTGTCACAAAACAAAACGGTCATATCAAGGTGGATCTCTATCGGGATTTTATATTTAAAGTTATTTTATTTTTTGAACATTTGACTTTTAAAAAGATATGTAAAGTTTGAATTGTTATGATGTATGAATGTTTGAAACCATTCAGGTTTTGTTTCGCGAGTTATATTAAAAAATGAATAAAAAATTAATGTACAATACAAAATAAATACAAGTAACGTACAATAAAAAAAAGTAACGCATAAGTTTGCTAATAAAGACAAATATTATGCGAAACTAATGCGTAAAGAGAAGGATGTCCCAATGCAATAAAAAGTTATATTTTTGGTTTTTATTAGCAAACTTATAATTTACTTTCTGTTGTATGTTACTTTTTATTGTACTTTTTGTATTTTGTGTTAGAACATCGTTTTCACTTTGGATAATTGTTTGTTTTTGTTAGTAATAACAATTGTGAAATCCAATTTTAAGAACTTAAAGAAGCATAGTTTAAAACTTCTAGCAGGATAAGAGATAACCATGAACTTAAGTTTTCATTTTTTCCCATTTCAGCTTCCATATCTTTCTTGATGGGTAATTTGCTAACCTATTACCAGTTTGTAAGAGATCGATTTAATCCCGTAGTTGAAGCCCATGAAGAAGAGAGAAGTCTACTACTTCATGGAGCAGAAGCGCAAGCAACATCAGCGCAAGCAGAAGCGCAAAGCAGCAGAAGCGCAAGCATTTGAAATACACAATGCAACACCTTCAGAAACCCCACCGCATTGATGTTCCACCCAAAAATGATGTTTCAACCCGACCACAACGTTCAGCAGCACAACGTTCAGCAACTCTTTGCATCTATCTATGGCAAGAATTCTTTAGAAATTTTGTTGCTGGATATACATTGATAGTTTTCAATTTTATGACTGATGTTAATGTTCAAAGTTTGATTAAACCAGCTTTCAGTAATATATGTATTGGGACAATACTTGTCACAATAAAATGATTCATTCTTTATAGGCTTAGATTGACGAAAAGGGAAAGAATTACATTACTAATCACAGTATCAACAGTGGGATACTTCTACGGTGGTGGATTGGCTTTTGCGTATGTTTATGCAATAAAAAACCCTATAGTTAGAATGCTATCAATGAGTATTGGTAATGTTCTTATTATGTTACTAGGTGCACACTTTGATGTTAATTTTGAAGATTTAAAGAGCATCCCCGAGTTATGAAACTAAACTTATAACCTGATACAGGTACCTCGAGGGTAGTTTCAATATTTGCTATCAATATCATAACAAAAGTGGTAACAGTAGCCATTTCGAAGATTCTAGTGGTATCTTTAGTCATCAAACCACAAAGGAAAATGGCGAGTGCACCAGCCACAACATACGACGCCATTGATACTACGGTTACTCTCCCGAATCTCATTAGTCCTCCTCCCATCTTGTGAAATTTGTAAAGGAGATATTCATTTACCGGAATCATGATAGTTCCGATCAATAAATTACCTATAGATGGCATGATTACTTTTTTAACGTCAGCATTCGTCATAAAGGTGAATACGAAGAGGGTATACGCTGCAAGAAAGTTTCTGCAAGACTCCTGTCTTAAGTAAATATGAAGAGGAAGCTGTGGTTCTGGTTCAAGTGCTCCTCTTGCTCTACTTGAATCTTTAGTTTCTGTTTGCACTCCTCCTCTTGAAACATCAACTTCCAGTGCTCTTCCAGAAACTTGAGCTCTTCCTGTTTGCACTCCTCCTCTTGAAACATCAACTTCCAGTGCTCTTTCAGAAACTTGAGCTCCTCCTGTTTGCACTCCTCTTGCTTCTCTTGTAACTTCAGATTCAGGTGAGGGAATTTGAATTTGAATTTGGATATTTTCTTCAGATCTTGGTTCATCTACATATCCTCCTTGAGCTCTATCTTGAGCTCATTCAAATACGGTATTTGTGGGATTGTCTTTGATGTTTGAGGGAATTGCTTTTTGTATTAATAAATATATTTTAAATATAGATTAGGTATATTTCAAAGGAGTGTACTACTGAAAGATGGTGTAATGAAAATTGATAAACATTTTGGCAAGTGTACCAATTTTTATTGTAGTAATAAAATAATTAATATTTTAAGGAATTGAAATTTACATTTCTTCTTAAGCTCCCGTCTTCTCCCATTTCTTCCTAAGTTTTCATCTTCTCCCATTTCAACTTCCATTCCTTTCTTGATGGGTAATTTGCTAACCTATTACCAGTTTGTAAGAGATCGAGGTGGATGTCCGACTTCATATTGAGAAACTTAACAAAAAGAATAGTATAAGAATACATCAAAACATGTAAAGTTATTCTCGGGATTTTATATTAAAGTTATTTTATTTTTCTAACATTTGAGTTTTAAAAAGATATGTAAAGTTTGAATTGTTATGATGTATGGATGTCTGAAACAATTAAAAAATGAATAAAAAATTAATGTACGATAAAAAAATAAATACAGCAAGTAATGTATAAGAAATGTAACTTATAAGTTTGCTAATAAAGAAAAATATTATGCTTAATTAATGCGTAAAGAGAAGGATGTCCCAATGAAATAAAAAATTATATTTTTAGTCTTTATTAGCAAACTTATAATTTAGTTTTTTTTGTACGTTACTTTTTATTGTACGTAATTTTTTGTATTTCGTGTTAGAATAACATTTTTACTTTGGATAATTGTTTGTTTTTGTTAGTAATAAGAATTGTGAAATCCAATTTTAAGAACTTAATGAAGCATACTTTAAAACTTCTAACAGGATATGAGATAACCATGATATGTACCTTTTATATTACTAAATATTTTTCAGATTTTTTTATTAGATTATTTTTTTAATGAATTAAACTATGTTATTGCATTTGCAAAAAAAAAATGTTATATTTATGGATTCATTTAGTTAGATTATGTTATAATCGGTGGTTTAACGATGTCTTAACATTTGTAGAAACTATTGTACCCCTCACTTCATTATGTGAACTACTGAATCCCTAATTTGAAAGAGCACAAACCATAATGGTAAAACATTTCATACAAAATTGTGAGCTTAGCTTCCTCTCATTTTATCTACTATTGATCATATGGTCCATCTTATTTTTTCCCAAAACCATAGTGGTAATCCTCCCCATGTATTCTTCGTTTAAAAACAACAAACCTAAAATAGTGTTCAAAATAAACATGGTTGGACAATTTTCTAAATGTATTAATTAAATATGATTAATCATTGATTAGATACAAAAGCTAAAATGAACTAAATCCTTTCAAAAATCAACATTGTTTGATTTTTAGTTAAGATCACTAAAACCCCTTGAAATTAAATAAACTTCTTATCATGAAGGGTAAGTAGGAACAGACCATCGCTTATAGTGAGCAGAAGCTCGTATTTGTCACAAATAAAAATGAAAACAACATTATCATGCCATATAATTTGTGCACATCTGTCTGACCAAATCATACATTTTGGAATCCCCATACACCCAATCTGCAATCGCTCGGAAAAGGCAATTTCCATCCTCCATCATTTTTTCTTTTACTTCATAACATTTTGCTCTTCCAATATCAATTTCAAATTAGGGCTCCCTTTTGTAATAGATGTGAATACAAGTTTAATTTATTAATACATATGACCACATAGAATATCAGGGTAAGGGCTGTCACAAAACAAAACCATATCAAGGTGGATCTCTATCGGGATTTTGTATTTAAAGTTATTTTATTTTTTGAACATTTGACTTTTAAAAAGATATGTAAAGTTTAAATTGTTATGATGTGATAGGTTCTTTATCAAGAACCTATGAGAAGCACGCCTCTGAACTCACACACACCCCACAGTGGAACTGAAACAATCTCCTTTATTCAGTATGCACGTAATGGTTACAGAAAGAAGAGAGTTTAACCTCCCCCTACCAGGACTAACAAGTTCCTGATCAAAACAAATGAATTCACTCCCTCCCCTCCACTTACAACTAATCTCCCTTATATACAAGGTATCCTCAACCAACTCCCTAACCCCTTAACTGCCTAGACAATTAAGTTATGTAACTGTCTTTCTCCTACTATACACAAGTAAAGGTCTAACAATACCACCCTCCTCCGAAACAACCTTGTCCCCAAGGTTGAAGTCAGGGTATTGTTCCTGAATAGTTGCTACATCTTCCCAAGTAGCTCCCTCTCGACCCCCTTCTTGCCCTCGATCAACACCTGTGGTATTGCCTCTTCCCCACTCTGCCTCTGCCTCCTATCCAACACCTTATTTTTCTATTTCCTCCTTCAAGAGATATGGGTATCTGTATGGCCTAACATTTATTGAGCTTTCTCCTTCTTTCAGCAGAATTTTGTGCTCCAAACTACGTCGGAAAGGCAGCCCTTTTCTCTCCAGGAACACACGTGAGTGGAACTGCAACACTGCTCTGAATTCCATTTTCTGCTACGTGGTCAAATCATCTATCACCTCACCGCTAGACCCTTGCTCCACTACCTCCAGCTCCCATATTAATATCCATGAGTCAGCATCCAGCATCTTCATCAAGGCCTTAGGTTCCACCAGCTGGCGGCATAAAGCTGGTTCCCCTTTTATCTCCACTTTATCACCCCCCACTAAATATCTCATGGACATCTCTCTCCAGTTCAACACGACCTCTCCCAATTTGGCCAACCAAGCAATACCCAAGATGACATCTACTCCTCCAAGCTCAAACACGTAAAAATCCTCCTCGACAGTGGTGTTCCCCAAACGTATCCTCACTCTCTCGCAACGCCCACTCGTCGTTCGGCGATGGCCATCACCTAGGCTCACGGTGTATGAAGAAGTCTCGGTCACCGGCAACTTCAATTCCTCCACCACGTTCTGGCTAATGAAATTGTGGTTGGCCCCACTGTCGATCAAGACTACCACTCTTCTCTCCCCTATCAATCCGGTAAACTTCAAGGTCTTGGAAGGCGTCAGCCCCTCCGCCGAACATGCCGACAGCTCCAGGGTTTTTGCTTCCAGGTTAACGTTTTCCTCCCATTCCTCCTCCTCGTCCTCCGCTAGTAACAGGACCCTTAAGTTCTTCTCCGCACATCGATGATCCGGAGCGAATGGTCCACCGCATCGGAAACACCTTCCTTCTTCCCGCCTCTTCAGAAACGCTGGATAAGGTAAGTTTCTGACCATTCTTTCCTTGTTATCGCCTCCCGATGTGGTAACATCCATCTTTCCCTCCTCATCCTTCATTCTAATGGTAAGGCCGTTCGACCAAGTACTGAGAGGTTGTTTGGACTGTAAGACCGTTCGGCCCTTGAATCTAATTGTAAGACCGTTCAGCCAATGACTAGGAGACCGTTTTGAGTGTAAAACCGAATGGCCTTTTACTGTAGCTATAAGACCGTTCAGTTCCTCCTGTCCTCTTCCATTATGTTCTGGCAGTCCCCTCACGTTTGGTTCCGGTCTTCTCACGTTCGGATCCAACAATCCTCTTCTACCGTTCGGCTCAATTCCCACTATCTTTATACCGTTCGGCTCTTTATCTATCGAACCATGCAGCTTCATCGCTTTTGGCTGAATAGGGCCACCAGCCGAGAGAGTGGACAACTCCGTCTGCTTCAGGTCTATTTCTATCTCGGACCGCTCGGCAACCTCACCTGGGATATTGCGCTTGACCTCATACCACTCGACAACCCTCTATCGGCATGTGTTGTAGCGATCGGCCTCGCACTGTATCCACTGACCGCTCGTTCGTCCCCAAGACGACTGGTCTTCTATGTCCTCGGACTGCTTGGCAATTCTCGATCGGCTTGAGTTATAGCGATCGGCCTCAGACTGTGTCCACTAACCGCTCGTTCGTCCCCAAGTCGACTGGTCTTCTATTTCGTCTGACTGCTCGACAGCTCTAGATCTGCTTGTGTTATAGCGATCGGCCTCGGACTGTTCGGCTAATCCCACTCGGTCTGGTCTACAGTACTTGGCCTCGTACCGCTCGGTAACCCCTTCTCACGTTCGTCCCCCAGATGACTCGTCTTCTATCCTGCTCCCTTTCCTTACCTTTTCGCCTCCCTACACATACTCTTCCCCTGTCGCCACCTGTTTTGATGCCTTTCGATGCCGCCAAACGCTCAACAATGGTTCCAAACCTTATCACTAGGGCCTCTTTCAAGCCATCCCAGGAACGGTTCTTGGCTTTCTCCTTCCAGGCTCTGAACCAGTAGCCCGCGCTGCCCTCCATGCTTATGTCCGCGAACTGCACTTTCTCCTCCTCCGCTACTCCTTGAAGCTCGAAAACCCTCTTCGCCCTATTGATCCAGTTTAACGGGTCTAACCCTTCGAAAGCGGTTAATTCAACCCTTTTCCGCCATTGATTTTGCACCTCCTGGTGATCGCCACAGTGATTGTGGGTTTGGGTCCCACCGTAATCGCCACCCACTCTCCCTCCAATATCCTCATCGCACCGTCGCTGGTTCCCTTTGACGTAAGCCTGACTTCCACCTGATTGTTCGTCGTTGTTGTGAGCCCGCGCCCCCATCATCCCAATTATTTCTTGCAAATCTTGGCGTATTGCAGCATAATTTTGGCGTATTGCTGGCATGTTCATTTTCAGTTCGCTGGTCCTCCTCTCCACGGTATCGTTTCTTCCTTCCATGCCTCCACCCTTTCTTGATTACTTGTTGATCTATCAGTCCCCTCCCAAGCGAGATCCGGTAGGTCGGACCAATTGATAGGTTCTTTATCAAGAACCTATGAGAAACACGCCTCTGAACTCACACACACCCCACAGTGGAACTGAAACAATCTCCTTTATTCAGTATGCACGTAATGGTTACATAAAGAAGAGAGCTTAACCTCCCCCTACCAGGACTAACAAGTTCCTGATCAAAACAAATGAATTCACTCCCTCCCCTCCACTTACAACTAATCTCCCTTATATACAAGGTATCCTCAACCAACTCCCTAACCCCTTAACTGCCTAGACAGTTAAGTTATGTAACTGTCTTTCTTCTACTATACACAAGTAAAGGTCTAACATGATGTATGAATGTTTGAAACCATTCAGGTTTTGTTTCGCGAGTTATGTTAAAAAATGAATAAAAAATTAATGTACAATACAAAATAAATACAAGTAACGTACAATAAAAAAAAATGTTTCGGTGTAGATATTTTCCGGTGTGTCTTTGTTGCTCCTGGCTGTCTGGGACGCTTGCTCTTCTCCAATTGTTGTTGTTCATATTCGCCAAAGGAGGGGGAGGTACCTGCAAAGATACTCCGACGCTCAAGTCAGATGTGAGTTATGGAGCCTCAGCTCTCAAGAGAGTGATTACTGCTCTGAAATATTATTTAGGGTCTCTAGACATAAAGAGAACGTACCTGGACTCTGGTCCTGTCATTGTATTTATAAGCAAAATAAAAATAACCACCTTACCTAAAAATGTGGTTAGTGGCTTGATAAATATCTTAACCGTTTAAGATATTTAAGATATTTTAATGAGTATCTTACTACATAACAAAAAGTAACGGTTAAGTTTGCTAATAAAGACAAATATTATGCGAAACTAATGCTTAAAAAGAAGGATGTCCCAATGCAATAAAAAGTTATATTTTTGGTATTTATTAGCAAACTTATAATTTACTTTTTGTTGTACGTTACTTTTTATTGTACTTTTTGTATTTTGTGTTAGAATATCGTTTTCACTTTGGATAATTGTTTGTTTTTGTTAGTAATAAGAATTGTGAAATCTGATTTTAAGAACTTAATGAAGCATAGTTTAAAACTTCTAGCGGGATAAGAGATAACCATGATATGTACCTTTTATATTACTAAATATTTTTCAGATTTTCTTAATTAGATTATTTTTTTAGTGAATTAAACTATGTTATTGCATTTGAAAAAATGTTATATTTATAGATTCATTTAGTTAGATTATGTTGTAATTGGTGGTTTAACTAAACATTTGTAGAAACTATTGTACCCCTCACTTTCATTATGTGACCTAGTGAATCTCTAATCTGAAATAGCACCAACCACAATGGTAAAATATTTCATAAAAAATTGTGAGTTTAGGCTTCTTCTCATTTTATCTACTATTGATCATGTAACCATGGTCCATTTACTTTTTCCCAAAACCATAGTTGCAATCCTCCCAATGCATTCTTCATTAAAAAATAACAAAACTAAAACAATGTTCTAAATAAATATGGTTGGACCATTTCCTAAATGTATTAATTAAATATGATTAATGCTTGATGAGATATAAAAGCTAAAATGAACTAAATCCTTTTAAAAATCAAAACATTGTTTGTTTTTTAGTTAAGATCACTAAAACTCATTGAAATTAGATCAACTTCTTATCATGAAGGGTAATTAGGAACATACCATTGGTTATAGTGAGCGGAAGCTCATTCACTATGGGTATTGGTCACAAATAAAAATTAATACAACATTATCCTGCCATATAATATGTGCACATCTGTCTGACCAAATTATACCGTTCGAAATCCCCATTCACCCGATCTGCAACAGCTTGGAAAAGAAAATTTCTATCCTCCATCATTTTTTTTTACTTCATAACCTTTTGTTGTTCTAATATCAATTTCAAACTACCGCTCCCTTTCTTGTAATAGATGTTAATACAAGTTTAATTTATTAATACATATGACCACATAAGTATCTATCCTGTGATCTTTCATCAACCCCGGCTCGGTATCGGTAGTCTCAGTCTTTCCCTGCCTGCCCTGGTATGAGTTGAGAGTTTAAGAGGGAGTCTTATTCTACTCTAGGCTCACTCCACCCCCTGTCTTGTCTTATTTCAGGAGGGACTCGATTGTTAAGAAATCCCTGACTCTGTCTTTGGGCTAAAGCCTATAGTTCTCTCCTCACTAACGGAAGTATCTTAGTCAGTAGCATCAGCTCTTCCGGGGGGAAAGCCTCAGTAAGGAGTTTTAGCGGGCTATCCACAAGCATTAGTTCTCCCCCTGACCCGCCTCCCAACCTCAAGATCATCAGCGGACGACGCCTTCTTCCGAAAGTCCTCCCTCTTTGCTTTGCCCCAGCGAAAGAGACTGAAAAAGATCTTTGTCACAAAACAAAACGGTCATATCAAGGTGGATCTCCAACTTCACATTGAGAAACTTAACAAAAAGATAGTGTAAGAATACATCAAAACATGTAAAGTTATTTTTGAGATTTTATATTTAAAGTTATTTTATTTTCGAACATTTGACTTTTAAAAAGATATGTAAAGTTTGAATTGTTATGATGTATGGATGTTTGAAACCATTTAGGTTTTGTTTCGCAAGTTACGTTACAAAATGAATAAAAAATTAAAGATTTTATATATTTTGTACATAATCTTTTTACATGTGGCATCTCAGGAGTAAGGTGTACACGAGATTTATTTGTTAAGTTTAGTGTTTCGATAGGTCCCCTTCTTTTTCAGCATCTCAATTGCGTCCTTATTTTTGTAAAATTGAATCATATAGAAGCTTGTCGTCAAATTGAGAAGACGCTGTTAAGGAGGGTGTTTCGTGGCATGCTGACAGTATACATGTGTAAGGGAACTTGACTTGCTGACGTGGCATGCTGACACCTTGGTGGTCGGCCTGGTTGTCGACCACTCGGTCTGGTGGTCGTCCACTCAGTCTTATGGTCGGCCTAGTGGTCAACCTGATGGTATTGAGACTGACCGAACACAAACCGAACGGTCCTTAACACAAGTCGAACAGTTATCAATGACATCAATGTCCTGTTATGGAACAAACTGAACGGTCTTTAACACCAGACCGTGTGGCTGACCACTAGGCTGAGTGGCCGACTACCAAACCGAGTGGCCGACCACCACACCGACCACCAGGGTGTCAACATGCCACATCAGCATGCTAAATTCCCTTACACATGTATACTGTCAGTATGCCACGTAACATCCTCCTTAAGCGTCTTTTCAATTTGAATACAATTTTTTATTTGATTCAATTTTACAAAAATAAAGACCCAATTGGAACGTAAAAAAAAAAAAGAAGACCTATCAAAGATTCTGGACAAAAATAGAGATCTACTGAAATATTAAACATATTTATTATTATCTTGTGTGTCTTTTTTTCTTAATTTTGAGTCAAAATACCTTTATAGCTTCGGGTAGTAATTTGTTTATGTTAGTAGTGGGAAATGTGTATAGGACGTGGAATAACCATGATATATACCTGTTGTATAAAAGCTGACATAATCACAAACAAAATTTCCTGAGGCGTGTAGATTCACTGTCCTTAAGGACTTATCCGCGGTGTATTGCGCAAGTCCCCCAGGATACAACAGGAACTTCTCAGAATATCTCTGAGGATCTCAGAACTAGTAAGGATAAACTCAATAAAACACAATAAAAGCTCGGAATAATTTTAAAAGAGGAAAAGAAGAAAGGAGAATGAGAGAAGAGTGCTTTTGGTGTGTTTTTGGAATGGGGGAAAAGCTCTCTATTTATAGAGCTAGGAAAGAATAAAATCAATAAAACACAATAAAAGCTATTAAATATTTTACCGTTGGAGCACTTAATAAAATTAATTTAAACGTTATTGGCAATTAAAGTTTTGACCGTTGCAATCCAATGTTTTCTTTTGCAATAATCTAACATTATTACAACAATACCTCTAATTTTACTGAACATTTTTTAGATTTGCTTAATTAGATTTATAGATTCCTTTAGTTAGGTTATTTTTTAATGGGTAGTTTAACTATGTTATAACTTTAGTGGAAACTGTTATATTTTTTGTCCTCTTCTTTTCCGTATCAATTTAGATAGTATTTATCTTTATTAACAAACTTATGAATTATTATTTATTGTAGGTTATTTTTGTACTTATATTTTAAACACATCAATACAAATAAGACAACTCAATACTTTTTCTATATCTGATCACTGTTAAGAACTTTTAAGAAAGTCAATACTAGGATTTACATTATTAATTTCTATATTTGTATCAGACGCTCATATTGATATTATACTTAAAGGAACATTAGTTAATTTAACAAAGTACTCTTCTTATACCTAGTTTATCATTTCTATGTTTAAGGAGAGGAGAGAATTATTCAAAAAGATTAATAAACACCATTTTAGCATCAAGATTTGGATTTTTTATAGGTGGTTATTTGTTATTATAGTGTGTATGTTTGTTTTTATTAGTAATAAGAAATATGGAATCCAATTTTAAGAATTTAAGAGGTTTGAAGCATAACATCACACATTGTGCATGATATATACATTTATCTTATTGAACATTTTTCAATTTTTTTAATTAGATTATTATGTAGTAAGTTTAATTATATGGTAACATTTGTAGAAACGGTTATATTTTTAACCATTCTTTTATTTATTTGTTTCTATTTTATTTGCTTGCAATGTCATTTTCTTTTAATTATATATATTTGTGAATAATTTTTAGAACTTTTGAAGAATATTTTGTTTTCTCGAATTTAATCATAAAATTAATTATGTTTAGAGTTTTGATTTTGTATGTATTGATGCTTGGTTTTAAACCACATCTACCACCTAAATTTGAGAGTGAGTTTTGTTTTTCGATTATATTTCACCAGTTTTTCATATTGCAACAACGTCATTTTTATCTTTTAAGGTAAACACATGATTTTAGTTTTATTAGTATATACATTTTAATTTATTTCAGCCTCACATTTTAATTTATTACGGTAATCACATCATCTTTGTAACCTATTGTCATCATTTATAAACTTGATTTGTTTGTTACATTAAATCATGTATAATTTTCTTTCTACAAATGTAATAGAAACAAATTTTTTATATGCGAGAATAATATATTAGCATAAACTATCGCGTATGTGTATGTATTTTCAAATATTTACAAATTTTTTAAATTTTTTAAATATAGTAATTAAAAAGATAAAAATGAAAACACAAAAAAAATATATGATTATAGATAAAATAAATTTTAATTATTGAAATAAAAAATATTGTATAAATGATTTTTTTTATTATGAGTAGTTATTTAAATTGGAAAAAATGGTAATAAATAAATAAATATATTCTTATAATAAGTAATTATTTGAATTAAGAAAAAATAGTTATTAAAATGATAAAATTGAAAAATAATAATTTATTATGAATTATTATTTAAATTTAAAAAGTAATCATTAAATAGATAAAATTTAAAAATAAAATAAGACACTAAATAAGTGATCTCTATATACATAGTTATAGATAATTATTATTATTTATTATAAGTACTATTATTTTTGTTCTTATTATTTGAATCAATAAATATATTTTATTTTAAATTATTCTACTAATTATTACTCAATAAATTTTGAATTGATATTTATTGAAAATTGGAAATATATATATTACACTTTATTACTTCCATTTACAAGGTCAGTTTCCATATTAATTTATTTTTATAATTAGAGTGAAGACAAATTGTTTTAATCATATTGGTTATATTAGACTTTGAATTGTTTACGGTCAATTGACATTCTCTTCCTCCACTATTAATATATTATCATTATTATTGTTGTTATAATTTTATTTAATAATTATATTTTCTTTAATTATTAATGATATTTTTATTATTATTAATAATAATAATATTATTAGCATATTCAGTATAGCTATCGCGCTGCTATGTATACGTATTTTTAAATATATATATATATATATATATATATATATATATATAAATTATTTAAATTTTAAAAGTAGTAATTAAAATAATAAAATTAGGAAAAAATGTGTATATAATTATAAATATAATTATATATAAAATAAATTTTAAACAAACATATATTTAAAACATCAGTTTTTTTTCTTAAATATTTGATTTTTTTCTTTTATATATATATTATTCTTAAAAAGAAGATACACTCTTTTGGTGTCATTTATTGTTTTTTAAATTTTATCTTCTTAATAATTATATTTTAAATTTAAATAATTACTCATAATAAAAATTTATTTTTCAGTTTTATTATTTTAGTAATTATTACTCTTTTTAATTCATTTCAAATATATAAAGATGATATAATGTTTGTTGTACTCTTTTGTTTTTCAAATTTTACTCTCTGAATAATTACTTTTTAAATTTAAATAATTATTCATAATAAAAAATAATTTTCCAATTTTATCATTTTAGTAACTATTTTTTAAAAATTCAATAATTATTCATTATAGAGAAATTCTTTACTATTTTATCATTTTTGTAATTTTCAAATTTAAATATTTATTCATAATAAATAAAAAAAATATTTACACAATATTACTTCTAATATTTTGTCTATAATTATGTACCTATAATTATATATATCTTTTGTTTTTTCAATTTTGCATTTTGTAAGTAAGAGCGAATATATATATATATATATATATATATATATATATATATATATATATATATATATATATATATATATATATATACATTAACCAATATGATAAAGCCAATGTTTCAACCGTTTCTAGTTTCTACAGCACTAACCGAACCGAACCATTGAGGTGACAAGAGCAGAGGAACATGACAGGCAAAAACCTCAGTCACGGTTCCAATGAAAATATTCGATGCCCTCACTGCGCAGGACCTCTTTCTAAGAACATGGTTTTTCCCAATTCATAATTTCAATATTTCCTTTAAATCAATTTTTTTTTTGAATTTATTGTTATTTTTTCTAATTTTGTGCAGGAAACCAGCAATTGGACAGTTTCCCCCCTTGTGCGGGACAGTTTTTCTATGGTCAGTTCTTCCCGCCCCACTTCCTGCTTGTTCTCAAAATTCAAACTTTTTCGCGCACTTTAATATTTATTGTTGAGTTTTGGATCTAGTATTGTGATGCAGTGAACTTTGTTTGATTTCTTAAAAGGGTTTCTGAGCTCTTGATTGTTAATCGACGGATTTTGGTTTTATGCAGATTGGTTCTGCCGTTGGTGGCACCACCAGTGCATTTTATGGATTCAACCATGGTATGTACTTTCTTACTTTTGTTTATGTATTTATATTTGAATAAGATTATATGGTTTTTAGCTCAATGTTGGTAGTTGTTATTCTGTTCTAATGGGTAGTTCATGATGGAAAAGATGTTCCTCTCGTACAGTAAAAATGAGGATCAAAGGATGTTAAACAGACTAACAGTAGAGGTTGCAGACGAACAATAACTTAATACGATTTGCATCTATGCGTCTCAATTAATATTCATCATCTTAATGGAAAAAAGGGCATGCATCGTGCACATAATTTTTTTGTGACCAGTTTTTTAATGTTCCACTCTCACGAGTCAACTAATCTTAGTTAGTGGGATTTGACGTAGCTCATTGTTTTTGTTTGCCAAAAAAACATAAAACACTGTCATTGAAACAGAAATGGTTTAATTCATTCAAACTTGAGGTGGGAGATTTAGAGCATGTAGTAATGAGATGAATAAGATTGTACAGCTTTTTCTTTTTGTAAATTGTAAATTGCAAACATAGTTGGCCTTCCAAACCAAAAGATGAAGCTTTAATGTTTGATATTAACAATCTCTGTTATTCAAGAAGTTTTCTTTTTTCCATTTGTAATGCAGTTATGCCTGTTGTTAGGAGATGCGTAAAAGGGCCCATGTGGATACATTTCCTCATTGGTGTAAGTTTCTGGTGCCTTTTGAACCATTTCTTTTTCGTTTCCTTCAGTTTTATTTTGTGTGCAGTTTCCAGCTTGATTATTTTGTTTACTATTGACTTCTTGCTCATTAATACTTTTCTTCATGTTTGCTTTTATGGAGGACGCATTTTTTACTAGTTTTAAATTGTTACATCTTTTTGTTTGTAAATTAAATGTAAGTCTGAGTGTGTCCTGTGGTGAATTTGCTTTTGTCTGTGACGTCCTTTTTACTGTTAAAGGGACACCAAAACAATTCCTATGAATTCAAGAGAACAACCACCATGGCCTGACACCTTTGCTTCCATTTATATATAAAGTTATCTAGTTTCTTTAACCCATTAACCTGACTGATGTATCCTTCTGTAATCTGTTAAGAGAATGATGATGCTATAATAGAACATTAAGTAGAAAGTCTTCTTGTGCTTATCAATTTATTTGCACCTTGATTGCTACATAGTTGCATCATCTATGATGGCTATCATGTATAGTCCTAGATATTTTGAATGTCACTTGACAAAAGGGAATTTGTCATATTCCTGAAGCTGTTAATCTATTAGCTGCATTTTGTCAATGACTCTTAGAAAAGTTTTCCTTGAGAAAATTTTAGTGCATTTTTTGAAACACTAAAGATGCTGTCTCCACAACCTTCAACCACCATATTTGTTTCCTCTTGGATCAGTCCTGTTTTGATGCATAAATCATTGATTGACCTCCCTGTAAACTATTGATACTTGTACACAACCTGTGAAATTGTGAATTTAGGCTCTCTCTCTATATGTATTCTTCTGGCTCCACTCAACTTGGTTTAATTGTGTAATACGTACATGAAGTTGGTTATATATTTTGTACAACAGATTGGACTTTAATATGCAGTTTCCTCCATACATTTTCTAGATTATTTTATATGAACATGTTCATGTTGGAGTATCTAAAATTGGTTTCATAGTATTCAAGCATAATAGAGCTTTCTCTCATATTGTGCCAGCAGAAACATTCAGCTAAACTTCCTGCTTTCTTATGTAAGCGAAAACTTGTTATTTTTGTTAACAACATACTTACTGAAACTGTTCTCTGATTTCCAGACACCGCCTGTGATAGTATTCTCTTCAGCCTGTGCAGGACTGGCAGGTGAATTTCTGATTGTGTTATTACATTGCCTGGCTTATATACTATTATATATGTGATTGTATGGTCTTTAATTTAAACTTGAGCAATGCTTAATTGGCTTACTTGGTGCATGTGCCCACAAACGTACAAGTGTAAAGATTGAGTTTTTCTAATATTTCTCTTTTACAAAAGTTTGGGTATGTTCAAAAGTTAAAATTTTCATGGTCAAGAAGCGTTTTTATCCTAATGATGTTTTCTGTTTTGACAAGTGTCAACCTTTTCATTGGTTTTATCCTTGTGTTGTGATATATATTTGCTGTGTATGACAATATAAGTTGATAAGAATATGATTGTAATAACTGTAGGTGGGGCTGTTCCTGCTCTTGCACAACTTGTTTCCTCGTCTTACCATGCAGCACTATCATCACCTCCTCCTTCAGAATAAGATTCAGAAGTCAAGAACTTCATCTACCCTTTAAAATTTACACTCATACGTAATATAATGGTTTTGTT
This sequence comes from Vigna umbellata, assembly GCF_029865625.1. Lineage (NCBI taxonomy): Eukaryota > Viridiplantae > Streptophyta > Magnoliopsida > Fabales > Fabaceae > Vigna > Vigna umbellata. The sequence goes on from NC_142167.1 coordinate 14,411,444, forward strand.
CCACTATAGTCAGCATTCGTGCTACATGTGTGCTGAGAGTTTTGTTTTTCTCTTTTCCTCTGAACGATGCTTTTCAGATTTAGTGTTCACTATGTAAATTCAGCTCTAATGCACTGGTTCTACAGAGTTACATTAACCGTGATTTTGTTTCATCATTTGGTTTATTATGTTTTTTATTTTGTTAATGGATGGCATTCGTTTTACTAGTTAGGTTCCTTGTGCAATCTCCTCATGGTTTTTTTATCGTTAGTTTTGTTACTTTTATATCCTTTGATTGAATAAAACTTACTACTGAAAAATGGAAAGTACTTATATGTAGCAGTATACGGATATGGTATTCAATTTTTCCACACATGTATTAATATTATATTAAAACTTACCACTTAATAATAAATTTTATTTGTGAAAATTAGGCATGACAAGCAATTTTTAATATTTAATATACAACATTATATCATAATTTTAAGTTTAATTGGTTTTCATTTAAGTTATAGTCTTATATGAGGAAATAATAAGTTTTGGTCATAGTGTGAATCCATTTTAGCAATTTATACAAAAGAGATATTCAAAACAGTATCTTATATTATGGAAAAGTTTATTCTGCCTTTTGTTGATAGGGACAAAGACTTAACTTTTATGAGCATAAAAGACTATGATTTATAAGTTTCTCGTATATGAATTAAGACTCAAAAAGAACACACAAGTAAAAAGTGAACTGTTTTATTTTCATAACTAAATCACAATAATTAGTTTTAGTTTTTGCAAAATACTATAAATAGTTTTAACTATTTCTAGGGTCATAAGTCTATTAATCCATAAGCTCATTACGTTGTCTGAAATTTATTGATCTTTCGAATGAGACCCATTAGGGGTCACTGTGCTCTCTCTCCTCTTATTTTCTCTTCTCTTTACTGCTTCAGAAGCATGAAAGGATCCAATTTGACTCATTAATTTAAGAGCTATTTGATTTTTTTAATGAATATATACATACATATATATATATATATATATATATATATATATATAATTTAAATCTTTAATATGAAACAATCCTTTAACAATAATAATAAAATGAAACAAGAGTAAGGACTATCATCCATCAATGAAAAAATAAACTGTTAATATCAATGACAATTCCTCATTGACAGAGTCAGTACATCAGTACCACCCAAAAAAAGAAAGTTCATCAAACATCAGGGGACCTGTGACATGTTTGTCTTACATTAGAAATCTTTTCTTCACATTATACAAACATTTTTAAGTAAAATTGGTAACTGGAATTAATTTTGCACATTTTAATTATATTTAAGGATTCAAACTGAATTCTAATAAACTTCAACACAAAAATAGACACTTGATCCTCGTTAGAAATGTCATTTTACTCATCTTTTCCCAGGGTAAAATGTGCCACCAGGAAGTCTTTTCAAAATGTGCAGTCATGGAGCTGAGAAAAGTTAAATAAAGGATACATTGTCTGCACAAATGTTCTTGTAAAAAAAGAATTCAAGGGATACCCTTACATCATACTGTGTAGACTTAACCTTCTGAAGGGTAATTCATCAATTCAAGTTAGGGATACCCTTAAATCATACCTTAAAATCAACTTGGTTTTGTGCTTCTGATATTGGTGACTTACTCTCTTTTAACATTGTGGTATATAAAGCGAACAAAGAGAAATGAAACTCTGAAACTGATTGCACCAAATATTAGGAAGAAAGCATAGCATAGGCATGCATTATAGCCAATAAAGAAGGATAGCTGCAAGAATCCACTCATATTTGATCTCACATAGAAGTAGATAGAATACCCAAACATGAAAATGGCTGTTGAGCCACCACACAGCACTGACCTGCACCCACAGAAAAACAACATTAGTGATAAAGCCTCATACTAAATGGTGTGCTCAATTGTCACATTTTTTTCCCTCCCAAAATTCCTGTGAAAACATCATCTAGAATGTAAACATTATAACTTTTTCAACCTCCATTAATTAAATTTTAATATGAATCAAACCATTTCAATTTTTTTTTCAAACTTCTTGTGAAAACATCATCACTACATTGATTTCTCTTAGGATGTCATGGTTACCTAGGATCAAATATTTCAAGAGAGGAAGGAGTATAAAGGAGAAAAAAAAATTAAATTGAAGCAATCTGCAAGCATTGATATCAGCAACACAACATACCTCCACCACCATTCATGGTCTTCCACAGATAGTTGAATGTATGTCAAGCCAATACTGACAAGTGCAATGATCACAATGACAGGAATGAAGGTGACGAACAAAATGCTAGGAAGAGTGTATATTTTGTAGCCCCACATACTAGCATACACTTGGTGTAGTTGCAGAACAATTGCACTAAAAGGCACAAGACCCCCAATAAACATTAGAAATGGCGTTCTCCTGTACCAAGCAAGCTGTTGAATATCTCTTGGGTGTCTCTTTGTAGCAGAGGGGCTTTGAAATTTAGATTTAAATCGGTATCCGATCACTCCACCAAATGCAAGCAACGGGACGGCGAGAAATGTTAATAAAACAAGAATAACAATTATGGAGCCAAATGGGAGTCCAACTGTAGCCCTGTAAGAGATTGCAACTATGTTGAGGATAGAGGCTGCAACAAACACTGGTCCAGTGTAAAGAACCCCTGCCAGACCAACTGTCCTTTCCTGGAATTACAGCCAAATCACAATTTAGTTAGTTAAAAGTAACATCACAAGAGAAACATTTAACATTTTTTCTTTTGCTTTCTTGTGAAATTGCATATAGAATTACCCATCCATTCTCAGCATACTGGCCATGGAAGGATGCTGCAGTGTAGCCAGCAAATACAGAAAAAAGAGCATACAGCATGACAAGCCAATTTAACAGTCCTCCACGATTGTAGGGATAGAGGGTGCCAATAAGTGCTAGAAACAGCAATACACAAATCCTGATGGAAAAGGTAGCGTTATTTTATATAAAAAGGAGGAACAGAGTTAAAAGAGAACTGGTGGTAGTTATTCTTTTCCATCATTACATAAGAGATGACTAACAAGAGATGAAATCAAGAAAAGATGAAATCAAGTAGAAGGAGAATGCTTTGGTCTTTGCTATCACTAGATATTCTATATTAAGATTGCTAAAGGTTTTGAATTGTTCCTTGGTTGGTTGATGCATAGATGAAACCATACATCACAGATTTTCATATATTATAGCCATGATGAAATAGCTGAATGCATGGCTTTTGGGGAGAGGATCAGGGAATATGTATTTTTGACAACAAGAGTAGCTTACAAGATTAGCAATTGGGTACCAGTTCCAACAACAGCAAAAAGTAAGGATGAGTTAGGAGGAGGTCTGAATACATCGCCATGGAGGCACTTCCAACCAACCTCTCTATCTTCTTCATTTGCATCAGAGTACCTAAATTGTAAATGAAAAAAAAAAATGTTAGGTTAGGCTAAGAAATAAAGACAGCCTGCAGCTCATATTATGCTGTTGTAGAATTATGAACAAAGAAGAAAGTTACTTTTTCAAATCATTCCTCAGATGTCGCATATAAAGCAGGGCAAGCAAACCAGTCAAAAGCAAAATGATGACAATTGAGTTGATGAACGAGAACCAATGAACTTGCTGATGCACAGACATTAACGAAGCCCTTGAGTATCTATCCATCCTGTTCTCAAAACGTATTTTAGTGGCATTCCAGGTAACAGAATAAGTGAACTTAACATCAACACCAACATCTTTAGTGATATCTACAGCGCGATTTGGATCGCCAAATGCATTTACTTGTATGATTTGATTCCCATTGTAAAGAACATCAAACTGAACATGTGTAAAAAGGTAATAGTTTTGTCCTCCTCCACCAGGAGTCCACCTATCTTCTTCTAGTTTCCCAATGAACCCCCAGAATGGAAGATCATCCAGGTAAAATTGGAAGTAAAATTCACGGTCTATAGCGCGCTTAAAGAAGCCAATTTCATCAACTGTAAGCTTCTTTGGGCACAAGGTCGCATCAATCTTGTCCTCTCTGAACTTGAACTCATACAAAGCATTGCTCAAACGGTCACCATTGAGAACTTCCCCCAGGGACTCTCTCTTTTTGACAATTGGGACTGTGAAAAACACAACCTTTTTATAATCCAAGTTGTTCAAATTTCCAATCCAATGATCATTTGATCCCATTTTTCAACACCACGGGATTAAAAATTTAACCTTTAACCTAAGACCAAGAGTGACTAACCTGGGGCGCAGAATGGCAAATCATAGTATTCATAGGTCTCACTGCCACAGAAGAATCGTGTAAACAGAAATTCAGTGAACACAAACGTGGAAAAAAAAAAGTAATGAGGGAAAGAATGAAACCTGGGGTTGTTGAAGGGCCCCACTTTGTTGACAAACAATGTGACAAGTTCTCCAACATTGTAAAAGTGATCGGAGGGTGAAGATGAAGAGAATTGCAGAGTGGCGCAGAGAAGAAGGAGAATGAGGTGATGTTTTTCAGCCATAGATGCAGGTGGTGAAGGAGAAACTGAAGCCAGACGCAGAGTCAAATGCTTACATTATTCAGACACATGACACACAAGTTGTGAACAGAAAGTATTAATTGTAAGATCAAAACAAAACTAACCAAAACAAAAAATGAAAATGGATCTATGAACTAGAAACTTAATTTAAGATCAGTACAGTCTAGTTCAGTAATTTGTGAAGATCGTGTTAAATTTTCTGTATACAAGTTAAATTATCTTTTTTTTTTGTTAATTGTTTTGTTTAACATTTTTAAAAATTAGAATAAGAAATTATCTAAAAAACTATTTATAATAAAATTTCAAATTTTAATATAAAGAAATAAAAATACACATAAAATATGTGTTTTCACTATTTTATATATATATATATATATATATATATATATATATATATATATATATATATATATATGGGGTTTGCTAACGCGCGTACGCCTGTTTTTCAGTTGGTACATTTTAGCAATGTGTACCGGATTTTAGTAGACAAAAATACCCTTATATATTATGAATTCCAAGTTTTAAGGTTAAGGGTATTTTAATAATTTTCATTCTCAAAACTTAAAAAAAAAAAAAGAAACCCCCCAAACCCTTAGTCACCTCTCTCATTCCTCTCAATCCTTTCTCTTTCCCTTTCTCTTTCATCTCTCTCACTCCAACCTTTTCTATGTCATCCCTACTGTAGCTCCAATTCAAAAAAATCAGAAACACATGCCTTTAAAAAATTTTCCTTTGTAAAGACTTGAGTCATTGACATATTCACCTTCAAGGCAAAGGTTCAAGATCTCTTCAATTTCACCATCTTCACTAACCTCTCTAATTTCATCATCTGTATTTGTTGAATCATCATCTCTAAAAAAACCCTCCAGGCCAATTATCAATTCTTTCAGATGTCATTATGCTTGTGAAAATTAGATAAAATTATATACGACAAAAATTATAAAATGAAAACTCATTATAAAGTCATTTTTTGTAAGAAATTGTTTAACAACTGAGTGTTTCTGATTTTTTTTCAGGCCAATTACCAACTCCTTTGATGTCATTATGCTTCTGAAAATTACATAAAATTAGATAAGACAAAAATTATAAAATAAAAACTCATTATAAAATCATTTTTTGTAAGAAATTGTTTAATAGCGAGTATTTCTGATTTTTTCCAGGTCAATTACCAATTCCTTTATGCTTGTGAAAATTGGATAAAATTAGATAAGACAAAAATTATAAGATGAAAACTCATTATAAAATCATTTTTTTGTAAGATTGTTTAACAATGTTTCTGATTTTTTTCAATTGGGGCTACAGTAGGGATGACAGAGAAGAGAAAAGATTGGAGTGAGAAAGAGGAAACAGAAAGGGTTGAGAGGAATGGGAGAGGTGAATAAGGGTTTGGGGGTTTCTTTTTTTTCTTTTTTAGTTTTGAGAATGAAAATTATTAAAATACCCTTAACCTTTATTTTTGTCTACTAAAACCCGGTACACATTGCTAAAATGTACCAACTGAAAAACAGGCGTACGCGCGTTAGCAAACCCCTATATATATATATATATATATATATATATATATATATATATATATATATATATATATATATATATATATATATATATATATATATATATATATACTTTTAATAATTTAAGAATGAAAGATGTAACGTCCTAAAAACTCAATTATTCCTTAATTTAAATTAGGCATAATACAATGATTAAGTCGAATATTATATTTTAAATTTAATATTTTGTTTAAAGTATGTAATGAAAAGTAATTTAAAAGTATAAGTTTAACATCAAATTATATTAAAATTCTAAAAACTTATAGTATTTAAATAAAACTAAAAGCTAATTTCTATTTAGAAAAGTGACCATAAAATTGAGAAAGGAAAATATCATGAAGAGGTGTGGAGGAGAAAACCTAAAGTGTACGGTTGTTTCTCTCTCTTTTTCATTCCTCTTTTGATTGTAAGTACACTTTACAACTCTTTAATAAAAAATTTCATCCTTGAAAATTTATTTACTAAGAAAAGTGAGTACAAGACATCTTCATGTCGTCTTATAATTCTCATGTGTAATCACTCCTCCTATCATCTCATAGAACTCTGTTAAAACAACACATGTCCTCAACAAAACTTTTATTGATGAATAATCTCTTCTTACTATCCACTCTAACCAACACTATATCACAATTCTTCCCAGCCATAGCATCTTGGTTATGAAATACATCATTATATTACTCCATTTCTCTTTAGACACATTTAACTATTGTAACATATTACTTGATCTTTGATGTTCCATCACACTTCTACTATGCCACTTTGACTCCAACATGGTAACAAGTCAAACATACTGCCACTCATCTTTAAAATCAAACGAGTTTTGATTTTTCTTTCCAACTTAAAATCCCAACATTTTCTATCTTGTTCTACAAGCATGACCTTGCATGATGCGATTCTATTTCAGAACTTGGTACAAAGAAGTTGGTATCTGCAATTGTGTAAAACTTGTGTTGATGAGGACAAGTTTGAAGAATTCCTATAGAGTTTTATCACAATAATAGAGTCATGCATTCTCCATCACTCTCCAACTTGTTGAAAATGTTGAATGATGATCCAATGCATGACAAATCTATGGCCATTGAAGTAAAATATCTATAATAATCCTTATTTGTCTTGCTCTCATCATATCCCCTATTCACCACAAGCAAGAATTCACCAATTTCCTTTCTTCCATCATCCCAAGAAAATCTTGAAAGATAGTCAGTTGTCTACTCCAAATGGTATCAACATTCAACTACACGTTGCTTAAAGCATTTACCACAACATTTACCTACCCTAAATGGTACAAAAACTAAATCTTATAATCCTTCAGAAACTTCTTTCTTTGACCATACCTCTTATTCAACTCTTTATGATCAACAAATACTTTAGATTCTTATGGTCGCTGAAGCATGAAATTATGGACCACAAAGATATTACCTCCGTATAAGCAGACACCACCACTATCAAACCTAAGTCAAGGATAGGGTAATCTCTCTAATGAGTCTCCAATTTCCTTAAAGCATAAACTATTTCTCCCATTTTTTACAACAATACACAACCCATATCTAAAGAAAGCATCACATTAAACACTAAAATGTTTACTTGTCTCAAGGAAGTTATCATCCTAGTGAAGTCTTCTATGAATATACCATATTAACTCGTTTATCCTACAAATCCTAGTTTCCGCTATATTAATTGAACATTCTCACTCAATTATTTTTTCACCATTGTAGGATCCTTTCTAAAATCTCATAAGTTGTCATGATGATTCTAAGAATTGTGCTTCCCTCATCTAAGCCCATATTGGGACATTTGACACACAAAAGAGCATGTGGCTTTAGAATCATGCAACTAATTCAAACAACTTGTACTACCATTACTTGTCCGTTCAGGTTTAGGTTTTGATATACTTGATCATGTTTGATATGATCAAAGTTTCCTTATAAATTCTATACCATGCCATTTTCTCTAACTCCTTACTTTTCAATAGTCAACCACACCTTAAACCTTAGAGTCCTATTTGCTTTCATCATGACATTATTAGTCTAGTAAGTATTTGACACTCCATTATCTAAAGTTCTTGATAATTCCTTCTAACACTTAGACTATATTCTTACATAAGGCATCCTTAACAAGATTCACATTTTCTAGATGTCACGAATACTTGAAATTATAATAATTTAAAACTTCCTAAATATCTTGTCTTATTTCTATTTCTTCCATCCAAAATCTACAACCAAAACATTCAATGTAAACAAATATCAAACACTAAAAGCTAAACATAAGGTCATAATCAAATTAACCATAATATGGAGACAACCATCCAAAACATGTCCCATACAATAAATCATATGATTATCATCAACTCACTCACTAGTGAAAAAATTTAGAATTAAGGTAGAAAATAATCTTAGGTTTAGTTATGAGTGTGCACCCTCGTCACTAACTCCAGATTATTTCTTACTTGGTATTATTTTTTTCACTAACCAAATAAGTCGAACTGGACTTACAACATAATCGCTAAGACAAACACCCAACCAACGTAACACAAAATAGAACACCCCACTTCCCACAATTCATCTAAGGTTCGAACTGTTTTGATACCAAAATTCTTTTTGTTGGTAAGCATGTTTTCTTGAAGTTACACCATTAACCAGTGTGGGATCTTACATTTGGTGTTTTCACCTAAGAAATTGAGAAGAGGATAAATGAATTATATCTTAATCATTCCTTGCTAAACCAATTTTCAAGGACAAAAATTTTTCTTATGGGAAAGGATGTAAGAACCCCAAAATTCTTTTTTAAAAAAACCCTTTTCTTCTTTGTAAACCTTGCTCTCGACAAAAACCTTCCTTTCTCTTACAAAATTTAGAATTAACTTTCATTCCTTTTGAAGAATCAACACTATTAGAGTAATCTACTGATAATTAACATTATCTAATCTACTGATAATTAACATTATCATGTTTTTTTATTTTATTTATTTATTCTTTAATTTGTATTTTCATTATTATCTTTTTAAATAATTAAGGTTTATTAAATAAGTTTAGAAAAGATAAGTATTTGGTTCATAATTTTGTAGATAAGTGAAAATCACTAAAGATTAGATGATATATCAACAAAATCAGTTATTAATAGAGTTAGTTACTTCAAATGCAAAATCAAGTACAAATTTCTAGACCCAACCTAAGAGTTGTGAGTTTAGGAAAGTCTATAAATAGAAGGCCTTACACTATTTAAATTCTTCGATGGAAACTCATTTTGGAGGCTAGAGACATTTCTCATTATTCTTTTCTAGTGTTCAAAGTATATAGGAGTAACTAACACCCCCCTGCTCCCCTCTTATTCGCATGTAACACTGTTTAGGGGAGGTAAGCAAAGTTAGACAAGCTTTAACAAGTAAGGGAAGCAACTTTCATGTTTTAATTGCTTGTGTAATTGTTGTGTTTGCATGTTGCTTGCAAAAATGAAAATTTCTTAATAAAAGTATAAGTTTAATGCATAATTGATATCTTCCTTGGTCCAAAGAAAGTTAAGAATACGTGAGAGGAAGAAATTTTTGGGTTTGTAATGTGAAGTTCCCAAGTGGGAGTAAAGCTATCAGTTTGGATATGTTGAGTCATGATTGATGTTATTATGTTATGAAATTGGTATTAAAGTAGTGATGGAAGAGTTAGATGAGTAGAAACTTTATTGATTGAATGTGATTTTTGTGATTGCATGGATAAGTGTTTTTTTTTGTTTGGTTGTTTTAGTGTCTCTAATGTAGTGAGATGATTATACTTATGATTTTATTATTATATGAAGGGTAAGGGTGAAAGAGAGTAGAAGCATAGAAAAATCTAAATATAAAGATAAGAGGAATTGAATTATTAAGGAATATGAAGTTTATTTGGGTATATTGTTGAGAATTTATGAATTTATTGTGGCATTGTTTGATTTGTGTTAGATAAACATGTGATTTTGAAATTTTGTTTGATTGATGAATTAATTAGGAACATGGATACACCTGTTACCTTTTCTGATAATTACATGTTGAGTGTAATTGATTACAAACATGGGCTTTTAAAGATTTTATGGAATTTTAAAGATTTTATGTTAGAGAAACCTATGATACTTTCATACCTAAGTTTGAAATGATGATTAGATTGAGTTGTGTTTTTCGATGTATGCTTGTTTGAAACATTTTGGTTGTGATATAATAATTTAAATTAGTTATTTCCGAGAGAGAAATACTAATCTAGGGTCAATCAAAGTGTATTGAAAAAGATTTGTTATATGAGACTATCTTGACTCTACTACTCTCTAACTCACATAGAGGAAGATAAGTGGTGAGAGTCGAAAGAGGTTTCACTTGACAAATGGTATGATATGAAAAAAGATTATACTTAAGGAGCTAAGGAGGTTAACTATGTCATAACTAGACGAGATACATGAGTTCCATTTGATAACTAGTTGTAGAAAATAATGAGATGAGGGTAAGTATGATGGGTGCAGAGTCTTATGAGTCCACTCAATAAACTAGTCTTCTAGAAACATAGTCTATATTTATCTTTTTATTGAGCCATTTTGGAATTATGTTTGTTTGAGCCATGTGGATTGATCTAGGTATTTGAATTGATGAATGCGAACTATTTGTGTTTTAAGTTGGTTCATGTAATAAAATGTATTATTGAATGAATTATTTGGTTGAAGTAGTGGAGCAGTATAAATGGGAAAATGTGAAGGACCAAGTTAAGGATTGATTTCTAATAAAGATTTGTTTTTTATTATAGGTTATTATTGCTTTCATATTAAGCTTTTTCTTTTAAATACATGTGAATTTTTATTTTGTTCTTTAAAGAAAATGTTCATTGAGTGGGTATTTGATATTTTATATGCTGAAATGAGACAGAATGATTCAAGAGCTTACTTTCTATAATATATTTTGATATTATTCATAATTAGTTTGATATTTTACTATTTCTAATATATTATTTTTCATCATTTTTTTCATTAGCTTATTTTTACGTTTATGTGTCTCTTTTTTTCTTTTCTAACGTGATAATCATATATTTTTATATACGAAAGCAACTATAAGAGCTTAGGGTGACAGTAGCACACGAGTTGGAAAAAAAAACTGAAAGATGAGTATAGAAATATTTTAGAAAATTTGTTTAACTTTTTAACATATTTTATTAAGTTCCTATTTTATGTTTTGAAATACTTATTTTAAATGTATTTTGAATGTAATAATTTTATGATGTTAAAACATAATAAATTTTAAATGTTCTCATTATTTAGAATATATAAAATTTTTATATGATACTTGAATTGAAATTTTAAGAATATATATAAATATTTATTGTTAATAAGTATATGTAGAATAAACATAAAAAATATTAAGATTTTAATGCATTATTTATTTTCGATGAACAGTTTGATCAATTTTGACCAGTTCAACATTGATTTTTCTAGTTTTATGTAGATCAATTTTACTCCTTAATTGAATCAGATAGGATATATTCTTCTTAACAATCATTTGTGCATTAAAAAAATATTGTATCAACAATTTCAGACATATTACATCGTTTTTGAAATCAATATTATATACATTAATGTGGTATATGAAACACATATTACATCAATTAAACAATTAATGTAATGTAAGAGATGTAATATCACATCAATTAAACCAAAATCGATTTAATAGTGAATTTTTCTTTAAAGTTGGAAAAATAATATTACATTTAGTTATGAACTTAACTAATGTAATAAGTGTTGCTGAATTAAAAAAAAAACAACAACAAATATTAGATAAGTGTGGACTTATCCAATACCATAGATAATAGATAGTATATAACATGGTTAAGTGCACAACCTATGTAAAATCTATTATTTTTTTTTGTTAAAAAAGTATAACAATTTTTCTAACATCTATACTATAATAACTATAATATGTAAATTTACACAAATTTCATATTACAAAAATTTAAAATATTTAATGTTTTGAAGTAGTAAAGTGATACTTAAATATCAAAACTTCTCCTAAAGTACAATAAAATATTAAAGACTGTGAAAATTATTATGGTACTATGAAAACTATACAATACTTAAACATCCAAATAAAATATTGGTAAAGGTTATAAAACTAGTTTTTATACTGCAAAAAATATCTTACTCATTCCATACAAATACAAAATTTGTAATGAAAAGTATATATATATATATATATATATATATATATATATATATATATAATATAATATAATATAATATAGCATATATGAAAAACACAAATTTATTATGGTGACATTAGCACAAACACAATAGTCTATCCATTGCCTATTGAAACAGACACATGCACTTATGATGATGACAAACCAGTTTAATATTAAAAAACATGGTATAGAACCCTAAATCCAAAATATTTTCCCTTTTTCAAATGTTCTTAATTACAATAGATCTATTTTAACAATTTTACTTTATTACTATGGTTTCTAATTTATGAAAAAATCAATTTATTTTCTTTATACAAGTTCGTACAAAAATGTCCAACAAATTAATTGTCATTTCATCATTCTACCTTCATATCTACTCATAATTATAATATTCTCCCACTTTCCTAACTACTTGTTGAAAATATATCATAACTGAATTTAATTTTTATTTCCAGACGTAGTGCATTGCAGTTCTACTCTTTTATTTTCTCTTATTGCTTTCGCTGCATATACCGCTTCAACATTTGTTTATAAAGTAACTCTTCGTTGTTAATGGCTAATATTAAACTTTATTAGAATAATTAAGTCATTTATATTTAATTATCTTTTATTATATAAATTAATTAGATCGATTCAACATTAAATAATAAGTGAATATAATTTATGCGAAAGAAATGTTTAATACAACAAAAATTATGAAAATACACGGTTTAATATTCCAACAAAATTTATTCATGTGGCATGGTTTTTGTAGTCCAATATCTTATCCTCATACATTAAAATAAGTGACAGTATTCTTCATTTTTTAAAATTATAAATAAGAACAAAAGATAGAATAACACAATTTTTTTAAAAGTCACATACTCACCTCTTTTACATTGAGGAAATTTATTAAAAGTTATAAAGATTAATGAGTGTCACTATTCACTTAATAAAAAGTTTCTCTTGATTTTAAATCATGAATAAAATTTAATCGATAAAAAAAATATGTAATAGCAGTTATTCAAATCATAAAAACTGAAAAGTGAGCAAGACAAAAAAAACACCATAGTTGTTTCAAAGTGAAAACAAGACTGTCATATGATGTCATACCGAACACTAATACGGTATCATGCATTCGAGGTACGGTGAATCCAAACAATATATTACACCATTTTCTTGAAATTTAAAGATAAACTTCAAAATATCCATTAAAAATAATCAAATAATTAGCAATATAATTTTTGTCATCAGTCACACCAATTAATTCAACAATAAATGAGTAGAAGAAAAAAATTAAAAGCTGTATTAAAAGCCTTTGATTTTTCAACTTTGTAGTTATTACTGGGGACACAAATAAATATAATAACAATAATTAATATTTTAAATAATAAATATAAATTAAGTTTTGGATTTCCTAATTACTATAGAAATTAAAACAAATTTTCAGAACAGAACAATTGTAGTATGTGTAACTGAAACCCCCAGGAATAAAATATTGGGAAATCCGAAATCAAACTCAAACGAACTAACTATGGTTTGGATTCACACTTTGAGATTTCACGACTCGTTCTCTGGTCCGATCGCTCCCTTTTTCTCTAACCCAATAGCAATCAACAATAATCATCTTTCGTAATTCATTATTTTATAGGTGAACAACCATTTTCTCTATCCTATACTCACTTTTTCTGTTATTTTACAATCAATTGTTGTTGTTCTTGTTGACGATTATGGTTTATTTAATTTAAATTCTGATCCTTAATTGTATTCCCCGAATCCCATTTTACCTGCTTGATTAAATCTTAAATCTTGATTACTTCCCCTAATTTCGTGATTTCTGTGCAAACTGATCCAGCGAGAAGAGAAGCTGATGAGAGATGTTGAGATTTTTGCATCTGATGAAATGCATTGAGGATTCTGGAGTGATTTCTGAGGTTTCTTCCAAAATTGCTATTGAATTGAATTGAAGGATTTTAGAACAAGTTTTTCTTTTGTTGGTTTTTGTTTATGTTGGTTTTGTTTTTTATTCTGGTGTTGGTTGGTTCTTGTGAACACAATACACAAGACAAAGGTTGTCTGATAGATACAGCGTTGTGAGGGGTTTCCAAGTTGGGAATTGCAGCATCATGGACCAGCTTCCTGTAGAAGTGATTGGAAACATTCTGTCTCACTTGAGGGCTGCACGAGATGTGGTGATAGCCTCTGCAACATGCAGGAAATGGCGACAAGCGTGCTGCAAACACCTTCATACCCTCTCCTTCAGCTCCAAAGATTGGCCCATTTATCGAGATTTGACGACTACCCGTCTCGAGATTTTGATCACACAAACCATTTTTCAGACCTCAGGGTTGCAGGCTCTCTCCATTTTGATGGAAGATGTGGATGAATTCTCAGCTTCAACGGTTACTGCTTGGCTCTTGTACACCAGGGAAACTTTGAGGCAATTGCATTATAATGTCAAGACTATGCCTAATGTTAACATTCTTGAAATATGTGGCAGGCACAAGCTGGAAATACTAGATCTTGCTCATAACTCCATAGTGGGGGTTGAGCCTAATTATCAGCGATTCCCTTGCTTGAAGTCTCTTTCCCTGAGTTATGTCAGTATATCTGCATTGGATCTGAATCTTCTGGTATATGCATGTCCGAAGATTGAAGCTTTGGAGCTTGTGAATCCTGAGATTGCAATGTCTGATGCACAGGTGACTGTTGAATTGAGTAGTTCAACGCTGAAGAAGGTGTATGTAGAATCAATCAGTTTGGACAAGTTTATATTGGAGGCTGACGGGCTTGAGACCTTGCACTTGAAAGATTGTGCACTTGAGTTCTTTGAACTCGTTGGCAAGGGAGCCTTGAAGCATTTTAAGATTGATGATGTTAGTGTTATACATCTTGATATTGGCGACACAGTTGAGGATCTTGAGACAGTGGATATCAGCAACTTCACAATTATATGGCCAAAGTTTTACCAGATGATTTCGAGATCATCAAATCTAAAGAGGCTTCGACTTTGGGATGTGATGTTTGACGACGAGGATGAGGTTGTGGATATGGAAACAATTGCAACTTGCTTTCCTTATCTGAGCCATTTATCTCTGAGTTATGATGTGAGATATGGAGTTCTTCACTATGGTTTACAAGGCTCTTCCTATCTAGAGAATGTTCTTGTCTTGGAGCTTGGTTGGACTGTGATCAATGATCTCTTCTCCCATTGGGTTGAGGGGCTGCTTAAGCGATGTCCCAATCTCAAGAAATTGGTCATTCATGGAGTTGTTTCTGAGGCAAAGTCTCATGAAGAATGCCAGATGTTAGCCAGTTTCACCACAGCAATGGTTGACATGATGAGGAGATACATAAATGTAGATCCACATTTTAAGTATGAATAGGATTTTTGTTAAATACCTTCCTATAGCTCATGCTTTCTATTAAGTCTAATTATGTAGGCATATTTGCAGGTAACTCGTTCAATTCAAAAAGTTTATACTCAACTTTTAACTTGTTTGAAATCTTCTGAAATTTGGGTGACTGACCAACAAAGACAGCTCACGATAGACATTCAAAACTTGGATCACTTCTTAGTACACAAAATGGCCGTGAACTAATCTGGAAATTTTACACTTTCATTTCTGTTCTGGGAATTCTGATCTTATAATTAAGACCGTAAAAGTAAAACATGAAGTCATTGTAACAGATTCAATTTTTTAGAGAAGAGAGTTGATATTATAGCTGGCCTTCAATATCATTCAAAGTATTTTTCTTAGGAGTTTCATGTTTTTTTGTTTCTCTTCTATTTAGATCTATTCTCTTAGGAGTTTCATACCTCAACTGACTTTTCAGTAGTCTGATCTATGTCACATATGGAAAACAATTTTCTCATATATATATATATATATAACATGAGCTGCAATTAGGAACATGTTTATTACTGTGACATATTCATAGTTTCTATGTTCTGTTCTTCCATTTTTATGTCTGATGGTTTTATGCCTGCACTTCTGCAAATCCTCAGGTTGCAGTTAGTGACTTTAATCATTCATACCTTGCAAAACATGTAGTCTGTGTTTGGCATGATTTACACTGAGTGGAGAGATGATAACTGTTTATTAATATGACAAACAATCAACTGGATGATGAATTGGTGTCAAATAGTGCTGAAGTGGTGATAACATGAAACTATAAAACATCGTTTCAGTAGCTACTCTGCTACAATGTAGAGGAATGTAAAACATATGTTCTAAACCCCAAACATACTAGACAACCTTAAACACCACCATACCTACTCATCTAGGTCCTTACCAAACTTATTACTTCTTCTACTTCATTCTCTATTTTACCTATTAAACTCTTCACAACCACATGATTGACACACTTAAGACTTATGTTCCAACTGTGAGAAAATTTTGTCCCTAGACATAAACGTGTTCACTCATGTTTCCTCTTGTACTAGATGAGAAAACTGAAAGACCCTTATCCTCATTCACTTTCAAATGTCATCTCTAGACCTTAAAAGCTAACATTCCCCACAAATACTCAGATTTCAATGCCTTATAAGAACCTCCTTGTCTCAATCCTTACTGATTCAAACAACTCTCATCATTTTATACTTAATTTTACAGAAAAAAACCCTGCTCAGAAACTAATTTCTAGACGGTATATGTTTTTGGGAAATTTGTAGATGTTCTACAAATTATTTTTCAAAATATGTTAAACACATTCTGTAAACTAATTTTTGGGGGTGATTTTTAGGGATTTATACGTGTCCTAGAAATACATTTTCAGGGTACATTTATACATTTCTAAAATACTGAAGTTTTTGGAACATATTTAACATTTATAGTACCAAAAATGTTAAAGTTTTATTAACCTTGACAATGGGGAAGGAAGAGCGAAAATGGAGGGCCATGTTATTCGTACCTTCTTTTTCCCATTCCCACTCCTTAGTTTTTTTTTTTTCAAATTACCAATTTTACCCTTTCGTCTAACCTAACTGAATTGCATTTTTATGGGTTAAATTAAACTATTAAATTATATTAATTCTTTTACTACACCCAATTCGAATTAAATTGTATGATAAATATATAAATTTCAAATTTATTTAACTACACAATAAATATATAATTATGTAATAATTTTATTATAAAAAATATAATTTTATAATGTGAATATTGTTGATGTATTTGTTATAGTATTTTTGTCATTATTTTACGACAAAAAACTTCATAAATATTTTCTCTTGGGGATTACCTCTGGTATATTAATCAATGATTATGATATTGATAACATAAGAACAAAAATCAAAATAATATCAGTAATATGCCTAAGTTTTCTTATTATTGGATAAAAGCAATCTTGGTTCATCTTCAACTTAATGGGTCAAACTATTTGGGATTCCAAACAGAGTAAATGAAGCTTAGAAAAATTAAAGTTTTTATTATGCATAGCATTAATACTTTTAAATTTAATCATTTTATGAAAAAAACTGAATTAAAAATATAATAAATGTTTTCAAAATTAATTACTATTTTTAAAATGTAGTTTAAGATTTTTTTTTTCAGAAGTTAAAATTAAAAATGTAATACATTTTATTGGTTCTAACAAAATAGCTGTGACATTTTCTATTTTACCTTTATAATTAAATATTAGGTGAACGAGAAATGTATAATTGACAAAAAAATATATTTAATATTGTTTTGAACTTTGAAAATAAATTGCAATTTTGTAGAAACTATTTTCTTTTTCCAATTTTTAACAAAAAACTTAAAAATAAATTTGTTTGATAACAAAGACTTAACATTGTAATATAAGAAAATATATATTTTTTATTTAAAAAATAAAAAATTATTAATTTAATTTAATTTATTTATTTTTAAATTTAAATATATTTTTATTCTTTACAAAATAATAAAATACTTATTTTTTTTCCTAAAATTTTTTCTTTCTTTTTCTTCCTTGTAAAATTTGCAATTATTATTTTTAACCTTTGCAAAATAAAATAATTTAGACTTCGATTTTTTGCAAATCTTCTATTATTTTTTCTTCAAAAACATTATTAGTTTTCTCCAATGCTCATTTTAATAAAGATAAACAATATTTAATTTACAAATCTTTGTCAAATATAAACAATATATCACATACATTGAAATAGTCAATTGGCCTCACACAATAACACAATAAGTATGGAATAATGTTATAAGTTAATGAATTTTCTATTTTAAAATGACAAAAACGAACAAAATATTTTAAAAAATAAAATATCTAATCTGGAATTAAAACATACACTAAACCTAATTTCTGTCAACAGCACAAAGTTGGTATTTATTGAGAATGTAATTGTGAATCTACATTCTAAGATAAAAGTAAAAACATTGAATATCATATAAGGATTAATAACTTCATGAATCCATTGTTTTAAAATTTTAAATTGAAAGGAATGTCAATTTTTTTTATGTGAGTTGGACTCAAATCTATTATTGTCATGTCTTTCCAATAAATTTGTATTATTAAAAAAACTGCATATTGAATAATAATAATAATTTTTATTAAGTATTTATCAATATAAACATTGAGGTGCCGAATCATATTAAAATTTTTGCATGATTCCCAACAATATATTTACTTAAAATGATTATATTATGATACTTCACAAACAAAATCAATAATAATAAAAATATATAGATAATTCAAAATTAATACATGAGGTGTTTTTTTTTTCTTGTACTCATACAACTTTGAAACTACTTTCCATTCATTTAAGAATATACTGAGACAAAAAAACATTGATTATATATATTGGTATTATTGGGATGTCATTTGATGATTCTGATTGCCTTCCACAGTCGAAAGCCAAAAACAAGAAAAGAGAAAGTTATTAGCATAAAGAAAGAGCAATTAATGTATGTTCTTTTAGTTAGTTGCTTAGAGCACAAGTAATAAATGACTTAATTAGCATAATAATATACATGATAAATTGAATAATTATTGTTCTAGAATCTAACAGCATTTATCCCTCTGAAACAATTACGGCCGAAGGTAACGAATGCTGGAAACAATCAAACATTTGCATGGGATGATGATCAACATCGGTGGTTGCCTGTAAGGTATATTGGGAACAAAAGGTACATACATACATAAAAATATAAATTGACCTAATCTTTTTAGAGTTAAGAGAATTTGTATTTTCAGGGAAATCACCACCTTTACAAAGGACCAATCATCAGGGAATAATTGCTGGGAAAAGCAATAAAAGGTATATTATTAGATGAGCACAAACATATTTTATATTTAATTTCTCGACTTTATAGGGTTCATGGGCTAATTTGGCTATATGTCTCCCTCATGCTTGTTCGAAAGAGTTTGAGAAAAAATGAAAAAAAGTAGGAAGTGTATGAGTGGAAAAGAATCTGGTTTTAGGTGGTGAGAGGGAATGGATGTTGACCTACGAAGGAAGGAAGGAGAAAAGACGAAAGAAATCCATGTCATATAGAAAGTGGGTGTGTTTGTGGAATATTATTGTAATGTTTTTGTTGAAATGGTATGAGCACAAGTTTAGGGTGTGATGTGTAAAACAATTAGTGACACTTGGTGTTGTTGTAAAAAAGAAGAGCTTTAATTTTAGATCTTTCTCTTTTGCCATCTTTAAGAAGAAAGGAAAAGGAAGAAAAGAAAGAAAGAATTGTCTCATCTAAGTGATAAACGAATGCATGACTTTATCCCATTAAGTACATGCAGTTCTGTAGAAGCCCCCACCACACAACCAATCACATTACACCGGCGGTTAGACAAGGGAAAGAGAGTGGAGTGCGACTCACTCATTTCTCCTTTCCTAAATTTTTACACAATATTAATTTTCATTTTCAAACTTTATAAATAAATACATTTAGTCTTTTTAAATCAATAATAATGTATAATTTTTCATATTAATTACTATTTTAAATTATATGAGATGAATATAAATGAAAGTAAAATAATTATAAGATGTTCAAAAAGATGGTACAAATATATGAGAATATAAAAAGATGGAAAAACGAGTAATTTATGTAATTTAGTGATCTGAAATAAATACGTGAAACTTTTATTACAATTCATGTTTAAAATTTGTTATTTGTGACTATTTGCAAAAATGGAAAAAAGAAGAGTGAAAGGATTGCTCCCCGAAATAATGTGTGTAGAAAGACAATGTCGAAAGCACTTTTGCCAATAATCTATTATAATTAAACACACAATTATGGATGGGTACAGTACATATATGTATTAATTATGCCTTTCATTTATATTTGTGAAATTTAAATTTAAGTGCTAAATTCATTTTCATACATTTAAAAAAAAATAATTCACCTTTACCTTTTATATTTGTATGAAAAAAATTTGAAACTCACTTTAAATTCATTATTTATATACTTATATATATATATATATATATATATATATATACACGTTTAATTAAATAATTAAATAAATTTTATTTCAATATTTTTTTGCATTGCATAAACAAATAAATTTAAAAATATTTCATGATTCAAATTTATTTTTTAATTTTCTTAATAAAATTTAGCAAAGAGTAAATTAGTAATTTCTTTTATAATACAAATATTTTTATTTAGTTATATTAACCACATATGAAAACTTTTTATTTAAATTTATTTACTTTTTTTATCCAAAAAATCTAGCTTTTCACTTTTTTTCCCCTTCCCACCTTAACCTCAATCTAGACAAGGTATAAGTGATTAAGTTCAATGATTTCACATTTCATTTAATGAATATATTTTAACTAGACTCAATAAACATATTTCAACGACAAGAAATTGAATAACTTTCTCACATTAAAAGAATTTTTTTTTTTGTATAGTTATGTTACTTTCATAAACTAAAAAATGAATCTATCCCATAGTTTTTAGGACAAATTTAGACAAAATTATCCCTTTACCCTAACAAAAATGGAAGTACCTCTTTTTTTCTATAATTTTTCATTTCTTTTTCATATCAAATAGTTTTCTTCTAATTTCTACCATTCTCAAATTTTCATTTACACCAAATAGTCATCTAATTTTTTTTACAGCTAAAAGCATGAATAAAACGGAGGAAAAATATTTCAATCAAAGTGATTTTGAATTTAAACATTTCCATATAATATATTCAATGTAGTAAATGCATGTTTATATCAGTGTACATTCAATAATAATGGTTCATTTAAAAGCAAAACAACACATACATATTACATATATATTTTTCTAAGTGAAATTATCAGTATGATTGGGAATGTTTTCTAAACACATTACAAATATATAATCTTTTACAGTTCAATCAAAGTGAAAGTGAAACTGATGAATTTGATCAAAGAATTAAATAGTTCTAACTTGTATGAGCTATTTTATGAGTTTGAAACTCCAGAAGCTTGGAGAAACTGACAGACAGAACTCACAAGGTTGGTGAATTTGCTAGGACAAAGTTTGTGGTACCACACTTCCACATGATGAGTTACTGAATACAAGTATTTACAAGTAGGGACAGTGATAAAGCAAGCCAAACACACTTATCAATCAGGTTTCTTCCCAGAGAAGGAGAAAAGAAAGATAGAGACACCCCATGAAAGATAAAATGTTGCAAGGATGAGCACACATGAGAAAAAGACTGGACCCTCTTCTTGTGGAAACTTATATATTACTTTGACAACAAAGCTTTCATCTTTCTTCACTGTGTGAACTTTTCCATATACTATTCTTTTTGTCCATTCAATTCCAATGAAAGCAGAGGTAATTAAAAGTCATAACACTACCCGGTTTTCATACACAGAATTCTCTATGTATGTCTATAATATTATATATATATATATCGTATGGACACATGCACACAATTTTTATATTCCTCAGCTTTGGCTGTACCAAGTTTTGTTCCTTGAACTGAGTTTCTGATGAATGAGAGGCTTTCAGTTTCAGCTTCAGAGAAGGAGAGAATGTTTTAAGTAGCTTTGCATGGCGGGCCAAAGATTAGGAGAAACGGGTCTGTCTGAGTCAGGACCTTCAAGTCATCATGTCCCTTATGGAGTTCTTCATGGGATTAATACCTCAGCATCAGGCCTAATGTATTGTTCTTTAAATTGTTTCTCCATATCTCAGTTTTCAGTTTATCAACACTCAGAAAAAATTTCTCAGTTTTCTTACATGGAACTGCTGTTGTATGGTGTTTCTTCAGTTTTATATATATGGCTTGTTTTGATTTCTTTTTTTCTTACTTACCCTTTGTTTCTTAGGAATCAAGGGTCTGGTTTTGATTTTGGAGAGCTGGAAGAGGCTTTTGCTCCATTGCAAGGCATCAAGATAAGAAGTGATGAAGCCAAATCATGTATGTTTCATTGTTTTTGTTCTTCTCCTTTTGATGAGCATAGGTAATGAGCAACTCTGCAAAAGTGTAGAGAAGAAAGAAGTGGGAGGAGGAGGAGGAGGAAGGAGGTTTGAATATGCCTAAAGAGCTAAGTGGGAGGTTACAATTTCCCATACCCGAAAATGATAATAAACTTGGATGGCATAATCTTTGAAACTTGCATGATGTTCTGACTCCATCATGACTATTGAAAAGGAGGATTAGGTTCCTCCACCTTTTCGTATGATTGATGCTCATAAAGCCTTTATTTTTGGTGATCCTCTGATATTTTTCTTTTTGTGATTGTAGCAGCTTTATTCACAGGCAGGCCTTCAGCCACACTGGAAATGTTCCCTTCATGGCCAATGAGATTCCACCAAACCCCAAGAGTACTACTCTCTCTCACATCTCCATCTTTGACCAATTCATATCCAAAGATGCTCACAACAAAAACAGATTCAACAGTATCCCAGTTTTCTTTTTAGAATTTGAGTAGGAAATTTGGTTAATTAAGAACTGACCAATGAAACAAAGAGATTGACTAGTATACTGTTGGTGTTGAACATTTTGAATAAAAATTTGTGGTGGATTTCCACAGGGAGGTTCAAAGTCAGGAGGGGAAAGCACTGATTCAGGATCAGGAGTGAACACTCTTTCAAGCAAAAATGAGCTCCAATTTGAAACAGAATCTCCCATAAGCATAAAAGCATCTTCTTCAGATCATCAACAGGCTTTTGATCAGCTTCATCAACAACAACAACAGGAGACAGCAACTGATGGCTCAAGGGCAGGGACATCACAGACTCAATCAGCAGCCAAATCACAACAAGAAAAGGTTCTTAAAACAACAATTGTTGCCACTGTTAATCTCTCAGTTTCTCTCTTTCCATGTCCCCAAAACACTGGGAAAGTTGACCTCTTTAAAGGCAATTATTATTACCCTTATGGTTCGTCTTTCTCTCTCCCTCTTTGTTCACATATCTTCTCAGCACAGATCCCAACAGCCCTCAGAAAATCAAAGAGACACAGAGTTTCTCTGATTCCTGAACGATTTTCTGATGAATGTCTGACATGAAAGTGAGAGAGAGAGAGGGAAAGATGAACGTGACAAACAAAAAAACAAAGTGAGAATCTTTTCAGTACTTATCAATCACTGTTTCTCTTTTAAACAGTGACCCACTCCCACTTCACTGGTCACCCTTAGACAAAACTTGTGCTTTCTCCCAATTTAATTGTGGTGTTACAAATCTAATTCTAAAACCACACTATACGCCTACACAATGGCAGATAAAGATGCTTTTTGCTACCCTTATCATGTTCATGATTGCACACCACCACAAGAGAAATTGCCTAATAAAGGGCCTTTTCATTCAGAAATGCCTCCCAAAAATTCTGTGAGAAAATCACATTCATTGATTTCCTCTTGTATTCTTGTTTTAAAGCATGACATCTCTTTGAGCTTTGGTTTAGCCAACCTCAAAGCTAGGATGAATTTGAGAAACGTTGACCAATTTTCTTCATTTAGTAGCTAGAAATCTACAATTTTTCTGGTTTTTAAGTCCCTCTAAGCTAAGTGATTTAATTTATTATTCCAGTTCATCTTTTTATGTACTTCTCACCTTTCAAATCCCTTAATTCTTTTTCTTTTGGGGTTCTTTTTATTCAGAGGAAAGGAGCTGGTTCCACATCAGAGAAGCCACTTGATGCAAAGGTTTGAATATGACATACAATCACACACACACATTTATATACAGTATTAATATATTTTATATTTCAAGTTTGGTTATTTTCTGGATTTTTCACATGGGATTTGTGTCAAGATTTTCTTTTTTGATTTGGATTCAGACACTGAGACGTTTAGCTCAAAACAGAGAAGCTGCAAGGAAAAGCCGTCTCAGGAAAAAGGTGTGTCCCATCAATTGATAAAAACAGAAACAGAAGAATATCATATATTATAGTAAACAAAATGTAACCACAGAGACATTGTGTAAATGTGCTGTTCCATTGCAATTAGGCTTATGTGCAGCAGCTAGAGTCAAGTAGATTAAAGCTCACACACCTTGAACAAGACCTTCAAAGAGCTCGCTCTCAGGTTCTTTTCTCTCTCATACACACAATATTGCATAATTTTCTTAATTATTTATTGACTTCTGCTGATGATTATTATTTATGATATTAGGGAGTGTTTATGGGTTGTGGTGGTGCTGGTGGAAGTATATTAAGTTCTGGTGAGTTTAGCTGTTTTTATTTTCTGTTGGTTTTTTAAATGCAATTTCATTTTCTAATGCCTCAAATATGATCAAAGATAGAAAAGGTTATTATGTCATAATTTTCTGACACATGTATGATTATGGAGCTAGGAAGAACTGGTATAATGAGTACCTCAAAGATTTTGTTGGCCTGATCTTTTGACCCCTTTTTACAGTTTGGAAAGGGGAATGAGACAAAGAATTAAGAGACTCAGTAGGGAGCAATTGCTATATTTACACGTAACTTCTTTTTGTGCCCTTTGAAGCCAAAAACAAAAGTCAAATTTTGATTTTGAAATGGACTTTCAAAATCTAGAATCAGGTGGACAAGTCTCAGAGTTTGACCAAAATCTGTGGCCTAATTCACGTTTGAATTCTCATTATAAAACATAAAAAATACTTATAAAATAAAAACAGTGGATCATTATTCTAAGAAGATCGTACTGTTACACATTAAAAACTGTGCTGTCCTTTCTAAACATGCATGTAAAGCCTAGTTTAACTTTTCAGCGAATTATTGATCCATGATAACTGCTTTTTTCTGCTTTTAGTAAAAGAGCATGGTGTTCAGATAAAAAACAAAACAAAACAAATTTGAACATAGAATAATAATATCTCTTTAGGTAATGCAGTTAAGAATGATGAGTAATCCATTGATTTTCTATTCAGAAGATGAATGCGCTATGCTGTTTCATTACAAACCACATTTGCACTACTCATCAAACAACCTACATTTAAATTTTAATACAAAGTAATCATTTCTTAAATTATATTCACCAAATATTTCGTACATAAAACCAATATCATACGAAGAATAATTTGTTAAAAGTACTTAATCAGTTTCCAACTCTTAACAAGACTATACTCAACACCAAAACATAGTATCAAAATTATGCTAATATAAATGTTATTGATATAAGAAAATGGAGCTTTAAAATTTTTTTGCTGTTGCAGGAGCTGCAATGTTTGACCTGGAGTATGCAAGATGGTTAGAAGATGACCACCGGCACATGGCGGAGCTCCGGACCGGGCTGCAGGCACCACTGTCCGACGGCGAGCTGAGGGTGATTGTGGATGGATATCTGTCTCATTATGATGAGGTTTTCAGGCTGAAGGGAGTGGCTGCTAAAACAGATGTGTTTCATCTCATCAATGGCATGTGGACTTCACCAGCTGAGAGATGCTTCCTCTGGATAGGTGGTTTCAAACCATCAGAACTCATCACAGTATGTATTACCTATGCACTCTCTTTTCTCCCTTTAACATCTTCATCTTCCTCAATCAATGTTATGATAAATTTAGTTAACTATAGTATATGTATATATGTATCAGAGCTGTTCATTTTTTCAACATGAACACAGTCTAGAGAGTTCAGTATAAGAATAATAAAGATGTAGTATAAGAACTGTTTTCTCATACAAGTTTTGTTTTTCTTAAAGACCCTCATAAAAACAACCCTATTTTCTTGGTAAAAATGTTATCTTTTTTTACGTATGAAGAAAAAGAAATGAATGAAGTTATGTGTGTTATTTTGGTCAGATGTTGATACAACAGTTGGAGCCCCTAGCTGAGCAGCAAATTATGGGCATATATGCTCTCCGTCATTCTTCAGTGCAAGCAGAAGACGCTCTCACTCAAGGTCTTGAACAGCTTCAGCAGTCTCTCGTTGACACCATCGCCGGTGGCTCCGTCACCGATGGCGTGCAACAGATGGTGGCCGCCATGGGCAAGCTTGCCAACCTTGAAGGATTTGTTGGCCAGGTAAATTATAGTACAGTATACACAAATATACATACATATATATACATACATATACATACATACATATAAATATATATTATATATGCAGATGTTAGAAAAGAACAGAAAAGGGGTAACTTTGTAAGCAAAGATGTCATATTATTGAATTGATTGATAAATCACATTATATTATATATATAGCTAGGGCTATGTTTTTCTTATGTCTTAGGGCTAAAGTAATACTTTAATTTTTATGCACTCAATTTGGTGGGAGGTTGACGTAAAGCCTTCAGGTGACATCTGTGTCAAAATTATTTGCATGCAAAAGTTTCCATTTAACAGTAGATAGGAGAGAGAGAGAGAGAGAGAGAGAGAGAGAGAGAGAGAGAGAGACTTCTGCAGACATTCATGTCAAAGTTAAGTTTGAATTCGTAGGTAACTTGTTCATCCCTGGATTTCTAGCTTTCAAACAGCAATTGGTTTAAGAAAGTTGGCGTGTTTGAAATTACTGGTGGAACATGTCTAAGGACCACACACGTATTAATTAATTTCAAAATCTGGTTTTAAGATAATGATATGTATATATGAAGTGGTTCTAGCAATGGTTGATGAAATGTTATTTTCTGATCCATTTTGTTTCTTTTGCTCATTCATTGTTATCCATCCTCTCTTTTGCATGTTTTGCGCCGCAATGCTTCCTCCTCATATAAAAGAAAACTTGAGCTTATATCTTAGGTCACACCTTCATCTCACTTCAACTTGATTTAACATGCCAGTAATTTACTCTCTCCTTTTTTTCTTTTTACCTTTTCTTATACTTGTAAAATATGCAGAAAGTCAAAGAATAACAAGCTTGAAATATACTCTTTATTTTATGAGTAACACTCCTTATATATATATATATATATATATATATATATATATATATATATATATATATATATATATATATATATATATATATATATATATATATATATATATAATGAACCACTTGTCAAATTATAGACACTACCTTTAGTTCTTTGATAAGCATCATGGAAACGTAGACTCGATTGTCTCAAGCTACAATCCTCCTATAGAACTTATTTCAATATGATTAAATAACTTAATAATTTCCCATAATTAATTGGGTTGACTTAACTCACCCACTACATGCTAATTAGGCATTAGACATGTATTTATATATTAATACAGATAATTAATTGTTTTTTGGGTATTTTAGTTTATAACCTGATCATCATTTTGGTTCTAAATATTTTAAGGTGCATGCATGGTCATCAGATGTTTGATTTGATGTAGTTTTTTCATCTCAAAATGTTTCAATCAGAAGTTGGTTGTGGACAGTGACAGATTGATGTTTATACATAAACCCTAGGTAGACCTATAACCATGAGTATTTTAAAAACCAAATTGACAAGTGATTCCTAATTGATTATATTAAATTCCAGTGTCATAAAACAAAAATGAGAATACACTATTTTAATTATACTTGTATTAATTAGAATCAGTCTAAATAGTTCATAGATAAGACAAGTTCATACCCTTTGAAAGCAAAGTGCTGTTGTCCGTTAGCTAGGGACCCATCTCATGGGGTAGTTGGGTTTTGATTATACTATATAGTTTATCGGATAGATATATAATTGATTAATTAAAATGACTTGATTAAACACCATACTTAATTTTCCTTTGACTCCATTGTTTCAGTTCTCACCCATTATTTTAATCAAAATTTGGTGTTTATGAACTGAAGGCTGATAATCTGAGACAACAAACCCTTCATCAGTTATGTCGATTACTGACAGTTCGACAAGCTGCAAGATGTTTTGTTGTGATTGGAGAGTATTATGGTCGTTTAAGAGCCCTAAGTTCTCTTTGGGCATCAAGACCTAGAGAGTAAGATTTACACACCATATCTTATCATATTTTAACCATTTATATTTACTGTGCACCATTGAAAAACAAGATTAAATTATCATCAAAAAAGAGAAAAAAAAAAGTGACACACCCTTTTTGATTTGGTTGAAACAGG
The DNA here is from genome assembly GCF_029865625.1 of Vigna umbellata. Taxonomy (NCBI): domain Eukaryota; kingdom Viridiplantae; phylum Streptophyta; class Magnoliopsida; order Fabales; family Fabaceae; genus Vigna; species Vigna umbellata. The sequence goes on from NC_142167.1 coordinate 14,440,047, forward strand.
AGCATGATCAGTGATGATAACTCATGCCAAACAACCACAGAACTGCAGATGGTTCAACCTTCTCAGAATCATTTCTCCAATTTCTGAAAGATAATGTAATTGAAACCTGACAAGTGGATTTCTTTGAGCTGCTTTAGTAGGAAAGGAAAGGGTGTCACCACCATCATGATGAAGAATTAATTATAATATATTTTTTCTCTTTTCAACCTTCTGCTGTGTCTCTATATGTTTTGCTGTAATTAAATGGAATCTGAGTTTTAAGTGAATGATGAGGAGGCTTCTACTTTAGCTAAAAGAGCATATATAGAAGTTTAATCATTAAATTTCATGACATAAATCTGCATAAAACGGATGCTACTTTTAATTTTCTTTCATCACACACACCATATTTTAAATTAATTAATGACTTTAGAACTTAGTAGTGGTTTTGGTTGCAAGTGGAGAATCCTAAATATATGATATTTAATGTAGAGGGGACAAATTATAAAAGAATAGGTTATTTATATTAATATAAAAATTAAGAAGGTTGTTGTCTGGTTTTGGTGGTTATTGCATAATTTGCATAGGATGTGTCTCTTCGTTTATTTGAAGCGGTTTGGTTACATACAATACAAAATACAAATAAAATAACACTTATATGTTAGTTTATTTTAGAAGAAAAAGAAAAGGAATAAAACTTTTGCTAAGATTATAATAATAAGGATTTCACCGATAGAATCGTAAGAAAAATATTTTTTTTATTCGTTAAAGAATAACTGGTTAAAAACTAGTTATAAATAATATTATTGTGTCTTGTGATATTTATAATAAAATTGAGGGTTTTTTTTTTTTTTCATAACAGAAGAGTGTGAGAAGTGTTTAATAAAGTTACTCTCTTAAATCGTACTCAAACTATGTTAAGAAGTGTTTGAGTTGAGAAAAATATTTTTTGATGGCAATAGATCTTTATGTAAGAATAAATATTTTTAACACAATTATTTTTGTTTGGTATATAAATGATGATATAAAAGGTAAACATTTTCACTAGATTTAGAATTGACTTCAATATAATATTAGAATGTAGATTAAATCTAATTTAAACTTATAAAATTATTTTGAAATATAAAATCTATATTTATATAGTCTATATAAAATCTTTAGTAAAGTCGCAAAAGAGAAAGATGAAATAATAAATTCAACAAAATTTCACACTACTATCTTTCATTTTCTTGATCTATGTCCAATAATAAATTCAACAAAATTACAGTATTATTGTATATTTGCATCACTTAAATAATATAATATTATACTATTTTCTTTAATTTTTAATTAAAAAAATAAAGTAGTAGACCAACTTGTGTCGTCCTTTCTTTCTTAACTCATTTATTTGGCAGATTAGATGGAAAGAACAAAAAGGGACTGATAAATTGAAAAAACCAACTCATTTTTTTTTCAAATTTTAACGGATTGACAATCTGTTTTTGCAGGTGAAGTACCACTTTAGCATCTTTAGAGAATTCACATTTTTCAAAATACTCCCAAATACATTTAGGTTGTACGAGTTCTCCGTTAAAGACAAACACATTCAATCATTACAAATTAGGAGGGTTGTAATATTTCCAACATTTTTCAACTTTTAATATCCATCTGTACATGAAAACCATCAAATTTTAGAAAATTAATTGTAATGTTCATGATCTGTTGGAAAGTTGAAATATTGTTTCCTAATGGATTTGTGTGTTTAGGTAATGTGATTTTTTACTAATTAAAACTAAGAATGCAAACACAATTTCGAACAAATTGTGCAAATGGTCACAATTTTAAATTCAAAATCTACTAAATTTAACTTATATTACTCAATTGGGGAGAAAGGTATATATATATATATATATATATATATATATATATATATATATATATATATATATATATATATATATATATATATATATATATATATATATACACACGCGCGTACGCCTGTTTTTCAGTTGATACATTTTAGCCATGTGTACCGGATTTTAGTAGATTTAAATATCCTTATATATCATGATTCTAAGTTTTAAGGTTAAGGGTATTTTAATAATTTTCATTCTCAAAACTTAAAAATAAAAAAAGAAACTCCCAAACCCTTACTCACCTCTCTCATTCCTCTCAATCATTTCTCTTTCATCTCTCTCACTCCAACCTTTTCTTTGTCATCCCTAAAGAGTTGAGTCGTTGACATATTCACCTTCAGACAAAGGTTCATTCAAGATCTCTTCAATTTCACCATCTTCACTAATTTCTCTAATTTCATCATTTGCATATGTTGAATCATCATCTCTAAAAAAATCCTCCAGGCTAATTACCAATTCTTTGGGATGTCATTATGTTTGTGAAAATTATATAAAATTATATACGACAAAAATTATAAAATGAAAACTCATTATAAAGTCATTTTTTGTAAGAAATTGTTTAACGAGTGTTTCTGATTTTTTTCAGGCCAATTACCAATTCCTCTGATGTTGTGAAAATTAGATAAAATTAGATAAGACAAAAATTATAAAATAAAAACTCATTATAAAATCATTTTTTGTAAGAAATTGTTTAACTGCAAGTATTTCTGATTTTTTCCAGGTCAATTACCAATTCCTTTATGCTTGTGAAAATTGGATAAAATTAGATGAGACAAAAATTATAAGATCAAAACTCATTATAAAATCATTTTTTTGTAAGATTACGACAAGTGTTTCTGATTTTTTCAATTGGGGTTACAGTAGGGTGTTTCTGATTTTTTCAATTGGGACTACAGTAGGGATGACAGAGAGAGAAAGATGAAAGAGAAAAGGGTTGAGAGGAATGAGAGATGTGAGTAAGGGTTTGGGGGGTTCTTTTTTTTTTAGTTTTGAGAATGAAAATTATTAAAATACCCTTAACTTGAAAAACAGGCGTACGCGCGTTAGCAAACCTCATACCACAAGCTCTCTAGTTCTAATTTTTTAGATATAAGTTTTAAATCTCAATGTAAAAATAATAATTACTTAATTAATTTTATACAATTTGCTTTAAAAATAGGTGTTTAATTAACTAAGATAATGATATATGTCTAAAATAAAAAACCTCTTAAGTTGTTCAAACTTTAATTAAGTTATAAAGTATTTTATAATGTTTAGACATAACTAAAATAAAGCATAGAATATCAATCATGCAACATTAATAAAGAAAGAACATAATAGTTATGAAAAAGATTTATATTATAAAAATAAAACTACCTCAAGAGAAGATTCATTATTACATTCAACCTCAAAAAATGAGAGAATTTGTTATTCCTAAACATATGGAGAGAAAAAATGGCTAGAGTCATGAGACTCAAGGTAAAGTAGTTATGGAGCTCCTCCTGAGTTTTTTTTTTCCTTTTTTTTCTTCATCTTTAGCTTGGTTTCCCTCCAAAAAAAAGCTTTTTTTCCTCATAATTTGACTTTTACGCACTTTTTTTTGTCAAAAATAATTTTCTTAATTCACTAATTCTTCGTATAGACAAATAGTGTTGGAAGTCTCACATAAACTAGAGATAATGCCAAATTATAATATATAAGTAAGATGCAAATCTCATCTTATAAGTCAGTTTTGTGAGATTGAGTTAGACTTAAAGCCCATTTCATATACGGTATCAGAGCCGTGGTTAGAACATATCCTAACGAGTTCTAAGTGGACATTTTATTCTTCTATTCCATCCGCTAGGTTTTGTGGAATTGATTTAAGCTTAAAATCCACCTTCTAATAAATAGATTGATTCTCGCTCGATGAATACTAAACTAATTGAGCGAGTACATGAAACACTTCTCATTAGACAAAAGAAATACTAACATTATTAAATACTAGACTAGTTGGACGAGAAGATTCGAAAAAAACTTTATTAAATCTTCCTAAAATTTTCACATTTTCTATAAAAGAATTCAACAACAAAAAGGTAATCAATTCATCTTTAAAAAATAGTTTAAACTTAAGTCTAACCATTACCTTTAACCTAAAATGGTGAATTATGTGGACTCATTGAACTAGAATTTGAGTTCAAATCTATAAGAGAATAAGTAATAATAGCATGTTGAACAACAAAATCGATTTCTCAAATCTAGTTGTATATTATGAATCACTTTTCTCAAATATGTCCCATATTTTTTTCACATTATCTCCTTGCTCAAAATGTAATATTCATCTTATAAACTCTTAATTTGGTAAGAGTTCTGAGAGCATTCCAAAAGTCTGTGATGGTGAATGAAATGCATGAGAAATGCAGAGAAGTAAATAGGAGTTAGTAATGTTGTATCATTAAGTTGCATTGTAGACAAAAACTTTGCCTTCTGACACAGTTGTTCCCAATGTTAGAGTCTGAAAATTAATTAGCAGAAACAAGTAAGTCAATGCTTGAGCTAGTTATTGGTGGAAGTTTTCACATGCGTGCATTTTAGACCTTTTGATTAGTCAATCCTCAAAGGATGAGTGCTGGTGTACGTGTGAATGGAAAGGGACTACACATAACACATTAATTACATATGCATGCTAAGTACTTCATGCACCACTGTTACTGCACATGCCTGTGAACTTAGAACAATCACTCCTCTTTATGCATTAACCTGAATTCTGTTCATCATTTATTCCTCCACTTCTTAAAATATTCTTATTACTATATTCAATAGTCTTATATTATCAGTAGAGACTTAAAACAGATTAAATATAATTCTTTTTTATTATTTCAATCGTTTTTTAAGTTTTATCTTACTCAATACTCTCATATAAATTTAGAAATCAAAATCTAAAATAGTTTAAATACTTTTTTTATTTTTTAATATATAGAATGAAAAGTTATTGACTTTGAGTATCAAAACATTACTTAGAATATAAAATAAGGTCTTATACTAATTTTGTTTTATATATTTGTAACAATTATTTAATATTTTTCTTCATTTTAGTTTTGATTGAATGTGATCTGTACATTTTACTGTAAAGTTTGAATGTAATATCTTTCGTTCATAAAGAGATAACCTAAAAGTTCAGCTTCACTGACATTTGGTTCTACTGGAATACGCAGATGGTACATGATGGAGGTTGACAACGCGAACAAGAAATTTCTAGAAAATATAATGATTACATTAAATTAAAAATAAATTGTGAAAAAATATTAAATAATTACCATAAATATTTTTAAGATAAAAAGATATTATTAAACGATAAAGCAATTAGTGTTGTTGTAAGACATAACTAGTACTATGTTGTTGCACTACAAACAGTTAAACCTACTTTAACCTAAAAGGATTTGATTTATTAGTGGATGACCAGATGGATATATACAAGTAAAAGAAAAAAGTTCTGATTGCTCTATTGTAATCGATTTTTTTTAAGAAAAATAATAATACATCTGTTTTGAATATTTTAAAAAAAATTATCGTACATCATTTTAGTCGCTTCAAACATGATTGTTTTTCATAAATTATACTTAAGCTCAAATCAAAGTTGCATAGTCAAGAAGTACTCAATAATGTTTGAATGTTATATATTAATATTTTATTTGTATTTATTTTATTTGAAGTTGTTAATTATAAACATTTATTAGAACAAGAAAAATCTTTAATTAAGAATGTTAATGACAAAATTTCAGTATATTTTATTACTAATTAAAATGTATTGCAATGTGGAGGTCATGTCAATGCTCAAGTTTTGTGTCTCTTGAAGTCAAAAGTTAATTAAGGAATAGAATGAATGCATCTCTTGAAGTGATAGGCTGAGGGTCTTCATAACCTTGTTCTTATAATTATTTTTTGTATATTTTTCAAAATTTTAATATTTTTATTCAACTAAATAAAAAATACTTAAAATAATTCATTGATTCATCAAAGAAAAGTGTCTTAATCTGACTTGGGTTTTCAGAATAAATCTTATCTTGTCCATTTATGCATTGTATAATGTTATACTTTTTTGTAAACCATATCGTATTGATTTAGCATTTAGCATTTAGCAGGCTCTTATATTCGATCATTAAGAATTTGAAGGAACCTCCAAATAGGAATTGGTTGACATGTTCTAAGAAGAGTGGTTATAATATAATTTTATTCTGAGAATTTATTTTTTATTTTTGTAGTTGTAATAGTTTTGGTGTGTGGATTTGTCTACTACTTTTGAATGAATAATGAGCAAATGGAGTTAAAGTATTTGGAAAGATAGCAATATGGGTCATTATCGGCGTGCTTATATATTAACCGTCCAATCTTGAAGAGATTTTAGAGGACAACTTTATTTTTTGTTCGTAGTTTAATTAATGCATACGTCTCTTTAGATTAGGTACCATTTTATCATTTATAGCAAAGTAATGTTTCTTTTGTCTTTTCTTATAGTGTATCAGATTGAAAGTGGGGACCTGCATTAAAGTATTGAAATGAAGGAAAATGGTTCAATATAAAATGCAAGATTTATTGTTACCAGGTTATCTGATTCTTGCTGTGAAAGGTGCAAGAAACAAATAAACTAACAGTGAATCATATAATGATAAATGGTGCAGTCAATCCTTAGCTAAGAAGTCAGAATTGGCCTAGTATTGTGGCATTTTGTCATGAGAAGTTTTCTGGAGTTTATTATTATAAATATGAAATAATTTCTTGATTGAAACAAATAGTCAATGCCCAGTTGAAAATGAATCTCAAGCATAATTGTTTGCTTCATAATTGAAAGAGTAAAAGAAAGCTTACATGATTGAATGATGAATGTTAATTGAGAGAAAAGCAGCAGAAAATAAGGAGACTGATATTAGGTAGCTGAAGATGGAACTAATTTATATGTTAAATCCCAGAAAACCTATATTAAAATATCATTCTCCATTATTCAGGAGAAATCAATCAATAATGTGCTAGTCACGTTCTACAAGGACAAAATACATTATACACTGTAACTTAGCCGAAGCTCACAGCTTGAGAAATGAAAACCCTATTTCTGAAGTCACAGCTGAAGTGAATGGCAAAGCGCTAAAAATTAATCTTCTATATAGATAGCAATTTCTGAGACAATGACTAGAAACCCAGAAAAACTAGTTAGATTCATGAGAGAAGTGATCTAAAAACGCAATTTCATGAAATCCATGTTTGAAGCTTCCTCTATACAACTTTCAGAAAAAAATATGGAATTACAATAGCAAGTTTCTTCACGTCTCCCGTTTACTCTAAAAATGTGTCAAAATTCGTAATCCCAATCACCAGAGAAACTCAAGCACCATCAGGATCTTGATGCCGACAAGGTTTCAGTGAATACATACAAACTCTCCTTCAGACATAATACGTGTAACGGGTAGAGTGTAAGCTATATTCCTTCACATTAGCATATTTAAGTCTGATAGGTCGTCCATTGGAATTTCAAGGCCAATAGAATCATGGTCTTGCAAGCCATCTTCGTCAAAGTTCAACCAAGAACTAAGATCGTGTGCGCCACCAAATTCTTCTATCGAACTTAAATCAGGTAGTGGTAAATTCCCAAATTCATTGGATTCCTTTATTTGAGAATTGTCCACAGCAGATAATGTAGTCCCATCTTTGCTACCATTTTTTATTGTATCATTAGCTGGTAAACGAACAGAATCCTTTGCTTCCATAAACCTATCATGTCCACTAGCACTAATCTTTTGCTTCTTAGCTTTCGGTTTGTTCTCATTTTGACTACTGTCCAGTGACATCCGTCCAGCTCTACCAATAGGGTTTTGCCTGCTCTGGTCCCGGCTTTGATTCCTGTCTCTCTCACTTCTCTTTCCCTTGACTCCACCATGAACTGCACCATCAAGATTTGATGCTCTTGAGGAAGAACCACTGACACCACCATTGACCAGCATTTCCCTCTTCTTTTCTTTGATAAACACGGACCCATTCTTGGATGATGCTTGTTCAGATGACTGAATTGAACCTTGAAAAGAATCAACCAATCCCCTGTCTGCATAATCTCTACTGCAATCATATTTCTCGGAAGCACTAGAAATTGCACCTGTAGCAATAGACACAACAAAAATTAAGAGGAAAAAATCAAGTCAACTAATCAACACAGACAAATCTCTAACAGTCAATGAAACAGTACTTGCACAAAGGAAGAAACAGGGTGATTGCTTATCAATGTTTTTTAAGGCTGTATACTAAAAAGAGTAACAACAAATCCCATTCAAATACAAAGGCATAATTTTGGAATACCTGATTTTCTGGCTTCAATTTGATGGGAAATTTTGTTACATGTATTACTGGCTGTGCCAGAGACCATACAATCTGCAGGTTGAGTATCATTCTCACGTGAAGGTGGGGCAAACATTATATTTTGTAGGGTAGGTTCACTAAAGCAGTTAATCCCAGACTCTTCGTATCTTTTACATCTTCCAAGAGTACGCTTAATAAAACCCAAAGCAACTTGCTTAGACACCTTGTGAACTGCACCTTTTGAATTTTTGCTTCCACGGCTTGCCTGCAAACATTTTAAAGTGATGAACTGATTATTACAGCTAATTAAAGGACTCCACTCATTCATTAACAAAATATTCCCAACCAATTACCAATGATCTTTGAATTCTAACCTACATTACCCACAATTCAATAAACTGATTGTCTAGAAAAGACTACAATATATATATGGAGAAAATGTCTACTTGTGACACTCGTAAATTTTCACGCAGAAGATCATCACCATTATCATAGAAACTAGAAAGAACTTTGCGTGGAAACAATGCAGAAATGGAATGGGGGAGGGAGAAACTATGAATCACTCCCATGTATGACTCAAAAAGATAACCAACAACACAAATTAAAAGACAGCTATCTAAAGAAGTAGAAATCCAAGTTCCCAACACAGCAGCAAACAACACAGCATGTCTCGCAAATTCTAAACCCCGAGCAAAAAAAGAAAAGAACTTATCTGAATCAGTAGGAATCCACTCTCTACACTGAAACCAAATCTAACAAGGACCGATTTGGTGTTTCAGCATGTAGGTTTTACAAAGCCAGCCTGAGCTTCCTACAGTTAGAATATAGAAGCCAACTCTGCAAAGCAACCATATATGTTGCTCTGCATGACTGTATGGCAGGTACAAGGCCAAATCACTGTTATGCTCTGCCTGGTTATCAGAGCCGGAGCACATAACTGGGTTGAATTGCTTACTGATTCATAAATGTATCTAATTATGATACCAGCAACGACCCCAAGCAGATTAAACTATCTAAACTTGGTCCTGGAAAACCACTTTTTTAGTTGGGGACTGATGTTATTCATGCAATCGAAGGTGAAGAAAAACTGTTGTACCAAATTGCAAGAGGGACCCAAGGTGGAGGAAAGTTGTGCACTGTGTGTGACCGAAAGTTTTTGTTTGATTTAGCATGAAGGCTAAGATACTTGCTCACTCTAGCTTTTGAGGTATCGCACAAGGTGTTTAAGCAAAATGTAAAAAATGCAGTAACAAGAATTGAACCCATTGTGCGGTATCACCAGATCACCAAGTTTTCTTTTAACAAGTATATGCAAAAAAAAAAAACATATTCAGACATTTAAAACTTTATTTTACTTCCACTGATTCAAATAGTTCAATTAGTAACTATGGTTCAACCGGTACCCAATGCCTAGTTCTGATAAAATTGGTCCGAACTAGTGTAATTGTTTATTATATTATAAAGTACAAGATTTTATGACTAGTGGGATATTTATTACAAATCTTGTAAATCTTAAATAAAATCAAGTATAAAATGGTTAAGGAGATTTGTAAATCATATCTTAATAAAATACAATAAAAGGTTAATAGAGGAATATTTTGTACCAATCTCTTTCTGTAAGCCGTTTCAGTAAGATGGTCAAATGCAGATTGTTCAATCTTCCTGCACATTAAGCACAAAATCATAATAAAAATCAATTACATCTTTAGCACAAATTCAAGAAATGGAAAGTCGTTACTCATGAATACAGGAAAACATAAGGAAATTAGGACAAAAGCTATAGAGATAATAAAAATAAAGATACAAAGAGGGATCAGAGGAAAAACATATTTAGCACTTACCGCCTTTCCACATCCCTCTCTTCTTGAATTGCTCTATCAATTTTGTCCAAAGTACTCTTCTTCCTTTGATTCTATTAATAAATCAAAATAAGGGATACAGATATAAGAATCGACCAAATTTAAGGTCAATGAGATAGATTTGATAAAATAATTAACGTGAAAAATTATTTCAATGTACACCTGTTCGTATAGTGCTTTCTCAAGTTTCACAATGTCTTGATTAATAATGGCTTCATCTTCCTCAGCTAAATCAGGCTGTTCAAAGCAAAGTAAGATTAAGGATTATAGACATAAATCTAGTAAGCTTCAAATAACTATGATAACTGTAATTACATATATGAAAAAAAGCCTACCAATATTTCAGGATATAAGCCAATGCTCTGCAACTCAAGCAGCAGTTTGTCATCCAGAGACATCAGGTGATACTGGCCATCAGGAGAAGGAAAGCTAGGAACACTTAACTCAGCATGCTGTAGTTGATCAAGATCATTTGAACATATTTCACTAGTGTGCGTGATATCTGAGAGGGAAAATTCTTCATCACCCTGCCAAACTCCAGTGCTTTGTAAAGAACTGGATGTGTTTGGGTATCTAAATGTGTTGGATGTGGTGCTCTTATCACAGGATAGTCTATCCAACACGCAGTTCTTCTGAATTTGAAGATCCACCTCTGATTCAACTTCAGAATCCATTCTATCCCGATCTTTGGGTTCAAAATCAATTTGATTACAAGAACCACAGTGAGAGTCATCACTGGCACATTGTCGAGATATATTCTTTGCATCAATTTGGTGATATGATTCTTCATATTCCTCTTCTTCAATTAAAGCACAAAGAAGTCTTTGAAATAGTGGGGTAACCTTGTCCGGTCTTTCCATGTCCTTCTTTCCAGCCAATGCATCAAACTTAGTTAAATCCTCGTCACATTGACTTCTCTTTCTTTCTTCTGAATCTTGAGTGGTCTTGTTATTTATAACAACACCCTGAGGAAATACAAACTTACTAGTAATCACATTCCTCCAGATGAAAATTGTGGTTTAATAGTAAAAACCTTAAATTTACAGAAGAAGATCAAGACAGAAGTCCTTCAATATTGACATAATGAAAGATATAGGCAAGTTTTTTATAATGCCAAACACTTACCAACAGATCTTGATCAATGCCAAACATATGAGATAAACTTTTATCAAATTCCACGGCAATATTGAGCTGATTAAACAACCAAAAAGCAAAAAATCAGTAAGTCGGGAATCTATTCACCAATTGGGAGTCAGATGGTAACTTCACATTTCAAGGAAAAACACAACATGCTTAAGACCCAGTTGCTACCTGTTGCTTCAAGTAAGATGCATCATCCAAGCTGATAGAAGCAAAAATAGACTCCATTTTATTCCAGAAAGGACCCGAGCAAGCAAGGTCTACAGAAAATAAGCCACCAAAGTTGTGAAATATAAAATTACAAACCAAAAAGAAAAACATTTAGAAGAAGGTAGAATGGTTAAAGAAGCATACCGCTAGCATTACGAGCTGCATTTGCAGCTTTACATAACTCTTCACGATCATCATCAGATTCACCTGGAAAATCACAGTACACTGTGTGAAAACATAATGAAAAGAAAATATATATATATATATATATATATATATATATATATATATATATAAATATTTAACTGGCTACATATTAACCTGAAAATGAAATTAAACCTTTTATTGAATACAGAAAAATAATTTAATGATAGAATAAGTTATATGTAAAATAATATATGTATAACTACAGAAAACTATGTTATTATAGCCTCTACATGCCTGAAAAGTTCAGTGTGATATGACATTTGTTAAAATATTTCAGTTTGGTAAAACCTACACACTAATATCACTACCACACATAAGCAGAGTGAAGGAATTTAGCCATCCCTATCATAGAACAAAAATTCCCAAATAAATAAGCTTCTAAATATCAACAGTACCTCCAAAATCAGCAGAACCAATGTTCAGTTGCTTCCCTACACGAGCCACAACTTTGCGCTCTTTCTGCTTTTTTGAAGGAGGGCGACCATATTTGCTGCATTTATCAAAAAGATAAAGACAGTTTTAGAAATGGAAGGAGAAAGGATGAACTAGATCTAAAATTAAAGTAAACTCACATTTTACTCTTATCATTAGGCTTCATGTCCTGTACTGGCTTCATTATTGGTCCATTTTCTGCCTTCTCCCTTCCAGAAGGGAGGCCTGACCTAACTAATGATAAATTTCTTCCATTTCTTCCATGTCTCTGCACACTATCTCCAGATTCATCCGTTGATATCTTGTTCTTCCTCATTTGAAACATTGAAGCCCCAGCCTTATCTGGTGCCATAGCAAAGTCACTGCCATTCACTCCTCCTTTCTCCTTTATTTTGTTTTCCCCAGCTCCAGATTCCTCACTTTCAGATAATCCAAATGGAGATGAAATATCATCAGGCGGTCTTTTATATTTTGGATTACTATGGTCTACACTGCTTGCCATTGGAAATCCATTGTTGCCAGCAGAAGAAGCTTTAACACTGAAATCGGAAGTCAGACAGCCTTCGGATGGGACCTGAACTTCAAGATTCCGTGAGGCAGGAGAAACTACTTTAACTCTTCGTGAGCGTGAATTTTTAGGTGGTCTCTGACCAACCCACTGGGTCATTGGATGTATAGAAGAACCTATGGATGTAAAAAGGCTTTTAATTATTTGTTATACCAATCACTAAGACTTCATATTAGAATTTGTAGGCAGTTACCAACCAGGAAAAGCTGTAGATGAAGGTTGAGTGTTTGATGATTCAAGTGCACTAACTGAACCTGTCCTTGGTGCTCGAGATACCTTGTTTTTAATTATCGTGTTAGGGCTGCTCGCCGGGTCTTCCTGAGTGCTGGCCCTATTTATAGAAACATAAAAATTTAATAAATTTGTAAATAGAAATCAAAACACATAAATGTAAATAACAACCTGTGTAAACATTATTGTGATAAATCTAAGTCTAGAATCAAACAAAATTGACAGATAAAACAACTAGGATGTAGAAGTAGGAATAAAGACCATGTCACAATATGTTCAAACCTGGTGTTTCCTTTAGCAACAACTCTCTGCTCAGCTATGTGCTCCCTGTGAACAGAAACACCTTGCTCACTTGTAAGCATCATGCGCACACTTGTATTAGTAAGCTCTGAAGAGCCCTCAGACTTGATTCCAGCAGATCCAGACTTCAATCTTCACCCAAAAAACGGTATTAATACACAAGAGAACTACTTTTACTTTTCTGTTCCCCAATAACAAAAGTTGCAACAAACCATTTGCCAATGATATGACAACCTAATATTTGTAGAATCAAACAAATAAACAATATTCCAAAGTGGAAAATTACTGGACAAAAATGTTGGTGGGAGAAAAAGACCATGCAATATAATGTAAATGAACTTCTATCTAGTGCTAATTGTGATAGGTTAGTCAAATGAAGAATATAAATAAACAATAAACAAGTAATTCAAACTTAAAAGCATTCCTGAGTCTATCCTCTAGCAGTGAAGCTAATCAACATAATTAACCTAAATACATTCATCAATTGTGAATGTAATATACAGAAAGGTCTACGAATCATCTATCTAAGTCTAACAAGCTCCATCTTGGATATATTCCTGTTATTTATTCATAAATTATTTCACTACCAGACATAGAAAGCAAAGCATGTAACTTTCCAAGTAAGGAATAAAAAAGACCTTTAAACAAGTAATTATTCAGAGCACTACTTCAGTATAAATACTTCTCTAACCAATTTTTTTTCATAGAAAAATGTGGATTATCAGAAGTGTCTGAATTAAATATCAATCCCTTTCTCAACTACAAAAAATAACACCATGGAAAAAACTGCATGTCCAAGGGATCATCCAATATATTCTCTGAATAATCACCAAACAGGAAAAAAAGTGTACAGAAAGAAAGGTGAGAGAATTATCATCAAAATCCCCAAACTGAAAGCTGTAATTTTACCAAACAAAAACAAAAATGCCCAGGGGCCCAGGCTCCGCTTCTGTTTAATAGCCAATGAAGAGAATGGAAGTAAGAAAGTTTTTTTCCCCTCCTAAACAAGTAAACAGCAGGAATGCTTTAAAAACGGAACAAATAGCAACCGATTACTGAATAAACCAGATAAGTACAAGTATCAATATTGCGACACACTAAATGGATTCATTTGGAATGCTTTATTTCACACTTAGCATAGTGAAATAGTCTTCATATGTGATAAGGCGTCCAAGACACTCTCCATCTACAATTTACATTTGAAAAATATATATTGCAATTGAGTAGAAAGAAAATATAAAACTAAATAACTACCTGAAACCCTGAGCATCATAAAGTCGCATCTTCAAATCAGCATTTGCCTTTGGAAGTGCAGTTACTTTTACATCCCTTTCAGTAGTTGTAATTCTGTTTCCCACAGTTCCAACAGACCTCTTTTTCTTTATTTTCTGATCCAACCCTTCACCTCCAGCAAGTAATCTGCGAGTTTTCTCTTCGTTTCGAACAGAACTTCCTCCAAGTGTTTGAACCAGATTTGCATCCTTCTCTGTGACCATCCGTGACCTTCCTATAGCAGCAGACCTACTTTCCTCCTGAGAGCATTACAGAGTGTGCAAAGTCATGAAGAAAGAGTGAAAGTAAACAACACAAGCAGATTATTAACATAAATTAATAAATCAAAAGCAAGAAGAAAACAGAGCAAAACGTTGTCCATTTTTAAAATGACATTGGTATTATCATTTATCAATGCTTTACTTGGAGATTTAGATGACAGATTACTCAATTATTCCATTCTAAAATGTTTAAACTAGGCTAGAAGCATCTTGAATATTTTCTTTTGTGATTAAAAAGGAGCTTGGAAATTTAAATGAGTAAACTGATCTGTATATGCATTCCTGTTTGGCCCACGTAAAAATTAAAGTCCATATTGTTAAAAATTATGTAACAATATACATGACAGGTCAGCTATATAGTATTTTAGAATAATAATAATAGCATCTTTCACTATACAGATAAAGAATGAAAACATGGAAGCAACAATAGTACAACATTTACGCACCCGCACATCTGCCACTGATGTACGAATTCGCTTGTTCAGCATTGAATTTGAGGTCCTTGCTTCTGATCTCTGGGTTAGATTATCATTAGGGATTTTGTGAATCTGGTTACCCATCTTTGTCAAGTTTATTCCACTTCCCCTATCACTAGATAAATCAGTTCTTTGTCGCTTCTTTATGTTTAATGCCTCGTACTTTTCCAATTTAGATAAAGATTCCCCAAGCATTTTTGATCTATCCCTGATGAACATTATACAGTTGCATTAGGACATCAACTTGAACACACTGTGTCATAACATGATAGGTAAACAATCTACATTTGAAACTAACTTCTACATTAGATAAAGCATAATCACAAATATTTTACAAATCTTAAGGTCATATAGAATTAAGAAAAAGGCCAAGCACACTGATATTATGGTAAAAGCCACACATTTAATAGAATAAACTACTTTACCTAGAACTTTCTCCCACCGCACTAATGGACTAATACTTTGGGTTCAACTTTCCTCTTGTACTCAATTCCTACCATTCTCAACAATTACACCCATTACACCAACTGTAAGGTAATGAGACCATTCATTTCACAGTTGACTAAGCCATACTAAATTCTGTTTTTCACTACGCCATTCAAATAGAACTTTTCGGCTGTAAAAAATATGTTGGAGGAAAATGGGTAGAAAACAATCATATACCTTGCCTTTCTGGAGGCATCCTGTACACTTTCTTTGAAGTGCTTTAGTTCCCCTGAAGCTCCAGGAGCCATGGGTTTAGGATGTGGACCTCCAAAAGATTGGTCTTCAGACGTGTTTCCAGCAGAGACACCAAGAACCCTTCTTAGCTCTCCAGTATATTTTCTATTGCCTACGGTAATTGAATCTAGTGGCAAACACTGTGGCAAGGGTGGCATATCCGAAGAAGTTATCCCGCTGCTGCTGCTACTGTTCAAGTTATTTCCAGAACTCAACATTAAGCTATCAACCTCACTAAAGCTTAGAAGGCAGGTCAAAAGAAATACTTTCTTTTGCACTGCAAGATCAAACTGAGTCTCCCAATTCCTGCCTGAAACCTATTAATGCAGAACAGAAATATTGATTATTACCCGCTAGAAAACATTTAGATAAACTTTTCCACCAACATTGTAAGAGAAGAAAATAAGATAAAATGAATTGAATTTCTCTAATAAGTTAAAATCAACTTTAGCACTAAACTTCAATATAAGTTTCTCATTAAACTTGTCCAAGGGCTGAAGATGGTTAGTTTTAATTTATCAGAAAAACCCAATTCATTTTACTTCCTTATGTTCTTCTCCTTAAGTGTTTACGAAGAAGCTTATCCAAACAATGCTAAAGTACATTATTATACTATAAACAAATTAATAACGAATCCATTTACAGCTCCAAATAGATTTATAGCACGAGATCGAGCAAGACAAAAGGAAAGCTGAAATAAACTACTTATGAAAACTCCTTACTGCATGACGCTCAATAGAAAAATGAGCAAGCTCCCACTAACATCAATGAAGCCATCCCATCCCATTTCAACGAAGGTTGACACTCCCTGACGTACATTGCCAATTTCACGAAATCACAACACCAAATTCCCCCGCAACGAATAAAACTAAATGCCAAACATCGCATAGTTCAGAAAATACTACTAAAACCGAAAAGGAATTTCCCCTCTCTAACAGTTAAAAAGAAAAAAAGAAACAAAATTGGACCGAAATTCTGCAGTAAAACCGAAACGGCAACAAACAAAGAAACGAACTAGATAGTGGCAACCGTCATACAGGCAAGGGTGTAGGAAAATTCACGAAAGATCGGAATTGGGGATACGAGGGAGAATCAATTCGTTGGAAAAAAAAAACCTAGGTTGAATTGGAGAAATTGGGGAAAAGAGGGTTGGAGACGAATTAAAAGAGAGAATTGAAGCAACGGAAAATCGAAGATCGGAAAAAATAATACCTTCAATCGGAATTGAACAAAGTCAAGCGCAGATCAAAGTCGCAGAGTTGAGTCCCAAAAAGGTAAAGATATATTCATATATATTCATATGTATTATATTATGTAATTATGTATTATATTATATATTATTATGTAATTATGAATTATACTATATATTATATGTCATATAATAATTATTATATAGTGATTAAAATACACAGTGTTATATTATATATTATATAGGCATAAAAAAACAGTTGTATAGTGATTAAGTACCAAAATAAAAATAACGCGGGAGGTACATTCTACGCCGCTTCTACCTTCACCATTCGTATGTTTGTGGTTGTGTGTATCCTTATGAATTCTACTACACTAAGTTTAATAAATACATGAGATTATTAATTATCGTCATAATTTGAATTACTTGACATTAGTACAAAAGTTTTATATAAATTAAATAATGTCTGAAAATTAAATTTCACTTTATTTAAGTTCACAAACAAAATAAAAAATAAACATAGTTTTCTTATAACAATAAAAGTTTATCTATCAATTTTAATAAAAATAATTAAGATCTTATATTTAAGTTTTCTACTCATTTGATTTAATTGAATCTTTACTTTTTTAAAGACTTAATATTATATTTTTTTCAAAAACCTTTCTATTTTTCATTCTTCTTACGCCTTTTTGTCATTTTCTTTCACTTCTCATTATCTTCATCTATTTCTCTAATTTTGACACATAATAATTTTTAAAGAGTGAATTTAACGGAAGAACTTATATTAAATCTTTTAAAATAAACTAAAAAAATATATAGTAATAAAAATAAATCAAAAATCTAAATATAAAAATCAAATTATTAATTAAATTTAAAACTAAACAAAAGAAATAGTATACGAAAATGTATATTTTGTAAAAGTCCTTTAAAAACTTCAAAATAAAAAATAAACATGAATATTCATATATCTTTAGAAGAACATTTTAATAGTTAAAAAGAATATTTTTAAGAAAAACTAGAAGCACATAAACTAAGACTTTGTGTTATTCTCATCACATGTGTCAATCTTCTTTACTTGAGAATGAATTATTATTAGAGTGTCAAGATAATCCCAAAATTGAACTACCTGCATTCATACCAACAATATTTGAAATCACCCAATAATAGGATCCTCCTTGGAACCATCTCCATGACTTTTCCATTCAATAAGCAAGTAAACATATCACTTCATATATCACCATAACACTCATAATAAACTATCACACATGCATCATAAAAACCAAACCAGTGCATCACAAAACACAGAATAACCTAAAAAATGGAAAACTCAAAAACTGGTTAAGGGGTGCTTAGCCCCCAAAAAGGGACGTCTAAGCACCAAACTCACTGGAATGGGGTGCCTGGAGGCGCTCAGCGCCAAACCTTGCACAAAACTAGTGCCCAAGGAGCACTCAACGTCATTATCCTTGAAAAAATGGCACTCATGAGGCACTTAGGAGGCGCCCAACACTACACCAGGTTTTAAAACACTCCTATTTTGACTTTGGTGACCCTCTACACAAGTTTGAATGATTCTTACAACCTCTTAGGCATTGACAAACATCTAAAAACAAACCTCTAACTCAAATTGACCACTCCAAACCCCAATTAGCCATTCTAGACTACCTAAACTCACTTCTACCACTTCCTACACCAACTTCAACAAACTATAGGCTTAGACAAGTCTTAAATGACTCAATTACAGACCCCAAACTCTACACTTTAGCCCAAACCCTCTAATTCACAATCTCTCTACTCCAAACCTCCAATTTGCACTAAAAATCACTCAAACACTAACCATGGACCACCCTTTTTGGTTCTAGATCAATTTTCATCTAATTCCTACTTCTGACAGGTTTCAATTGACCCCATAACAAACCTAAATTAGTAGTTTTTTTACACCAATAGCCATTTCACAAACTCACTTAATAAAACCCCTCTTTTTTTAGCATTAAAAAACAAGATTTGGTCACTCATTATTCCAAACACATTTTAGCCAGTAATAAACATCACAATACCTTTAAAACACACAATTCATATAAATAAAGACATCTCAATTGTATCATATCAGAATTCAACCATCAAACAATTTCTACTTAAATACACTAACATCGCATAAGCATTTGAACACATAATTCAACCATTTTGACATATATGCAAGTATTAAAATTAAATAACAAACATAATTTAAAATTGAACATCTAGCATCCCCTTACCTTAAAAGAATGTTATCAAGATCTAAAAACACCTTGCTGATTGCTTGAAACACAAGAAATTTATAAAAACATTTACGAAACACCGAATTGGAAACGGAATGAGTGCTTAGGACTTCAGATTACCAAAGAATTAGGAAGAGAAATAAACAGATACATACGATGAAGAATCACTTAGCATAATTTCAAATTAGGAATGAAAGAGAAAAATGAGTCGAAACTTATTTGCTCTATTCTAAAAATTGATCTGATCGATGTTGAGATTACTACGCCATGATCTCCTAGGAGCTTTTGATTGTCAAACTGATAATCAAGGAGTGAGAATCTTTAGTGAGAAGCGAGAGGAAGTTAAGAGAAAGAGTTGTAGAGAGATGGTTGGTGTTTTAAGTAATGAGACGAGTTTAAGAATTTATATTTATTTTATTAAATTATTTTAACTTTGAAATATTTAGTTTCATTATTTTAAAACATATGTCAACTCTAATACTTTATTTTCTAGTTCTTACAGGAAAATATTAAATTATACAGTCCATCACGATCTTGAATTCAATAGTTTGTTAGTATGTGGTAAGACATGTTTACCATAAGTCTTTCAAAAAATTGTAGATATTTATTGATGAATATATCCTTTAATACACTTATTCAAGAGTTTATTATTTTTGAATTGTTTGAATTAATGTATGTTAATTTCAATAATTTATTTAGTACATGATAAAATGTTTACGTAAAGATAATAACTAAACCTAAGTAATATATGTAACTACTTATGATATTAATATGGGAAGATTATCTAAATTATATATAACTATTTACTATTCAATATCAATATTTAAATATATTAAGAAAGCTACTTAGAATTATTATCAACATAAATACAACAGTACGCTATTAGTAAAAGAACATTTTTCAAAATAGTTTTTCTTTTATGTAAAATAAACTGTATCATATAAATTGAATAAATTATTAACTTAAAAGTGAAATATTAGTACCCCTAGTTACAAATCATGGATGACCTATTAATTAGTAGATTAAAAGTTAATGTAAAACTTGATGATTAATATTTAATTTTCTTAAAAGAAATAATTAGACCTTTAAATAATTTTGTGTGAAGTTTATGGACAATATTAGAATATTAAAATTCACTATTGTATAAAAAAATGGATTTTAAATTTTACTTAACCGATTTGAAAAGTAAGATTTATATCATTATAATTTGTGTTATAGTAAGATGTTCTTTTATCACATGATGGTACTTAGAACATCCAACTTTTGTCCCTTCCCATTTATTCTGTCATGAACTACCCACCAAACATTTTCTCTTAGAATGATGCAACTGGTTTATTTAGAGATTCTTTCACATAGTAAGATTTAAACAAGCTGACCTTGAAAAGCATAAAAAGATTATAGAAAAAAATGAAGTAAACTACATATATGACATTTTTTTCATCCTGTCAATCAACGAATGTGATTTACATATTTGACATTCTTCAAAAAAGAAGAAAAAGGATAAAGAAAAGTTTGTAATGTAGAGAGTTAATGCAAAATCAAGATAAAGATACTCCTGGTCTAGGCCTATATAAAAGATTTTGTTCTCCAAGTAAAAGTGCCTTCAGAATGGCCTCACATACCCCACTATAGTGCACAATCAAATGACCACCATCTGGAACTTCATGATACTGTATCCAAGGCAGCTTCTCTGTAACAAACCTTTGAATTTGAGAGGGCACTACCTTATCTTCATAGCCCTGCCAAATGTGAGCTGAACTTGTGTTCTGAGGAAATGGATTACTTAGCTTCAAAGGGTCAAATTCCCACTCCCCAAAGGCCACCAACCAATCATCCCTCAGAGTGTCAAAAACAACTTGTTCCCTTAATTTTTCCTGTAAGTGGAAACATACATATACAATTACCTCAAATAGGATCTTCCATGATCTATTTTGATAAAAAAAAAAACACTCAGAAGAAGATGAACAAGTAAAACAAAATCAGTTTCTCTGGTGAGTTTGACTAAGGAATGAACTGGTTTATAGGAGTTGTCTTATTTAACTTCTTTAAAAGCTGGTCTTAACTTATGCTAAACCAGCAGTTTTAGTTTCAATGTATGGGAAAACTTCAGTTTATTTTATCTTTTATCTTCTTCTCCAACCAGAATCTATCTATATTCACATAGTAGAACAAGAGAAAGAAACATGTAACTTGCCTTGCTAAGCATTGGAAACCCAGGAATAGTTTCTAAGATATCTATATCTCTTTTGTTGAAAAAAGCTGGGTTTTTTTCTATGACAGAATTTGAAGGGAGCCACTTGTGAGTCACCCACCAGAGCAAAAGTCTTGGAAAATACTTTGCAAGCAAGACGGCACACTTGATGAGTTTCCTCTTATAGTCCTTTTTTATCAGACTCTCAGGAAACGAAGGCC
This sequence comes from Vigna umbellata, assembly GCF_029865625.1. Classification (NCBI taxonomy): domain Eukaryota; kingdom Viridiplantae; phylum Streptophyta; class Magnoliopsida; order Fabales; family Fabaceae; genus Vigna; species Vigna umbellata. Next base: position 14,461,779 of record NC_142167.1, read on the forward strand.
ATTGATAGTTTATCACTGGGGCTATCATAGCTACACCTGCTAGCCTGCACCAATGTTTACCTTTTGATGAAATTAACACTCTATTTCAAGCAATAAAAGGGAAAACTTAGACCAGTTTGTTTGCATTTTCTCACAAATAATAACAAAATTGACTTTTTCTTTCCTATGGCCAAACACCATGTGCTTAGAAATGTAATCCGTCATTTCTTGTATTATTTGTGAAAACAAACATGGTTTTCATAAATTTATATTTTGAGGCTTGAAATTTGCCTGTTGGGGATGTAGTTCAAACAACTCCAGGTAGCATATGACCCCATAGAGACTCCAATCACATAAAATTTTGACCCTATCTGTAACTGATCAGCCAGCTCTTCAATGTCAAGTGCTTCACTTTTCAGTGAGCGTTTGGGGTTTGGATCACTTTCTCCATACCCTGCTCTGTCATATTGCAGAATATATATACCCAGTTCATCTATCAGTTCCTGTAGAATTAGTGCCACTGTTATCTTAGTTCTCATATTTAATAGGCACACTGCAACTTTAATGCTTCAAAACTTAGAATTAGAATTCATTACAATTACCAAAAAAAAAAAGAAAAGGGCTCAAATAAAAACATCTTCTGTGTATCCGAGTATCAAACCAGAACACCTACATATCTATGTCTAATGGTTTGTCGTGACTATCTTGAATTGTTGATTCATTATCTAATGGATTTTTCTGTTCTAATACTCCATCAATACTTATAAAAACTTAGATGAGAAAAGTATAAGTTTTTCCACTTGAGTCAGAGTTACAGCATTTTGAATCTGCTCTACTTTTTTCCCTCAGTTTATTGCAATCAAGCATGTTGTTTAGTTGATAATAACATACTGTTGTTTATCTGGTGTGGTAATTAGATCTAAATCCACTCATACAACATAACATGTCTACTATTTTCAAATCAACAGAAGAAAGTTTTGTAAAGAGAGATTGAGGTCAGCGTATATACTTGGGGTGCCAAAAAGTTCATATCTTTGGAGCTTCCGAAGCCGTGTACAATGATGATGATGTGTTTTGCTTGGTCCTTGGGGACACCCTTTTCTCTATAAGCAAGGTACCTTCCATCTCTGAGTCTGACTTTTGGTGAAACATGAACACCATCTGCAGAATCATTGGGTTTGGGAGGAGGGAGTTGAGTACCCTGGCAAAACATTCCCAGAAGACCTATGAGTAACACTTTTGCTCCTCTTGAAACCATCCCTGAAGGAGTAGAGGGTAGATCTAGGACACATTTGTTTAGTACAATGATCACATAGATGTGCTGGAACACGGAAAAGGTAAAAAAGTAAGAACATGCTTACCTGTCACAAACTGCGTATGTTCTCTGTAACAAATTGAGGGGTTTCAAACTTTCAATCAATGCCTTTATTTATAGGTGTTTTTGTTAGTTGCATCTGCCTTTTGACTTGTAGATCTTGTGTAGCCTTCGTGCATCATTGGAGAAGATGAATGAATTTCACTGCTTAATATGGAATTCTGTGCATTTTGACTTTCTTTAACTCCTTTGGTGCATTGAATGTGGTGGAGAGAAACTCAAAATTGGGATAAAAAAGTTTGAAATCAGAAGCTAATTTTCTTTCCGTCTTCAACTAAATAACAGAAAGTACACTGCTGTTTTTCTGTCATTAAAATATATCTTCGAAAACGACATATTCTGCTATTTTAATTAGCAATGCATTGTAATCTAATAGGATTTTACATTGTGTATAAAATATACTAATAACTATTTTTAGAAATTAAATTCATTTTCATTATGGTGATTATCATCAGATGAAGCTCATTGTAAAACATGAGTAACATTTTCTGTTTATAAATTACAAATATGGCGTTAAAAGAATATGCTGATTCCTGGTTTTTACTTTGGTGAATATACTGACAGCAGCATTTTTCTTCTTCCTCTCCCTGCTGTTAAGATCCTACTATGGTTGGAACATTTCAGGTTGATTTTGCACACTGGACCACAGGGATCTGATGATCTAATTAACTTTACCTTGACAGCATTGTCTGGTTTTTCAGCAATGTTATTTTCCTCCTGCAGTTAACTTATCTTTATTATTTTTTCTCTTTTTTTACCTTTTCTTCTTTAAAAGATTTTGTTTTAAATCAGAATCAGAAGTAGTGATCATTTTTGGAAAGATGTGTTCAAATTATGAAATTTGTATATGTGGGAGATTTTCCACATGGGGTAGCATCCACCTATCATGATCCTATGAAAAGGAATCAAATAATTTATTTCTGTCTCTGATATGATTTCTTAAAATATTTTTTCAGTCATTATTGAGAAATTTGTCAACTGGGAACCTCAAATTACCAGCCAAGATCAAATCCATTTCATGATTCATGTATGGATAAAGTATCTTCATTGGCATAAAAATAGAGATTCCTTAGAATAAAAGTTTCATTTTTTGTTTATCTTCTGAAACATTTGTCACCTAGTGAGATGAAACTTTTATGTTGTTGAAGCTTTTGAAATATGTAAGTATTTTATTTTATAATTCAAGATATTCATTATTTAAAATAATTTCTGGCCATATGAGAGCTGAAATAATAATGACTGAATTTGGTAGGGCCACTTAAAATATCAGGAATTGTGTCTGAGGCCATCATTGCTCCCACTCTGACATCACAGTTTTGGGGTTTATACCAAAATATTTAGAATATTCTTGTTAAGCTATTTGGATAAATTAATGAGAACAATTTCATTGGAACATCTATGTTTTGTTTGTGTCTATGTTCAAAATTTCTGGCTTTTGTTGTTGTTGACGTTTTGTTGGCTGCATCCTTGCTAGTTTCAACTCTATCCGTCAAACTCCAAACTTACTTTTTGCAACACTTGCTTAATTTGCAAAACTTCTTTTTTCGTAGAAGTTAAGAAAACGTTCGGAAAATCATTTTAATAAAGAGTTTTTCAAGTTCAATGGTTTACAAAACAGAATCTTTTACTTTATCTGGCCCTGACCAAATGCGTGTTTAATTAAATAGGTTTTTGTTTAGTTAAATACATTCTTATTAAAAAAACACTAGTGCACAATTACCTTGACTATGATCAGTAGAAACCGTTTTTGAAAAAAATGTTACAATCTCGTAATAAACGAGACATTTATTAGATTGATTCATACTGATATAAAATTATATTAGAAATGATTAATCACATGGGTTTTTATTATAACAGATGCGATATTGACTTTAAAAAAACCCTATGTTCCTCTTAGAGCATTGAGATTGACATATTTATGCTTTTTTTAACTTTTCTCTCGTATTTTATATTTTATTTTATTTCTGAAATTGTTATAGTTATGGTATCAATTTCTTATCGATTGAGTTAAGATCTTATTGGTGTTATGTCCATATAGTGAATCACCTTCTTTAATAAATCTAACAAGTGGTATTAGAATTGATGGTTAATTTTAATGACCAATTCAAACGAGTACAATATAGTTTATATATCGAAAGTCTTACTAGCAAAATTTTAGGTAAACATGTCTAGTTAAGATGAATGACACTAAGAGAAGGAGTACTCGTGGTTGAGAATGCTTCCATTGGATAAGGAGTGTACCAACACGGAAACGACTCACCCTTAAGGGAGAGATGGTTGAGAATTCTAAGTGTGAGTCTAAGTCCCACATTGGGTAAAAATTATATAGACAAACTTGCCTAATATATATTGTAAGACTAATCTAATTAGAAATTGACAAAGTTGTCTAATGTGTATGAATATACTTGTATAATATGTGTGTAAATAGACTTGTATAATTTATATTATTAGACTCGTGGATGGAATGAATCATCTAATATTTTTGTTATACTTATATATATTGCGAGACTTGTCTAATGTTTATTGCAAGATTCATTTAATCAGATGTTTATTGCAAGATTCATTTAATCAGTGAATGGGAAAACTTGTCTAATGTTTGTTAATAGAATCATCTAATTTGTTTATGGAAAGAGTTGTCTAATGTATATTTTTAAAGTCATCTATATATGAACAACTCGTCTAATATGTATTGTTATATTTGTCTAATGTTTTTTGTTATACTTATATAATCAATATTCCTAGACTTTTGTAATAATTTTTTTATACTCTTCTGATTAATGTATGGATAGTCTCTCTAATGTGTATTGTTAGATTTGTTTAATTAATGTGTGAAATGAATCGTGTAATGTTGTTTGCTATACTCATTCAGTCATTGTATGGACAAACTCGTTTAATGTGTATTATTATATATCTCTAAATAGTGCATTAACAAATTCATTTAATATTTTTGTTATACAAGTCTAATTAGTAGACCTGTCAATTTGGCCCTGCTTACATGGTTTGGCCCTAACCCACGTGGGTTGGGGTCAAAAAAATCCACAGGGCCAAAAAGCCCCTCGTAGAAAAAGTCCACAGGGCCAAAATATCTTCAAAAGCCCTGTGGGCCAGGGCCAACCCATGGGCTTTTCTTTTAGAAAAAATGTTCATTTTGAATACAAGAAAAAATATAATTAACTCCTAATTTGTTACAAAAATAGTTACTATAAAAAATAAATTGAAATTTTTATAAGAGGAGAGTTCTAAAATCAAGAAGCAAAAGCAAAATGACAATATTTATTGAGTTAGATTCTCTAAGTATATAATTAAAGGATCATTTTAGAAATTTGAAATTTAAATACTTAATTTCACTTTTTTTTAACTTATAAGTAAGAAATTAACTTTTTATCTAAAATTATCCTAATTGAAATTTAAGAGAAGATTTTCTCTAATTGAAGCTCTTAATTTAAAAAAAATAGGCTTCTTTATTTTCTTAGAAAGTTATTGAAAAAGAAATTAAATATAAATGATTTTCTTTTTCATTTTATACTCAACAAATCATGTTCATAACAAAAATAATAAATAAAAAGAAAAAACTCATAAACCTTGTGCAGACTGAAGTTGTATTCGCCCATAGAATTCAATCTCATCATACTACTCACTCAAAATGCTTACATTTTAAATGTCATAAACATAAATATAAACATAAACATACATTTATGTTATGTGTTCTAATTGAAAGTTAAAAATAAATTATTTAATGTGTTAGTTAAAGAATTGAAACACTATAACATTTGTCATTCTTTAGTACTTTAGGTCTATTTAAAATTTTCATTTTTTTATAAATTTTTAAGAAATTAACTTTTTTTTTTATAATATATCTTATGGTGATTTTGAGAAAAGATTATCAGAGAGAAAAAAACAAAATAAAACATAAGTTTAATTTAAACATAAAATATTAATACTATTTTTGATCAAAAAAATTTAGATAATAAATTTTTGAATTATTTTAATTTTAAATAATTAAAAGCAGATGATATTTTAGAAGTCGAAGAAACAAAACAGTGATTCCTTTTAAGAACTGTAAAAGCAGTGCAAATATTAAATCAAATTAATATGTTATTATCTCTCTTTGGGATTATTTTGATATTACTAATTATATATAATTTTCTAATAATTGGTGTTTGCAACATAAGACATAATTTAATTAAAATTGACAACAAAATAAAGCATTTTTATAATATTTCAGTAAAATAAATTTGTAATACTATTTAGTTGTATAAAATTAAGTGTGTGGTTTGCAATTGTTTTTAATTATTTAAAAAAGTGGTTATTTTGAATATTAAATATTTTATTATACTATAATTAATTAGTTTTATTTAATAATTTGAAATAAGAAATCAATTACATGAATATAAAATTTAGTACTTTTAATAGTTACTATTAAGAATGTTGAAGTTTAGTTTCCAAAAAAAATTTAGTGGGCTAAACCCACCTTAACCCTGACCCTAACCCCCTTGAGAGGGGGCTTTGGGGGTTGGGGCTTTTTTTTGGCCCCCATTTGAGGGGCTTCTTAAGAGGGGGCTTTTTCAAGAATGGGTTAGGGCTAGCCCCGGGGTCATGGGTCAAATTGACACCTCTACTAATTAGTATTGTCTAATCAATGTATGGAATGACTCGTTTAATGTATTTTATTATACACATCTAATTAGTATATGAACAAATTGATTTAATTTGTATTGTTAGACATTTGTTATACTCATCGCCTAATGTGTATTGGAAAACTCATTTAATGTTTTTTTGATATTTTTTGTGTAGTGTGTTTTGCAAGATTTGTTTAATAAATATATGCTTAATATATTTTTAAATTGATGATATAAATACATTAGTAGTAATATATTTTAAAATAATCATTTTACTTATACCTTTTGTTTTGGTCTTCTAAATTCTTGAACTCTATATTTTAAAATTGAAAATAATAAAAAGGGAATTTAAATAATATGAAACAAAATTTATTATATTAAAAGTGTGATTTTTTATTACAAATATATATTTTAAACCTTTATAAACTACTATAAGTACAATCTTTTAATTTATTTTATTACATATATTAAAACCTTAAAGCAAGTTTTATGTATATATGAATAATATTAATTATATTTATACATTATTCATGCTAATTTGTTACTAAATAATATTAACTTAATTTTACATAAAAAGAAAATATGGAGTATTCAACAACAACAAAAATACTTATATTATAATTTAGTATAGAAAAGATAAATGTGATATATTTTCACAAATTTTTATGAGACAAAATTATTACATGACAGCTTTTTTATACGAAATGTAAATAATTTGTATTATTAATAAATGTGTATTATTCTTTTAATAACAGTCTTTTAAGAACTAAAAGTAAAAGACATTCCTCTAAATTAGAAATTATAAAAAGATAAAATAAAAAATAAAAAAAATAGTATAAAAAAATTAAAAATAAGTTATTCTTTAATAATTAATATATTGAAAAACTGTAAAAATAAAAGAAAAACTTTTAATGATAGTTAAAACATGTTTAAGAACACACGTTAAAAAAAGTAATTATATATTTATTTTAAAAATCAATTAATTTTTAAAGTAATTTTTAATAATATATATCATAGATTAATTTGATTAGAAAAATAATTTCAACTTTAGACATAATTAATATTTTAAAAGACAAAATTAAAAATGAAAAATACAATATATAAATATATTTTCATTTTTACGAAAAATCAGTTTAAAATTAAAATCAATAAATAAATAAGTAAAATAAAATAATATCAACTTTAAACATAATTAGTGTTTTAAAAGATAAAATAAAAAATGAAAAAAATAGTATATAAATATATTTTCATTTTTAGGATAAATCAGTTTAAAATTAGAATAAATAAATAAATAAGTAAAATAATTTTACGATATATTAATTTAAAAACAAATCAAATTAATAACATAGTGAAATCACTCTTTATAAAGATAATATTTTATATGACACGGTAAAATATATATATATATATATATATATATATATATATATATATATATATAATTTTAATAAATAAATTAAAATATGTTTTTTAAAATTTAATTTTATTAAATAATCAAGTAATTGAAAATTATAAAAATATAAAATTAAAATTTTAAAAAATATTAAGTGATTATAAATTAAATTAAATGAATAAAAATATAAAATAATTTTTATACACTAGCAGCAAAATAATTATAAATAAAAAATAAATAAAGTAATAATGTCAAATAATTAAAAACCACTATTTAAAATATTTATTGACAAAATAAACATAGATAAGAAAGTATATTTTTTAATATTTTTGTATTATAATAGATATATTTAATCTGTATAATATCCTTTTGTAATTCAATTAAAGGAAAAACTATTCGTTTTTTAGCAAGGTTTGTGTGATCTAATTCGTATTTTTTAATTTACATCGTTATATAGTTTTTATATGAAATTTAAAATTATAATAAATCAGTTTCTCTCATGGCTCTAAACTGAAACACAAGAGGGTACATTGATAAGTCAAGAAACAAAAAAATAAATAGGTATTGACTAATAGTAATGGCAGTATCACACTCAAATTAAATGCCATATTGAAACCAGATTCAATAATATCTAAATAATAGCAGAGAGGAGTTAAAGATAGGAAGAAAATAGAGTTAAGAACTAATAATTAAAAACTATTTTGTTCTTTTTCTATTCACTTATTTTCTTTTCAAAAAATAAAATAGAAAAATATTATTATTATATTTATTAGGAGAAAGTTACTACTCATTAAATTTTATTTATAATATTAACAAAAAATTAACTATACTTTATACAAGTTTAATAAATTATATTAATCTCTAGTCTTGAGTAATGTAAGATTTTTATATATAGGAAAACAAATTTTCTAATAAAAAATATTAAGATCTTGTATTTTTTTTTTCGTACAAATTACTTCAACATTTTGATTTCAATAATGTTTAATCTTAAAAACAACTAATATAACATCGTTATTGCATATAATATATCACATACGATGACATGATTTTATTTTTTAAAAATATCTTGGTAAGTTAAATAATAAAAATATATATAGTTTTAATACCTATTTTGATCCCTTCCTTGGTCTGTAGGTGTATTCAAAGTTGTCTTTATTTTTTCAAAAGTTCACTAATGTCTTATATTTTTGCAAAAACAACGACTTACGTTAGTTCTTTTTGCTTACATCATAAAAAGACTAACCACATACTTCTCTCCTGACAAAAATACTTGATGACCTGTTCAGTTATTATTGATGTGGCAATATAAAGTCATTTGAGGTGTTAATTACATTTAGGGTTAAAATGACGTGGAAAATTTAAAACACCTTTCAGGTCGCTATCATCAACACCATCTTCTTCCTCGCGATTCAAACATAACAAAACCCAGAAAAATTCCCAATTTTTGAACTCCCAAATCGCATAACAGAGCAACCCAATCGCGTCGCTGTCATGAACCAACATCGCGACCTTCGTCCTCTGGGAGAATCACCATGCCAACCACACCACGAGCCCCTCCACCAATCTCCAGTTCCTGCAAATCAAAAACAAAAATCCAGAAACAGAAACCCTAAAGCACATCTTCTTCCTTGCAAGTTCATCATTCTCGCGCAACCTACAAATGCACAAAACTCATTCTCCTCGCAAGTGCCGCTAACAAACCAGCATCTAAAATAGAACCAGAAACTCATTTACATCGTGAGGACCGAATCGTAGTGTCATGGTGTTCTCCTTTGCGCAACAATCACGTCGTCGTTGTGAATACCTGAGTACCACTTCCATGGAAATTCGTATTAGAACCTCAAGTTCTCATGACTATGTAGAGAAAGCCCTTGCCCATTTTGTAATTGTGAAACCCTAACTTTGGGTGGAAAGGGATCTGTCACGTGACATCTTCTTATTGGTCAAACAACAGCTAAACACCTCACTGTGCCACGTCAATAATAATTGTAGAAGTCATCAAGTTTTTGACAAGGGCAAGTCTACTATTAGTTTTTTTAACGACGTAAGCGAAAAGGACTAAATTGAACTGTTTTTGCAAAATATAGGACGTTAATGAACTTTTGAAAAAAAGAAGGATAATTTTGAATGAACCCTACAAACCGAGGGACCAAAATATGTGTTAAACCAAATATATAATAACTTCTACTTATGTCAACTTTTAAGTGTTGATGAAAGTTTGGATGTACTAAAAAAAATAAATCAAACATGTTTTAAAAAGATAATTTTAAAATTATGCAAAATAAATATTATTTATATAATTTTTCTCTTCTTGAATTTATGGAAAAAAAATAAAAATATAATAAAATGAAAAATTATATGTATTTGAGATTTTTGAAAAAAAAACAATCTATTTTTTATTTATTTTAATAATTAAATTTTGTTTAAATTTACACTTACCGTATAGCTTCTATATTTTACAACATGGAATGAGTTTTCAACATTTTCAGCTTATTGTAGAGTAATAACATATGTGGAGATAGTGTTCCATGTTGTATATTTAAAATTTATTCCAAATTTTGAATTATGGGTTATAGATAATTCTAAGAAGAATCATACCATTCTGAAATATTTAAAAAATAATAATTCAAAATGCAGGTTTCGAAATTAATTTTATTATATTTCAAATCGTGAATATTATTTTTCTTCATCTTTTATGACTTCAGTGTATAGAAATGCAATTTTTTCTATATTGGAACAATTTATATAACAATTTACGCAAAACGGGTTTGAACAAAACTTAATACTGGAAATGATAATGTTAATCCATTTAGGTAATAAATTTTATTGTAGCCTCTTTTACACAAATTCTTTTACTATTTATCCTAATATAACACAATTTTTTGCACATATAAGAAATAAAAAAAAAATTCTTATTAATAAAAAAGTCTATTTTAACACGGATCCTATAGACATGGAAGATAGTTGGTCAATAATAAAAAAAAAATTATACTAATGGAAAATCTTATTTAAAAAAAATAGAGATGATCTAAGAGTATATTCAAATTATGGGGGTGTATAAAGTAAGTTTGGGCTGCAGAAGGCACTGGCCTTTTTAACTTGAACTGAGGTGCGTGTTGTTGGTTAGTTGGGCAAACCTTATGAGAAACAAAGTAAATGGTTTTTATTAATTAGGGTGTTTTTTCCTGCACCCCATCAAATTTCTTCCTGCACCGCGTTACAGAGTTTCTGGATTTTTTATCTGTAATAAGGGAGACATGAGTGTCGTCTGGAAAAAAATTTCTGAAATTAGTTAAGTAAGTTTCGAAAAGCAAAATCCAGTTTAATTGGGTATTCCAAAAAAATTGATAGAGATGAAAGAAAAACCCTATTAATTAACAATATTTATTTTCTAACGCGACTCTATAAACTAATTTAATTGTTGTTGTACTTTCTTAAAGTAAGATGTTTAAATTAAATATATTATAACTTGATTTTGTATAGAAATATATATATTTTATATATAAGATTATATATTTGTAGATGATATGATAAGTTCAAAAAGACTTTGTTAGAATTAATTTTAATATTAGTTGTATAAAATGTGTTTAAATTAAACTCTTGTGTTTTGAGTACGAGGTTCAATCATCTCAAACACGTACGAGGTCCAATCACTTCAAACACCTGTACAATTTCTCCTACGTGGTCGTTCGGTAGCGATCTATCTTCGTTTCTACCCTTCAGAGATGTACTTGTCAAATGTTCTCCATGCTTAAGTCAGTGAACGATCCGTACGAAAGTTGAGAGTAATGATATTAAATGCACAGTAAATGCATCATCTACCTCTCTTACACCTATATTTATAGTTTTTGACATGAGCTTGAGATTAATGAAATCTTAATTTGGGCCCAATCTCAACCCAATACCCTTAATTACCATTTACCTTAAACCTGGTAAAGAAAACATGTTTATTGAATTTGGCCCGGACGTCCTGATGATGGCCGCTCGGTCTAACCTGCTGACTCAGCCGTTCTCTCGCTGTCTGACTGCTTCCATTTCCCCAGAGTCGTCTGGTTTAGTCTATATGGGATATTACGTAGGACCGTCCGGCTCATACAGTACATCTTGTAAAATTGATTTGTAAGATGAAAATTATCTATATTTATATTCTATAAACTAATCTTATTTATAATGAATTTATAATCTTTTAGATCATAAATATCTCATACATAAAATAAATATTTATAGGTAATTTGATAATAATCTAATAATAGATAAGACAATAAGTTTAATAAAATTACGATACCAAATTAAAAAAATAAATTTAATTCTAACTTATTTTCGTAAAATTGATTAATAAAATAAAATTTAGCTTGTGTAATATAAATGAACTATGTCTAATGAAAGGGAAATTGCCACATATATCACTTTCCTCAAATTTCCAACAATTTGTGTGAAGAAGTTTTCCAACCAATAACAAAAGCACTTTATGTTCAACAAAACTTATGACATTTCTTGTGCCCCTTATTTTCTTAGTGGAAAATATATACATCGTTACAATTTTCAGTTTCAATAACCAAAAGGAATTTAAGTCGTTTAACCTAATTTACAATTTCTCATACAAAGTCCATCGGTCAAAAGCTATAAAATGGTTTGGTCACATACCATTTGACAAACTATGAACCCTATTTTAGTCTTCACCATTATAAAAGTTGAATCGTGAGCACACAAAACATTGAAAACGAGAATTTTAACGCGTCTTCACTAATCTCAGTGTATGTGCTCCACACATACAACTTTTTTTTTTCCTATAATATGTTTTCTAATTACATTTGTATTTTATTTTTACTTTCTAAACATTTTTATTTGTTTTTTTAATTAATTTGAGAGATATAAAATGTGGTTAAGTCCTTAAATTGAATTGGGTGTTTGTGCATTAGCATTTTGATAGGGAAAAAAGGTTACACAAAATTATGCGATGACTTTGGAAAATTTCCGCGTAAAGAGAAAGTGTTTGGGTTGGTGAAGCAGTTCAAGACACTTCCCATTTCACACTAAGTTATAAATCACTTCACTTTTCTTTCATTTTCGTTTTTTTATTCTCTAAACGGTAGTTACTTGAAAGGTTCATATAGCAATGATGAAGGTTTTGAAGTCATCAAGTTTTGTGATTTGGAAAATGACCAAAATGTGGAATCAAAATTCAAGCTAGTGACACCAATTAATAAATACTTTAATACTTTGTTTAGAAGATTCTTTTAAAAAAAATCATTTTCCATAAAAAAAATTGAATGTTTTATACTAAATTATATGTTACCATTAAATAGTTCTAATAGTTTCATATCACTTAACTTAAAAATGGACATCAAATATAAACTAAATATTTATTCTTTTTATACTTTATGAAAATTTTTTAAATATAAATCTATGAAATTTTACGTTCTAAAACAAACAATGTATAGTAATTGAATCTAATAATGTCATGAACTTAAAATCGTAATATTAATCTTCACATTAAACCGATAACGAAAGATTCGATCCATTAAATCCTCTATGCTAAAAACACTATATTTTGTTTAAATAAATAAATTTATGAAAAGTAGTTTCCTTATTTAAATTTAGAAAATTGAAAAATTTTCACATAAATTTCAAATTTTGTTTTTACATTCTCTATCCTCTTAAATTTATGTTTTCCTATTCATATTCTTATTAAAAAATGATATCTGATAGATATATCTGAAGAAGAAAATAAAGTAGAGAGGGTTTGATTAAATTGTAAAGTTGAGGTCTTTCCATTGAAATTATTCCTTCTTCTCTGGTTGGTATTCTCCCATTCACTATCACAACGGCTCTAAACTGCCATAGATGATAGTTGAGTCAAGGTCTGTAACGTAGAAACTGCTCCCAATTTAAGTGAATAATTTAATTTTTGTTATTATAATTTAGGAATGTAATACAAGTATGCCACTAATTAATTTAAGTCCTGACCTACCACTAATGATGTAAGGTTATGATGTCAACTTCCACTACCATCCAACATTTTAACTTTTCACATTAATATAACCTAACTACATTCCAAACACCAAATGTTATACCAACCAATACGTATTTTAATTTCGACTTTTCCTAAACTTAAAAAAAAAAGGGTTAAATATGTTTTTAGTCCCTAAACTATTGGTCGTTTCTGGTTTTCGTCCCTATTTCAAAGTAAGGTACAATTTGATCCTCATTCTTTTCGAAAACGTTCGTTTTAGTCCTCGAAAACTAAACACTGTTTAAAAATTTGGTCCTCATTTAGCAACAAATGAGGACTAAAACCAAAATTCCGAGGACTAAAACGAACGTTTCGAAAAGAATGAGGACCAAATTGTACCTTACTTTGAAAGAGGGACGAAAACCAGAAACGGCCAATAGTTTAGGGACTAAAAACATATTTAACCCAAAAAAAAAATTCGAACCTATCCAAATTTTAAACAAATAAATAATTATTGGATATCCCACAATTGTTACCTAGAAAATAAGTGATAGATAAGAGAAGTTTATCACAATGAGGTATGAGATCTTACATTACTTTTAACATAAAATTTTAAAGTTTTATATTTATGGATCATGTTTTGTTATATACTATTTTTTTTTTCATTTTTACTAAATGTGAAACTTTAAACACATATTTACATTTCTAATCACCTTTTTCATATAAGTATGAGTTAGATTTTATTACATTTCTACCGTTAATCTTAATTATGGTTGAGTTTTATTAATGGGACATACTTATCTCTATTTGTCAAATACTAAAATAAATTATCTGTTCAGAAACCTCTAATTTTCTATTGTGATAAATTGAGAAGATTTACTATCAATGAAAAATGGAATATTCATATAAGAGACTTGACATCTTTTTTAACATAAAACCTAAAGACTTAATATTAACTAATTTTTTTTATTTTTACTCAATTTATACTTAAATTTTTAATATGTATATGTCTCCCAAGATAAATATATTGAAGATTTCACTGTTATAACTTAAATCAACCTTTATAATAATACTGTAAAAAAAATTATAAAAGTAACTTTATAATCATAATTGAACATTAAAATTTTAACTTAAGAGTTATTTCTTCACAACGAGTACCGATTTTTGTTTAGTCCATTTCATATTTCACTTTCTCATCCCGACAAAGCACTGTCGTTCCAATTCAAAGTTCTGAAAAAACCATGATAAATATAGGTTTAATATATATACTATTTTGTTTTACATAAAGATTTAATAAACTATTTGTTGATCTATAAAGTCGAAGAATTTCAAAATGAATCAAGAGACTCGGTAAGATTCAATACCATGTATGCAAGACAATTTGTCTATGGTAGATAATGTTGCATCAGCTATTTTTTATAGCATATATATATTGGAGTGTTGCTTGTACTCAATGCCTTAATAAAATATTAAAAAAAGGTTTAATGAAATTCATAAGAGAATAAAAAAGTATTGATATTTTATAGCTATGACTAACAAGGATGAACTTTTTCATCGAAACCTAACTGTACCTAGGGACAAAGACGGAGGATCACTTGTTTCAAGACATAATAATGTTTTCAGAAATTATATTTTCAACAATGAAAATTGTACAACATGATCACTTGGTCATCCACGAATCGAGCGATCCAAGTAATTTTCAATTCAATATGAAATGAATAATAAACCGATTGATCAGCCACAAACAAAATTAGCAATAAAAATAATTATGTTAATCATAAGTCAGATTATTATTGTGTGAAACGGTAACTAGGTTAGTATTAATCAGAAGCTTATTCTAAAATTTATAAATACAAGTTTAATATCGTAGTTGGTTACTTTTATTACATATTTATTACTAAAGTATTCGGACAAACACTAACTTTAACATCATAGTACTTTTTGTAGATAGCTTCCAACCCAACTGGTGGAAAGAAAATTATCGACTAAATTTAACCTAAACTTAAAGTTTAGAAATTATTTGTGTAAGAAAATCGATCCTCTATTCATAAACCGAAACAAAAATTATATAATTTTTGAGTATTTTATGAAAACATATTTGATTAAATAAAATTGATCGAAAATATGATAAAAAGACATAACTAATACTCTAAACATCTATTACATAAAGTATTTTCCATTTACTCGTGGTATTCTTAGATATGATGATGAACAACTTAAACCAAACGTTCCTTTATGATTAAAAAAAGAGAGAGGAATGATTCAAAGCAAAAATATAGTGATGGGTGTGACTTTAGGGTTAACTTTAATTAGCCGAAGAAAGAAGTGTGTTAATTGTAGTAATTAATCTGTGCAAGATTAGATTGAAAACTCTTGATAATCATTACGTGGTTGAAGAAGAAATGTTTGAAGATTTTCTAGTCGAGGCTACACACTTTCTTCGTATCTCACCTCCATTATAAGACTATGTTCTACCCTTTGATTGCGGACAACTATTTTGAACAAACCAACAATACCTTACACACTTCAATCAACTGTCACGAAACAACAAGGCTTCTTCATCGTTTTCGATTTCTAGAATGTGAGTGTTTTTGTGTGTGTGTGTGTGTGTGTGAGTTATTCAAATATTTTGAATTCAAAAATTTCGGCTTAAGAAGCTAAGAATGAATGTTAATGATGTGCTTGGTGACTCTTGAAGAAGAAAACGTTAGGGATGATTGTGCGCGTGGACTGATCAGTTCTATGGGCTACGTTATAATACTGACAAGTCGTCCATCAACATTATTTCTTCCTTTTACATTGATATCCTTTTATTAGTTTGGATTCATTCTTTGCTATACTAATGCAAGCATTCCATACCAATAAATTATAAATAAACGTATATAAAAAAATTATGATATTTTTTTAAAGATTTTATATAAGAAAAAGTTACAATATCCAAGTAGATATAAATCTCACGTTACTTTTATTTAAATTGATTTACGTTGAAGTTTATTTTAATATAATCTTATAATCATTTAAAAATATATAATAACGAAATTTGTTTTTTAATAGATCTATTAGGTAAATTATTATGGAATGACGTATATATCTTAGCGTAAGAGACATGTTGAAAATTAACTAGATAAAACAAACTTTATGAATGAAATTAAACTTTACTTTACGTATCGATTTAGTTGGATTGAGTTCAAGTTAAATTACATTTCTTAATGTTTTCAATCAAAATATTATATTTTTTTTAAATGTTATTATTATGGAAATCTTCATTGTACTTAAGTTTCTTACTTAATAGTATTGTATATATCCTTGAGCGAAATTACCTTAAAAAAAAAAGTAAGTTAGAAAAAAAAATTGTAATAAATTTATTTTATTCTAATTTTATAAATAAATATATCATTAGTAAAAATTGTGATGTATTAAAAGGTGTCAATTTGACCTTTTTATGAAAATGAGTTCATTATAAAATTTGTTTAATTAACAAAGAAATTATATCAGTAATTAATTTGTCGATAAAATTATTAATAATTTATAATTTATAATGTTTATTACTAATGAATATTTTTGTCAGTAAAATAAGTGTTGAAGTTTTCGGTTTGGACTATGACCATTTTATGGTTAAATTAGTTTATAATAAATTTTTTTAATTCATTGGTAATTATGTTTTTGAAAATAAGTTGATAAATTCATCGATAATTTAATTTTTTAAAATTCATTGATAATTTAATTTTTTAAAATTTATTGATATCTTAATTTTTTAAAATCTGAATAAATCTGTTGGTGATAGATTTTTTAAAATTTATTGATAAATCCATTAATACATTCGTTTGTAAGATGAGTGTCAAATTTTTTTCTAATTTAACTAAATGTGTTTACAAATTAATTGAAGATGAGTGAGAAGAAGAGAAAAAGAATGAGAAGGACACGGAAGAGGAAAAAGAGAAGGTGAAGGCAGGGGGAGGAAAAAGAATAAGAAGACCTAATTACATATTTATGAATGAATTTTACTAATGATTAAAATGTTTTGGTCATTGCTAACGAATATTTATGGACAAATAATTATGGATAGGTTTGTACCGGTTGGTAATTAGTGACAAATTTTTTATTTTTCAATAAAATATATAAATAAGTATATTATCAACAAATTTTTTTACCGTCAATAAATTGTTAGTAATTTTTATTTAGCAACTAATTTTTATAATTATTTATGAATTTTATCAATTGATAATTCTAAATTTTTGTTAGTAATTATACAACTTATGAATAATTAATTAACGAAGTTTTCTATAAATAATTATCTTTTTATATTATAATTAGTAAAGGTTGTCTTGATAAAATGTGAATGTCCTTTATCTTAAACAATAAAATCAAATACATTTTAAATATAACTAAATACACTGAAAAAACATTTTTAACAATGGCTAGATAAGGCTTTTAAAGACAATTTTTTAATTGTCGTTAGATTAGACGCTGTTAAAGAGTTGAGTAATCCAAAAGGTGTTGAACCATCAAATTTTAAAAATGAAGACAATTTTAGATTCCAATCATTGTTAAAAATTTAGGGTTTAAAGTGCAGTGATTGCGTAATTTTCTTGTGGACGGTTTATAAAGAATGTATCGGGTTTCACGTAACTGCTCATAAAAGGTCACTGGTGAAGGTACAATGATACGGTGTGGTGAGAGGAGTTATGAGAAGTGTCTCACATGGTACGAAGGAGCTTTGCAGGATGCAGAGGTTGCACGACGCTATACATCGAAGCTTTGTGAGTTGTAGAGTGTGCAATGTGGTATGCAGGGCTTTGCAAGTTGAAAAGGTTCGTGCTTGTTTGGTGCGGACACAAACTAATGGTGACAAAAGTGGGCGCTCAGACAAATGGTGACATAAGTAAAATGTGTAGCAGTGACAACAAGACTAGAACATGTAACAACAGGGCACGTGAATACAAACAGTGGCACAGTTGGGAGGCATGATTCACGACAAAACGAGTGATGACGTTGGTAGGAAACAATGATAATGTGAACATTGAGGAGAATGGATAACACTACAAACGAGAGAGAAGAAGTTTAAAATGAGAGAGAAAACGAGAGCATGTAGTTGTGGGAAGATAAAATATAATTTGAAAAGTTACGCAAGTTTTTTAATGACAGTTGGAATAGGGAATCATCATTGTTTTCCAATTGTGCCACTTTTAATGACAGTTGTGTAAAACCATCGTTGTTATTTATCTGCTACGCCACTTTTTACAACCGTTATAAATGAATCGATGTTAAAAAGTTTGTTAGAATTACAAAAGTTTCACTACATTTCATTTGACAACATTTACTTTTTAATCGTTGTTATTTGACAACGTGGAAGTTACTTTTACACTAGTGATATAATTAATTATAATCAAATTATAACAAATAAGATTAAGTAAATAATAAACAAATAACACGATTTTATAATATAAAATTCAATTTTAAATAATATAAATAAATAAATATTGTTATTATATATTTTTTATTTGAGATAATTTTATATTATACACTCCTGCCCCTAATAAAACATGACTTTGGTGGGAGACAGCTCAATCGAAAAATATCTAGGTCACATTTAATCCTCGAAAAGAAAATATATTTTCACATAAAAAAAACGTTACTTGACCTTATAGTTCATAACAATTGTTGTATAAAACGTAAGTTTTAAAATTATTGTAATTTTCTTTTTCAAGGTATTATTATTATTTTCATCTGCACCCTTAATAATTTTCCAAATGTTATTGTTCTCTTGTTTATTTTGGAAAACAAGTTAATTCTCTTAAAAAGATACCCAAATTAAGTTTAAGGTTAATTTTGTAAATTTTTATTCTCTTTTACCTACTTATTAATGAAATGGATGGAGCATATTACAAACAATATATGCATTTTGGAAAGTAAACTAATTTCAAGTAATTTAATATATTAACTATGTATAATTTCTTTATTTATGTGTCATTTGGTGAACTTGATAATATTTTTTTATATACTAAAGTAAATGTGTAAAAAGATACTTTCTATTAAGATGTTGGTAGAAGTATGTCATAGTAGATATCATGGTGGGATATTACTGCCGGACATACTATATTAGTTTAATACTACTTTGTGCATAATCATATATTGATTATGATTAATTAAATAGTTAGCTCACCCTTTAACTTTTGTTTCTAATTGTCATCCTTATATCACCACATTTTAACTCATAATTCTACAACTTCTGAAGCTAGAAAAATATTTATAGATAGTTCAAAATATTTTCTTTTTATATATTTTATTTTCGATACATACATATTCGCATTATGTAATATAAATATAGTTATGAACGTAGAGAATTATATATATATATATATATATATATATATATATATATATATATATATATATATATATATATATATATATATATATATATATATATATATATATATATATACATGTTGTAATAGAATTAAATGGTTGAGTAAGGTGATAATTTTTTAATGGATTGGAGGGAGAAAAACGTCAACACAATCTTGATTATAAATTATTCTGCTTTAGTTTCCAATTTTTCCACATTTAATATATATTATTTTGATTATATTTAGACATTACAATCATATTATACAAATCTTATTAAAATTAAGTAAAATTATTATGGATATCAAGGCTATTTTTGTGAATATTTATATAACTACTATTTAAAATGCAACAACACATCATACCAAATAATTTATAGTGGACATATTATTGATTAAAATAAAATAAGTTTACACAACTGACATCATCATAACTTTTATGATGTCAATAGTAACATAAACAATAATCAGCATGACATATTTCACAGACTACAATTAAAACTCACCATATAACGTTTATTATTTTCTTAAACCCCATAAACGTACCATTTTATGATGTAATAATTTCTTTACATCTAATTTTTTGCAAACAAATTAAGAAAATAAGGATTCTTAAAACATTATGAGAATAATTACAAAGCGAAAGTTGATCTTAATTTATTTATTTATTTTTATCTCATTGCTAATTAGTTGGGCGGTAGAGAGATTAGGTAAAAACTCTTAAAAAATGTATCTTTTTGGCATTAGTGGAAGAGTTAGGTAAATAAAGTTGAAATGACTGTGTTGCTAATGAAACGTCTTTGATGATTATAGGGCAAAGGATGAAAGAAAAAAGTGAGATATTTTGGCACTTGTTTTCTTTATTTTGTCTTTGTGAAAGTTGAAAATTGAGTTGAAAGGAAAGGTGTGTGAGGGTTGATGAATAAGATGAAGGATGATAAGAAGAAGAAGAAGAAAAAATGAAAATAAAAAGGTAAATTTGGATATATCATAATCTGCAAAAAGCTTGTCTTCCACTATCACTACCCTTCAAATAAACTAAAAAAATTTGAAAAAGGTGAGAAATGATTCAAAAGGTGGTGTTGTCACGGGAGTGTCACTGGAACATATACAGCCACAAAAAACATAAAGGAAAAAAACAACAACGAAAAGAAACGAAGAAAGAAAGAAAAGAGAGGTATCAAGGTAACCTATTACCGTGCCTAGTATGCGTATTCATCCAACACTTCCTTGTCAGAATCTTCCCACAGTCATAACAATAATAATAACTTTAATAACAACACACTCCTACATATATATATATATACATATTACCTATTTCTTTTCTTCTCATTTAATTATTCCTTCAATTCTTATTCTTTAAGCTTCTTGGTTGCTTTCTTAGACCATTTATATAAATTTAAAGGTTAAAATGCTTTTTTTATTTTTTCCCTGATATTTAGTGTTTTTCTTATTAATGGTGAATATAATTTAAATAGTGAGTTTGAATAGTATTTTAATTTTTTTTGTAAATAGTGTTTAATATTACTTTATAAGGGTTAGATGACCTTCAACAATTGTTAAATATTTAGGTTTATAGAAAATATTGAATGAAAAACTTGTTTAAACAAAAATGCAGTAAAAAAATATTTTGTTTTTATATCGATTCGATCTAAATTGAGCTAAGTCCATTTCTTCCTTAAAAACTTTTATGAAGTTCTACTAAAAATGAGTTTAATCATTCATGGTTTACAAATTAATCAACTGATTAAATAAGTTTTATCATTTATAGTATCAACACTAGTTCAACTAACTAGTTAAATTTTACAAACGTTTAAATCACTTGTGAATTTAAAATAGCAAAATATTTTTGAAGGCTTACCAAACAAAAGATTATTCTCGTAAAAAAAAAGCAAATTTTAAAAAATCTCTTCAAAAATAAGTCTCAAAGAATTTAGAAAAAGAACAAAATATATATATATATATATATATATATATATATATGGATAACTAAAATAATACTAATAATTTGTTGAAATTGCACTTTAAAATTGAAGTAATTTATCGTATTAACTACTCGTATAAAGTATAATTTGAAATGCTAATTCTTCTGTCATTATCATAATATTTTTTTTTCATAATGTCGAATAAGTGTTTGAAATTCTAAAATAGTCAAAGATTTGTAAGAAAAGAAAAAAGAGGTTAAAAAATAAGACGAGTTTATGAATAATATATCACCCTAATTCAAACGGTTGTTGATGTTGAATAATATACATACCTGCACATCCATACGACAAATCTGGGGTGAAATTTTGATTAATTAGTATTGATGTTTATGTATGTTTTAAGCCCCAAATTTCTGGAATTGTTTTATTTTAAATATTTTACTGATCTTAGTTTCTAAACCTTTTGTTCTGTTAATATTTTTATAGTCTTATCAAAGTGATGACATAACTTATGTAGATTATCATCGTACTACGAGACATGACATCCTTATACGTAGATTTTGTTTTAGTCTCTTAACTTTTTGTAAAAGTTACTTTAATCCTTTAACATTTTGCTAATTTAGCATCAACTTTTTAATTAGTATCCATCTTTTATATACGTTATTGCACTTACTCAAGTTTTATCTTTTTCATAAATTTATATATTTTTAATTGAATTTCTATTAAAAAATTTGATTGATCAAGTATTTAAATTTTTTTATAACTTTCAACTAAATTTAAATTTCTGTTATATATATATATATATATATTTTAACTTATTATGTTGTTATTTGATAATTTTATTTTAGTTAAATTTAAAAAAATGTGAAACTTTGTAATTAATTAATGATCTTGTTATACATATTAATAATAATCACTTGTCTTCTTAAATTAATTATATTTCTGATTTAAATTAGTTATAAATTTCACCTTCTTTGTCCTCCTCACTCCATTCAATCTTTTTTATATGTATAAATTAATATATACATTTTTTTAAAATTTTAATATATTATACATATTTGGCATCCCAACATTTTTACACACCTAAAAGTATTTTCACACTTCAAAATTTTGTTTTGAAGATCCATTATGAAGACAAGTAAATAAAATGATAAGATAAAATAATAAGCACATTATTTGGTAAATAAAATGAACTAAATTACAAAAATTCAATTAAAAATATAAAAATCCTAAGTATTTGATTAACGAAAATTTAAATTGATGAAACACTAAAACTTAATTAGATCTCTTTATACATATGTAATTATTTTAACTAGGTTTTTACGTGTTTATGTAATATTCGGAAGAACGTAGAAGCTTATTGATGAAAGTGAGAGACTGAAATAACATAAAAATGTGAGAAAAAGTTAGAAATAAAGATTGAAAAGAGTGGAAAAGAAAAAAAAAAGAAGATAGAAATGATGATAATGATAGAAGATGAGAGTGACGATATGCTTGGATCATAAAACAAAAAGCAGTTATAAAATGAGAGGTAAGCATAACGATATGGATGTGTGAGGATTTTGTCTAACAAAGATGCTCTTGCAAATCTTGTCGGTAAAAATCATTTAATTGCCTCCACACACACATAATCACTATTAAGTTCTTCCGTTTCGCTTTAAAATACAAATTACGTACAAATTTCCCTGTTTTTTTTTGTACGTTTCTTGATAGCAATAGATTTGAATTTTGTACAACGGAATATTCGCCAAGTGTCTTCATACGTAGTCATACGCAACTCTTATATATATTGGAATATGTACATCTCACATATTACCTAGAGAGTCAAACATTATAAGTATGAAAACATTCAATCTTTTCGTATATCATTATTGACTTCATCTTTAATTATTATTATTATTAGTATGAAAACATTAAATGTTATATAGCATTATTTACTAAAATAAATATAATTTATTTAAAGAAATCTACTTTAATTTATTAAATACACATCAAGTTGTTTATAAGATAATCTTATTTGGAAGACACAAATAACATCAATAAAACATAAATCTAATTTATATAAGAAATTAATAAAACTTTAGATCTGAAATAGGTTTATGAATTTTTTTTTAATGTATTTAAAACTTACACACTTGAATTTCTAACAATTTTCTTATATTTTTAGTTATTTAAGGAATAAATGAACAAATTATTAATTCATTCATTCACCAACGAAATAAAATAATTTGAACTTTATTATAGCTTATCTCATACAAGTCCTATTGAAACTGTCATTGTGACATTTTTTACAAGCCAAATAGATCAAATAACGTTGTGCCAACAAATACAATGAAGTTTTCCAACTGTCTTATCTTTAAGGTATTATAAGGAACTAGTTATCGTGTTATGTTGATAATAAACTTGTCCATCATAAGGTAGATTAACACGAAAAAGTTGATCCAACCATAAATTTTAGATTTTAATAAATTTTAACAAATAGTTATGTCTTCTCGTATATATTACAGATTAAAGAAAACAGCATTTGATCTTCTGAAGCTTTGTTTATTATATAAGGAGTCCCCAAATTTTAATTTTATCTTAATTATTCTTAGACTTTGGCATATTTACAAATCTAAGACATTAGACTTTTAGACAGATCAAACTTTTATCTATGTCAAATTAAATTAAAAAAGAGAACCTACCATAACTAAATAAATAGATTTATATTTATTTTTACGAAACATCGCATTCAAATTTATTAAGGTTAAATTTAACTTGTTTCCAACTAGTATAAAACGTTTTTTTATCCTTATCTCTATCACATAACTTGTACCAAATTTAACTTGTTTCAAATATTAATTAAATATTATTTAATAAAAGAAATAAAAATTACGATAAAAAATATGTGATTTCATTAAGGATTTAACGCCCAAATGATATACATTTAAATGTTTATGCGATTGAAAACTTGAAATTGAGAATAATTTTGTGAAAAAATAAATAATAAATAAAAATATTAAAAAGAGTTGAAATAATCATAAATGTTTCTTAAGAACTATTTAATTTGATTTAATTGGTTTCTTTGTCCCTAGTTTCGCTGCAGTGTGTCAAGTTGGTCCAACCTCTTAAAAAAGTTTCAATTTCATCCACACCCGGTAAAATTTGACTCAATCAAGTCTCTTCCGTTAAATACGCAGAAACGACATTAATTTTTTTTTCTTTCTCCTTTGCTCTTTTATGCAACACATCATACCCTCGTCTTTTTGTTTAAAACATGTAAGGATATATTGAAGATAACACTAACAAAAAGAAAAGGTATATTGCGTTGCGAATAGGAATAAATGAAAGAGAAAAAAAAAATTAATGTCGTTTCTGCATATTTAATGGAAGAGACTTGATTGAGACAAATTTTACTAGGTGTGGGCAAAATTGAAACTTTTTTAAGAGGTTGGACTAACACTACAGCAAAACTAGGAAGAAAGAAACCAATTAAACCATTTAATTCAATGAAATTGAGGTTTGTATATTTCTTAAAATATATATAATACATTATTTGAATGAAATCACACAGAGGAAAAAAAAACAAACGAAAAAAAATGTGTAATCAAAATTGTGATAAAATAGAAAATACTTTGAGGATTTTAGTGAACTTTATAAATATTGAATAGGTTTAATACCTATTTTGTTCCCTCGATTTGTAGGATTTGTTTAAAGTTGTCCTCCTTTTTTTTCAAAAGTTCACTAACATCCTACTTTTCGCAAAAACGGTGCACGTTAGTCCTTTTTGCTTACGGCGTTAGAAAGATTAACGGCAGAGTTGCTTACCTGGCGAAACTTGAATTAGCTCTACAGTTTATTATTACGTGGCATTCTCGATTTTTCCCTCTTTCCGCTTCTCTCTCCTCCCTTCGCCGCTACACACCGTCTCCCTCCTCTTCGCCAAACCCTAACACCACCCCTCCATCCTCTACGCCAAATGCAAACCCTCCTATGACATTGACACCTTCTTCTTCGACAACGTCAACCCATTAGAAGACATTGACTTCAACCCACCGGAGGCCCCCGGAGGGATTTGTCGCCCCTCCCTGCACTGTATTTCTAAACTGTTTGTTTGTTTTGAATGCGGGAAGGGCGGGGAGATGGGGCGCGACGCAGTAGCGGAGAGAGCGGAGGTGTACGGGGCGACGATGATCTTTGTTTACGGCAACGATGAAACACTGAGATTGGAAGATAGTGAGGTTTTTTATCCCAGTAAAACAAAATTGAATATAAACATAAATAAAAGTATGTTAAATTATTTCTGAAGCAATGTGCAATTAGGGATTAGGGTTTGGGAAGAGGGGAAAAGGGGATTAAGGTTTGACGCGCGATTATGGATTTCACAACGGAGAAGAAGGAATCAGAGAACAACAACGCCAATAATCCCGAAAACGCTCATCAAACATTAGATTCTTCTTCCCAGTTAACGTCGACACTTTATTCAAGCAGCAAAGAAACCGAAAAACAACAATCTCATGAACTCAAAGCTGGTCTTCACTCTCTGAAGGTTTTTCTCCCTCACTTTGATTTTTTTGTTTCTTGGCAACTGAATTACAGTATGATTGGTTAATGATGAAGATGAAGAAGTGTGATAAAGCTTTTGAGTGGAAATAGGACTGCCACGTGGCACTCTCTTATTGGCTGAACTTGCTGACAGGTCATCTAATTTTGGCCATCAGAGCAACTTTGCCGTTAGTTTTTTAACGCCGTAAGCAAAAAGGATCCACTTAAACTGTTTTTGCGAAAAGTAGGATGTTAGTGAACTTTAAAAAAAGAAGGGAGGACAACTTTGAACAGACTGTACAAATCGAGGGACCAAAATAGGTATTAAACCTATTGAATAAGTCAAAACAATAATTGATAACAAGAATGAAAAATTATGTGACAAAGAAATAGAAGAAGAAATAAGAGTTTACAAATGAAATAAATAGGTAAAAAAAGGAATCAGTGAAAATAAGTTTTTTAGGTTGTCTAATAAACATTGAGTTTTTTAATAATTTAAAACAATGACAAATACGAGGACAGAGACAGACAAATATATAAATACTCATGTCCATCATTATACCAAGTTTTAAAAATATCCATCTCTGGTTAATGTAGAGAATTTGTATCAAAATTGAGACAAATTAGGAAATACATATAGGAATGAATGGTTACAAAACTACAATAACGGTAATTGCTACAAGGACATAAGTCACAATAACAATTACAAAGGAAAATAAAAATTAAAGAAAAGAGAGAACTAGAAAATAGAAAATGTGAAAACTAAATGTTTATTGCAACTATATTTTATATAGTATAAAAATATATGATAATAACTAATTTTGAATTTTCATTACATTTATCCTATCATAACCACCAAAAGAATTTTCTTAGTTATCAATTAAATTTTACTGATGAAAATTAATTTGTTGGTAAAATAAGATTTATCAACAAATATTACAAATGAATTTTAGAATTTTAATTATGATATATCGATAATTTAGAATTTTAATTACCAATGAAATTTTTTGTCAGTATAGATTTGTCAATAAAATTCGTTGATAAATTATAATTTTATTATTGATAAATTTTTCTGATAAAATGAGTTTAAAGTTTTCATTTTGACTTTGTTGATAATTAATTTTTTTTTAAAATATTTGTTAGTAATTTAACTTTTTAAAATAGATATCAAATTTAATAATGAAGAGGAGAAGGAGAAGGAGGAGGAGTTAGAGTTGAAGGAGGAAGAGTCATAATTGGAAGAGTGAGAAGGAGGAAAGATGATAGAAAAAGAATAATAATAGTTATATAATAATAATAATAAGAATAATAAGAGGATAATTTTAGTTTTGTTTTACAGTAAAGTATCACATAATATAATGTATACAAATGTTACTAATAATATATTTACTAAATAAAACAGTATCATAACATTTTTTAATGATAATTTCGTATGATGATTTGTAAAGAATATTGTTGCAATATCTCTAGTCTCGTGAATGACAATAAGTACATATTTACACATTCAATACAAGATTCAATGGTTCTATATCCTGCTAGTTTTTTAATTAGAGGTGTGGTTTTAGTAAGATATATCCAAAAATAAGCTTTTGATTTCCTTTTAATTAGAAGATGGTAGCTAAACGTTGGAAACTGTTTGTAATTGAAAAAAAAAAACTAAGAATTAAAAGAAAACAATACAAGTAATATATATGAAAAAAATGGTTATATATAAAATATTAATTTATGGATTGAAAAATATTTGTAAGTTGGTGAAGCCATGATGAATTAGGCACCATATTTTCTCTCCTTAAATTATTGACTTATTGAAGTTAAGGAACACGATGCCCATATTTATAAGCACTAGATAACATTATGTCAAGGTCTTTCTTTCCTTTTGTTCGTCATTTATAGTATTTTTCTTTGTTTAGGTATTGACCACTTAATGCCGTCTTAAGGTCAATGTTTCACAAACTCTATGCATACCATCTTAACACTTTGCACAAAAATCTTTCATCAACACAAATACTCTTCACATTATACCAATCGGATTTCAATACATAAACCAATTCATATAAAAAAGTTTTTTTTTTTTAATTTTTATGAAAATTAATTTTAGTTTGTAGAAAAATCAATTCCATTTTCTTAACTCCTACACAGTCTTTATATACACAAAGAAGAGTTAAATACACGATACATGTATATATAAAAGCCTATGCCTTCATGATGAAAAGAATCAAAGTTCAAAGCCTGAAATAAATAAATAGATAAATGGAATATTACTAGTTCTAGAAAATATGACAATATCGTGTCCCAAAATTTCATTTGAGTAATTTTTTTTTTTATAAACTAAACATTTTTTTAGTAGAAAACATATTTACTCGTTATTTAATGAAAGTAACACTCGTTATTTTGGAAATTTTACAAGGTCTACCTTATTGATTGAATTCCTTGTTTAAGATTCAATTTTCTCTCCTTATATTGATTTATTAAGTTTAAATAGTTACTTGGAAGTGCATTTATTGAAGGAGTTAAATGTTATTGGAATTTTTTTAGTTAATTTAATTCCTTGCTAAACTTATTGAAGAGGTTATATATGAATATGATGTTTCTAAAATTGATGACCAAGGCGAATCTTTCCCAATCTGACGACTAGCATTGATTAGAATTCAAAGTTGAGACTATTATAGGATTCTTTCCAATAAATGAGTGAGTTTTAATTTTGCATGTCATTTTCATACCCTCCCATTAGTCTCTCCCTAAAAGAAACAAACAATAAAAGGACAAGAAGGAAAAAAAAAAAGAAAAAGAAAAGAAAAGTAAGGGTTAAAAAATAAAGAAAAAAAGAAAAGGTCCATAAAGACAAACAAAGCCTCCATTCCTTAATCAAACCATATTATAAGTGCAGGCTTTCTACCATAAAGTCTGAACATACACACACACATACATAACATAACATAACCCTTTTCTGAGGAAGAGAGAAGATAATTCTCTAAATCCAACAAGGGTTTGATGGAGTGCAATGTGGAGAACAATAAGAATCTATACCTTCATGCTCCTACTTTCATTGAGTGGCTCAAACCATGTTCTTCTCCTTCATATCTAAATTCCAACACAATATCTACTTCTTCTTCTTCTTCATCATCTTTTTCTTCTTTTTCCTTCACCCAGCATGACCTTGTTCATGAAACCATCCAATTCTTGCCCATTGAGGCCTCAAAAGATGAAGACCACCATCAAAGTTTTGAGGTGAAAGAGGAAAAGCTTGAACAAGTCACTGTGGCTTTGCACATTGGTTTGCCTGACAGTGCTAAAAGGCATCATGAGGTTGTAGATGATGATGATGAGAAGATGATTTTCCATGTCAAGGAAGAAGAAGCTTCCTCCAAGAGAAGCTTCCATGGCTGCTCCTTTAATCAAGAGAGAAGGTTCTGGATTCCAACTCCAGCTCAGATCCTCGTTGGACCGATGCAGTTTGCTTGCTCCATATGCAGCAAAACCTTCAATAGGTATAACAACATGCAGGTTAGTTAAATTGCTTCTCAACTTCTCACATATCTTAATTTTGAAACTTGATTTGCCAAGAAAAGTAGAAAAATATTGTTGAAGAAAGTTGCAACTGTGAATTAATTAGAGACAAAAGATCATAATGATGTCTGAGTAAAGTTAACAGATGTTTGTGAAGAAGACAAATGAAGAAGCTTTATTATAAAGATGAAGTATGAACAGTACAAGTTGAAAGTTTGATCCATTTTAATTTTTTCATATCTGTGGAGAATTTCTTTGTAGCAGAAGTTAGGAGCTGATCGTGTTGATAAGATCACCACCACTATGAGGGAATATAGTTGTTGCACATGCCTGATCTACCTTTGAAACATGATCACAATAATTAATTACGATTTGTTTCAATTAAAACTAAACATACTGATTAACTTATGTGATTCCTCTAATGAGATTTCAAGATTTATTGGGTGGAGAAATGCAAGCTTATCAGTACTATCATGTACTCACTCAAAGACTTTGCACCCCACTTGCGACAAACTTTGTTTCAGATTTTATCATCACCCCAAAAATTGCCTCCAGTTTTATTTCAGAAAAAAAGCACAATACAATTAATTATTACGTCCTTTGCTACTAAAAGACAAAATTTTATTATGTGTAGCATTTCAATGGTGAGTTTAGCTACCTAGCTAGGTATATTCAGAAAAAAGAAGTTATGATGAAGGAGTTCTTTCTGTTCTATAAATAATTGCTGCAACTATGATCATGTTATCATACTTAAAATACAACGATCACTTTCAGAAGAAATTTCTTGTAACATACATGCATTTCATCGAAACCAAACTCATGAGCAGAGTCAATGATTGTTTTGTTTTCCACAACTACTCTTTAACTTTGTACAGCATTGAGTAGTTTTCCATGGCTTGTGTGCATATATACCTACTGAATTTGAATTCGCTGCATTTTATCCATACCAAACTGAAGTAGATGCTTTACATGATAATGACAATGATGATAATCATTAAAGAGAGATTAAATAGTCACATAATTTAACTTTAATTAGCATGCTTTAAGAAAAAAATGCACTAGGTGGCGCGTACGTGATGTCCCTCAAGCCTTTCCCCGTCACTTTTAAATTAAAAGCTTCTTTTTCATCAATTCATCTCAAAGGGGAATATTGTAATTATCTTCATATGCATGCATGCTTTTACTTCCTTTCCAATGCATAATCTTCATCCATATATAAGCCAAGGTTGAGAAAGAAATTAACTACTTAAACCTTTGAATTTTTAGTTTTAATTACATTGTGTATGTGTGTGTCTATATATATATGTAGAATTTCTGATTTCAAATAGATAGATACAAAAAAATGTTAGACCCATCACTTAAGATTAATGATTATTTGCAGCAATGGCCACAGTTAGGCCACAAAAAGGACTAAAGGACTATACTTGGTCAAATATAGTAGGCTTCATTATTTTTTGAAACAAGAAATATAAATGTAACTTTTGAACGGTAAAGATTGAACTAGAGAAATAAAAAGAAACTAAAGAAAATAAAAAGTTTTCCAAGAAAGTTTAACTAAGATCAATTAATTAATGAGCATGAATGTGTATGTACTCTAATTATGTGAATTTAACTCAACTGGACTTAATTTTTGTTGATTTGCAGATGCATATGTGGGGTCATGGATCAGAATTTAGGAAAGGACCAGATTCACTGAAAGGAACACAACCAGCAGCAATGTTAAGGTTGCCATGTTACTGCTGCGCGCAGGGTTGCAAGAACAACATCAACCATCCAAGGGCGAAGCCTTTGAAGGACTTCAGAACCCTCCAAACGCACTACAAAAGGAAGCACGGCACAAAGCCTTTTATGTGCAGAAAATGTGGGAAAACATTTGCAGTGAAAGGTGATTGGAGGACTCACGAGAAGAACTGTGGCAAGTTATGGTACTGCACTTGTGGCTCAGATTTCAAGCACAAAAGATCACTTAAGGATCATATTAGGTCCTTTGGAAAGGGACACAACCCTCATCCTCCCTTTGAAGCTTTTGAGGATGAGAAGGAATGCATCACTGGCTCTGATGAAGATGAGCTCAATGCTCATCATCATGCATGATCTGATTAACATTCTACAGCTTTTCCTCATTACCAAACAAAAAAGTTGCAGACAAATGTGGTGGATGCAGCTATGGTTTTAGAACCTTGAGTAGTGGTAATTATAGTAGAGAGAGCTTGGTCAGTACCCTTGTGCTCAGTAACAAAAAATTCTCAACAATGCTGAGACATGAAGGCTCAGGGAAAGGTTTGCTACCGAGCACTTGCAGGGTGGTGATGAGCTATCAGTAGAGGTTTGAACTGAATTTGCATGCTTTTGGTTAGCTAATAAGATGGTGCCTCAAGTGATGAAGTAGATGAATTTTCTTGGCATAGTCACAGAGACAAAGTGTTATGTCATGTTTACTTTTCTGTAAAATATGGAGGAAATTTATCCGCTTCATTACTCAATGGTAACCCTCATTCTAGGACTTTATAATACCATGTAAAGTCTTGTTTAAATATTTCTTATGAATTTGCTGTTATATTTCGATAGCCACTGTGTTGCATAATTTTCTTAGTCTTCTGTATGATGTTTTACTGCAGTTTCAACCTTAAACAATGCTAAATGTGAAGCCAGATTAAGACATCTCAGTACAACTTTGAAAATTGATTTTGATCGAGTTGTATATCCTATTATTAATCCAGAAATGACAGATACACACAGATATAAAATGACTAAATGAAAATTTAGTAATTACAAGAATGAAAATGATATCAAGAACATACCTTTTCGATTAAATGAAAGTTCATACAATTTTACATCATTTTTATTACGAGTCTAACAATATCTAAATATTTAGTTTTATTACTTATCATTATGCCCTGTTTAAAATTACTATAATTTTTTTATTTATGTATATAAATATTTTGTTTCTGATAATTATGCAATGCAGATGTAAAGATGTATGTGAAACATGATATGATGTGATGAACCCAACCATTTTCAGAAAAGAAAACATTCAATTATTATACAGAAGGTAACATTGTCCTAATCCATAAAGGTTTTGGACAATGTTTGCACCTTTCTTAGGAGTCTAATTATTAACTGCCCTTCATTTAAGGAACACTAGAAAGTGCTTATCTATAATGCATGATCCTTTTTCCCCTTAACATTCCCCTTTACCCTAAATAACTTACGACAATGGAAAAAATAATCACAAAATACTCATGAATTTTAGAGTGGTGACCATTTTGGAGCGATGGTGAAAGCTGATGAAGGTTATTACAAGAACCGATTCACAATTTTAGAGAAGTTCAAAATTATTAACACTAATTTAAATAAAATAGAAAGTAATAAATTACCAAAAAATATTAAAAAAATCATATTAAATAAAATATTGAGAATTTTTTATTAAATCCTTTTTATTCAAAGTAATATAAACTTTTATTCTAGAGTCCATTTTGGGGGCATGATGACTACCAAATCATCCACCCCCACACGTAGATAGAGATCAATTCTATAATTTTAAAAAAAATAGAACTAAATATATAATAAATTGGTTTGATTCTTGGTGTGATTGTTGATTAATTTATTATTATTTGGTGAAAAAAATTCCAAAATGGTGATGATCATGCATATGTGTATTTGACAAAGGGATGATGGGTTTGAAGGATCCCCTTTTGTTTTAAAGAGAAAAATAAAAAATTTCTAAACACGTGAGGGAGATAATTAACGGGAGAGAAATAGAGTTTAAAATAGAGGGTTTTTGAGGTAGGCTTGACCAAAGCAAAAAGTAGGACCTTAAAAAAAATGGAGTGTGTGTATTTGGTCTTGAAAATAAGGGACCTCCACTAAGTTTTGTCGGGGTAAGAAAACGTTGGAGAAGGGAAAGATCACAATCACAATAATCTTAAAGAGAAATAAATATTTTCAATATATATTATTTAATTTTTTTAATATGGTTTGATATTTAAAAGTTACATTTTCCCTTTAAGTGACTTATGGTAGTTAGGTTAAGTTAATGTTGAATATGGTGATCTTTGGCAATATCTTGCGCAATCAAAGTATCTCCCTCATCCAATGTCCTTTCATCTATCAATATCAAAAGTAGGTTTACAGTTTCATCCATCTTATAATACTTTTTCACTTAATATACCTACGAGGAAATTGTTTTCTTTGTTAATTACTTTGTCGTATGTAACTTGTTCACAATGTTTCTTTTTTCTCAAATAATGTCTACATGATTTAGCCAGCTGGACATTTCATTAATTTTTTTTCTTATTTTTATAAAATAAGATATTTCAATCTTTATCTATTCTATTAACAAAAGGGATTTTTGTTTTATATATACAATTTTTTTTAGAGGTTAAGTATGTTTTTAGTCCTTAAACTATCAAGTGATTTTGTTTTTAGCCTCTCTTTCAAATTAAGGTACTTTTTGGTCCTTCTTTTTAAGAAAATCATAATTTTTCGTTCTCAAAAACCAACTGCATTAAAAAGAAGCTGAGCTCGCTAACGATGGAGTGCCACATCATTTTTTAGTGTTAGAAAAAAAGGTGACGTGACACTCCATTGTTAGTCAGGTCAATTTCTTTTTAACGCCGTTGGTTTTTTAGAACGAAAAATTATGTTTTCCTAAAGGAGAATGACCAAAAAGTACCTTAGTTTGAAAGAGAAACTAAAAACAAAGTCAGCTTGATAGTTTAGGAACTACAAACATATTTAACCATTTTTTAAATTTTAGCTTTTAAATAATCATTATTATAAATATAGTATTAATACAATTATCTAAAAATATTTATCATAATAATATATATATATATATATATATATATATATATATATATATATATATATATATATATATATATATATATATAAGAACTAAATGTAACCACTAGACACTCAAAAAGATATTTTGTGTTTCGGTAGGATTTTATGGGACCGAGAAACTAACTTGTTCTGACGTGTCTTCCTTACTTCCGAATGCTTGGATCGCCTGCCTTTCTTCAGTATGGACTGCTCAATCTTTAGTGTGGACCGCTCGGTCTTTAGTGTGGAGTGTGGATCGGTCGGTCACCTTCAATCTCCTGTTGTTGACCGATCGGTCTCCTTCTTAACGAGGGGGGATGTACCTGCAAAAGGCACTCTGACGCTCAAGTTAGGCGTGTTGTTGAAGAGTCTCGGCCCTTAGTTGAATATTTAGTGAATGATTATCACTGTTTGAGTATTTGAGAGTAGTGGAGAGTGAATAATGCGTAGGTGGAACATACCTGGCCTTTGGCCCTGTCAATGTATTTAGAAGTGTTTCATAGATCAAATAAAAATAACCTTACCTAGAGATCCGGTTAGTTACCCATAAACGGCTTTATCAATATCTTCAACCAAATATTTTGTATTTGGTTTATCAAATATCTTTAACCAGATATCTTTAATTATTTTATCATCCACTAGACTATTGGCACAGTAACCACTTAAGCGTTGGCCCAATTACCATTTGAAGTAGCTTATTAGCGTTGTAGGCCCAATTACGGCCCAAACCATTTGACCAATGGCGGATAGACCGATCGGCCTTATTCAATAACCGCTCAGTCCATATTTCATACGGTACATCATGCCCCCCAAGTCCGAGTGTAATCGGTCGACTTTAGCCTTGATTAACTATAGGACTTATAAGTTTGAGGGAGACTGTATTTGCTGTTTACCTGTACCAAGGAGGAAAACTAATTGAATTTGAAGCAAAAGAAACTAGATGGTTATACCATGTAATCAAGACCGTTTGACTGCGAATGGTCAATAATGATCGTCCCACTCGTTTCTACCATCCAAGGTTGCTGGGTGATTGTGGTGTGAATGACCGTTCGACTTTGACGTAGGAGTTCTTCCTAGAGAATGAGCTTTACCGTTCGACTTTGCACTAGGAGTTCCTGGAGAACTTCCTAGCGAGAGGGCTTTACCTCTTTACTTTGACTTTGACCTAGGAGTTCTTCCTAGGGAACGAGCTTTACCGTTCGGCTTCGACGAGAGTGAGTGTTCATTTAGAACGTTCCCCACCGCTCGGTTTGGACCAGGTGTTTTTCACATGACATCCCTGGGTTTTGTTTACGAGAGTGACAGTTCGTTTAGAACTTTTATCACCGCTCGGTTTGGACCAGGTGTTTTTCATATAACGCCCCTGGGTTTTGTTGTTTACGAGAGTGACAGTTTGTTTAGAATTTTTATCACCACTCGGTTTGGACCAGATGTTTTTCAAATAACGCCCCTGGGTTTTGTTTACGAGAGTGACAGTTCGTTAGAACTTTTATCACCGCTCGGTTTGGACCAGGTGTTTTTCACATAACGCCCCTGAGTTTTGTTTACGAGAGTGACGGTTCGTTTAGAATTTTTATCACCGCTCGGTTTGGACCAGGTGTTTTTCACATAAAGCCCCTGGGTTTTGTTTACGACAATGACAGTTCATTTAGAACTTTTATCACCGCTCGGTTTGGACTAGGTTTTTTCACATAACGCCCCTAGGTTTTGTTTACGAGAGTGACAGTTCGTTTAGAATTTTTATCACCGCTCGGTTTGGACCAGGTGTTTTTCACATAACATCCCTAGGTTTTGTTTACGAGAGTGACAGTTCGTTTAGAACTTTTATCACCGCTCGGTTTGAATCAGTTGTTTTTCACATAACCCCCCTAACTTTTGTATACGAGAGTGACAGTTTGTTTAGAACTTTTATCACCGCTCGGTTTGGACCAGGTGTTTTTCGCATAACGCCCCTGACTTTTGTTTACGAGAGTGATAGTTCGTTTAGAACTTTTATCACCGCTCGGTTTTTGCCCTCCTCTTGGTTGAGTGGTCTGCATGGTCCTGTCACCTGCACTGTGAAGCCGAACAGGTGAACATATGTGATTGAAAGGAACTTTCTGGCTTTATTCGTACCAAAAGTGTAAACACGTAAAATAGTTTAATTGAAATAAAACATGACATCAAAATTCAACTAATGTAAACTTGAGATGAGTCGCATTCCTAGTGTTAGGAGGGACTTTTCATCATATCCTCTAGTCGATACGCCTCAAGATTGTGCGGTCAGAGCTATGGCTGCGGCTGCGACCACGCCTATGTTTCCGCTCATCCTTTCTATGAGGTCTTTCGGTATTTCTTTGTGGAGACCTTGATGAGCTTCTTATCCGCGACCAATCCGTCTTTACATACTTACAAAGATGACCCTCTTGGATAAGCTTCTCGAGGTCATCTTTTATTGTTACACACTCTTGAGTAGTATGTCCCCGGTTCTGATTATATTGGCAATGCTTCCTTCCATCCACGTTTCTAGGTGTTTCAGCATTTTTGACAGAGAGGAGGTCAGCATTAAGGGTTTCATTTAGAGTTTCTGCTCTCGACGCATTAAGCGTTGTATAGTGAGTAAATTTGGGCGTTCGGGAAAAATCTTTCGAATGAAGGACCTTGCCTTTCTCGCTACTGCCAGCAGAAGCTTCCTGTTGTTGTTTCCTCATGTCCTCCATACGAAGAAACTCAGTTATCCTTTCCTAAAGTTCCTCCATTGTTTTTGGTGGTCGCGCATATAGTTTTTCAGCAATATATCCTGGCCTCAAACATGAAGACAGGTTGCTGATGATAAAAGTGTGATTAACATCTTTAACTCGCCGTGCGGTTTAATTGTACCTTTTCATAAAGGCTTTCAAAGTTTCTCCTTTCTCTTGTTTAGTATTTACCAATTTCGTTGGTGTTGTCTCTTGCTTCTGATTAGAGGCGTATTGCCTTCTAAAGAGGGTTTCTACAGTGGTGAAGCAATCCACTATATTTGGGGGAAGAGTGTTATACCACTCCAATGCTTCATCCTTGAGCGATAAGGAGAATGCTCTGCATATGATTGGATCACTCTCGTGTAGAACGTCATTTCATTGGTGAAGATCCTAAGATGATTGTTGGGACCCGTTGAGCCATCATACCTCTCTAATACCGGAGGATTCTTCTCTGGCATTGGAGTTTGCATGATGGTTGTCGTAAAAGGGAGTAAGGTGGTTGGCCGAACGGTTTGGATGAGGGCGAAGCTTCTCTCCTTCCTCGACCGTTCGGGTTGGTGTGTTGGGATGGCCACTGATTACTACTTCCCTCGTTTCCATTCTCGTGGTTTGAGGCGGACCGCTCGATATGGACCCGTTCTGCCCTAAGCGCCATAGTCTCCTCTGCGTGCTTTCGCTCCATCTCTTGTTGTGCTAATGCCTGCGCCTGTATGGTTCCTGCTTGTGCTTGTATTTGTGCTTGCATCTGCGCTATCAAATCCCTGGTGCTCTGGTGCTCCTCCATGCTCCTCGTGGTCACCATTGGGTTTGTCGCTCGACCCCACAGTGGGCGCAAAAATGTTTTGATAGGATTTTATGGGACTGAGAAACTAACCTGTTCTGACGTGCCTTCCTTGCTTCTGAATGCTTGGATCGTCTGCCTTTCTTCAGTATGGACCGCTCAGTCTTTAGTGTGGACCGCTTGGTCTTTAGTGTGGAGTGTGGATCACTCGGTCACCTTCAATCTCTTGCTGTTGACCGATCGGTCTCCTTCTTGATGAGGGGGGATGTACCTGCAACAGACACTCCGACGCTCAAGTTAGGCGTGTTGTTGAAGAGCCTCGACCCTTGGTTGAATATTTAGTGAATGATTATCACTGTTTGAGTATTTGAGAGTAGTGGAGAGTGAATAATGCGTAGGTGGAACGTACTTGGCTTTTGGCCCTGTCAATGTATTTATAAGTGTTTCATAGATCAAATAAAAACAACCTTATCTGTTGATCCGGTTAGTTACCCATAAACGACTTTATCAATATCTTCAACCAAATATTTTGTATTTGGTTTATCAAATATCTTTAATCAGATATCTTTAATTATTTT
This sequence comes from Vigna umbellata, assembly GCF_029865625.1. Taxonomy (NCBI): domain Eukaryota; kingdom Viridiplantae; phylum Streptophyta; class Magnoliopsida; order Fabales; family Fabaceae; genus Vigna; species Vigna umbellata. The sequence goes on from NC_142167.1 coordinate 14,500,307, forward strand.
ATCATTCACTGGACTATTGACCTAATAACCACTTAAGCGCTGGCCTAATTACCATTTGAAGTAGCTTATTAGCGTTGTAGGCCCAATTACGGCCCAAACCAGGTTGACCAATGGTGGATAGACCGATCGGCCTTATTCAATAACCGCTCAATCCATATTTCATACGATATATTTTGTAATATCGCCATCCTTACTAGAGAAACTTCAACACTTATCTGTCATCTTCTCACACTAATAAAGTAATCATTGTAAAAAAAACAAACAACATATGTACATGTTGATTAGATCAACCTAGTTGAAAATTATGTTTTATATGAATTTTGGTAAATTTCTAGTTTACTTGACATGAATTAAATTGTAGGATTTTGTTATTTGCATAAATATAATTTTAGTTTGCTTGACATGGATTATATTGCGGAATTTTGTTAATAGAAGATATTTCGTAAAAAAAATCCAAAAAAACAAAATTAGGACTATTTTCTATAATTTCTTATTTTGGAGTCATGATCTATAATTCATTCAAAGAAATAAATAATTTAAATTATAATACTTTAAAAATTATTTCTGTTTCAAATTATTAAAATTTTTTATTTTTTATTAATATAATGTTACTTAGTGTAATGAGAGAATGACTTTAGTGAATATTAGATAATTTTCACTAAAGAAATTTGATAAATAAAATAGATATAAATAAGTTCTATTATTAGAGTAATTGAGTAATGAGAAAAAGAAAGAATGAATTTAAAATTATTTGGTAAAAGTGTCGCTAAAAAGGTGAGTGGTGACATTCTTATAAGTAATTAACCCATATTACATTGATAATAAAAATAAATGTTGTTTGTTCTAAATTTAAGGCACAAACTAAACATATTTTTTTCATTTTTTTTCATTTTCATAATGTTTTTTTTCCTCTATAGATTTATCCAAAGTTTCTTTGTTTCCTATCACGCTCCATTTTGAAAAACAAAAATAAAATCTTCCACTTACATCTATAATATGAACTCTTCATAAGACTATTAAAATAATAGTTAAAAGAATAGGTTAAATTTAATTTTATATCACTATTTTTTAATAGTATCGTATTAGTTTTATAAAAAAATGTATTTTCTTCATTTTATATAATTAGTGATTTTTATCTATTCATTCATATGTTATCTCAAATATATATTAAATACTCTTATAAAAGAACTAAAAAAATTACAATAACTCAACGTGATATTATGAAGCATAAAGTATTAAAAGATATGTAATTTCTTATTTTTAATATCAAATATAAAGAAAAAAAATTATAATTATATAAATTTTAAGATAAAAATTAGATAAATGTTAAGTAATTATAATCAATGATTATATATGTCGACCACTGTTCTTCTTCTTTTTTCTTTTTGTAAGAATCTATAAAATATAGTATTAAAGCTTATAGATATTTTAAAATAATGAGACTGACTATTTTAAAATTAAAATAATTTATTAATATAAATAAAATTTTTTAAACTCGTCTCATTATTTAAAATACAAACCATTTCTCTAAAACTATTTCTCTTAGTTTTCTCTCCCTTTTTTCTACGAAATCTTGCTTCTCGATCATTTGTTTGACGATCAAGAAGTTCCTATGAGATCACAGCTAAATAATATATATTTCTAAGTGATGAGTTCTTCGTTTAGACCAAGTAAGTTTCTACCTCTTTTTCCATTTGTTATTTGTTTATGATCATGCTTAGGAAATCCCAACGCATGTATCATTGATGTTCATTTCTTGTTTCTTTGTCAATCTGTGGTCTTAAAGACTCACTCCAATCACAATTTGGTGATTTTTAGGTGTTTCTTGAGTTAGAAGCAAGAGTTTCGACGTTCTTAGAATTCAGTGGCATCAGTGAAAGGTAAGGAAAACTAGTGTTTTATCTTAGTTAAATTATGATGTATGAATTGTTATTTAATGGTGTATATAACTAATGTATGTTGTTGGTTGTGTTAAAGATTATTGTTATTAAGTATTGAATGTTTGAAATGATGGAAATTGGTTGAATGAGATAGTGTACCTTACTGTTTTTGTTTGGAATTGATTAATTGCATGAATGCTTCTGTTTAAATGCTTGATGGTATCAATTTGGTTAAGAAGTTGAGAAGAAGTGATTTGGACTAAGTTATAAGTCGTTTTCTATAGTAAAAATAGAGGTCTGATAGGTGGATTTTAGAATTGTTGGTCTAAGGTGAGAATTGGTGGTTAGGACATGTTATTTTGGTCATTTGTAACTTGTTTGGGATGAGAATTAGTTGATATGTGTGTTAAAATGGAGTGGTAATTATTTTGGAGTATTTGCAAAGTTGTTCAAGTGTATTTTAGGGGTTTAAACTAGTGAGATTTTGAATTTTAAGTTGTGTCAAAATGGTCATTTTGAAGGTTATTGGTACATCATTTCTGACTTGTTAGAGTTCCTAAGTTGATAAAAAAATGAGTTAGAACTTGTAGAATTAAATTTTGGTCTTTAAGGTGAGGTTTTAGTTGTTTTTAAGTTAAAATCTTGTTGTAAAATAGTTAAGAACTAGTTTAAGTTGGGTGATACACATTGGTTTAGGTCCATTTTAATTTAGAATATAATCTAGGAGTATTAGAAGTTGGGAAAGATGCATAAGATATGCCGAATTATGCAGTCTAACTAAGCGAATCTATCCGCTGAGCAAGTAAAACACTTGTAACTGAGCGAGTGGGTTGGCAGACACTTTTAGTTGAGCGAGCAAACTTTGTGGCTGAGCAAAAATATAAGATTTTCAACTATAAGTTTTTATATACTTCTTAAGGTGTATTCAATGTATGTGATTGTTTGAATTCTTGATTTATAATACTTATTGTGAAGTATGAATTGATTTATAATATGAATTGGAAATAAGAATATGTATATGGTTTCAAATGGATTCAATGTAAACTTGAAGTGATATCAATGATTTCAAAGTTATGAAAGTTAGTTCAAAGGTGGAAATTCTTGGTGTGGTTTCAAGTCTTGTTAGAATGAATGCAAGTAGCTCAGTCTTGGGGTTATCCTGACACTCTAATGGTCTTTTATTCTCAAGTAGAGAAGATTGACACATGTAATGAGAGTAAGAAGGAGGTCTTAGTCTTGGGTACTTATAGTATGATCCAAGGCTGGAATAGACTAACCTTGTGAGTGTAGTAGATGAAACTCATTGACAATGACTTTGTAAAGCAATAGAGGTCATCATAAGTGCACAACCTGCCATAGCTCGACATTCATTCTAAATCCGGACACTCAGTCTAGGTCATTGCATGTTAAGATGTTTAGTTAGATTTATATTACACCTGATTCATGTATGAAATGTTTTAAGTTTATGATAACTTTTTTTTACATCTACCTTACCCTTGTTTTTGTCTTTGGTTGTTTGTTTGTGTTTTCTCTTTTTCGATTATCACATAAATGATGTGAACTTAGGGAGATGGTCTTTTCAGTTTTCCAGCAAGAGGTGTAGACGAAATAGATGAGTTGATAAATGAATCTAAAAAATAGTTTTGTTTTCATTTAAGTAATTCTACTATCATTATATATATATATATATATAATATATATATATATATATATATATATATATATAAAACGTAATATCTTAATAGTTTAATACTATTAAAATGAGATGCACTTTCTTTACACTCATTTATTTCTCTTTAATATATAAAAAAATGTCATTAAACTTAAATAAAATTTATAATTTATTTTGTTAATGGATTTATTTTTAAAAAAAATACCAGTAATAAAAATTACAACTTATCAATTAATTTTACAATCGAAATACACCGTTATTAATATAAATTATAATTTATAAATGTATTTTATCAATACATTTTTAATTACGTTAATAAATTTATATTTATTAACAATTTTTTTTTCATCAACAAAAATATATTAGTAATTACAAAAATTCTTATAATAAAGAAAAAAAAAGTGTACTTGAGGATCTCACTATTAAAAATAGCTAAAAATTTAAATAAATTTATTGAATATCAAATACCTTGAATAATTAAGAGAAAATTATAAATTATTTAAAAAAACAATAATTATGTAAATGTAAAGAAATTGAGAATATAACTTTTTTCGTTACCTAATAAATAAAAAAAAAAAAACTAAAAATATGAAGACGGTATAAAGATAGGGGTAAATATATAAAGGCACTTATTCCTCCACAATAATTGAATGCGGTCTATTAACTATACTTTTACTGAAATTTAGCTAATTACATATATTTTTGTATACAAATTTAGACTATAGCAGAGAATTTATTATGATCCCTATCCACAAGTTTTCATAAATCATTTGTCTTGCTTTTTGCGAGTATGCACATTACTTTCATTATAGATAAAATATTCTCGACTTTAGAATCATTTGATCTGGTCAAACACATAATAAAAAAATTGTTGTTGGCTTAAAACATAAGAATAAAATGAGTTTTAGCAAAAAATCATTACCACATAGTTTTTTGTTAGCATAAAAAATATTTATATAGATATAACTGAATAAAGTGGATTGGAGGGACTTAAAACTTAAAAAAAAAAAAAAACTATTTCTGTAATTTTCTTTTATTTTTCAAAATTTATTGATCAATGTTATATCACAACCATGACACCATTCACTTTTATTTATACACATTCCGTGTCAACTCAATTACTAAAATTATCATCCATTCATCATTAATCATATTTAATAATAATATTTAACCTAATATATTGACTAACAATATAATAATATGATGAAAGATAAGCAAAATTTATCATTTAGAAATAATTAAAATGTTTGTTTTAAAGTTTGGAAAACACTTTTGGGTTTTCAATTAATTGAATTTTACCTAATAAGAGTTTCGCTCGTTCAATGACTTTACATAATTGAATGGTTCAAATTGACATTTATCTTTATTTCTTATGTCTAACATTGAAGACTTTATTCCAAAATATCAACAACTTGAACCAAATTGATCAAATTGAAATATTTTAATTTTTTTTATTTAACGTACAACAAGTCTCTCATTTTGAATTCATTTATTTAAACCAAACAATTTATTTACATACTAAACATTTGAAGCATATTTAAATGTGTAAAATCAATTATTGTGACTAAGTGACTTTGACATCCCGTATCATTTACCTTAAGTAATATATTTTTTAATTTTATTTATTTATTTCTTTTAATTGTTGTAATTTGACAAGTGACACAATTTACTATTTATACTCTTTCAAGTATATTATTATTATGTATGTATACATATATTTTTTTAAATTATTACAAAACTAACAAACACCATGTATCCTTAATTATACTTTCCGTGGACTAGGCATTCATCTGTCCTTACTTGATTAGACTTTTTATTGGACTAGATAGCAAGAATGAGAAAACAAGATAAAGAATAATCATTTAAATTAATGAAAAATAGTAAAAAATAAAAAGAAATAGTTGTGTCATAAACTAAAATATATTAATTTAATACTTTTTTTTAAATAAAATATTATTAAATCTCATACTTTGTTAAAAGTAAATAGGTTGTTATTTCTTGTTCATGTAGTTTTCTCTATAAATTTTATCCCTTCATCATAGAAAATAAATAATGGAAGAATATCATTATTCTTCTTTGTATTTTCACACTAATTTCTTGATCCGAACCTCTAAATATCCATACAAATATTTTTTTATCATATTGTGCATTATAACTTCAGTATTAACTAATAAAGATGAGACTTTTATTTTTTAACCTTTTTCATCAAATTAGTGTAATTTTAATAAACATTATGGACGTGAACAAATTTTTAAAATTTTATGCTTAAGTGTGGTTGTAAGACATTATTTTATAATAAAAAATCATGCTTGCAGAACAAAATTTCAGACTTCTTAAAGTAAGATTGCATTGATCATGCAAAAATATTTCTGTTTTACTATTTTGATTTAATTGGAATTGAAATAATACGATTTTAGTGTAATATAAAAGTAACAAATTATAATATTTCTGCGTAACTTTAAATTAGATTATATTAAATATCTTATACGACTTTAGTTTACCTTTATACAAATACACTAAAATCATTCTTTTACTTATGAGTTCATTCAAATATTTTACTTCTCACTTCACTCAAATTAAAAAAATTTGCAGAATAAAAAAAGTGACATTGGTTTTAGAAAATTATGTTTTAGAAGTGATAATTTGTTTAGAATGATGAGACTCGATTATTTTAATAATATAAATTTAAAATATAAATAAAATTATCTCATTATCATAAATCATATTATTTCTCTAAAAACTTATTTCTGTAGAGTTTTTCTTTTTTTTAAGTTTTCTCACAGTCTAATCATCTGTTTAAAAATTGAAAACTGTTAAAGTAATCTTTCATGTGTTTGGTTTGTTTTGTCTTCATTTGCATGTAAACTATTTGGGGTCGCATGTGATGTTTGAATCTTCTATAAGACTCTTTGTTGATCAGTGGTCCTATTGATATGCTTTGGTCGTGTTTATGATGTTCATAAGAGCATAAAGGGTTTCCTGTGCGTTAGAGCTGTTTTAAGATTTCTAGAAGTTGTTTGGTTATCCTCTAGATAAGGGAAGCTAATTACTAATATTACTCTGTTTAAAGTTTTTGATGCTTTGAGAATTTGAGTTGCATGTTTAAGTTGCGTGATATTGGTTGAATTGTTAATATTTGTGTTTGAGCATGTTGAAAATTTGTGTGTATTACCAGTTATGTGTTGTTTGTAATTGGTTGGATTGGAACTGAGTTGAGGAACTTAGGATCTAACTATTTGAGCAAGTTGGTATGCACTTTTACGTTAAAAACTATTTTTTGAACAAAGTACTGAGTCTTAAATACCAATTTGATAATCTGAACAGGTTCCTATTTTCCTAAATCACAAATGTGGCGCTGAGTACAAGTTTGATTGCGCAAGTCTGGAAACATTTTTTCTCCAGTTGAGCACTTCTTTTTATTGTTGAGTGACCACTTTTGCGAATGGTCTAGCATTGATCGGTGAGACCATTATTGAACGCCATTTTTCACTATAGATACGAAACAATTTAATTTCAGGTCACTAAGTATTAAAATGGTGTTGCTAAGAGAGATATTTTGCAAGGAAAACAATGTTAAATGTTAAAACTATGTTGAACACGAAAACTTTTTGCGAAAAGTTTGACATTAAGTTTTAGTATTTGTTTGAAGTGGTTTAACCATGGTTTCTATGTATTTTTAATAGGGATTGTGATGTTTCATTGATTTATAACATCAATATATGAGTATGTATGGTGAATGTGTGAAAATTCTTTAACAGTTTTAATAATACATTATTGATGTATGAGATTTTAATAAAATGTGGTATATGGTGAGAAAAGCATATAATCATATTATAAGGATTTTAGTTTGAAAAACCATATTATATTTTTGACTCGGTATAATATTACTTTAGTTATATAAACCTTTATTTATTTATATTATTTATATATAGTATTATAATTATATTCGGAATAATTATAATATTATTTTATATATTTATTTGGATTATATATCTGTTATTTAATAATTGAATATTTACATGCACGAATTCATTTTAAAAATCTAAAATCGTGTTAAAGTTAATACAATTTTCCATACTTAAAATTTTCAAAGTTTGTCGTTTAAACTACACTAATATATGAGGGGGAAATCCCTCTTTTTAATTGAAATATAAGTCGGTAAAATATATCTTTAGTCAATTAAATATTTTATATGTCCATACAAGAATTTCAATCTTCTTTATTTGAAAATAAAATGGCACAGTCAATGGCACTGTCATACACCATTTTTATTTCATTAAAGAAAAACAATATAATTAGTTATGTTACACATACTCTCGAGTTTTTTTTTCTTAAGAAAAAAATTGATATTCTCTTATATTTAGATTTTCAGGGTTATTCTTGCTCTCTATGTTTTCAGTTTTTCTTCAGCATGAGCATGAGTCTGTGATTGAGCATATCTTGTGCCTCATTCAACGACCTCATTACTCAATAGATATTTCTGCTTAGATGAAATCAGAAAGAGTCTGAGATTTGGTCATGGGAAGGCTCTTGCTGTTGATATGGGAAGTTAGAAGAATATGGACGATGTACTTTAGTTTATATATAGATGTTGGCTCGGTCCAATGGTTATAATATCTGTGCTGTTCATTTGAGTGAATACAATAATCATATAATAATTTGTAAATGTACAGATCTAGAGATACGGGAAGAAACACATTTGAATAGTTTTTAACTTGTTCAATTTATTTGAACTAAGAATTTAGTTCAATAAAGTAATTAATAAAGAAACTCGAATTAATTTCCAGTTGATTCGAAGTAAATCCTGTATCTATCACTAACACCAACATATATAATATTTAGCCTTTAATAGAGATATTTCTTAGCGGTGAAAAACATTACAAGTTTATATTTGCTAGAAAAAGATACTCATTCAAAAATGAAGTTCAGCTATGTGGTTATTTAATTTGTCTGCATGTTAACTTTTCCTATCCATGAGACATGAAGCAAATATCAACTGCTTTATCTTTTGGGGAATGAGGAAAATAAAAAAAAGAGATGTTTATCTTCTTCCTCGAATATACTGCACCGTTTTCTGACGCAATCCAACCGAATGGTGCATGCAAGGGTGACCAAAGTCAGATAAAGGATGGAAGAAAGAATAACTGATAAGGAATAGAACAAGAAACATAGTAGCATGGTTTTACCACATGTCATCGTTGTATGGCCTAGAATGTAAACAGTTGGCTACGTGTAAATAACTAGCAAACGTGGCATGTCGTGGTGACGACAAGAGATTTGATTTTGTTGTGAGAACCGCGAACTCAATGTACGTGGCAGTTCAGGGCTGTTGTTGTCTCAGCTCCAACCTATCCTCATGTTCAGGATAAGAGAAATCAAAGCTTATTTAGAGCAGACCACATGCTAGTTTTGAGATTCTAAACTACGTTCTTGTCTTTCGTTCATCGTGAAAAAACTAGAGAGTCGATTAAGCACCAAGATGAAGGTCTGCTCTGAGTTTTACTTTTTTCATGAATAAGATCGAGTGGTTTTGTTTTGTACATTTGATGTGTTGTTAGTGTAGTTCCTTTTTTGGTCTAAGTAGTTAAGGTGCTTTTGGAAATTTTGAAGGTTCAGGAAACGAGGCCCCATGTCCATGCACCTGGGGAAGAAGAGAAGGTCATGACAAGGAAGCAGAAAGCTGAGTCCAAGGCACATGAAGTGGAGCATTCTCCTAAGAAGGCCAAGGTGGAAAATGAAGATGGCCACGTCAACGGAAAAACTGTAGCTGATGTTGCAGAAGAATATGATGAGTTTTGCAAAGCCACAAGTGAGCACCTTCCTTTGGAGCAAATGAAAGAGATTCTGGAGGCCAATGGCCTTGATTCTTCTGGCACTGATCTTGAAATTACACGAAGATGGTTGGTTCTGGTTTAGATTAGACTATTTCTTCAAAGTGGATTTTCATCTTTAATGTAATGACTCATTACAATCACCGCATTTTTTAACAGCCAAGACTTGCTGTTTTATGGTCCATTGGACAAGTGCTCTATTTGCAATGGGAGTTTGGAGTTTGATGGCAGACGTTATGTTTGCAGAGGGTTCTACAGTGAGTGGGCTAGTTGCATTTTCAGCACCAGAAACCCTCCAAGGAAACAGGAACCCATCAAGCTACCTGATTCTCTTCAGAACTCTGTGCCTTCAGATGTGACATTCTCCTTACTTATCATTTTGTTTTTCCTTCTTTTTGTATTTCATTTTGTTGCTTGTAACCTAAGATTTTGTCCTTTGTGTTGGCTTGTTTTCCTATATCTTTGCCATAGTTGCTAAAGAAGTATCAGGACCCAAGTCACAGGCCTCACAGGGATCTAGGCCTAGCTGAAAAACCCTTTACCGGGATGATGATATCTCTGATGGGTCGTCTTACTAGGACACATGTATGTATCACTCTCACTGTTGTTGCATTAATACCCTCTACCGATTGGATTTTGACATTCTGTTTTTGGCTACCAAGCATTATTGGAAAACAGTTATTGAAAAGCAAGGAGGGAAAGTGGCAAACTCTATACTTGGTAATATAATGTAAGAATTGATTTTGTCATCCTTTTGTTGCCAGGAATAACCATAACCTGGCTTGTTAAATTTTGCAGGGGCTACCTGTTTGGTAGCTTCACCCGCTGAGCGAGAACGTGGTGGGACATCCAAACTTGCAGAAGCCATGTGAGCGTAGTTTAAGTTTATAGGCAACGTTTTTCCTTTGTCGTAATCCTTATTTATGAGTGTGATAATATCTTGGTTTGTTTGGTTAAATTTTATGAACATTATGAGCAGTAGTCTGTCCATGAACACCATTGTTTTGCCATTAGAAAAATGATCCCATAAATAAGTGTTCATAAAACCCAGAGTTATAGAGTGGCTAATGTGCCACATTGGTAATAATACAATAGAGCACTCCTAGTTGATTCTGAAGGTATTTTATTGTAGGGAGAGAAGTATACCAGTGGTTAGGGAGGCTTGGCTGGTTGACAGCATTGAAAAGCAAGAACCACAGCCTTTGGAAGCTTACGATCTTGTCTCTGATCTTTCTGTGGATGGCAAGGGAATTCCCTGGGACAAACAGGATCCTGGGGAAGAGGCTATTGAATCACTCTCAGCAGAAGTAATTAATTTCTTCTTGCATACCTATGTTTTTATTAAATTGAATTCATGAATAACACATCGAGCACCCTTTTATTTGTGTTTGATTAAATTTGTCCAAAACAGCTCAAACTTTATGGGAAGAGAGGGGTCTACAAAGATACCAAGTTGCAGGAACAAGGGGGAAAGATATTTGAAAAAGATGGGATATTATACAACTGTGCCTTTTCCCTTTGCGACCAAGGACGCGGACTGAACGAGTACCATTATGAACACTAAAATCACTTCTAGTCCATATTGACATATATAGGATAACTGACCTAAGTTGTTGGTGTTAATTTGTGGCAGCTACTGTATCATGCAACTAATCGTTGTTCCAGAAAATCGTTTGCATATGTACTTTAAGAAAGGGAGAGTTGGCGATGATCCAAATGCAGAGGAGCGATTAGAAGAGTGGGACAACGAAGGCAGTTGTCTGAAAGAGTTTGCGAGACTCTTCGAGGAAATAACAGGAAATGAGTTTGAACCTTGGGAAAGAGAGAAAAAGTTCCAGAAGAAGCCATTGAAGTTCTATCCCATTGATATGGTACAATACATATTTATTCTCTACCAAATTATTTGCCCATGCCTCCTCTTTTGGCTAACACAGGACTATGAAATTGAATAGGATGATGGAGTTGAAGTTAGACACGGAGCCCTAGGTCTTCGGCAGCTGGGGATAGCAGTAACACACTGTAAACTTGAGCCTTTGGTTGCAAATTTTATGAAAGTTTTGTGCAGCAAGGAGATATACAAGTAACCACAGTATCTGATCATTATAATGCATGGGATTATTACGAAGTTTAAAAATAACCTACACTGTTTTCAGGTATGCATTGATGGAGATGGGTTACGACTCTCCGGACCTTCCAATAGGAATGGTAACAAATCTTCATCTGAAAAGATGTACGTACATGTGCAACTGTTTTTTCCTACTTCTGTAATGTCACTCAAGAAAGTTACTGACAATTGAACCTTATCAGGTGAGGACGTCCTCTTAGAATTCATAGGAAAGGTGAAATCATTGAAAGAAACTGGGCCCAAGGCTGAGGCTGTTTGGACTGATTTTAGCCAAAGATGGTTCACGCTTATGCATTCCACAAGGCCTTTCAATTTTAGAGATTATCAAGAGATTGCAGACCATGTAAGCACAGTTGGTCACTACCTGAATTGGTTCAATTGGACCACTAACTACAACGGGTAATCTCTTATTTTCCTAGGCTGCAGCTGCCTTGGAGGGGGCAAGAGACATAACCCTCGCTTCTCACCTCATAGGAGACATGACTGGCTCAACCATCGATGACCCATTATCGGAGACATACAAGAAATTGGGTTGCTCAATTACTCCCCTGGACAAAAGTTCAAATGATTATCAGATGATTGTGAAATATCTTGAAAATACTTATGAGCCAGTTAAAGTTGGTGACATTGTAAGATTCCAACTTTTGTATTGTGTGTTTAACGAAATCATTCGCATATCTTCTTGTGTTCACTTCCAATGAACTTCAGGAGTACGGGGTGTCAGTGGAAAACATTTTTTCGGTGCAAACAGGTGGCTGCCCGTCCTATGAAGACATAGTTAAACTGCCAAATAAAGTTCTTTTATGGTGTGGTAAGATACTCAAGCATTTCCTTAAAATTGAAAGTGGGGAAAACTAAGTCTTACTTTATTAGGTTGGTTCTTCTTAATGACTGTACAAATTCTATTATGCAAGGAACACGAAGCTCAAACCTTTTGAGGCACTTGCACAAAGGATTCTTGGAAGCAATATGCTCACTGCCGGTTCCGGGTTATATGGTATTAGAAATGAAAATCGTTATTCACATTTAATGTTTGGAAGCATTCACTCATCCCTTGTTACGTACTTTTGGCAACAGTTTGGCAAAGCTATAGTCTGTTCCGATGCTGCAGCAGAGGCTGCACGGTATGGTTTTACTGCTGTTGACAGGCCAGAAGGGTTCTTGGTTTTGGCCATTGCTTCCCTAGGGAACGAGGTTACCGAGTTTAAAAGCCCACCCGAGGTATCCAAAATGGACTTGTTATCTTCATTCACTAAGAGCATTTATTAATTTGTTTTCGACATCACCAACTCGGAACAATTATTTTGTTTTCAACATCATTGACACAGGATACTTCGTCTTTGGAGGAAAAGAAGCTTGGAGTGAAGGGACTGGGGAAGAAGAAAACAGATGAATCAGAACACTTTGTTTGGAAAGATGATATAAAAGTTCCTTGCGGTAAACTAGTCGCCTCAGATCATCAAGATAGCCCCCTGGAATATAACGAATATGCTGTCTACGATCCTAAGCAGGTAGATTACCCGTTTTCTTCAAAAGAGTAGACCAGATTAACAATCCTAAAACATTTTTTATTATTCTTACATCTGTGAACTTTTTGCTTACCAGGCACGCATAAGCTACTTGGTGGGAGTGAAATATGAAGAGAAGGGGGTGGAGATTGACACGGCCGAGTAACAGAGAGCTTGAAAGGAAAGCTTTTTTGCAATGCGCAAGTTGAATGCTACCATCTTGTCTGAAAGGTGTACCAGTGGTTTATCTAGTTAGGGAAAGATCTTATCTATGTCATTTTGATGTATATTTACATGTGACAAAATCGGCTGTATGTTGTGTCACATTTTGATGTAAGTCAATGACCAGTAACTTATGGTAAGTAAATACTTTGCTCCACTCATGACGGCAATAGAGTGGAATTACTATTTACATCATACAGTATGTCGTTAAGTCTTAGTCGACTACTCTTCAGTCGGTTTGAATGAGATCATGAGTATATTAAATGGTATAATTATGTCCTTTGTATAACTTGACTGTCATGATCAATGATCAATGACAATTATGATTAAAAAATGGATCTAACCTAGAGCATTATAGTCACAAAACCAACATGGATATTCTTGAAAGTTTGTACCTCCAAATAGCATTTGGCCACAGAGAAAGCTTGTATGAAACATACCAAGCCAAATGCACCCAAGTGACCAGACGCTCTGCATATTTAAAATTTTAAGAGTTAAAAATGCAAAATAACAGCAATCTATAACCAAATTAACAAGGCTGCACACTAAACCTTATAAGAGGCATGCCAATTAATGATAATTTAGCTTCATAAGCCAGTATTTTGCGAAGTTTTTAAAATACCATTTCAACATCCAATAAAGTGCTTGTGACCTTTTCTGCGCAAAGGACGGGAAAATTATCAAGTCAAGGATAAAACAGGCAGATGATCCCTGTTAGCGAATATGCCTATTCCTTGATATAGCCCGCATCTTTTACCAAATCACTTGTTTAAAGGCCATGATGTTTTACATAGATGCTAGAAAATCATTTTGGTCCAATTCGAAGGCATGCACTCCAGTTAGTAAGCTAGTGATCACAACCGGAGAAACAACGTTACCCAATTAAAGAGAGTCCAAGAAAAGAGTCCTGAACAAACACAAGTTATATATGGACATGCTTAATCATCATTTCCGGGTCAAAGCTGTATTGATCTAACCAAAATTTACACTTGGTGTTGCCTTGAGGCTTCATTTGGGACAGTACAACGCAAAAACAAATCTTGAATCAGTATTTTGCTTTCCACTATATGTGCATCTCACAATATTACAATAACAGAACAGCAACTAATAGATGCCCTCTACCACTTGCAGGAGCAGTTCAACATCCATCAATGATACATGACAACAGGAGGAACCTTAAACCTGTCCTCAAGGAAGGGAATTGGCCTGTGTCCATCAACAAGGTCCCTATAAAACGCATACTCAGCCTCATAATCATGCAAATGAAGCTCAGCCTTCTGGTTAGTGTGGTAATGATGCTTGGCAGAAGCCGATTTCCCAAACCCAAAAATGCTAACCCTATCACAAATACCCAAAGCCAGCATCACAGCTTGCATCCCAGAAGAGTAATGAAAAAGAGCCCCATCGTGATCCTCACCCCACTTCTCCAAGCCCTTCCCACTCTCCTCCACGAACCTCTTCAAGGAATAATATTTCACAATCCTTGCACACAACACATCAAACCTAGGATCAGTGACCAATAAAGGAGCCTTGTGAGAAGCATTGCACGCAGTGTAATCCAAGAAATGCACGGCCTGGCAAATATACATAACAATCGGAACGTGGTCACCATAAGGGTGACAAAAACACCCAGCCCTTCTAGCACACAAATGTAGAATGTTACTATTCATAAATGAAATGCTAGTTTTCTTCCCAACCTTGGTCTCAAAGTGATCAACCCTAGCATTGTTCAACCTTATCACAACCTCATGTGCATCAATTTCACTTCCATAATCCCTATTCAGCAAAATCCCACTGTTCCCAACAACAGCACAAGAAGAATATCTATTTTTGCCCTTGGTTACTACTTTGTTGTGTGAATCAATTGGAAGCTTGACTGACCGAGTCAACTCGGACATGATACCGGGTTGGAATCGTCGCTTCCTGAACCAATCATGAAGAACCTTCCGGAAGTCAAGCCAGTACCGGTAAAAAAGGGGCGACCGGAGCGTCGCCGGGATGTTGGCGGCGGTTCCGCTGCGGTCGTGGTGAATAAATCTACGCCAGGAGACGAATGTACGGTGGCGCGCATGGCTGCCGAAGTTTCCGTCGAGGAGGTTCTGGATCTCCTGCTTGAACTTCTCTTCGCCGATCTCCACCGCGGCGTGGTGGAGGAGCGTGTCGTTGAGCTGCGGCGGCGGAGGGTTGCGGATCCGGACGCGGTACTCGAGCTCGATGGAGAGGATGCCGCGGCGGAGGACCACGCGTGAAGTGAGCGTGGCGGCGAAGACTAGGAGGAGGAGGAGCGCGAAGAGAGGCCGAACCGTGCGTTTCATCGGAAGAGTGTAGAAATTAGGTTTCACAGTTGCTATATGTGGAAAAGAAGAAAACGGATCGATGATTTGTTTGATGGTTTCGGTTTCAGATCCATCTTTTTCTTCTGTGTCATTATGCATGGATGAACAAAAAGAAGAAGAATGAAATAAAGTAGAAGATCTTTTGGGTTTTGTTAGAGTTGATGATAAAAAATGGAGAATGAAATGTAGAAGTTGAAACTGTTTTAGGGTCAAGAAGCGATTTCATTCATCATTGCAGTGTTGAACATTGGAATAGAAAGTGAGAATAGAGTTCTGAAATTGAAGGCATTTTCAAGCAGTGAAATGGGAGAGAAGAACATTGTGTGAGTGTGATTCATGTAATTAAGAGAGTGAAGGATGAAGAACCAAACCAACCCAAAACAAAAACAAAACCCTAGTAAGAATCAAGATTATTAAAATGTGTGTGTGGTGTGAGAGAAGGAAATGGGACATTAAAAAGACATGTTTCTGGGTGAAGTCTAGTGGCCACTAAAGAGAATGATAGTGTGCTTTGCAAGTGAGTGATAATGGAGAAAAAGAGATGAGGATTGGTGGGTCCATGTGTTGCATTCATTGATTATAGCCTCATAGATCTACCATTCTAGCTATGCATGGATTGAACATAGTAGATACTTAGGTAAATCAATCATCCAAGAAAATGTTCATATGATTGGATTTTGAATTTGGTTAATGTAGAATTTAGCCATAGATCTCCTTATCAATGTAAATAAATGTTTTATTATATAATTGCATCATTTATGAAAACCTATGTCATTTGCAATTGTTCATATGTTGCCAAAAGTGATAATTTCCAATTGGGTTAACAATTTTGGCACCACAAAAATGAGTGATGAAGAAAGAGAAAGGTTAACGTGTGCAACGGTTGGAGATGAAAGCGAAGTGAATATGAAGGTTAGATCTAAGGTGACAAACCAATATCTACTTTCTATTTTCTCTTTTATATCAGAATTCTTTACTTAATTTAATGTTTCAACCCACTTTTATGTAAAGAATATAAGGAATAAAATGACTTTTCTTTTAACTTACTATAGTTTATTTTATGCAATAATTTATTGGGGTCCTTTAGATTATTGTTTAAACAGGTCTAGTGTTCGCTTTCAAAAAGTAATAATTTTAAGTTCTCAATGCATCATCAAGTTGTTCTAATTTTTCTTTCGTTTTAATTTTAAAATGTAAAAATATTTAGCTTTAGTTTTCAAATAAGTTTTACTTTTATGCACAGGCTTTTATAGTCCTTTTAATATTGTTCACTTAAAATATATTTTAATTTGATTTAATGTATTTTTTTTATAAATGGAATAAATTTACTTCTTTTATTCTTATTTCTCTTAACTAATTGGATTTATCTAAAAAAATAGCAATTTATTCGTATTTGCGTAGTTGAACTGACAGATTGACTAGAAAAGGTGTATTCAATTTATCCGACAAAATAGCAATTCTCTTGACAAACTGAATTTGTTTGGAATAACAATAACTTAAGATAATTTTTTTTAAGTAGGTTTTGCTCATTGGAATTCAATTTCTCAAAAAATTATTTTTAAGAAAATATGTTTTTTATATTAATATTGATCATGTATTTGTCAATCATTTCTTGTACTAATGAAAATATTATTCACAAGAAATAAAAATATTAAAAAATCAGGAAACGATATAAAATATAAATTAATGAAGTTTAAAACTAACTACAGTTAGACAGAATTCAATATGTCATAAAAGTGTTAGAAAACTAATTTTATATCGTTTTATGTTGTGCTACTACTTGAAACTATTTCTAAATTTTTATATAATAAAAATATTTATTAAACTCTAAATCTCAAATATCGTATTTGAGAAACTCGATAGAATTGATGAGTAATAACTATTTCAAATAAAATAGTAATAAAATGTTTTAATTTATTAATTAAATGGGATGATCTAGAAAATAGAATATTAAAATTGATAAGTGTTTTAAAATGATAAAACCAAATATTTTAATTTTAAAATAATTCAATAATATAAATAGAATTTCTTAAACTCGTTTTATTATCTAAATATTCATCATCTCTCTAAAACTTTTTTTATGAGTTTTTTCTTTCTTTTTTCTAAAGTTTTAACTCCTCAATTATTCTTTGACTATCAGGAGGTGGTTAGGAGATCACCCTAGTGTAATCTCCATTTAGAATAAGTAAGTTTATACTTTTTTTCCTTTAATTCTCTGTCTAAGATCATGCTTAGGAAACCCCTTCGATTGTGTCAATTTCGTTCTTCATGGCTCTTTGTTAATTTAAGGTTCTAAGGACTCACTCCAATCAAAATTCGGTGATTTATAGGTGTTCCTAGAGTTCCTTGTACCTGAAGCAACTGTTGTGCGTTCTTAGAGCTTGATAGTTCTCCTTAGATTAAGGGAAGCTAGTCTTTGTTGTGTAAAATTAGTCTTTGATAGTGTTAGAGTGTAAAATTAGTAGATGTTAAATGATTATGCTAAAATGCTAGTTAAGGTGAATTGTTGTTGTGTAAGTATTGTACAAGTGTTTGATCATATGATGATGGTTGTCCTTGAATGTTTCTGTGCTAAACTAAAAAATTGTATGATGAATGTTGTGGTTGAGATGTTTGGTGGTGTTAAATTTGGTTAAATGTTGAAGAGAGATGAGTTAGGTTGTACTGTTAGTCATTTTTGGTTATGAAAAGGAGGTTTTGGTATATGAAGTTTTAAGTTAAGGGTTAAAAGGAGAAAACTGAATTCTAGAATCTATTGTGAGGTAATTTGAGACTTGTTAGGGTGATGAACTAGTTAAAATCTAATCTAGGAATAGGTAGTAGTACATTGGGGTATTATCAGATGATTTCAAGTGTTAGTCGGGGTTTTGAGTAGTGAGATGTTATGTGGCATTTAGGTGTGGTTGGGGTCTGCCTTTGAGTCAATTGTGACTTGCTCAGACCCCTAAGTTGCTCAAATATGAGCTAGAACTAGTGAAATTCAATTATGGTCTATAAAGTGAGGTTTTGGTTAAGTTGAGTTAGAATCTCGTTGTATAATGAGTTTAAAACTAGTTTATTTTGGTTTATACACTTTTGGTTAGGTTTATTGTAGCTTAAAATTCCATCTAAGAGTGTTAAAAGTTGGTAAAATTTTATAGGATAAGTCATGGGGAGGTTTCAGGATGCTAATTCTACAGTTTTGATGCTGCATAATTATGCAGTAAGGCTAGGTGAGCAAGGAGAGTTCATTAGGCGAGTATATGAGAGCTTTGGCAGTGAGTTCAAATGATTAGGCGAGCCAACTCGTTGGGCTTGTGAGACTTGTTGTTTTCCTTTCGTTGGGCAAGTAGAGTCTGCTCGTTGGGCGAGTCTATGCTCGTTAGGCAACCAGATTCTAGTGTTGGGCGAGTGAGTCTGAGTCTTATTTGGTGTTTGGTTTCCTTTCTCTATAGTGCATGGTTTTAAATGTTATAATTGTTTATGTTATGATTTGTAGTATGGTTTGGAACATATGTATGGATGGAATTGAGGTTATTAGAGTTCTAAGGAGAATTCTTAATGTTAGTATTTGTTGGTATGAATGCAGAGAGCTCAGTCATCGAAGTTATCGTGACACTCTAATGATAATTCATTCTCGATTAGAGAAGCGTGATACATGTGGTGAGAGTAGTAAAAAAATATTATTCTAGGTGCTTCTAGTATCGCCTTAGACGCGGTATAGACTAACCTTGTGAGTGTGGTAAGATGAAACCCATTAGTAATAGTTCTACAGAGCAGTAAAGGTCACCACAAATGCATGACCCCCATAGCTTGACATTCATACTAAATCCGAATAAGTTCAAGTCTAGGTCAAAGGCATGATTAGGATGTTTGAATTATTTTGTGTGAAACATAGTACATGTATGAAATCTTGATATGTTATGATTAGGTTTGTATCACTAGCTTACCCTGTGTGTTTTGTTCTTGGTTTAAGTGTTCTTGTGCATTGTTTTTCATGACGATGATCATTTGGTGGGTGTAAGCAAAAGATTATGAGATTTATGTAGAGCAAGTTATGGATGGAGGAGCAACAAACTTTTAGTTTCTTTTAGACTAGTTGTGATGTATGTAGTTTTTGTCTTGTTAGATTGTATATATACAGTTAAATTTATAGTTATATTTTGTATATCTATAAAGCAACTTTTTATATCTCGTGTTGTTAACTGTTTTATCTTATTAAATATGTGATACTTACTCCATAATATATTTTATATGAATGAGATGTTACATTTAAAATTTAATTTATTTTTCCAAATCATCATTCTTTTAAGTACGAGGTTATTCAAAAAGAAAACAAGTATATAATATAGATAAAATATTAAGATAATTAAAATAATTTAATATTAGTAAAATTATACACATTTACAATTTTTTAAAGAAGGATAAAATAGTATTTTTGTGTACTTTTTTTAAAAAAGGAAGAAAGTAAAAAAAATAGTATTAAATTAATATAAAAAATTTGTATACGTCATGTATCATTTCACATTTAATATTAACAAGAAAATAAGAATATATAATATAAAATAATATATCAATCATATATAGTTAATATTCAATATCATAAGAGTGGTTTCTACCTCTCACTATTCGTCTTTTTTTTTTAATTAAAAGACGAATATATTTGATAGAAGTTTCTATACGACATTATATATGAAGTAAGGGTATTTTATGGAATAAACATATATGAAATTATTTTCATCTTGATGTGTGTCATGAATTCGAATGAAATATGTGGTTTTGATGTTTACATACAAGTTTAACTGTTGGTTTTGCAGATAAGTCATCAAATCTAAATTATTGATTTTTATTTAACTTGATAATATTAAATGACAGTTTTTTTATAATTCATATGTGTTTTTGTTTAATAGTTGTGAGAATTGTGTCACATGTAAGGAAATGGTAGTGTATATCTCAGATAACATCATGCACAAACTTAGGAAAAATGTTATATTTTATACGTTTTATATTGAAAGTTATAATTACATTTTTTTAATATATAGGTATATATTTGATTTAATATATATATATATATATATATATATATATATATATATTGATTTCAGTTTTATTCTCTAAATAAGTTTATAGTAAATATGTGTAGGAACTTTTACATCTTAATTATAATATCATCTTAAAATTCATTAATTACTTGTCATTATATAAATTTTATTAAAAAAAATAGTAAACAAAATAAATTAATATAAAACCTGAAATCATATTTATGATAAAAATTACATTTCATAAAATATAGATACACTATACTTATTATGAATTGTTTTAAAATAAATACATAAAGATAAAAAATTAATTCACTTATATTATTTTTAATAAATAAAAGTCAAAAATAAAATATTAATTTACTTATATTATTCTTTATAAATATAAATAAAAGACAAACTAACTAAGTGTAGACATTTTCTCCAACCATGTTTCTAAACATAAATGTTATAATAACAAAGAGGAAGTTTTATGTTTATTAAAGGAAAAAATTGTGTTGTTGGAATTTCTATTTATACATTTATGATTTGATGAAAATATAAAAAGATTTTCTTTTACAAAATTTAATAGTAATAATATAAGCATTGTTGATATTATTCTCTAATTAAAATATTATTCTCTAATTAATAGTAGTAATATAAGCATTGCGGATATTTCAATTCATTAGTATAAAATAAAATGTTTTTCATTACAACTTTAATATTCAAATCAGAAAACATCTAACACTTTCAATTTCCAATTGACGTAAAATATTTGAAGTTGAAATAACTTTTTTATTATATTTTAAAATAATTAGATATAAAACTCCATTATAATTTATTTTTAAAAGATATTTAAGAGAACTAAAACAGTAAAATGTATTTAAATTATTATTTGTCAATGAGCGTATTAAAATAAATTGTGAATCAAATTTAAAGAAATCGATGATTCATTTTTAAAGCTATTTTTTTTTTCATTATGACAAATGATCTCAATATTCTAACATAAAGTTCTTGAGATAATACTATCAAACTCAAAGTGCATCGAAAGTATTGTTTAATTAAGTACAAAATTCTGAACTTCCAAACTTCAAAAAGGCACTTTGTCACGATTGAGACTAATAACTGACAATTTGTCACGATTGAGACTACTCAAACTTATTTTCACGCACATATATATAAACATATAAATAATTATTGTATAAATAAAAATAATTAGTTTTAATTTTAATATATTTTTACAAATTTAATATCTTCAAAATTATAGTACATTTATTTTAAAATAACACAAGTATACCAATGAAACATATGTTAACGTAAAAACACACCGTTATATTCACATTCAACTATTATTTCTATGACTTGTAATAAATAATCATCATATTTTCAATAATATCTTGCATTCTGCATTCTTCTCTCGATCTTGCAATTACTTTTCTATGTGTCTTCTACTTCACTGTGCGCAGCTCAGTTTGCTTCCATCCTCCGATTTCTCTGTGTTAGAGTTGGTTTGTAGGAGCTCAGTCTTCAGATATGACTTTCTTGCTTCACTCATCATGTTGGTTGATACTGCAAGTATATCAGTTCTTCCTCATTTTGTACATTTCGTCTATCATCTTGATAAATAATATTTTAAAACATTTTATTTAATATTCAATATTAGGAATTTTCGTGTTTGATTTAACATATAAATTAATATAAAATCGTCTCTTACGTATAAATACATTTATTTATGTTGAATGTTTAAAAGATTTATTATTTAGAATAATCTTAACACAAATTGAACTATTTATTACTACTGAAAACACATACGTTAAGTGTGTATTCATCCTTTTTCTTATGCAATAAAAGATAATAAAATTATTATTATAATAAAATTAAATATAAATAATTTTTATTTATTTTATTTGTAGGTTTATAATTAAAAATAGTTAAGTTTTGGAAAAGGTCAAATAAAAAGAATAATTAATTTTAAAAAAAATAGTTACTTAAAAAATAAAATTGATAAAATAATTATTTTAATTTTAAAATAATATTTAAATAGTAAAATTAAAAAATAAATATAAATACAAAAAGGAGAATCCTATAAATAAATGTTCATACAGGTAGTTTTTATTAAAAATGAAAAATATTTAAATTTTGAAATACATTATTAATTATAAATGATTATAAAAATTGCATGGGAAATAAGAAAGACTAAGTAACGTTCTCAACTGAAATCTAGGGATTATTTACAACACTGCCACCGCTTTCTCAGTTCCTTCATTCTTCTATCTTTCAAAAACCAGTTATAACTGAAACACCCTCTTTCTCTTTCTCTTTCTGCAATTGCTTCTTTTCACTCAACTGCACAAAATTTGGTTGCTGCAATGGCACGATTGAACCTGGACGGCAAATCGATCCCGATGCTGTCAATATGCATGATTGGTGGCGGCGGCTTCATTGGATCGCACCTCTGCGAGAAGCTCGTGGCGGAAACCAATCACAAGGCCGTAGTGGTGGACGTCTCCTCGGAGAAAATCGACCACCTCCTCGACAGGTCCCTTCCCTGGGCGCACCGCATCGAGTTTCACCAACTCAACATCAAGAGCGATTCCCGACTCGAAACACTCATCAAATCTTCCGATCTCGTAAGTATTCTTCACTTTCCTTCCGTGCTTTTCTTCACATTTTGAATACTCTTATTCCGCTGGCTAAATGTTCTTATGGTTTGAAATGTGATTAAATGATTAACCTGTAAAAAATATTACATATATAGCTAACATTTTAAATAATGTATCAATACGATAAGATATATGGTTGATTCTCAGGTTTATTCTCAGGTATATATTTCGAGAACTAGTTTTTAACTCCTGTTCCACAGATAGCCAAGTTCATCCAAAATGTTTAAAAAATGTTGTGTCGATGTAAATACATGTGTATCTCCAATTGTGAGCATGTTCGATTTTTGTAATATCAAGAAATGTAATGAAATTGTGTCTCAAAAGTGATTCCGGCTAAAGTTTAAAAATCGTCGCATGTAATATATCAAGGAAAATTAAAGTTTATTCATTGTAGTCACAGTTTTAATTTGTGGCACTGTTGTAAATAGTGGTCAATAATGAATAATAAGTGTAGTTGACTAAAGTATTGACTTTGGGACTATAATTGTTTATTGCGGTAGCAATTTCATCGCAATTCCTGAGTTTGTGGAAAATTAGGAACAAATGTGGTCAGTAAATTGTAATTGGGTCGTCCTCTTGAATTTTCCTTGAACATTTGTTCTTGAAACTTTAATCACTCATGTTGTTATGTCACAATTCTGTGTTATGAAAAGATGCGTGGATTGTCAATGCCATTTCAAATTACAAAAGAAGCTAATGTTGCAGCTGGAAATATGGTTACACTACGCTAATGATTGTAAAAATTTATGAACCAATGTGTACGTGTAGTTTCAATAGTTGTGGCACTGTGGTAGCAATTGACAGCTAACTAAAACCTGGTTGGATTGATGATTTGTCATTTTTATTTGAGATTGAGTTTTTGTTTGCTGTAGACGATCAATCTTGCTGCAATTTGCACGCCGGCTGATTACAACACACGCCCTTTGGAGACCATCTATAGCAACTTCGTTGATTCGATTCCGGTGGTGGGTTTAGAAGATCGGGTCTTTTCTTGAAACGGGATCTCTTCAAGTTTGTGTGCATATATGTATGTAATTGGGTTCATGTGATGCAGATTAAGTATTGCACTGAAAACAAGAAACGTTTGATCCATTTTTCTACGTGTGAGATTTACGGGAAGACTATAGGAAGCTTTCTCCCAGAGGAATTTCGAAAGGTATCTCCTTATGTTTGTGCACCTCGATAGAATGCAAATTCATACGCTTATTCTTTATATAAATGAATATCCACCTCGCTTCATATCAAGGTGTAAAATTAGGAGTTAGTTTTCAAAGTTAGTCCTTACGGTGTTTGTTTCTTTTTTCATTCAGTTCATGTGATTTTGTTGATACAAGCATTAAACTGTTTTAAGAATTTATCAATAAAATTATGAGATTAATTGACTTATTTTCACAGTATCGTCATTTTTAGAATTAAGATGAATTTGCATGATGCAGGACCCCAAATATTTCATTCTCAAGGAAGATGAGAGTCCTTGTATTTTTGGTCCAATCAGCAAGCAGAGATGGTCTTATGCCTGTGCAAAGCAAATGACAGACAGGCTAATATATGGTACACGATGACCTGGATTCGTCTTTAGTTGATGATAGTTATGATTAAATTTTCTTTCCCCTTAACTTACTCTCAGTACTAACCCATAGCCGAGTACGCGGAGAATGGCCTCGATTTCACCATTGTGAGACCTTATAACTGGATTGGCCCAAGAATGGATTTCATTCCTGGTGTTGATGGCCCAAGTGACGGTGTCCCACGAGTCTTAGCTTGCTTCAGTAATGTAAATCACCTAGCCCGTTTTCTTATCTGCAAATGTCTCTATGAATCATGATCTTAA
Source organism: Vigna umbellata (assembly GCF_029865625.1). Lineage (NCBI taxonomy): Eukaryota > Viridiplantae > Streptophyta > Magnoliopsida > Fabales > Fabaceae > Vigna > Vigna umbellata. The sequence continues at coordinate 14,525,372 of NC_142167.1, forward strand.
TAAACTACCTTGTTTCATAATGCTTGTTGTTCCAGAGTCTCCTGCGTGGGGAGCCTCTTAAACTTGTTGACGGTGGGAAATCACAGAGAACCTTCCTCTACATTAAGGATGCAATCGATGCTGTTGCGTTAATGATTGTAAGTTCAGATAGTTCAAAATTGAACTTCCATCACCCATGTTGCTGTATGAGCTTGGACTAATGTACATGCCAACATGACACAGGACAACCCTGAGAGAGCAAATGGGTATATATTTAATGTGGGAAACCCAGACAATGAAGTATCTGTGAAGGAACTGGCTGAGCTTATGATAAAGGTAGCCCCAAAGCTTAAATTCTAACAGTTCTACCTTCTATACTCGGTCTGTAAATATACTCATTTTGTTTCAAATTAAGGCTTATGCAAAGGTGTCTGGTGCACCTGCTTCTAGTATGTCCACTGTAAACGTGAGTGCAGAAGATTTCTATGGGAAAGGCTATGATGACAGTGATAGGCGCATCCCTGACATGACATTTATCACCAGGCAGCTTGGTATTCAATCAATACTCTGTTAAGCCCTGTGTATTATTATTAAACAGAATCTGAACATTCATCTTAAAATGTATTCTTCTGGGTTTCAGCTTGGAAACCAAGGACACCTCTCGATGAACTGTTGGATGTTACCCTCCAATATCAACACCGGACATACTCTCGTGCCATCGAGAGAGAACTTTCAAAACCGTCAAATTGACTACAAGTTTTTTTGGAGATTCAGTTTACTTTTTATGTAAACACGCCACTGCTATGAGAGGCAGAAAAATGTACATGTTACACTAATTGTGAGGTATAAACCACAAATCAAGTGTATATCTATAGGATTTTGAATGACACTTCATTTTCACTCCCTATTCTTGGGCTGACACTTCAATTACTTCTTTTGTCCAAATTTTGTTATGCACACACCGATATAAAAGTTAGAGTTGAGACATTATTTCTAATCATTTCATACATTTACATTGAACTGCATACGACATCTCTCTTAACTGTTCTACCGCCAGCATGTATATGCTAATATGGCAAGACGTAGAGTTAGTATAGTAAGTGTTCAGTGACACCCAGTCTTGATCAATAATGGTCATGCATTGATTGAACCAATAAGTGTACTCATGGTCCCTTGATGAAATTTCATACCAAACATGACAGGAAAGCACCTTGAAATTTCTTTGTTAGGTTTCATAAACTCAAAACCCAATTCTATTATTCTTTAAGATGAATATAATTGTTACGCTTCATAAGGAAAGGAGTAAGCTTGTCTAGTTACGACAAAATTAATGTAACAGAAAACTACCATTTTTAAGATGAAATCATAAAACACCTACTATGTAAGCATTCCAAGAATCTTGTTGCTGAAAACTCGTTGCCTCTTCATATTTTACATTCTTTCCCGCACCAAATCCCTCTGTCCTCATAATTTCCGAGCTGTCTGGCATCTCTCGAACCCAAAAATGAACAGATCGAAATCCAGCCTCTTCCAGGCAATCCTTAATCTCAGGCAACGTCCACCTGTATAAAAATTACAATGGATCAATAACACCTCTTATGATGTTTAAATGACCAGAAATAACAATCAGACCAGGAATAAACTTCAATAATAAGAAGATTGAGCATAATTTTCACCTCAAAAACGGAAAATCATTTTTTTTCAAATTGAAGGTGGAAAAAAATAAGAATAGAACTTACAACCGCCAGCTGTATGAAAATGCATGACGAAGTTTTCTTTGTTCCTTCTTCAAATGGAAATGGAGGCTAATCCTTGTCTTCCGTTGAATGATATCAAATTCAGCTTGCTCCCATACATACTACAGATTTGATTACAAAGTCCATATTATACATAATAATATTTCAAGGAGAATGAATATTCACAACTTCAACATTTGATAGTCAAAGAAATTCAGTAAGAATATACTTGTTTTCATGCACTATAATGACATAGATTGTGGCAACATCATCATGTTAGTCTAATGAATTGTTACAAAATTAATGTCAATAATATTATACCGTAAAATTAGGAAATCTTCTTTGAAGCCTCAACTTGTGCTCTGAAGATGTACCCCCATATAAATCCATCACAAAAATTCCACCTTTAGTTGACAAGGCATCACGAGCATGCTTGAAATACAAAACCAGGTCTGCTCGTTTATGTAGACAACAGCAGCTGTAGTTAAAAGCACACACAATATCTCTTCCAGGTAATATTATGTTTCTCTTAGTAAACTTATAATCTTCAGCAAGAGAGCCTGTTGGATCATCAGATTCCAGCACACCAGCCTGCATATTTTCTTCATTCTGTGCCAATGAAATGTTGCTTACCAGCTTCTGAGGATCCTTGTTCACAAGCTCAGACTCAAGAGGTTGTAGGACATTCCCATGAAAGAGGGATATTCTTGAAAATCCATCAGCTCCAAGTGAAGGTACGTTGTTTTCCATGCACCAATTAAGTGCTTCATTATCCAAATCTAATCCTATTGCTGTTCTTCTTGAATCACTGCGGAGCCATTCTGTACTGATAAACATAAATCACAGCCAGGTAAGTAGGCTTGGTCTGACAAAAAATATAGTGAGACATCAAAAAGAGGAAAGGATTAACAGTGTTAGGAACTGCACTACAAAACCACATAGGCAATGATGCAGAAGCTACAATATGTAGCAAAAATTGAACTTGTGTCTTTCCCTCACTAAACACAGTTCCAGACATGCACTAAATGAATTAAAGCACCAGTTTGAAATAGATTTTACTAATATGGCATTTAGAGTAATATATGAATCAGCTCTGACTGTAGGATACCACCATCCATGAAGCTACTCTTTAATGCCAAGTCTCCATGTCCAACACTGACAACTGTATGGTTTCAAGTGTTCTCTAAGATTCACTAGGGTGAAATCACCACATCAAAAATATTGTTCGTTTTAGAATTTAGAGTCTCTTTCGTGATTTTGTTCTTAAAAAGCATCTCAATGGGTTAAGGGAGGGAGACATATATTAACTACCATCAATATCAACTCTTAATAGACGTAAGATTTTTTGGGCGTATAGGAATAGAAACCAGATAAGAATTTTATTAGCACATAAATACCAAAAGAGCATAATTTTTACACAAACTCGTGGTAATATACGGCAAGTGATCATTACCAATTGAGTTTGCCTGTAATATTAGTAATATGAACATTGTCTTTCTCCAAACATGTTAATATCGAATAGACAAATTCAAGTCTTAAACCTAGATCAAAACCCCATTGCAGTACTTAACATTGTGAATGTTGACCACTTTAGTTCTGACTAACAAAATTCTTACTCTGGTTCTTGAATTTCGTAAAATGCCATTCCTTTTACTCTTATTTTTCAGTACAAAATGAAGTAGAAAAGAACACTGTACATTCCACTGTCATGGCACCCTGGTATGAATCCGTAACACAGTTCCAAGCACACTCACTAAAGATTAAATATTTGTAAAGTCAGATACCAAAGGGAGGAATTCGTAATGTGAGGGACCTCAAAATGTGATGCTAACAATCTCAAGAACTAACAAGAGTTTGCTCCTTCAATTCATCAAAAGAGATAACAATTTAGGATATCCATGAGTATCAATAACTTAAAAGAGGCATGAATAAGGGAGGATGTACCTAAGAAACGCAGTACCACAGAAATCTTCTTGAAGATGAAGGGCTACCCTTCCACCCACGTACATGAGAAAGAACTTTTGCATATAACTTATGTCTCCTTTAGGAGACTGTACAAACACAAAAAAAAAACATGATTCGCCAAGTCACATTATTAACTTCTCAATCAACACAAAAAGTTACACAATAACCCATAAATTTGACTGCTAGTGAACTCACCCAGAAACACACAAAAACTAACAATTTTGAATCTTGCACATTTCATCATCCATCCCAACAACCAGCTAAACCAAGCATATGCCCATTGACAAAGATCCAATTTTTTTAAGATGGGAACACAAACCTGTACAGATTGTTGATAAAGGAGGAACTTTGAAGGCATATCGTGTGATTGGTTTTCGTGACTTATTGTTGCTTCGTCAGCATCATCTTCTTCTTCTTCCGCATTGCTGTCATCAACAGGTTCTTCACCGGAAGGTGAGAGTCTTGGAGTGTCATCAAAATCTTGGTCTTCTTGAAGATAGCTGAAGGAGTTTCTTCCACGGTTACGCCTCTCATGCTTCTGCTTCTGCTTTTCTCGTTTACCCATTTCGCCGCCGAAAAGTGAAACCCCAACTGTTTGTAACGTCATAATTTATTTATATGGATGTAAACAGTAATAGTTTTATTTTCTTGAATTATTTTCTATTCCACTGGTTTAAATTTTCTTCTTCATCGTCATCACAAAAAGAAGAAAATCATAAAGAAAAGTCTTCCTTTTCAAATCTTGATTAATATAATTATTTATGTTTAGCATTTTAAATTACTTTTCTAAAGACTAAAAATGTTTCTATACGATTTTTTCTTATTTCTTTAATCAAAATCTTATTAAGAACAGTGGTTAATCTTGAATAAATAAATAAAATGTAAGGTTCACTTCTATTTAATTAAGATATAAAAAAGTATAATTTAAATTAAATGAAAATGTTTTTTTTTTCAAACAAAATTATTTTTTATTTAATTTAAAGTTCATATTTCTATGAATCTAACTGTAAGAACCCTTAAATTCAGCAGTGATAATGAAAGTCAGGTGTTGATACAGTGTCAGAATCCTTAAATACAGCAGTGAGTGGAAGCCAGGTGTTGGGCAGAGAATTTGAAATATCAGAAAGTGGAAGACACGTATGAGCAACAGAGTGGATCGTTCGGTTTTGACGGTTGTATTTAAAGAAAAATTTCAAATCACGCTCCACTTTCTGCATGCACCATCTCTTCTCCAATTTTCTGAGAATCTCATTTTTTCCTCCTTCTCTCTAGCTTCTCTCTAAATTTCTTCTCTTTTGTCTACAAACTCTTATCTTTTCTTCTTCAGATCATCAATTAAGCAACGCATGAGTACTCCTGGTGTCAAGGACTTCACTTTGCACCGATCAATTTGTGATTCTGAGCTGGTAAGTTCCTTCTCTTTCTAAGAAAAACTGGTTTCGGGCACATGCAAGCCAAAGTTATGGTTGCATGTGTTCATCAGCTTCATTCTCACCAAATCATAATCATATTATGGTTTTTTTATTGATCTTTTCTTATTATTCGGTGGGTTATAGGCATTCTAGAAAGGTCGGTGTTTGGTGGACATATTCTGTTGTTGATTAAGTAGCTTTGTTGTTAAAAAGGTAAAAGAAGCTTGTAATTTAATTGTGATTCTCAATTTATGATATATATATATATATATATATATAAGCTAGAGTGTTCAGTCTCTTTAGTGCTAGGTATCGTACTAGTTCTCAGTTTCTTCACAGTATTCAGTCTACTACTAATATTCGGCGTCAAACAGTATTTGGCCTAAATAAATGGTGTTCGGTCTAGAGTATTAGTATTCGGCCTAGGTTTCGTAGTGTTTGGTTTAAACTATTAGGAGTCGGGTCAATGAAGTGGTTAACTTGGTAATTAGCATTCGGTCATGTTAGTCGATAAGGAGTGTTATTCCATTCGGCCTTGTTCATGATTAGCATTTTATTTTATAATTCTGTTTGATTGAATTGAGAGTTAAGTATGAGGATACTGAAGAGTGATATGAATTAAGTAATATGGATGTAAAAGAAAATTCCAAGGAGGAATATCTCATAAATGGTATTGGAATGGTAAAGTATGAATGTGGACAAAGTTTGGTTGGCGTTTATCCTGATATTCCGTGATTGCTCGTTCTCACGTAGAGAAGAGTAACTCATGTGTGGGAATGGCAGGAGGTCCTAGACCATAAGGTGAACTTGGGCAGAACGGACTAACCTTGGGTGGCAGCGGTTGAGGGTATCCCAGCTATTACACACCCTGGTGCAAAAACGTCGTAGCTACACAAAATTCATACAGTCCGGACAGTTAGAGTAAAGTGGTCGGTCATTGCATGTATTGACGTATAATTGTAGTTGGAAATGTATGATTGGATGATTGCATGATTGGATTAGTGATGTATATTAGATTTATGTGAAATATATGTTTTACTGAATTAATTAAATTACATAAGCTTATCCTATTTTCTGTCTTGTCTGTTTTGTCCATTCGGTCGTCATTTCCTGTTGCAATGATCATCCTGTGGATGTGAGCACAAGGGGAAGAGTGTCTACTGGAAGAGGCTCTGGAAGATGTGGAAGTGAAAGCCGAACCATAGTATCGTTCGGTCATTAGAATTAGTTCTATTTTGTATAACTGATCGGTGTAAGCTTAGTATTTGAAACCGTTCGGTCTAGACCGTCGTTTTGTACGGTTTAAATTCTGAAATATTGTTGTAAGGTCGTTCGACCATAAACGTACTTATTCTCTTTGAGAACTGAACTGTAATATTGTTAACAGTGAATATTCTATGGTATGGTTTTATACTGTATTTTTGGGATGTTACACTAACATGTAATTTTTTTATTTTTTTCTCATTTTCTTAATTTTGGAGGAAGTTTTATTTTTCATTCATCTATATCGATTAAGAAATAAAAATATTTTGGTTACCGGGATAATTAAAGGTGTTGATTAATCTAGGATGAAGCTTTAGAAAGCTATTGACTTTAATTTGGAACTTGTAGGATGTAGAACTTTAATAGAATAGGGGGAAATGTGGGAAAATAGTGTTCATAGGAGAGAGAATGTAACATTTTCAGATGAGAGAGAAAAGAAAGTTAGAAAATTGGAAAAAGTTATAACTAAATATTCAACTAACAATAAATTTAATTAAATTTGTTTTAAAAATACATAAATTACATAACGAAACCAAAAGATTATCAATGTATAATAAACCAGTTCCCTTAAAAAAAAAATACAAAATGAAACGCAATGCAGCGAGAGCGGGTTCCCTGAACTCTCCCTACTCACGCAATCACACACAGAGACAATAAGAGCCGTTGAATAAAGATCGTACAGTTCTTGTTTCGTGCCAATGAATCCAACCCAAAATACGCATCCGAAACAGACACCGTTCGATCTTCATCGTAGGATTCCAATTGACGAATATATATAAACCCGGGAATTCACGAAATTCGATTCCCTGAGAAGGAAGGTTCCACGGAAGAACCTTCTCTGACTCGCCCAACCAACCCAAAGGCTTTCTACGCGGATCCTTTTCTTCATCATCGTCTTCGTTCTTCTTTTCTTCATCAGATCCTTGACGAATCCCCAAAAGGAAAGAAAATCACAGAACAAGAAGAAAAAGAAGATGTATAGCAATTTCAAAGAGCAAGCAATAGAGTACGTGAAGCAAGCGGTGGAGGAAGACAACAAAGGTAATTACGCGAGAGCGTTCCAACTTTACATGAACGCGTTGGAGTACTTCAAAACGCACCTCAAGTATGAGAAGAACCCTAAGATCAAGGAGGCCATCACGCAGAAATTCACGGAGTACCTGCGTCGGGCCGAGGAGATCCGGGCCGTCCTCGACGATGGGCCCAGCGGCCCACCTTCCTCCGGGGATGCTGCCGTCGCTACCAGGCCCAAGACCAAGCCCAAGGACGGCGCGGGCGGCGACGGGGAGGATCCTGAACAGACCAAGCTCCGGGCCGGGCTCAACTCTGCCATCGTTAGAGAAAAGCCCGACGTGAAGTGGAACGACGTGGCGGGGCTTGAGAGCGCCAAACAGGCTCTGCAGGAAGCGGTTATCTTGCCCGTGAAGTTTCCTCAGTTTTTCACCGGTGAGGTTTTGACTTTTTTGTTTTTGATTGTGCGATTGAAGGAAGGGTGACGTTGTAACCTGAAACCTGAAGTTTTAATTTTCTGCTGTTTGGTGGATGGTTTGGTTGGTTCAGGTAAACGACGACCTTGGAGAGCGTTTTTGTTGTACGGACCACCGGGGACGGGTAAATCGTATTTGGCCAAGGCTGTTGCAACAGAAGCTGATTCTACGTTCTTCAGGTGGAGTTTTTAATTTTCTGTTGTTTAAACTTGATTAAATATGTGTCTGGGTGAGGTTTTGCAAAATTGATTTTGGAGTGATGCGATTTAGATGTTTGTGTGTTAAAAGCAAGTTACGGACTGAACTTTGTGTTTGTTCGGTTTCATCTTGGATTTTCCACAATCATGTTAAGATACCACCGTTGATGTGATTTTAGATTAATTTTTGTGGGTTTAGTTTCACGATGAGGAATACAGAGTTGGTCATGAGTTGAAACAAATTTTGATAGTTTTCGCATTTGGATAAAAAAATTATACTAAGTTTTGATAATACTAACCTGCTTTTATAATGAAAATATCTAAATGTAAATCACTCCACTTCACAATCAATTTTAACCACAATCAATTCATTAAACTATCAAGTTTGCCATCGTAAATCCAAACACACTTGTTAATTCAATGCATTTAGCTTAAGTCACTTAAACTCAAGCAATTCTAGATCCAAAATACCAACATTAATGTTAAACCACATTAGTTAAAATTTCAACATGATTTTGTGAGAAGAGAAGTCCAACATCAAGAAAATTTACTTTGGTACTCAATTTCCTTGTAACAAATGAAACATCGTGTTGTCATAGTAAGACATCAAAATCACTCCCTTTTCTCTTTTATTGTCTCAATGCTTGGGAAAAAAATTAAGTGAGGAAAAAAACAATTTCTGCTTTTAAGGTTCTCCTAGTAGTTGTTTCTCCATTTCCAAGTGTTATTGTTCTCTCGGAATTAGAGAGTTGGTATTGCAATTTTTCTTTCCTTTAGTGAAGTTACATTATTGTTTATTTGTCTGTTTTGTTCCTCTTTTCAACTTTTATTTTCGTTGATTCCTTATGCTATTACTCTACCTTTTAACAAATTCCGGTTTATCCAATGTGAATTGAAACACTCTAAGTTTGGTAGATGAATGTGTGTTCTAAAGGATGATTTCACATCATCATCAACATTGTTATTGTTAAAATTTTCAATCTGAGTGACATTGTTTTCCACATATTCATGATTATGATTGATTTAGTTCCTTGTGCTTGTGCATGCAAATCAAAAAGTTATGTCTTCACAATGATTTTGTATGGAAAAATAAGGTTGTAAACGTGAGTGCTTAGGTGGGCCTTTTTTTTGCAGCATTTTTTAACTTTTGAGTTCTTCTCCAGTGTTTCTTCATCAGACCTGGTTTCAAAGTGGATGGGTGAAAGTGAAAAGTTGGTTTCAAATCTTTTTGAAATGGCTCGTGAAAGTGCACCTTCTATCATATTCATTGATGAAATAGATTCTCTGTGTGGTCAGCGTGGCGAGGGTAATGAGAGTGAGGCTTCAAGACGAATTAAAACTGAAGTTCTGGTGCAGATGCAGGTAATAAATTTATGGTGCCAAGTTTTTATGGGGATATGTTGATTAGATCAATATTTTTTACTTTACATCTGAATTGCAGTATGCGGAACTTGTATACTGGTTTAGGATGTTGATGAACTATCCTTACTTTATTTGAAGAACAGGGTTAGAATAATTAAGTTTCATCTCCTCGTCAGTAGTTTGGGTTTTTATTGTTTCCTATAATAAGCCATCTAGAGCTATCTGCACCTTACCTTTTGTTGTTGGGATATCTGTAAAATATCTCATTTGTGTCTTAGAATGTTTGGGAAAATCTTAGAATATTAATTTGTCGCTTCTTTGAGTTAGTAGCCTTTTCATATTAGCTGGAGTAATACTAACTATACTAGTCCTATTTCTTTTAATAATTATTCTTTTATAATAACTAGGACTAATGCAGAGAGTAAATTACATGGTTCTTAATCCAGTGAAAAGGGAGAAAGAGTAACCAAGAAGATAAGAGGAAGTTTTTAAGAAGAATCATACGACGTATAATATTTTAGTCTTCAATTGAGTTGAATGATATTGTGTGATTCATGTTTTATCATAGAAAGGTCTGTTATATTAGACTTTCTACCATATCAATTTAAGATTATCATTGTCTTTATTCTCTTTCTCCGTTTCCTTGCCACTTGAACTCATAAATTATAATACAAACAATTGTTATACTTGATATACTCTACAAATTTCTTATAGTATTCCATTATTGTGCAAATTGCCTTATATCTACATCTATTATATTCTTTTTTGTATTTCCTTGTTTCCTGAAATTGTGACTCTTGACATAAATTATTCAATATTTTAATTGTTTGAATGTTTGCAGTTTTTTTTTTGGGCATCCCATTCGCTTGACTGGCCAAGCCTAGATTTGGTTAATAATATTATTACCCTTTTTTTAACTAAAAAAGAATCTTTAAAGTGACATATTGGATGATTTTTAGACATACGGAAAGTTGCGTGCACTTTTTGATTAATGACTCAAGTCTCGTCGTATCTTTTTTTTTTTTTTTTCAAAAAAAAAGGTGTTCGAACTATCCTCTCCCCCTGTAATTAACGTTATTATGCATCCTTAGTTGTTCTAATTCAGAAGATTCAAGGTTTCCATCATAATGTATGTTTTCCATTTTACGATGTAGGGTGTAGGACACAATGATCAGAAAGTTCTGGTTCTAGCGGCTACAAATACACCTTATGCTCTAGACCAGGTAAAAAAATAGTTCTGGTTACTAGTTCTTATTGAGTCAACGGGATGATTCTATTTATATTAATCAAGTTGTTATTGTAGGCAATAAGGCGACGTTTTGATAAGCGAATATACATACCCCTACCAGATTTGAAGGCTCGCCAACACATGTTCAAGGTATGGGCAATATACACGATGATGTTCATTGAAGGATTGGTCATGTTATGTATTGTGAACCTAGCAAACGGTCTTACTATGTCTTTTTCTTGGTTCATAAATTGAACAGGTGCACCTAGGAGATACTCCCCATAGTTTGACAGAAAGTGATTTTGAACATTTGGCCCGCAGGACAGAGGGGTTTTCAGGTTCAGATATAGCTGTCTGTGTAAGTTGAACTTCTATGAAATACCTGGTTACGATGATAATTTTTATAATTATATGAATTTTAAGGCAGATGTGATTTTGCCTGTTCTACAGGTCAAAGATGTTTTATTTGAACCTGTTCGCAAAACCCAAGATGCCATGTTTTTCTTTAAGAATCCTGAGGGCATGTGGATTCCATGTGGACCAAAGCAACAGAGTGCAATACAAATTACAATGCAGGAGCTTGCTGCGAAAGGACTTGCTTCACAGGTATTCAAGCTGATACAGATTTTGATGACAGTAGGACTCCAGAATTTCATTTTCTTACTCATTATTGAAGAGTAATAATTTTTATGTTCCTGTCTGTTCCACAGATCCTGCCACCACCTATATCGAGGACAGATTTTGACAAAGTACTTGCTAGACAAAGACCCACTGTAAGCAAGGCCGACCTCAATGTTCATGAGAGATTCACAAAGGAGTTCGGAGAGGAAGGATAATTCTGACGGAATTCTCCTTCGACTATCTGCACTAGTTTAAACGTGTTATTATTTGTAATTTACAGAACTATTGGATCAAGTGAAGTGCATAATTCTACTTCTCATAAATTGTGTATAAAAACAGTCTGAAATTCTCAGAAAAATAAATTTCATGTGAATATGTGGTACCGGTTACTCATGTTTGTCTGCATTTCAATGGAGGATTCACAAATTTTAGGGTTTCTCAGGTTTGAGTGTTTTTTCTCAAATTCTAAGGGGGTCGAGAATTTTGGCTGTTGTGCTTCACCAAGTTGTAACAGACATAGTTTCGATACTTTCTAAGAAACTGTCATTAACCATAAAATATAGTTTTCAATCAGTTGTGAGATTAGTTTACACTTCAAATTACCTAAAAGAGCATGTAAATTGTATAAGATGTGATTCATCGATATGAAAATATTCCTGGTAAGGTCATTTATGGACTTGTAAGGCATCGGTTTCCTGATATAGTTCGAAGTCATCAACAGAAACAGATAGCTTTTAATTAACCTGTTTGTTTGAATCTTCGGGACGGCCAATTGATGATTTGAAGTAACATGTAAGCTGTCTGGTTACTGTCAGTTCTTAGTGTGAGGGAGGTGATCTGCCAAATGGACATATAAAATCAAAATGGTTTGTCATATCCTTTTCAAAAGAACAGGGACAATTATGATGTAGATGCAAAGTAAGAAAAACCATGCGAAACATAAATTTTGAGAAAGCATGTTCAGATTTTTAGTGCTTCACTTTTTTTTACTATTAACTATTTTCTGATTTAAATATATAAACTTTTATAATTTTCTTATTTGTTTATCTTATGCAAGTCAAATAAACATCATAAAAGTAGTTTATTTTTCTTAATAATAGAACTGTGTGTGAATTTTTGGACAAAACTATATTTATCTCAACAAAATTGTGTTTTTACCCACAATTAAATGATTCCAAATTAAACGAATCCATTTTTATTGAACCGGTTTGATTTGGATTTTGCATTTTTCTTTTGAAAACTTCAAATCAATCTAAACTAATGAAAATAGATTGTTCTGGATTTTATATTTTTCAAAATCTGATTTAACTCAAACACCTATAGCAGAAAAAAATTGAATAACGGAGCATCTTAGGAAGAAGCATGTAGTGATGAACTAAAGTTTTCTTCTTCTGAAAGACTCAAATACACTGTAGCTTTTGGTATCTGGGTGAGCATATGCCATCTGTGGTTGGCAATAACACTCTCAGGTTCAGACAAAGGGAAGACCCGTCGTCCTTTTATGTTTTAAATATTGGACAATTTGTGTTAGTTCTCTGTAATGTAGCTGTGAACGGTACAAGTTTGAATCCAATCATTGTTGGTTATAATTCGTCCAAATGCTGTTAGTTCGTTAAATATATATTCATCTTATCTCCTTTTGTGAATGTCATTTTACTTTCTAAAGAATCCCAATTATACACCAAGTAATAAATAGAAAAATATAAAGCCGGCAACTGATTGAGTTGGTCAGTTTTGGCTATAAAATGGACGAATCACCAACCATAAAATTAGTCACCATTTCCAAGTCCAGCTTTCTATTCTGGACCCTTTCAGTGTATGATGGGGTTTTCCAAAGTTTTAAGCTATTCCACCCTTCTCCTTTTCATTGGGTATACTTTGGTGAATGGATCCAGCCCAAAGGTAAGCAGCATATTTTTCACTTGGACTTGATGCATGCATGCAATGCTGTCTACGTTAGTTGCATGCATGTACAGTCTCTGAGCCACAATAGTAGAAGAATTTGGATTCTTTGATGAGTTTTTTTGGTGCTGTTTCTCTGTTGTGTTTTTGAAATACACTGATGGATACTGGATACTGATTCTGATGTTTTAAAACATATTAAAAAGAAATTTAATTAATATACCAACATTAGTGTATTTTTAGTACTCAGCAAAGGACAACACCAAAATACTCAGTAGAGAATCTGAACTCTGAGTTAAAGCTCTAAACTACTTGTATAGAACTAAACTAACTTTTGGATTTGCATTGATGTAGCATCATATAGTTTACATGGGAGATCATTCACACCCTAATTCAGAATCCGTGATCACGGCAAACCATGAGATACTAGCTTCAGTCACAGGAAGGCATGCAACTGATTTTGAGATAAAATTCATGGAATTAATTATAACTATCAATGTTCTCCTAGTTTTAATTTACTTGAAAAAGGAATAACTTTGGCCAAAATGGATTTCCTGTGTACATTCTTTCTACTTTTCAGCCTGAGTGAAGCAAAAGCAGCAACCATCCACCATTACAGTAAAAGCTTTCAAGGCTTCTCAGCTATGATTACACCTGAGCAAGCCACTCAACTAGCAGGTATTGTATTCCACTGTTATATGCTTCTCTCTTCATCTTTCCACTATATTGGACAAGGAAACAATGAGGGCTTATTCAATATTTTGAAAATGGCCTCTCCATTTAGAATATGTGGCTCCAATGTTGTTGTATTTGCAAAGGTTTGAGAGTGAAAAAACATATTCTATATGAAATTCATCAACCATTTACTTGCTCAGGCTCTGAACAACGCTTTGAATTGTGTTTCAGAACATAAATTGGTAGTGTCAGTTTTTGAGAGCAAAATGAATAAACTCCACACCACACATTCTTGGGATTTTCTTGGATTGGATACTATCTACAGGAACAATTCTAAAGCACTGGACACTGCATCCGAAGTCATTGTTGGTGTCATTGACTCTGGTTAATACTTCCCTTTGCACTCTTTTTTTCTGTCATTTGGATTAAAAATGAGTGACTCAACATTGATTTTCAGGAATCTGGCCGGAATCGCAAAGCTTCACTGATTATGGATTAGGTCCGGTGCCCAAAAAATTCAAAGGAGAGTGTGTCACTGGTGATAAGTTTACACTAGCCAATTGCAACAAGTAAGAACTCTAAATCCATCATAACACGCATTTGAAGCTGTTAAAGCGTAAAGTAAACTCATTCACATTTTTCACTTAACAGTATTAGGATGTCTATGACAAAAAATGGTCTAGATTTCTACTTCTATCTTTGCCAACCTAATTCTTCTAATAAGAAAAACTAGATTTCAGCACAAACAAGATTCTCTTACACGAATGAATGTGTTCAAATTCATCATACAACCTATTCATGTTCCCTCACCCAGCAGGCTAAACTTTTTGGATAGCTGGTTTATGGTAGAAACTTATGGTATGCAATAGATATATGAAGATTGTCATTTGCAAACTATGTCACTCACCTGGAGTTTGGATTTTTCAGGAAAATCATCGGTGCTCGATTCTATTCAAAAGGGTTTGAAGCAGAAAATGGTCCTCTAGACGGTGTTGTCAATAAGATATTTTTCCGGTCAGCTCGAGATAATGATGGACATGGAACACACACAGCTTCTACAATAGCAGGGTCTACTGTTGCTAATGCCAGCTTACTTGGTATTGCCAAAGGAACAGCTAGAGGTGGTGCCCCAAGTGCTAGACTTTCCATCTACAAGGCCTGTTGGTTCGGGTTTTGCAGTGATGCTGATATTCTTTCAGCAGTGGATGATGCTATTCATGATGGCGTTGATATATTATCTCTTTCTCTTGGTCCTAATCCTCCCCAGCCAATTTACTTCGAAGATGCAGTCAGTTTAGGAGCATTCCATGCATTTCGAAAGGGTGTTCTTGTTTCTGCTTCAGCTGGAAATTCAGTTTTTCCACGTACTGCATGCAATGTTGCTCCTTGGATCCTCACTGTTGCTGCTAGCTCCATAGACAGGGAGTTCAGTTCAAACATCTACCTTGGTAACTCAAAGGTCTTAAAGGTGAAGTCAATAACAAACCCTTTTGAAATTTTAACACCAATATATATCAGTCTTAGTTACTAAATTAAGAAAGGTTTATAAACTCCATCAGGGTTCTTCTTTGAATCCAATAAAAATGGAGCACCCGTATGGTTTGGTATATGGAAGTGCTTCTGCAGCTGCTGGAGTTTCAGCAGTAAATGCAAGGTATTCTCTCTGTTATGTGGCTGATCACAAACTTTGTTGTTGATAAATGATTTTAAGTGCAAGACTGTCTAAAGTGACATGATTGAACTTTTAATCCTATTTCCTTGATTTCTCCATGTAACAGCTTCTGCAAGAACAATACTCTAAATCCTACCTTAATCAAGGGTAAAATTGTGATCTGTACAATCGAGAATTTCAGTGATAACAGACAAGATAAGGCCATAGAAATAAGGAAAGGTGGGGGTGTTGGAATGATACTTATTGATCATAATGCCAAAGATGTTGGTTTTCAATTTGTCATCCCAAGCACTCTCATTGGTCAGGATGCTGTAGAAGAGCTCCAAGCATATATAAAGACAGATAAGTGAGTTTCAAAAGTTTGACAAATAGAGCAATAGATCTCTAATATCAAAGTTAGTCACACTTCATTTCAGAAGATTGATCCATAAAACATCGTCCGCTAATGCTTTATAATGTCAGGAATCCTACTGCTAGAATCTACCCAACGATAACTGTAGTTGGTACCAAACCAGCACCAGAAATGGCAGCCTTTTCTTCAATGGGGCCAAACATAATAACACCAGACATTATTAAGGCAAGTTTACTTAGACTCGTGTATATTTAGACTACTGCATGCACCGTATTCTTCCTAGTTAACCTTTTTGTTGACTCGGAAAGGATACAGAGGACATAGTGTTGAAGGTTGATCCTATACTCATGTATGCTAATTAGTGTGCTCTCATCCAACTCTACAGCCAGATATCACAGGACCTGGAGTGAATATTTTGGCAGCATGGTCCCCAGTAGGAACTGATGCCACAGTTGAACAACGACCTGTCAACTACAACATCATTTCAGGAACATCAATGTCTTGTCCACACATAACTGCAGTTGCAGCAATTATTAAATCTCACCACCCATCTTGGGGTCCTGCAGCCATAATGTCTTCAATAATGACAACAGGTAAGTTTTTCACGAGTCCAGATTCTCTACTGGTTTTTTGGCGCTGTCCTCTGCTGAGCATTAACAATACACTTATGTTGGTATAATAAAAATCTTTTAATATAGTTTAAAACATCAAAATGAGTGTGCATCAGTATATTTTAAAGGCACAGCACAAAAAAACCCAATAGAGAATCCAAATTCATTTTTCATGCTTCAAAACTTCCTAGCAACTACCAAAGTCATGAGAATATATGTTTGTTACTTTGATCATCTTAAATTAATGCCGTTTTGTTCCCTATGTTACAGCAACAGTCACTGATAACGCACAGCACCTCATAAGAAGAGAACCAAATGGAACTCAAACCACACCATTTGACTATGGATCTGGACATGTTAACCCAGTCGCATCACTGAATCCGGGATTAGTATATGAATTTAATTCCCAAGATGTTCTGAATTTTCTGTGCAGCAATGGAGCAAGCCCAGCACAAGTTAAAAACCTCACTGGGGATCTTACTCAATGCCAAAAACCTCTTAAAGCTTCCTATAACTTCAACTATCCTTCCATTGGAGTGTCCAACTTGAATGGAAGTTTATCAGTTTATCGTACAGTTACTTACTATGGTCAGGAGCCAACAGTATATTCTGCAAGTATTGAAAATCCATCTGGTGTGAAGGTTATAGTTACTCCAGCAGAATTGAAGTTCTGGAAAACTGGGGAGAAGATAACTTTCAGGATTAATATCTTCCCTTTCAAGACAAGCAATGGAAACTTTGTGTTTGGCTCCTTGACATGGAATAATGGAAAACAAAGGGTTAGGAGTCCTATTGGTGTCAATGTACTCTCTACTTAATGTGGAGTGCTTCTTGGTCTGTATCATTCTTGGGTTTACACCTAAGAAAATGCATTTATTTATATCGCTTTCATTTCTGCAAGAAAAGAAAGGTTCAACTGAAACCAATATTGTCTGATTCAATGGCAGCAATGTCAACTTCTATTGCCTGTGATCATCAGTGCATATGCTCTCTGAATCATGGTAAAAATATTTAGTATTGTATTACATAGGTTAAGGACACTATATCATTGTGTTCTTCCATGATGGTTAACAAAAACCTTGTTCTGTTGTTGGCAAGCGTACCAAATCATACAAGTAGTAAAATAAAAAGTTCAAGTATCCTTGTCCAAAGAGACTTGCACAATACTAGCAAAGTATACGACTTCATACAATTTAGAGATATTAACTTCAGAATTTTGTCACAAAGATGACTATGAATTTCTTAAAAGTAATTTAAGAAATTTTATTGATAATCCACAATTCATTCTATAATTCAACAACGCAATCTACTTTAAGTTCAGTGATTAAAAGATGACCAATAAACCATGATCTATTCCTAGATACACAATTCACAGGTTTAGCTCAAGTTAAGGTAATGAAATTATTTCCAATCACAAACAAAGTCCAACAAAAAGCTATAGGTAGTATCTACAACTGTTGGAAGTCTCACATTGACTAGAGATAAGACCAATTCATAGTTTATAAGTGGGTGCAAACCTCACCCTACAAGCCGGTTTTGTGGGGTTGAGTTAGGCTTAAAGCCCACTTCTAACATGGTATCAGAGTCATGGTTAGAGCCTATCCTAGCGATATTTGTTGTTTGTTGGGCATATTGTTCCACCCGCTATCGGGCCGCTATCGGACCACCCATTAAAAATGCCTAATCCCACGCTTGAGATGTATATACCTCGGCGTGAGGGTGGGGTGTTGGAAGTCCCACATTGACTAGAGATAAGGCAAATTTATAGTTTATAAGTGGGTGCAAACCTCACCCTATAAGCCGGTTTTGTTGGGTTGAGTTAGGCTTAAAGTCCACTTCTAACAACAACAAACAAGGAGATAGAAGTAAAACAATAATGTTAAAGAACAAAATATTTTAAACAAAATTTTAAGTAAGATAATAGCTAGATAAATGCTCTAAATGTTATATAAAGCATTTATCAATGGTTAACCTTTCTCAAAGCCTGATTATGTTTTATGTAAACACACTGTGTTTATTGTGGTTAAACTTTGTCTAGTTTTTGTAATGTTAATGTAGGTCATTATACCATTAACAATTATCTTCAAGGGGATCAAGAAGCATATTACAAATAAAATTGATTGTTTCATTGTGTCACATAGTTTTAATAAATTACTATGACTTGCATTAATTGCTTAATCGATTACATGCTATGCTTAATCTGTTAAATGTGTTAAATGTAATTTTGTTACAACAGTGTTAATTGCTTAACCGATTACATTAATAATATAATCGATTAATTTGCGTCAGAGTTGCTATTTCTATAAATTGACGCATAGTTCTCTGCATTAAACAACTTTTGAGTAATATCTTTCATATCTGATAAAGTTTGTTGAGTTCTTAAATTGCAAGAGCGTCTATTCTCCAAGAATCAAGAAGCATTTCATTTTGAAAGAAATCAGAACATGGGTTCTTGAAGAGTTGCTGAGTTTTCAAAGTCTGATCAATCTGCACTGATAGGTGTACTGCTGGAGGATCAGAATCAATTTGCAATATTGTGAGATTGTAGTTTCTTGTTGCAGCTGGCCAGGAAGAGAACTTCGGAGTTCTAGTTACTTTGAGTGTGGTATCTCAAAGGGGTTGCAAAAAGAGGATTGTTCTTTTTGTGTTTTACTATAGTAGATTTGGAGTTAGGGAGGAGGATACATTGAGAGGGTGTCTTTGTATTGCTTGCTGTAAAAGTAACAACCATTCGCACAATTCTCACCATTGCTCTCTCCAAATCCTAGCCAATTCATCAATTAGATGTTCAGAATGCATTTCTCCATGGTGATCTACATAAGACTGTATACATGCATCAGTCGTTTGGTTTCCGTTATCTCCTTTACCCTAATCGCGTTTCTTGCCTGAGGGAATCTCTTTATGGTTTGAAGCAAGCACCTCAGGCTTGGTATCAACGCTTTGCTGGCTATGTTTCTACCATTGGGTTCCAGCATAGTGTTTCAGATCACTCCCTCTTCATCTACCAATGTGGTTCTAACATAGCATACATCCTTCTTTATGTTGATGACATCATTCTCATCACCTCATCCCATAACCATTGCAAATATATCATGACATTCCTTACCTCTGAATTTGCTATTAAGGAACTTGGTCCTTTGAGTTATTTTCTTGGCATTGTTGTGACAAGACGTGCAAGTGGCTTGTTCCTCGATCAGAGTACCTATGTTAGTGACATCATTGCATGCATTGACATGATTTCTTGCAATCTTTCTACTACTCTGGTTAATACCAAGCAAAAGCTCAATACATCCTTTGGCACACCATATGAGGATCACACTATGTACTAGAGTCTTGTTGACACCCTATAGTATATCACCTTCACTTACCCTAACATTTCATACGTTGTTCAACAAGTTTGTCTTCACATGAATGCCCTATGCACTAGGCACATACTAGTATGATTTGTAGTTTTATTTGTGATTGAGAATCTTATTTCTTATACTGAAGTTGATTGGGGTGAATGTCCTGACACCAGACGCTCCACATTTGGTTACTATGTGTCTCTTGGTGACAACTTCATCTCTTGCCAATGTTGTTTCAGAATCTTGTTGGCTTTGCAATCTTCTCTTAAAGCTTCATTTTCCTCTCCCTCAGGCTACTTTGGTATAATACGATAATGTTAGTGTCATTTATATATCAAATAATCCTATGCAATATCAACATACAAAACATATTGAGATAGATATTCATTGTGTTTGAGAAAAAGTAGCATGCGAACAAGCACGAGTTCTTTATGTACCTTCTCGTCACCAAATATCTTATATCTTCATCAAAGGCCTACATTAGATTCTTTTGAAAATTTTCAAGACCAGTCTAAACATCCGTGCACCTCTCGCTTCAATGACAGACATGTTATGAAATATGACTTATTCTTATGTAATTAACCCAATTCAAAATTATTCTCCTACAATTAAGTTAATTGATTTCCTATAATTAGTTCCTAGTAATTATGCTATGCATAAATCAGAGAGTTGAATATAGTCATTTAACTTCACTATTTATACCCATTTCGAATGAATAAGAAGACACGCATAATATGTTCTTATAAATACATAATAAAGAGAAAAAAAATTATATAAGAAAACACGTTCAAACTATAATATACTATGTTCTTACAAATACATAATCAAGAGAGAAAAGAAATTATACTTATATAAAAGGTTTAATCCTTTTAGACATCCCTATTTGTGCAGGATTGTCTCACATAGGTCCTCGTTTTCTAAAGTGTGTCAAAATGGTCCTTAATTTTGAAAATTGAAATCAATTGAGACCTTCCCGTTAAGTTGGCTGGACGGCGTTAAAGAAATTGATGCGTGGGTTGCTGAGATGACCAAATGGTACTGGCGTGGCACAGTACTATGGTTGACCTGGCTTTATGGTGAGTTTTTATATTTAAAAAAGTTAAATTTTTAAATTAAAATGCAACGTTTTGATTTTTAACAGAATAAATGAACGTTTTAAATGAAGTAATCCCTAAATTGAAGAAATCCCCAAATTGGTTGATGAGAGCGAGGAGCGAGGTTCGTGTTGGAGGTTGTTGAGCTTGTTGCAAGAAGGGAATTTTCTAAACCTCTCTCAGGAACATACTCGGGATCCTCCTCGCTCAACGACGACGTTTCTGAGCCCTTCTCGCAGGAGACCGGCGACCCTCTCTGCGCCTTCGCCTTCTCTTCGCAGGACTCCTCGTCGCAGCATTGGCCCCTCTTCGATTCAGAGATCGACGATTTGTGCGCAGAGAGGGAGTCCAAGCGGGCGCGGCGCGGGGCGGAAAAGTGCTCGGAGGGGATTCCGGCAACGTCCACGCTCATGGAGGCACAGGAGTTTGGTGAGATGATGGAGCACGTTGACAAGGTCAATTTTGCCCTCGATGGCCTACGCAAGGGACAACCTCTGCGGATCAGAAGGTCGAGTTTGGTTTCGCTCTTGACAATTTGCTCCACTACGCACCAGAGGAGGCTTCTCAGGACTCAAGGCTGTGTCAATTTATCTCCAACTTTCTTTTTTCTTGCCAATATGAAATGGGTCTTTTGTCATGCACTTGTTCTTAGTGTGTGTGTGTGTTTTTATTTAATTTATTAATTTTTCTCTATTATTTTTTTGGAAAGTTTTTTTGGGTTTGTTTTAAAATTTTAAATTTGGAACGGGAGGAGTGATTTGCTGGTTTAAGGTTCGTGAATGTGTGGGGTTTTTGAATTTACTTTTTTAAATATAAAAACTCACCAATAAGTCAGGTCAACAACAGTACTATGCCACGTCAGTACCATTTGGTCATCTCAGCAACCCACGCATCAATTTCTTTAACGCCGTCCAACCAACTTAACGGGAAGGTCTCAATTGATTTCAATTTTCAAAATTAAGGACCATTTTGACACACTTTAGAAAACGAGGACCTATCTGAGACAATCCTGCACAAATAGGGATGTCGAAAAAGATTAAACCTATATAAAACTCACGTATTGTCAAACCATTCATTATTATTAGATCATTTTATTCAAAACTACCATTCGCTTCAAATTTCCTAAATTAAATCATGTTTAAAATTTTATCATTCATGTAAATTAAAAAAAGAAATCATGTAAATTAAAAATATCATATTTGTAAAATTTTGAAAAAAAAAATGAACAAACAATCAAAATAATACATAATTATAATCAATGGTTAAATGAATATTACGTGTACAATTATTGATAGAGTAATAGTTTATGAAGCTATATTGATGGATGGAATAAATTAAATTCTCAATTTATACTAAATTATTAATGATGTAATTGTTAAGGTGAAATTTTATTCTTCTCTCTCGCACACATTGGTTCACAAGTGAAAGGATGGAAAGAACTTAAACTTCCAAGTTCAGCTGTCATTATAATATTCCAGAAAACAATATTACATTACAGATGACAAAAGGATGTAATGAAGAAAAGTTAATGAAAACAAAACTTTCTCTCTAACCTGGAAAATCTAGAATTTGAAATTCAAAGTCAGTTCAAGAATGAAAAAGGAAAATAATATCCATCACTTCACCTTTGAGTCTTACTTATCCAATTAAAAATATGAGAACAATCTTCCCCCTTCACAAAATGCCTTCATAAGAAAACAACACTTAAATTAAATCGAAATGTTGCAAGGAATATAGTTTAGCATAAATTAATATTATACTTTGCCGAAAACAAATAAAGGTACCTATTTCTGGTGCGGTAAGACTTTAGATGTTTTTCTTCTTGGCGATTAGAAATATCTCTCGACATTCTTAAGTGTTCAGGCACAGGAAGACTTCCATTCCAGTCATGGTATGCGCCATTAATGAAACTGAGAATGGTCTCCTGGCATGAGTAGTTCATTTCAAGATAAAGCATACAAGAGAGAAATAAACAAAAGAACGGATTGCCCAACAGAAAAACAAACATTTTCCTTAAGGTTTAATGGAACTACTTAAGTTAACAGCTGCTTCCAAGTTCCAACCCCCTAAAACTTGAAAAAGGTACTACTAGCAATTACATCTTCAATCTTAGGGAGACATAACTTTAGTAGTTTTCTATGAATTCAAAATTGATGAGAACACAAGTTTTTGGATTTAGAGTAGTGTTAATGTGAAATAAAAAGAGAAATATGTATTCACGAGGTAACACCCAGTGGCGAAAGATTCAATTGTTATACCAGAGGTTTAGAACCATCAAGCCACTGGTATATCTTTTCATTACGAAACCATGTCAACTGCCTTTTTGCAAAATTCCTGTAGAAAGTATAAGAAATAACTTGTTAAATAACTGAATTACGCTGCTGCTCTGTAGCAACAAAACATGACAAGCATCTAAAGATCAAATAAATATGAAATCCAGTGGAAACAAAATACCAAACAACAGCAGAGGATAAACATTGTGGGGCATTGGCGAGATAGAACTAAGGTACTGTAGGCTTTTTTCCTGATGAAATAATACATACCAGCATGTATTTTATGGGTGGGTATAAATGATGGTAATGATCTACTTGAACCACATCATAGTAATAGGCTAAGAATAGAAATACTTTCGACATAAACAAGATGTGAAAGCACAAGCCACCATTCTTGGCATATGATAGATTGAAGCAGACCAAGGAAATCTTTATTAAAACAGTCAAGTGTACAGAATATTAATTAACAGCATACACCAGTTTTCGAAACAGGACAAGCAAGTAGAACATCAAAATAAGCAAACAAACAACTTGCTCAAAAATTGTTATCTGATTTAGATACTACAAAAGATTGAAAACTCATGAATCATAATTGGGTTTTGTTACTGAACTTATTTTAAGCTGAACATCTTTTTAGTTAATATCATTGGTACTATGGTATAACATCCACTGTGCATGTTGTTGAACTTGACATTTAATTATACAAACCCCTAGTGCTAACTTTGGAATTAAAACATAAAAGAGATCATCCTGGGATAGGGATATATGTTCTATGCGATCAATTCAGCACCTTGTCACTACACTATACATGAAAACATTACCCTTGAATTCAATGGCAAGAGAAAAGATAAGTCAAGCTCACATATTTATATCTTGCCCGTTTGAACTGGAGAATAACTTATCATAGTAGCACTTTTCTTTTCTTCTTTATATACATTTATTTTTTTAGTATGTGAAGGCAGCCTAAAGTAATAGTGATACCGTTTAAGAAAACAACTACATAACCAACATTAACAGAAAAGCCCAAACAAAGTTTTGGAGAATTTTACCAATAGAGATTTGGAATGAACTAGCATGGAAAAATTCCTAGAAGAGGCAGCATTCAGAATTGAAGCAGTGCTTCCTCTTGCACATTTCACTTGTTGGTCCAAGTAATCTCAAATGGTTATTAGACACGAGAAAGAGATAGTGGATCCTCGCATGGTCTTAAAAGTTCTCAAACACAATGAAAGAGCATGTTCTTTAGTCTGTATTCTAAATTTCTCATTTAATTAAATTTTATAACAACAAAGCTGTAATATTTTAACAGTAGAAACATTCAGTGAACAAAGATTTACTCAATCCAAAATCTAAGGAAAAGAATTAATTTTTAATATATAAAGAATATTTTAACTGAAAAGAAAAACTAAAGTACTATGCTACTTTTATCTTATAAAACAACAAAATGCATTACCGTGATGCTTTTTGAAATTCAAACAAGAATTTGTAAAACTCTGCAGCAGAACTCTGACCCCCTTGCTCTCTGCATCTTTGTAAGTACTCCATGGCCTTAAATTGGTGAATCACGTATACAAAATGAATAAATTCATCACAACTATTTCAGTAGAAAATAAAATGATCAACATAATACACATGTTCTATGGGCCATCAACTACTTTACATCATTAATGCTTAATATAGTACTGTAATTTTATATTAAACACGCCATTAAAAAAGAGAAAGTTGGAGTCATATTCTACTTCAATTTCAACCAACACTGTTTCATTGTATAAAGAACTTCTTGAGGTACACAGTATACAAATATATTTCATCATTTGAAATTTTAAGATGGTAACATTAAAATGTGATAGAGAAAATGTAAGATATACTTGTCTGTAACCAATTGCTTTAGTTGCAGAATTGGAGTTTGGATGAAGACCCGTATCAAGAAGCCACTGAGCCTCAGACAAAATCCCATCCCTTCCTGCAGTTGAAGAGTAAGAGACTTGTTGCAATCAAATATTCATATATTATTGACAGAGAGCTTGCATGTATTGTTATAACAGCAAGGTATGCACTGTGCCCATGCATGCATACAGGTAGAGAAGAATGCTCTACAAAATGTAGGGGATTCATATACTAATTGAGTGTTTTCCTGTTCGGGGTATACCTAAAAGCATATCTTCACACCGATAATCAATTGATCTATAGAGGTTAAGTCTATGACTAGAAAGGAAAAAGCACATAAACTCATAGTCTAACTCTGATGAGCTGGTTTCTTCCATTCCATCACCGTACGTGTTCATATCAGATATCTCAGAATCATCAGCAACACTACATTCACCCTGTTCCCTGAAAGAATCATATGGTACCCGAAATGCAGAAGGAGGTGATCCACTAGACTGCCATTCGAAAGAAATATACATAAATGGTGAATTCATAAACATATTTCACACAATTCAGTAAACCATGGAAATCATGAATTTGACATATATATCCACAGAAACATACAGGCAAGTACATAATCAGTCGAATACAATGTAGTTCATTTAAAAGAGATAATCGCATAACAACCATTTTACTCCAAAAAAAATGGATATTTTCACTGTGGTTGGTATTCAATATCATCACACATGTGCAGCATATGAAAGAGAGTTTTCTTCAATCTTTCGATAAGATTAGTAGCCAGGATAGAATTTAGAGTTGCATGAGACTATCCTTAACTTGGCAAGTATACCTTAATAATCTCTAGGCTACGCCGTAGTCGATACCAATCATTCACTGCTAGAAATTGAGCCTTTGGGTCTCCTGCTTTTACCACCAACTGTACAGCTGTATCCCAGTCTTCATTCCTCTGTAGTTCAGCTAATTCTTGATTTACTTCAGATGTAATCACTGAAAAAGATTTAGGTACATCTGGCTTTCCATATATGAACCTTATATTTAAAAATTCAAACATAACTCAGGTATAGTGTCCCGCATTAGCGCATCAACAGCTACATATAGAAAATAAACTCAATAACAATGAGATATAACATTGACAATCCATACAGTGAATGCCCATACCGCTTCCTCCATTTGACAGAAGTTTACAGATATATAATACAACCACCACTATGCAACAATTAGAGAATTCAATAAGGAGTAAAAAGTAGTTAACATCAACAAAATAGGTAAAAGACATACCATCTTAAATACAATCCAGTGCCTCCAACAACTATGGGAACACGGCCATTGTCAAGAATACATCTTGTAGCTTGCCTTGCATCCTCAAAAAACTGCCCAGCAGAATAGTCTGATAAATAATGATTAGTTTTAATTAGTCAAAATAGAAGTCCTTCAAAGTTTCAATAACAAAAATCAACATGAGCTATGCAGCACAAACACCTCCCATATATGAAGTGTCACGTGTTGAACACATTTTCAGACAAATCTCAATAGCTTCAATTAAAAATATATTGTCTTCTCAAACACTGGAGTCAACACCTCACTATGAATGGAGACAAAAGTGTTTAGAAAAATCATATTTTAACTTTTAGAAAAGTCAATTTAAAATATTTAAAACATTTCTCAAATTTTGTTTGGTTAGAGTCATTATCATAGAAAAATTACAAAACATAACATGCTGATTTGAAAAGTTGAATATACCTTTGTGGTAAGGTGTAATGCATCTCACTTTGGGACTTTTTTGTAAAGAGATTAAGTGCTTATATTGCAAAATAAATTAATGTATCCCAATAATCTCTTGTGAGGGTCATCACCATGGACGAAAGGTAAACATACTAGAATAAATAAATATTGTTTATTAATATAGATATTTTGTTATGCTCTAATGTTTCCTATATTTCATTTCATTTGTTATGTAGCATCTCAGTGTGCTATATTTTAGACATTAGCAGGAGTATTTGGTGTCCAGATCAAAGAACATGCTTCATAGAAGACACAGGAAAAATTATACTCAGTCCAACATAAAACACACCTTCAGATGGGTGCAGTATGTCAACCAGATGATGTGGTACCTCCTAACAAGAGAAGCAAACAAAACAAAAGTAAATGAACTAAAATCAAAGGTTCCAAAAATGATTGTTCAAGCAAAGAAGAAATACAAAAAGCTTATAACAATCTGGGTAAACCATGCGTTATGTCACAATCGCACACCTTTCTTTCATCTGGGGAAGGCTTTGCAGATCCAACATCAAGCCCCCGATATACCTGTGGTACAATACAAGCAAATGAAGCCACGTGAATAAAGAAAGAGCATTATTTCATACATCATAAAACCAATTACGTATCACCTTTGACATAACTTTTAAAGTAATTATTCCAGAAATCAACATTCTTTAAAGGGAAAGACAATGTAAAGTTTACACCGAATTTATCCGAACTAAACTCAACAAAAACAACAAAACTCGTTCAATTGTTCAATTACAATACACTTACATATTTCCAAACTCATAAATAAATATCGTTTCCAGTCATAGCATCTTCATGAAAAATCAATTTTGTCCCATAATCATAACTTCTCCTTTTACAAAATAATGTGCTGCAACAATTTAAATCAATAATATTTCATCTCATGAAATTATAATAGTGGTAGTAATACTAATTCAGCAGCTAAACAAACTTATTATCCATGATTTTGCCGAATGGCAATTTCCATGGAGATTGCTAACTTTTGAACTTAAAATCCCCAAAACCCTACGAGCATCACTACCACCACCTCATACGCAGTGCAAAAACACGATTGAGGAAAATGGTTGTTTGTGTTCAAATATAATATTACCTGGACAGAGTCTGCACTGACGATTTCGCCGTTGAGGCTCTTAGCGAGTTCCAATGCGAGGCGGCTCTTGCCCGAACCGGTGGGTCCAGAAATGACAATAACCTTCTCTTTCTTCTTCCTTTGGGATGCAGTCACCAGAAACCGCCGCCGGAAAGTGAACGAGCGCTGCAATGGTGGGAATAGCGACCTCCCCGGAAAACGGAAGCAAGTGCGGAGAGTGCAGACTCCATTGTTAATCATGGTCGAGGTTGCAGTGGGAGTGAAGCGTGCCAAGTTCAAACCGAGGTATATTAAGACTGGATAACAGATATATTGTTTAGGTCATCGTTACTTTTAATTTATCCGTGTTTAGAGTTACAAATTCTGATTTACAAGGGAAAGTAAAGTTGTAAAGAATTTTTTCAAAATAAATAATAATATTACTGATTATTTTTATTCGTATTTATGTTCGCATATTATTATTTAGAGTTTCTACTTGAAGTTCCTTTTTTACAAAAATTTGAAGATAAAGTTGTGAAATTTTAATAAGTGAAAATAGTTCATAAATAAATAAATAAATATATATATATATATATATATATATATATATATATATATATATATATATAAGTTTTTTATCAATTAAAATTAGTTTTAGCATAATCTTTATACAAAACTTTTTTATTTAATTTTAAAGTTCTCAAAATTTCTATAACCTTTTTAATTACAAAATATAATTTATAATTTTGCATATTTAATATATGTCATTAATGATTTGTTAAAAGTAACATTATATACTTAAGAAATTTTTAATTTATTACTCTTACCACCTAATATTTTTGTCTAAATGAGTATAAATGATCAATAGAATTCAACGTACCTACATAAAATAGAGTAGTCTTTACCTCAAGACACACCTTAGTGAATCAAACATGATAGGATTCCCTTTTGAAAAATAATTATACATCACCATTTCAATCATCATAACATCATCAGAGTTTCAAAATCATTATACTGAATTTTGATATAGTTTAAGAAGTCACCGGAATTTGATTCCGGATAAATTTCTCATACCTATTATAGAGGAATTGTTGGATGAGCTGCATGATGCCAGGTTTTTCTCTAAACTTGATCTTCGTTCGGGTTATCATCAAGTCAGGATGAGAGAGGAAGATATACCAAAAACTGCATTCAGAACCCATGAGGGTCATTACGAATACTTGATGATGCCCTTTGGATGGATGAATGCAGCTTCAACCTTTCAAGCACTCATGAATGAAGTATTTCTTACTTTGTTACGGTAAGGAGTATTGGTGTTTTTTTATGACATTCTTGTATACAGTAGTAGCTGGGAAGAACATTTACAATTACTGGAAAGGGTGTTGGGAGTGTTGAGAAATAACCAGTTATTTGCAAACAAGGAAAAATGCATGTTTGGGCAGGAAAGTGTTGAATATTTGGGGCACATTATCTCAATAAAAGGAGTTGTGGTTGACCCGGCTAGATTAGCAGCGTGATGGAGTGGCCTACCCCTAAGAATGTGAAGGGGTTCGTGGTTTTCTGGGTCTTGCAGGCTATTACAGTAAGTTCATTAAGGATTATGGTAAATGGTAAAGTAGCCAAACTCCTCACAGAGTTAACAAAAAAAGATGGTTTTGGTTGGAATGGGAAGACTCGAGAAGCCTTTGAAGCACTTAATCGAAGGATCACCACGACACCGATATTGCAACTCCCAAACTTTGATGAGGAATTTGTCCTAGAGTGTGTGCGTCAGGAACAAGAATTGGGGCTATCTTGATGCAAGGAGAGAGGCTAATAGCGTATTATAGCAAGGCTTTGAGTCCTCGTAATTTGACTAAATCAGCCTATGAGAGAGAACTAATGGTTGTAGCTTTGGCAATACAGAACTGGAGACCTTATCTTTTGGGTCAAAAATTTACTGTTTTCTTTGATCAAAAGAGTTTGAAACAGTTAATGCAGCAACGTATAACTACTGGGGCTTAGTAGAACTGGTTGGCAAAGTTGTTAACCTATAATTAAGGGGCTGAAAAAAGGTGGAAATAAACAGTATGGTCTATTTTCTAATCTGGTTAGATTGGCAAGAACTCAATGCCGAAGTGCATGAAGATGATAAATTAAAGAAGATAATTGAAGTGGATAAGGTGGACATGTTCACGCGGGTTACGAATACAAGCAGGGAGCATTATACTATTGAAATCGCCTTTTTGTTTTGGAAAAATCAGCTTCGATTCCTAAGTTCTTGGAAGAATTTCATGCTACTCCCCAAGGTGGTCATTCAGGTTTCTATGTACATATAGGAGACTAACTGCCAACTTGTATTGGAAAGTGATGAAAAAGGATGTCTAACAGTTTGTCCAGGCTTGTGACACATGTCAGAGGCAAAATTACATTACAACAGCTCTTGGTGGTTTATTACAACCACTACCAATTCCTTTAACTTCATCTTAATTTTAATTAAAGTATAAAATTTACCCCATTATTAAAAAAAATCATTTTATCATTATTAAAATATTATATTTACATATATTAACATTAAGACTATATATATGTAGAGGCACGTGAGCATTAAGGTTTTTTAATAGAACATCTTTGTGCGTCTTTTATTAGCTGGATTTTTCATACTGCATATATTTGAAACCATGATATATTTCATTTTAATAATTTAAGCCGAACAAGGGTGAATTTGCAGATAAATGTTACCAGGAAAAAAAATAAATACTTGTTTTGCTTCCTGCACCTAGTGTCTCATTCCTGCACCCTCTACTTTCTAAAATTTCAATTATATTGTTGAAATTAATAGAAAAAAAAAATAGTGTATGATTTTTTGTATTTTAATTCTAGTTTCAAATTATATAATCCATAGACATTCAAGATTTATATTTCAGATTATATAATCTGTAATGCAAATTATAAAATAATTTAAAATACAAATTATATTTTAGATTGTAAAATTCATAATGCAAATTTAGAGTCAGATTGTATATCCATATTACAAATTTATATTTTGTATAGTAAAATCCATAATAAAATTTGAAAAACATCTAAAATATAAATTACATTTTAGACTGTATTATTCATTCTACAAATTATATTATGGGTTGTACAATTTGTAATACCAATTTAAAAAATAATCTAAAATATAAAATATATTTCAAGCTGTACAATCTATAATTTAATTTTTATTTTGGATTGTACATTTCGTGATACAAATTTAAAAGTCAACGTAAGGGCGTAAGTATTTTAATAAGAAATAATTAAGTTTATTTCACTGAAATTATGGAAGTGCAGAAAGAAAACATGGTGGTGTAGGAAGAAATCTCCAAGGTGTTGAGTTGAATGAGACTTCTGGAATAATGCAGTGGGTTAATTTATAATTGGGCTTATGTAAAAAAAAAAAGAGAAGGAAATTAGTTTTTCCACTCCACGACTACATCTAATTCTCTAGGGAGTTAAAATATCTAAAACACCTATGCTTGAATTTTGAAATTCATAAACATAATAGAGAATTTATTTCTAAAATAAAAAAACTATATTCTAAATTACATAACTTTGAATGCATCTCATATCCAAAAATCTAATCTTGATTGTGTGGAATGAGATACATTTCTAGATTGTAATTCGAACGTGTTTTTCTAAATTTTAAAATAACGTAATTAATGTATTTCTAAATAATGCATAATATCTGAATTACTTAGTTCAAAATTTACTTCTGAATTATATATTTTTAAAATTTAGACTATATTTTTGAATTTTAAATATATAATTCAAAATAATTTTTTTGAATATACAATTTAGAATATTTCCAACCCATGAATAATCTAGTCTTTTCCCTGGATATATGGAGATGTAAGAAAAAAAAACATGGAGGTTATAAAAGAAACACCCAAAAAAGAAATAGCAAATAAGAACATATGCCCCAAATTCTATATATATTAACAAATATATATTAACTTTAAATTTAAATATAAAGATGAGTATAGAACAATTAAAATCTCAATAAACAAGAAAATAATTTTATTAAGTGAAAGAAAATAAATAAAGAAGAAGAAATAACACTGTCCATATAAAATAGAATAAACCAACTACTAAGTGATCTTAAAGAGAGAGAAAAACTATTATTTTCTCTTTCGGGTTCTTAAAGGATATAATTTAGCAAGATTGGTAGAAAAATTATTCATTATTGTGAATATTTAGAAAATTTCCTTTTCGGGTAAGGAGAAAAAGTGCTTTTTTGTGGTAGAGTCAAGAAAAAGTTAACAGTTGGACCTACCTACCTACGACTAATAAAATAATGTTTGCATAATTTATCCACTTGAGTCAAACATGTAGATGTTGAAAAGAAAAGAAAAAGTCAACAAAATATGGATGGTTCAATCGAACTGTCAACTGTAACCAATTTGTGCCAACTCATCTATCGCCGATTAATAAATAAAGACATTCAGAAAATGAACACAACAACATTAAGACTTATATTTTTAAATACAAACATTAAAAGGAAAAAAACATCATCATAACTACATTGTAATATTTTACATAGCATATTTACAAACATCATATAATTAAAAACTATACAATGTCATGTGCACATTATTTTCACATTTAGGCAATACATGATTGAATAGTCTAATATTTGAAAGATCAAAAGTAAAGAACAAATAAAAAATTTAATTTCATAAACTCAATCATCAGCTTATTACCTTCTCATAAATCTATTCAGACATCATAACATTATTTCATGTTTCTTTAATGCAAAATTAAAATTTTAGAAAGATAAAGTTACGATGAAATACATAAATAAATAAACATGAACAGTTTACTAATATATTTTCTAATTTATATTAATTAATTTTGTTTATAAACATTTTGATTTTAGAATTAAAAAATGAAATATTAATGATATTTTAAGAAATTTTATATTAAAATATCATATAAAAACCACTTGAAATATTGTCTTTATCTAAAAAAGTGAAAATCTACTTACTCTGAGAATAAGCCACTTTATTCTCAATATCAAATGTCTATCGTATTTTAAGAATTTAGATCATAACATTACACATAAATGAAATAATTATGATATTCGAATTATTTTTATTTTAAATATAATTTGGTGTAAATAAGTATATATAAAATATATATGTTAGATGAGAAAAAAAATATTCATTATATATATAAGTAATAATTTAATATTAACTTCTGTTTTAATAAGCAATTATTTTTTAAGTATCTTTTTTCACTGAATATATATAAATATCAAGGTAACACATTAATTTTTTTATATAAAAAGATTTTCTTCTAGTAAAAAATAAAATAAAAAATGGTTTAACTAGATAATAATTCCAAATTGTAATAGAAAATTATGACATGTTGTTATGTAAGTAATACGTTTCTTCATATAGAAAAAAATTATAATTAAACAAACCTATGAGAAAATATGTTCATCAATTAAAATATATTTTCTTATTTTTTTTATTTGTTATCCTTTCAATGTCGGTCATGTAATATAAAAAAAAAGAAATATCTATACCATCGGATGAAATGCTCTCACATATTTATAAAATATTTTTTTACACGAAAGATGATTAATATCTATCTATATATATATTACAGCTTGAGCCAATTAATTGAAGTTGTTAATATAAAATAAAATAAAAAATTATTAAAATCGAAAGTGATTGATTTTATTTATTTATGGAATAATGGGATCTTCAATGTTATAAAAATATCTATCATCTTACATTTAAGAAAAGAAAAACAAGTGTTGATGGAGATAAAAGGGTGCCATGTTTGAGTGATAAAAGCTGCATTACGCTTTAGCGCGTTGAAAATCATTGTGAGTCAAACGTCAACCTTTCGCATCCATTCCTTCGTACCTATTTAATTTCGGTGCCTATCTCTTTTGTCCCATTAGTTTATTTAAAAAATACGATTAAATATATCTATAGTATTTTATTTTTATTTTAAATTTTAAAACTAAAGAATATAATCTTTTTAGTTTAGTAACATTAAATTTTTTATATATTAAATTATAATTTAAGTTCGATATAAACATCTCACATATATAGAAATTTAAAATATTAAGAAATTTTAATGAAAATTGAGAAATTAAAAATATATTTAATTTAAAAAATAAAGTGAAGGTGATTTAACATAAAGGATGTTCCTCTTGTGTAATGGGTGAATGTTAAAAGTGATGGGTTGTGAGCCCTCATTTATGGAGTAGGTGGAGTCGCACACAGAGAATCTGACTACCTTCTTTCAAATCACATCAAATACAGTGAATGGGAGCCTCAGTTCCAGAGAATTCAGAGACTGAATCCCAATTAATAAGCCTTCTATGCCATCACATCCCAATGTTCCTTCAATCACAATGGATTCATCTCATCAACCATTTTTAAAATATATATCAAATCAACTATAAATAATTATTTTGTGTTCAAATTTAATTTTGGCTTAAACTTAAAATAATTCAATACCCTTGAAAGCAGAAAACTTTTATAGGAAAAAATTTAAAAATGCTTTCGCATAAAAAAAACTTAACTCTAAAATCAGTCTTTATACATGCTGATGTTAATATTTTCATGTTAATTAAACCTTAAATAATTATTTATTTTCTAAATAAAACATAGAAGACGGATGAAAAAAAAGAGTGCCACACTTATATTGAGTTTTCTTAAACAATGAAATGAGAGACGTGCTTTTCATCCCCAGCCACAAGAAATAACAAAAGGGACTTCTTTGTAAGTTTTTATATATGTCGAAATGAAAGTTATATTCCTCTGAGGAAGAAATTGACTTAAGTAACTAGGTTGTTGTTGTGGACCCTCTTTTATCACGTTCTTAATTTTGCAATTACCATTTGTTCATCAAATTATCATCTAATCTTCATTAGCAATCTATTAGTACGAATAAAATTTAACCAAAGTTATTATTAAAACAAGATTTTAGACGTCAAAGTGATTTAAAAGTGTTATTGTGCAAGTCTTCTTAGTTTAAGGTGATTTAATTAAAGTAATTTAAATTAAAAAAAATGATACAATCTTATAATTTCAACAGAAAGGTTTTATAAGTATTAATGTGATACTAAACCCTAAAAAGAAGGCCATGTTGACACTAAGAAAGAAGAAAAAAGTGAAACTGTGGTATGAAGGCTACAAAGGTGAAGTCAATGAGAACCTTAGGAGAACATAAGTGTATCATTGTCCAAACCTTAGCTTGCCAAAGGCTCTTTATTCACCTACTCTTTTAAGATCACATGGCTACGAGACACATTTTTCTTTCCGAAAACTACAATTAATAAGAGGTTGTTGGTTGAACATCATATTTTATGTATTTAACCATGTCCAGCTCTTCTTGTTCATGTGAGCAAAATCTTGCATACACATGGAAGAACGAAGCACATAATTAGCGTGTTGAAACTCACTTACATACCTATATTGTAATTGATGAATAATAGGATGACATTGCTCCTTCTTTGTTTCTTATGTTCAATAAGTCACCATCTCTTTGCCTACCAAAACCTACATGGACCACTCACCTAAATGCCATAAACTAACCATGTTTATCCAATTAAATTCATGCCACTTATGCTTCTTTCATAATTAAGAACAAAAATAAAAGATGAAAAAAAAGTCTCATAACAATTATCATTTAGTTACAAAGATATGAGTGTCAAAATTGCTATTTTATTTGTTATTATTATCTAATGTTATTTTAATAAAATTATAATCTTAGTCATTAAAAAGATTTTATTTCTCTTTTATTTTAAGAAAATTATGAAATTAACCTAATTAAATTTTTTATTTGTTAGAGTTTTCACAATAGAATAAATTCATATTTGAAAGTAAATTAGTTACTTGAAATATGATATTGGTTAAAAAATAAATTTTAAGTCTAATTCAATCCCATAAATTAACACGTAAGGTGACATTTACAGTCATTTATATATTTTAATTTGACTTTATTACTAGTCAATGTAAGATTTTCAATAGTATATTATAATTTAATTTTATTTTTAATATGTGTGATTTTTAACACATTTTTATCGTAAGAGTAGACATATCGAATGAAGCTAAATATTTATAATAATTCAACAATAATCTAATAATAAGTAATACACTAGTGCAGCGAGGGGCTTTTACCGCGGTTATTTTTCACTATACGTCGCGGTTTACGAACCGCGGCATATTCAGCCGCGGTAGTAAGTCAGAGACTTTATGCCGCGGTTATGACCGCGGTATATAGGTTGCGGAATATGCCGCGGTTGTCCAAAGAACCGCTGCCTAAATCCTTTTTTAAAAAAAAAAAATTGTCCACTATATGCCGCGGTTGGGGTTACAACCGCGGCATATTACCCTGCAGTTTTTTAAAATTGCAGGTCTGTTTTTGTGATATCCACTACCACAAAAACAGACTTGCATATAGTAGTGTCTTGAATCTCTGCAAAAGACAATTCATATTAATTAGTGTATATGAATTCAACATTTGGGAAAAAATCAAAATTTGTTAAAGTTATCAAAATTTGTTAAAGTTACCACTAATGAAGAAATCATGTTAAGAATGCAAAAGGGCATAAATACCTGAAACAGAGGCGGCGAAAAAGCTTGGTGCAACAAAGGAGAATGGCAGCGGAGAGGAATGACAGGCGTTTCAAACGATTTTGATCGGCTAAAACTGTTTTTTATCGTCAAAAATGGGAAATGACCGAACAATTTTGAGTTTAAACGGTGAAGAAACGAGGGAACTGAGATGGGTGGTCGGCGGGAGAAAACTCGAACTCCAGCGAGCGTCTGCGCGAACAAGACGATATTGTTCCAAAGTTTTATTTTTTAACTCTGACTGGGGAATCTACCGCGGCTCACTACTTAACCGCGGTAGAAGATGACATTTTTGAAATTATTTTTAAACTATATGCCGCGGTTCGGCGGCAACCGCGGTAGAAGATGGCATTTTTAAAATTAGTTTTAAACTATATGCCGCGGTTCGGCGGCAACCGCGGTAGAAGATGGCATTTTTAAAATTATTTTTAAACTATATGCCGCGGTTCGGCGGGCAACCGCGGTATATTCCTCTAAATATTTCAAATTCATTTAAAATTTATTTCAGGTAGGAGAATAGGTTGCGGTTACTCTGAGAACCGCGGCATATACCCCTGTAACTTCTGAAATTCTCTGACTCAGTCAGCCCCTGCAATAAATTGGCAGGGGTATATGCCGCGGTTTTCCAGAGAACCGCGACATATAGGCTGTTATTTAATTTTTTTTTCAGACGTGGCGTCAAAGGGGATGGTTGACTGGCGTATATGCCACGGTTTCCCTCTGAACCGCGGCATATTCCTTCGATTTATTTACAAAACTGCCACCGCGCACCATTATGCTGCGGTTTCTAGTGAACCGTGGCATAATGTACGCTGTAAAAACCCAATTTTTTACTAGTGATACGATAAATTAAACACATTGATATTATCTTATAAAATTTTTTGTATATTTTTCAACACGATCATAATCGATTAATATTTATATACTATAACATATTAATTATGCTTCTTCTATATATGTTATGTGGGAACAAAGTTTTTAATGCATTTCTCTCTAAGTATGGAAAGTTTGAAAAATAGACTCACCTTATTTGTTTACACTTTACTATCATTTCCATGTTCAGTAAATCTCTATCTCTGGTCTCTCTTGCTTTCTGCATCCCAATTTTAATGGTGACAAACGAACCCTAAA
Source organism: Vigna umbellata (assembly GCF_029865625.1). Taxonomy (NCBI): domain Eukaryota; kingdom Viridiplantae; phylum Streptophyta; class Magnoliopsida; order Fabales; family Fabaceae; genus Vigna; species Vigna umbellata. Next base: position 14,563,032 of record NC_142167.1, read on the forward strand.
TAATAATGGAAAAATGGTCCCTGAAATGGCGTGTTCGATGTGATTGCATGTAGTGTTCCCACCTATTCTACATTGAAAGTTTATAAAACTTCAAAATCACATACATGTTGGTGAACAGGGAATCTAGGTAATTGTTTCTGATTTAACCATTAAAGTAAAATTCGAATACAGTTGTGTTAAATATGCGACAAAAAAAATTAAATAGAAAAACATATCTTTAAGAAAGTGCCCACAATGGCAAAAAGCACCAAAATGATGATTTTTTTTTTCAAAAAAATGATTAAAACAGACCATTTAAAAAAATTACAAAAATAAACAAATTTTGTCAACTTAATTTAATTTTCGTAAAAAATTGATGTTAGGGCGACGTCACTTTAGTGTAAAGTATTTTTAAATTGAAATTATACTAAGATAAAATGAATTTAGTTCAGATTATTTAAACTGAAAATCATGTTAAGATGACAAGACTTTAATTTAATTTTAGTGAAAGTAGTGTGATAATATTATTGTTTAAACCATCAAATTAATATTATTAAATTAAAGAACTTAAGTATGTTGCTTTTATAATAAACGTAAATTTGCTTTTGTTATAAATACACCAAATGAATTTCGCAATTTTGTTCTGTGTACAATAGATGTAAAAGTCTAAAATAACATAACCTAAAAAGTTTTTCTTGTGATTTAGTGTATATGAACTTTTTAAATCATCATTTAGGCCCTGTTTTTTTAGTGAATTTGAGAGAGTGGATTTGAGGGGATTTGAGAAGATTTGAAGATAAATTTTTTTGTCGTTTATTTTAGTGAATTTGGAAATAAATGAGAGTGAATTTGGAAATAAAATTTGTGAGAATTAGTATAGAATTGTACTGATGTGACAAATTAAAAAAATTTATTTCCAAATTCACTCTCATTTACCTCCGAATTCAGTCAAATAAACGAAAAAAAAAAATTATCTTCAAATCCTCTCCCTCAAATCCACTCAAAAGAACAGACCCTTAAGGCTTGAAAAATAAATTGTTTGAGTTGAGTATGATCAAGCTAATGAATTAATGTGGCGATGTGGTTGTGAACTTGAAATAAGATTAACCAATTTAACTATTAAATGATTTAGTGCATTGTTAATTTTTGGATTAAGCTTTTTAAAAGTTTTTCAATTAATAGAATATGACTTTGGTGAACTTTGAGTGTAGGTTTATTTGCTTGTTTGTAGTTATATAGGTTTTGTCTAATGTTTGCTCAATTGAAAATCTAAGTAAAATAAGTTTCTTTTTGTGGTATGATTTTCGGTAATGTGAGGAATTCTTTCGCTCAAAAGAAAATGTAGCGAGTCAAAATTCTCTTTTTTCATTAAGATTTCTTACTAAAGACATTAATTACCTTTTCTATCTGTTATTTCTCAATAAAGACATTTTTGCAGCTGAGCAACATAATAAATGGAGTTGAAAATGTATTCAAAATTAGTCATTGATTTTGTTAATGTTTGTGATATATTGCATTTTGTGAAATGTGTCTGGAAACATAGTTTTTGTTCTGATGTCCTTTGTTTTGTTCTAAAAAAGAATACGTGGTAGAGATACCTCTTATATATTAAGCCTAAAATTTATTAAAGAGGTGAGATATCCTAACTGTAGTGATTATTTACTCACAGATACAGTATAATGGATTGAATAACTAAAAACTAAAATAAAATCTTATAGTATTTGTTCTGATTTTAAATGCACAAAGTGATATCATGAGAATTAATTATTATTATACATTCCATGTATTGTACGTTTTAGAGTTTTGTATGAGAAGTTGGTGGAAAAAGAAAGATTAAATTTAACTTTGATTCTTATAAAAAAAATCACTCCGACGCTCAAGTCATATATGTTTCATAAGGAAGTCTATATTTTATTAGGATAGAAAATGATGTCTTTTTCTGGATCTTAACCTTATATTTATAAGGCTTATGACAATAAAACTCATTAATTCATATTTAATATGACAATAAATCCAATAATACTTGTTAATATACCATTAATACCATATTTATGTGCAATATGACCTGTCAATCACTCGTAAATAACGTATATTCACATTTAATATGATCATTAAACATATTAATTAACCATTAATAATATTTACCTTTCATGATTGATTACCAAATATATTACAATTAGATAGGATAAAAATATAAGTCTCTCGTCAATATATAAAAAAATTATTAAATAACACGATCCATTAATAATTATTAAATCTCTTTACTATAAAACAACTGAAACCTATTTTTATTTAAATTATATTTATATATTATAAGTACATAATGATTTTAATAGTTCAGAAGATAGCCTCTGGAATATGCATGGTTTTTAGAATATGTTAAATGTGATAATTATTTTGGATAATTGGTAAGTTTTTCAAAAGATATTGAATGTGATAATTATTTTTTGGAAATTAATACGTACTTGATGAGTCATTCTTGTTAGATACAAGTGATTTAATAATGGTTTGTTGTATTTGGTTTTTAGTTAGAGAATGTCAACGATGTTTGGCATGAAATGTGAATGATATTAATGTATTTGATTATACATTGTGTGAATATGATGTTTGTGTTGATTTGAGATTGATATTTATATATTAGTTCACCTCATATATGAATTTCTTTGATTGATCTTATTCGAAGATTGTTCTTCTATTAATATTTTAGTTTTATATATATTATTTGGAGATACGTGGTTTGAAGATAATTATAGTAGTAAAAATATGTTCATCAGTAAATTATGTAAAATTAATTTTATTTTTAAAAAATAGTTTTATTTAAAATAATATTCACATATTTTTGAAACAAATAAAACGATAATAAGGCGGTTATTTTTGTCGGTCCGACTCGTTGACAGAAACAGTGGGAAAAAGAAGTTGGTACATTGAAATCCCAGAATGCTTTGGTTTTTTTGGCTTTGTTTTCCTGATTTGTTTAACCAATTAATTATCTATCATTTTCTTCTGTCTTCTTATGTAGCTGGGTAGAAGTTGGTGCCACCTTTTATTGCACCACCATTCTTTTAAAACTCACCAAATTATAACATTCTTACAACTATCAAATTTTCTTATAATTTTTTCTAATTATCTTTTTCATCAATGCAGAAAAATGATATATATTTTCATTGAAAACTGAAAATGTCACTTAATTTAATTTTTATAAATCAAATAAAACCTGTAATTATTATGGCGGAAATAACAAAGATTGTTAATTTCATAAAACATCTCATAACCATAATCACTTGAGATGGTTTTCTAGTGCAGATTTTATACTAATTTTTCCTTCTATAGTGTACCTTTGTAAATATATCGAACTTAATATATTTAAAAATATTAAATTTAATGTATTTTAAAAAGTCACACAACAAATCAACAAAAAGAATCTAAATTCCATCGTCTTCTTCATCTTTTCAACAGAATTTCTGTATAGAATAACGTGTGTCTACCAAAACTATTTTATTAGGCACATCCAACCAAGAAGTCCTTAAAACTATGTTAATTTTTGTGAAATTAATTTTATGTTTAACATGATATGTTTGACAAGAAACATAAATTATCAATTAAAATTCATTCATAGAACGTGCAAATTCTTTTATATTATTTACCTCAATTTGTTTAACTGATGTATAAGTTCATTTTACTTTCCTAAAAGACTTATTTAAATTTTTAATCTTAGAAACTGTTATATTTATAATAATTCAAAGTACATTTAAATCTGTTCTATGGGAAATTAATTCAATTATGCCAATTTTAGTAAGTAATCTGTGAAGTAAATAATACATTTAATTAAGAGGGGGATTTAAACACAAAAAGAGGAGGGACCAAGTATGCAAGATAAGAAGACATTTTATTTTGTTGTTAGTTATGGATAAGGAAGAAACTCGTCTTCCAATTGTGTCATATAATATGTGCAAAGTGTTCTGCTTTTCTCTTTGCAAAGTCTTATTTTCCCTATGATGGAAGGAGCATGTTTATGATTCATGGGTGTTTGTTGAAGTGATTAATGACAATAGGTACAACATGGTTTCTTTTCTATTATTTGGTTTTTTAATGGTGACTTGGAAATCATGAACATTGTTTTATTAATTATCTTTCCTATTTTATAAGGTTTGTTTGGAATATAAAATATGATGAAAGTAAGGGATTGTGATTTATGGAAATGTGTGAATCATTACTTGTAAGGATCATTCCCTTACATGCATATGGCATCATCATTGCTTGACATTTTCACTATTTCTATTTGGTATGTTTTTTGCAAGTTTTTAATAGGCATAGTTTATTTTTTGTTTGTTAATGTACATTAGTGAAAAAAATAATATTAAATTTAAACATTTTCTTCTTTTTAAGCTATAAATACGTTGAAGGAATAGTTAGACATGGTTGGATACTGATTTGGTAGGGTTGAGATCTCTAGCCCAAAACATTCAAAGTTGTTCGCTCCATCTTGCACTTGCGCTATCTTCTCTCTTTCCCTACATGCTTTTTTTTATCATATGTATATTTATAAATATTATATCGAGCTTATCATTAGGTCTGACTCATTTACTATTAATAAATGACATTATTCTTATTAATTGTCAATCAATGACTATTATTCTCATTAACTGTCCATTAGTAGCTATTATTGCTCAGATTAACTGTCCATTATTATTTTTTTGTTGGAGGGTGGATCGCATGATCCTTGACTGACCGGTGGTCATACCGTACAGAGATACTAACTAAAAGAAGGAAGAAAGGGAGAGAACAAACAAAAAGGAAAATAGGAAGAATGTTTGGAAGAAAAAAAATTGAATTTTATTTTATTTTTTGCATTTTATAAGCTATCATGTGTTGTTTTTTTTATAAACTTAATTTATATTTTTTAATCATAAACATAAATAATTGATGTCCATTTAAATAGGTAGAAAGGTAAAAAAAAAACTGAAGTTATTATTACGATGGCTACATTATGCTTAAAAATATTAGTGTTCAAGTTACTAGTGAAAAATAACTTTTTTTTTTCCGATATCGATCAACAAGTTTAAAAATCCATTATTATTATTTTTATTGAATATTTTTTAACGACAACGACAAAAATTGTTGTTTGAAGAACTGTTTTAATTTTAGTAGAAATCTTATTTTGTAGTAAATATTGCTTAACTATTCATAACTAATAGTAGCCAATTAAATAAAAAATATTTGATAAAGTTGGTTAATGTTTTAATTAATTAATAAAATCTTAATTAAATACTAGATCAGAACTTCATATATATATGTGATATTTTTTGAATTTTTAATTAATTATATTTGTTTTAATTCACTCTAAATAAGTTATTATCTTAAAATTTATGTTTTTTAATTTTATTCTCATTATTAATATATTTATTTAAAAAATTAATATTGATAGTTTACTTTATTGTTTGGCGGTTTTATATTTGAAAGAAATGAAATTTGATAGTTTTGTAAAATAAAAATTGTTAAAAGAATAATTGCTTCCGATGGAGGGAATATGGTGACAATTTATATTGATAAAATGATTATTTTGTTCACGAAAGTGTACTTTGGAGTTAATTTATTTTTAAAAAAATTAATTTATTCTTTAAACGTGTTTTCTGAACAATTTATTTTGATAAAACGTGTTTTAAAAAATTCTGCGAGACCATTTATTATTAAATTTTAATATTTAAGTAACAATTTGATAATAAGTTCTACTTTTTTCTGAACTAATTTAACTTTTAAAGTTATAAGCAACTATACAATTTTTAGCTCTAAAGGCTTGAAAATAAGGAAATAAATGAAAGATTACTGAAAAAAAAAGAGCTAAAATAACAGAACACTCCTCGGAATTTGTACGTTACATTGTACAGTGTCGTGGGTAGTTGTTAGGTGGTGGTTTGATCACTTCAAACACCAAGATAAACTCAAACCGATGGTCCCTCGTTATACATAGATTTATATAAACGGAAATATTTTTTTAATAATTTTTTTACAATAGTTTCGTTTATATTAATGTGATAGTTGATGATTGGTGCGTTTTAAATATAAGAATTAATAATAAAATAATGATATATAATATATTGATGTTACCATATCATATTTTTTGTATAAAAAGTTAAAAAGTATAACAAAGATTGTTTTGTCCTCACAAGAAGTTCTTTTCAGGAAAACAGTGATGGAAGTTTTAGCACTCACCGAACCACCCAAATGACTAACACCTAATAAACACAAAAACGTGATGTTTATAGAAGAACGTTTAGAACATGAAAGGTCAAAAAGAAGTACTAAGTAAGGATGTTACACTAATCAAAAGAACATGGTGTTGTATTAAAATCAAACTCAAATTCTACCCTTACAAGAATGCGTGTGTATGGTTGATGAAACGAGTCAAACCAGTACTGGCAAAGGCTTTTAAGAAAAGGTGTTATAATGGTGCAAAAGTTGCATAATCTTGTTACATAATTTGGTGTAATTTATTGACTTTCCTGGTCCATACAGTGTATACAGAAAAATAAAAAAATACGAAACTGTAGCCTCTATTTACTGCATTATATCTAAGTCCTAAGATATTAAACTATCACCAACAGCTTACGTACACTCCATCTCATAAATGCTACATGCCCAATTCTGTGCTTATATGAAGACCCCAAATGGCCATAAGAAATCGCCCACCTCCTTCTGTCTGCAACTGCATCATCTGAAACTCCTTATTTCACCTCTCTCTATTTCTCTCTCTCTCTCTCACACACACACACACACTAACATTAATAGTATTGTCATATACTATTTTCTGCAATGGAGTTGGGAAGCATACTGCACTTTCTTCAAGACAAGACCATTTTGATCACTGGAGCCACTGGTTTTCTTGCCAAAGGTATGTCATGGTGCTAACTCTCCCTTTCTGTGTTTCTGAAACCTTTTTTTCACTTTTTGTTCAAAAGGGTACACAACAATGGTATGTTACATACAGTATTTGCATGATATACTGTCATGATGTTGTACTAATGTCAATGTGTGTTGCAGTTTTATTGGAGAAGATATTGAGGGTCCAACCAAATGTTAAGAAGCTCTACCTTCTCTTAAGAGCTGCAGACGCCAAATCTGCAACTCATCGCTTGCACAGTGAGGTAAATGCACAAGATCAGTTTCTGCTCTCTGCAGTTCTTTTTTAACCTATTTCTCATCGTTTTAAGGATCAACTTCTATGATTGTCATAAGCCAAACTAATTTAGGTTTCAAGTCGATACGTAAGTGTTGAACATCTTTCTGGAAACTGAATCTAACTTTGAAGAACTGCATTATTTAAACATTCTACTAGAAAGGGTATATATATATAATAGTTGTCACTCGTCATAATATAAGTAAGATCGTGACTAATACCTCTTAAATTTTGTTTTTTGCTGTAGATCATAGCGAAGGATCTGTTTAGGATATTAAAGGAAAAAGTGGGTGTAAATTTTAACTCTTTCATCTCGAAAAAGTTGACTCTGGTGCCTGGGGACATTTCTCGTGAAGATTTAGGAATTGAAGATACCATTCTAAGGGAAGAGATTTATGATCAAACAGATGTCATCATAAATTTAGCTGCAACAACTAACTTTGATGAAAGGTATAGTATATATATGTATATATAGATATAAATAGATATAAACACTAAAAGTTCATAGCCTTTTATATATCTGTTTGATGTTTTTACTGTCTCACCTTAACTATTATCTTGTTTAATTTCATGTAAAAATTGCAGGTATGATATATCTTTGGGTCTAAATACCTTTGGAGTTAAGTATGTGATCAACTTCGCCAAAAAGTGTGCTAAACTCGAGGTTCTTGTGCATGTATCAACAGGTTGGTATCAATCGATGACCATAAATATTATCAGTAGAAAAAGATAGCATACTTAGGATCACGTGCACAGATTAATTTATCAAATTTAATATTTATTCTTGCTGCATCTTACTTGATTTCAGCCTATGTATGCGGTGAGGGAGGAGAAGAAGGGCTCATATTAGAGAAACCTTATCATTTGGGTGATTCTCTGAATGGAGTTTCTGGATTAGACATCAATGCAGAAGACAAGGTGGTTCGTGAAAAACTGACCGAGTTACGACAACTGGGGGCCACAGAAAAGGAAATTAAAGAGGTTATGAAGGACTTGGGTATTAGCAGGTTTGTCAAAATCATTCTAAACTGTTTGTAATTATTCACTTAGCTCCTTAAATGTTTTTTAATGTTTCAAAAGATCCAAACTTTTTATAACTTTTTTCTAAGTTGTTAAAGTTATTTCAACATGTGTAATGGTTTTTTTTCTCTCTCTCTCTCTCTCTCTCTCACACACACACGCACACAAACGACAATCTGCTCTTAATTAGAACATTCCCACTTCAAACCTAAAAACCAAATCTAAGATCACCGATTGATAAGTTTAGTTTGAATATGGTCAACCATGAGATTTCTTTTCCTTGTCCGTGACAGGGAAATAAGTGTTTCTGTAAATATGCAGGACCAGCAGGATTCTTTAGTTGATTAAATTTTCATTAAGAAGTGAGTGTGGAATAATTCAAAAAAGAATATAATCAATTTTATGGTCATATAATAAATAAATATGTAAGTACATAGAAGTAATAGAAAACTACGTAACCTGCAACTACCTACCAAGATTACAAGATTAGGTTATATATATATATACGTGGGGTCCTTCTGCTCTATACATCTTGATTCACCAATCCTACACATTAATTAGGTCGCCAATGACTTGTTAAGTCATGGTAGGAACACACACAAACATATTTTAATATATTTTGAAACATCAAAATGAATGTTTATCGGTATATTTTGAAGAAACAGCATAAATAATCTCATGGAAGCAAGAAAACTAAAATATGTTGTCTAAGCATGAATGGAGTGTGATAAAATAGTTTAGTATAGGTAAGAGTGTGAAAGTACGTGTAATGAATTAATGTGGGGGTTGTTTGGCTTGGTCCATTAAAACCTCGAATTGATTTCTTACCAAACACGACTGACTCAGCTTTTCCCTATTGAAGAAGAAAGATAGGATGAAAGATTTTTACATGGGAAATGGAGAGTGATGTTAATCACAACGGTGATTCAAAAAATGAAGGAGAAACAGAAACATAAATTGACCTACTAAACCCACCACCCTCTTTCATTTATGGTTCTTTCATTGATAACCTTTACACGCCATCACGTGCTCAAGGGTCATCTCCAAAATTTATTTTATGATGTTACAAATCAGTTCGAAAATGACTTCTCACATGCATTTTTGCCTCACTCACTACGGATGGAATTAAATAAATTCAAGATTTCCTTTTGTTTTACTTCCAACTTTTTTTTATTTATCTTCGAGCATCACCATCTTTAATGACTAAGACACATATTTACTATGTTGAGTCTAAAAGAATTTTTAACTATCTACTACAACTTTTTCTTGACTAAATATGTTTTCATAGAAATCTAGATATGATCTCCTTTTCAGGAAAGAATCTAATCTAACATATATATGACGTAGGTCAAGCTATGGTCATTGTCGAGTTGCCTAAATTACTTTCACCCTATCTAATAGACAGTTACTGAAAAATACTAAAACACGTATATATAATTCTATTATGATTTTATGAAAATAGAAAAAAATATTGTCACGATCATGTATTATGCTAGTTGGAATTCGTGACATATTATCATTCTTTTCCAATTTCTTTGCTTTCAAAGGCATGTATTGGAAAGGGTGTTTTTGCCTTTGATATACGTATTAATACAAATACACCTGTGACCTTATTTTTTTTTTTTATAATTATTTTCCTCAGATAAACTGACTAATAAAGAGTTTACATTTCCTTTGTTTTGCTTTTAATTCTAGTCATTCGTAAAAATTATGTTTAATTAGATTTTGAGTCTTTGTATATTTTTAATGGAGGTTTTATTAATTTATTTTTATTGTATATTCAAAAAATTTATACTTTAATTATATTTTTGCTGCTTAATTTTTTTAATTAAATGATATAATTATTATCTAATTATTTTTCATTTTGGTATTTTGTCTTCACATGATTAATTTAAAACAATATAATAGAAGAAAAATAATAAAACAATATAAAAATCATGTTGAGAAAAATCAAACAACAAAAAATAATTAAAAATTATAAAATTTTGTACTAACTGGATAGAAAAAAAAAATTAATAAAGCCTCAAATGAAAATAAAGAAATTTATAAAAGATTTAAAACTTAATTAAACTTAAAAGTTAAATAGTAAGAAGTTGCTTCACCCAAACACAACCTATAGAGTTAATCAGTAACAACATAGAAAGACTCCTTTGAGAAATAGTAGAGTCTATCATTCTTCTTTATTCTTAAATTAAATATCTTTCAAGGTGTATACGTTTACTGTTTACAATAGATATCTCTAATTTGTGATTGTTCCTCAGTGAAGTGGAACTAAACCACACATGCACACATAATATATATTTTTGTCATCAGTCAAAAGAAGAAGCATATATATATATATATATATATATATATATATATATATATATATATATATACTATTTTTGCGCAAAACCTTCATGATAATTTCTGATCAATCCATAGCAGACACAGACAGTGATTTTCAGTTGGTTGTGTATAACCTATCAGGGCAAAGTTGTATGGATGGCCAAACACATACGTATTCACGAAAGCCATGGGAGAGATGCTTGTGGAGCAACTAAAAGGAAACTTATCCGTTGTGATAATTCGTCCTACTATTGTTACCAGCACACTCAAAGAACCTTTCCCTGGTTGGGCAGAAGGTGTAAGGTAAATCTTTCTTCCAATTTCTCTTTCAACACATTCAAACTATTTACATAATTTATGCTATGCGAGTTCTGATGGAAAATTTCTTGTATTTTTCATCTGGGGTGTTGCTTGTATCAGAACCATTGACAGTTTAGCAGTAGCCTACGGGAAAGGAAAATTAACATGCTTCCTTGGAGATCTCAAAGCAATTATTGATGCGGTGAGGGTTCTGTTGTGATTCATTTATCGTTTATCTCCATATTCTGATCTCACTCAACATCTTTCGATGAGCAGATACCAGCTGACATGGTGGTGAATGCAATACTCGTGGCTATGGTGGCTCATGCAAATCGTCCCAGTGATGACGTTATATATAATATCGGTTCTTCTGTTAGAAAACCACTGAGATACAGCAATCTTCAAGACTATGGCTTGAGATATTTCACAGCAAAACCATGGATAAACAAGGATGGAAGGCCAGTTAAGGTTGGCAAAGTTACAGTATTGAACAACATGGACAGCTTCAGAAGATATATGTTCATCCGCTACCTCGTTGTGCTGAAGGTAAACGTTCTTCTAGTAATAATCGATGATCATCACTGAAATTTCACTGCAAATTCTTACAATCTTAAATCTTTTACTTGTACAGGGACTTGAGCTAGCCAATACTGCATTTTGCCAGTATTTCCAAGGAACATATCTTAATCTCAATAGGAAGATCCAGATCGTGATGCGGTTGGTGGACCTTTACAAGCCCTACTTGTTCTTCAGAGCTGCGTAAGTGTAGATTACCTTCATCGTCGTAGTAAATGTATTTAAAGTCTATTTTTAACCCGTTTTTGTTTATAATATATGTTAACAATTACAATCACCAATGTTACATTGATCAGAAACAAGAAAGTTTCTGTTTTATGCATACCCTATAGAGAACGTTTGTGCATTTATATGTAAAAGTATGTAATGTTGTATATGGTATGAACTAAAAGAAAATGAATGTTACGATACAGGTTTGATGATATGAACACAGAGAAGTTGCGAATGGCAGCAAGAGAAGGAGGAGTGGAGAGAGATTTGTTTTACTTTGATCCAGAAGTGATAGATTGGGATGATTACTTTTTGAACATCCACCTTCCTGGTGTTGTGAAGTACATTTTCAAGTGAAATTATAATTGAAGTGAGATATATATATATATTGTTAGAGTGAATTTTATTACTATGATAAGAAAAAATTGTACTAGATGAGTGAGATGAAGGTTATGTTAGAGTTTGTGAAGGGCAGTATAAATGGTGTTAGAGCTTCTAAATATGTTTCAGAAACTTTGATAAAGTGTATCAATATATTTTTCAATCATATATTTTTAAATTTACTTGTCTCTTACAATAAGTAAGAGTGAGTATCTGATTAGTATACAAATGGTTTTTCTTTGTACTTTCTCTTTTCTTACTTTCTTATTTTACTTTTAAAAGATATTCCTTCAAAGTTGTATGTTAATAATTTCCCTTCTTTCTATTCTTTGCACCTTTTCTCCCTTCCTTTATGTTACCTCTCATTTTGTATGTGTATTTTAGGGAGTAATATGTGGTGATGTGAAAGCAATTTATTTATTGGTTATTTAATCTAGCTATAGTAAAATTTCAAAAATATAAAAAATCGTATTACATTCATTATTTAATATTATAAATAGTTGATTTTTAAAATGTAATGGATTATTTAATCCATGCAAAATAAATCAAAATTAATCAAACCACTTTTTATTAGTCAATCTTGAACTTATATTTTAAAAAAAATTAAAACTATATTTTTAATGCTTTCGAAACTACTTCTGAAAACATTTTAAAAAAATTATATGGATGAATTGAATTCCTATTCATAAAAAGGTTATCAATCTATAAATTAAAATTTTAATTTAACTTTTAATAGATTAAAATAGATTCATTAATTTCGACTATTCAATTGATTATAATTCAAAGTAAAATTAAGTGATCGATAATTTTTCACATTCTAATATAAAGTATAATTGATGGTATTTTTTTCCTTACACTCTCTTTGTAGTCTTTGTTGGTGTCGTATTTTTAAGTTTTCCAAAATTATAAAAAGTTACCGTTCATGTAAAATAAATTATTTGTTATATTTTATAGTTTTCTTTTCCAAATAATTTGGAATGTTTAATAAAATAAAAATAAAAATATAATTGAAAAAATGTTACCTTGAAATGAAAAAAATGAAATAAAAAGGATACAATTTCTTAAAAAAAAAAGTGACTATTATATAAGAACATACTGTTTTTTATAAACTTGTTTCTACCATAATTAAATTTTAAATATAAGAATATTTTCAATTGAGTCTTACTAAATATTTTTAGATGTAAGAAATTTTAATTAGACTTTTATTGTTTAATTTTATTCATTAATTAGATGATATGTATGTTATTTTGTTCCGACACTGAATTTTTCAATAAATATCCATAGAAAAAGAAAAAGGGTATAATATTTCTTTTATGGGTTAAATATGTTTTTAGTCCCTAAAGTATTGGTCGTTTCTGGTTTTTGTCCCTCTTTCAAAGTAAGGTACAATTTGGTCCTCATTCTTTTCGAAACGTTCGTTTTAGTCCTTGGAATTTTGGTTTTAGTCCTCATTTGTTGCTAAATGAGGACCAAATTTTTAAACAGTGTTTAGTTTTCGAGGACTAAAACGAACATTTTGAAAAGAATGAAGACCAAATTGTACCTTACTTTGAAAGAGGTACGAAAACTAGAAACGGCTAATAGTTTAGGGACTAAAAACATATTTAACCCTTCTTTTATAATTTAAGTTTAGAAATTAAATTATTTTTAATAAAAAAATATATCATGCAGTGTCGGCAACTGCAAAAGTTGATGTTGCACGTTCTGAATGTCCTGGAATTACCAGTACCGATGAAAGCTATGATTGAAAAAAACGTACTTAATACAAAGTTGACAGAAAGAAGAGTTCTAAAGAAAAAGTGGAACATTAGGAGCAATTTTAGTGCTCCTCTAACAGCTTTTAAACTGTAATAACTCTATGATATAATACAAGCATCAAATAATATTTTAAATTAATAATAACTTCTAATATTTCACGCTTTTATTCAATAAATGATTTACAAAACCAATTTTATACATAAGCCAATGTATATCATTTCTAGAATTTCCATCAATCTCCATTGTATAGTGTAATCATAGTAGAGAAATGAACTAATGTAATTTTAAAAACTATATAATTAAAAATATTAAAGGTCATTTATATTATAAATATATCAATGATTAATGAAATGATAACAAATATTATGAAAAATAATTAAATAATAAAAACAATAATATATATATATATATATATATATATATATATATACACTTTATATTTATCTTAAAAAATTAATTTATTTTTATAGTGATTAGTTAAAATAAATGAGTTTTTCTCGGACTAAAATAATGATACAAGAGTGTCTCATCTTAATTAATATTTGCTTATTTAAATTTTGAAAGTTACACCTAAATTTCTAATTCTATATATCAAATCTTTATTTTATGATTATTATGATTATACCTAATTTTAGGTTATTACTAATAATATTATCATTATTCAAATTATTACCACAAATCTGAATTTAATTATTGTTCCTACTATAATTATATTATTATTATTTAAAAATATAGGTATGACTATATTTATTCACTAATTAAAGAAAAAATTAATTAATAATTGGTTTGAACCTTTGTTCTTTTCGTCTTTACTCAACTGAGTTTTTAATTTTGTAAAAACATCAATGTGGCACCTTTAATTAAAATGACATTAATATAATGTATCAAAACATCTGTCATCATTGGAATTCTTATAATTTTTATAGATAACATCTTATAAATAGAAAATAATTTAGATTTTGACACATAATATACTCATCTTTTGAATTTTAGAAAATAGAATTTGGATTCTTTATGGTAACTTATTTTGGAAAACTATAAAAGAAAAATATAGAAGATGTTAACACTCTAGATCGTATATCTTAAAATAATACCTTTGCTTAAATGAGCAAAAGAGACATAGTTTATCAAAATATTTAAATTTCTATAAAAATAAGAAAATACTAAAAAAGATATTTTTTCAAGAAAAAAGGGTCATCGTTACTACATATTTTCATTGTAATAAAAAAATCAGTTTTACTTAGTTCAAAATGAAAAATTATTTGAAAAACTATTTTAATTTTTTTTATATTAATCCGACAAAAAATGATCTTGCTTACTACATTTTTTCATTACAATATAAAAATCAAGATTTTGTCAAACAAATTTATTTGAAAGTTTATTTTTTTTTCTAATTTTTGAAAACTTTTTATATTTTGTTTTTACATTTTGAAATTATTTGAAAAAGGTTGTTAGACAACGGCTAGACAAACAAAAAAATTGCGAAAGAAAACTATTTTTCACCTTCAATTTTTGTATTTTTTTATATATTTAAATATTCTTTTATTATTTTTTAAATAATCTTTTATTATTTTTAAAAGAATGGTATATGTGTAAAAAAATGGAGTTTAATTAAAAAGTGGATTAAAATTTGAACGAAAAGAATGGAAGGTGAGTAAATGCGAGGATGTAAGAAATAAACTGGTGGCCCAAAAAGAAGATCAGACAAGGTGGGGGTGTGTGGAGTATGACGCGTGGTGCAGAAAGTAAATAACGAGGAAAGGTGATTCACCTTCGTCCGAAGATAACGATACTTTTCACAACATTTTCTTTAACAATATTTTAATACCATTTACGTGTTATTATGTGATTGATCTATGTTAGTGTTTATAATTATTATTATTGATTGTGGAATAATTTTAGACCAATCACAGAATGACACGTAGATGATGTTACAATGTTAGTCGAAAAAATGTTGTCAAAGTATCATTATCCTTTTGAAGAAAATATTTAAAAAATGACACAAATTAATAAGTATGATAGAAATTTCTTGAAGATTAAGTGAGAATGCACAGTTGCTGTGTTCCAAACGACAATCCAAATGAAGTGGTCTGGTTTTGATAAATCTCATACAAAATTGGAAGTTATAAAACCTTTAACTGCTTAATCAATTCCACCAACGACCAACCGTCACTTTCTTTTTGTTGTGTTTTTTGGAACATCTGGTGCATTAATATCCGTAGATCACGAGAGGGTTCTTCTTTCTATTACAGTTTGAAAACTTAAGTTTGGTTTGAACTAAACCTCAAGGAAAACGCATGAGCCTCGTCAATTCGAACTAATGTAATAGTCACCAGTAATGATGCATCCATTTTTTTTTTATAAATAATAAAAGATATATATATAATAATTGTTTTTGAGATGTAGCATCTCAACCTTTTTATAAAAGTACTAAAAAATTCAAACAAATGACACCATACAACAAAAACAAAAGTACAAGCACAACTGACAAAAAGAAAACTATATTTTTATTATCTTAGAACTTGTCTTTCTTTTTATGATGTTCTTTTTCTACGGAATTTTTTTTTAAAATTTGTCTAGTTTAGTATAATGTAATAAAAATTATAATATTTTAGTAATTTTTTTCTTCAACATGTCTAAACACATCTTAATCATAATGATATAAAATCTGTTTTTGGTCGAGTACATATCGGCCTCATAAGTCGATATGTATTTGGTCCATATATGTTTGACCAAGTCAGGATTATGTTAGTCAGACGGCTGATTACGATAATTCACAATTAAACTAAAGAGAAAATAGTTAACTCAAGATTAACATGTAATTAGGTCATGTGACTCAATCTCATTAAGATAAAGGTTCATAAAAATTAATATGAATAACATATTTTACGAGATACATTAATTACATTTATTACTCTCTAATGCATTTAGCTGACTTTAGTATCAGCGTCTTCTAAAAAAAAACCTCCTTTTGGCTAGGAGAAGACAAATACTCTTGGAGATGATGAGTACCCTTGAAGTTGGAAGCTTGGAATGTTTGGAGTGATTGTTGGAGTCTTTACAAGATATACTTGACCCTATAAAAACAGTATAAGGACCTAAAAAATAACTAAAGAGTATGGTAATTTTTATAAACGATACTGAATTATTTTATTATTCGAAGGTCAAACTATAAATAGAAAATTAGTTAATTGAGTTTTATTTATAAAAACATTTATCTTTCTAAAAACTATCCTTTATTGTTTTTATACATTTTCCTTATAACTCTAACTCCACCTTTTATCTATTTGAAGATAAGAAGTTATCTTTTGACTTAGAGTACAATACTCAAATTTGTAATAAGAGTAAGTTCGACTCCTTTTTTGAGTCATTTGGAAAAATTTATATGCATGTGGTGTCTTAAGTGATTGTATGTAACTCAAGAGAGCTCAGAATGAACCTTTACCTATATATAGTTTATTAAGATATGTTTAGATCTTTGATTTGAGTTTTATTTGTATAGATAAAGTATCATGTGAGAATTAAAGCTTTTGAAAAAGTTGACTTACAATTTTCATCCACGTGAAGGAAGCTAATATATTTTTCTACTAATATTTTTGGTTAAATGAATTGATTGTGAAAAGATTGATGATATGTTGTTGTCTTAAGTAGGGATTGTTGTTATACGATCACAAAATGTGATTTTATATGAGTTATTGAATATTTAAAATAAAAAATTGAGTTGAATCTTTGTGATTAGAGTCTTTACTAAATATATTTGACCTTGTAAGAACATTATAAGGACCTAAAAAATAACTAAAGAGTATAGGTAATTTTTATAAATGATATTCAACTATTTTATTATTAAAAGGTCAAACTATAAATAGAAAAATCAGTTAATCGAGATTTATTTATAAAATTTTTATCTTTCTAGAAAGTATTCTTTACCAATTTTTTACAATTTTCTTATAAATCTAACTCCAATTTTATTTATTTGAAGATAAGAAGTTATATGTTGACTTAGAGTATAACACTCAAACTTGTGATCAGAGTAAGTTCAACTTTTCCTTTTTTTCTTGAATCATTTGGAAACATTTACATGCATGTGGTGTCTTAATTAATTGCATGTGACTGAAGAAAGCTCAAAATGAATATTTGTCTATATGTGATCATTAAGATAGGTTCAAATATATGATTTGATTTTTCTTTTTTGTATAGATAGAGTATTATGCGAGAATTATAGCTTTTAAAAGAGTTGAGTTAGGATTTTCATCTGAGTAAGAGAAACTAGTTTATTTTTCTACTACTATTTTTGGTTGAATGAATTGATTGTGAAAAGAATGGAGTTTTGTTATTGTGTCGAGTAGGGATTGTTGTTATATGCTCACAAAAATGTGATTTTATACGAGTTATTAAATGGTTGAATGTTGAGTATAAAAAAATGAACTTAAATCTCAGTGATTGTATAGTTGTGTGAGATGTTAATTTGATTTTGATTTATCATTTTGGTCATTTTATTCTATCAGATGACATTTTAAAAAAAAACTAAATGGTAATACTTTATAACATGAGAAAGGAGTAGAACTGCCTAGATAGGAAAACTGATGATCTAATACATAAATTAGTTTATGAAATCATGCAAAATTGTTGGACGAGCTAGTCAGCCATTGGGTGAAACTGTTATTTTAAGATCCTAAAGAGTTCAAGTGGCCTTACTCTTTAGGTGAGCATAAGATCCATTGGGTAAGTAAACCACTCGCATGATAAATATATTTTGTGATATTCCAATGAGTTTAAGGTGTTTGGGTTCTTAGACAAGCTCTGTTCTTGCTAGAAAAATTTTATATGTTTTGTTTTCAATATGCACTCACTAGATGAGTCATTTCCCTTCTTTGAAATTTTTTTAAAAAATCCAGAGAGCTCATAAAGGAAATGGTTGTTGAACGAGCTCTGTATTTGCTAGAGCACATCTTTAGAGGTGATCTACTAGGCAAGAGAATATGTTGGCTAAAGGAGAGGAGAATTTTCATATGAAACTAAATGCTTTTAGATTTTGAAATAAAATGGGTGAGTGTATGGTTAAGTAGAGTTAGGATGTTAGTCGTAGTATACTCTTTTTTTGTAGGTGTGTGGTAAAATAGAGTTATGACCTAAACCATAATCTAGTATGATATGTTGATTGATGATTGATTAATATGAGTGTAGTTATTTCTAAAGAGAAAATAATACATTCAGATGGGTATTTAATGGTGATTTTGTGACTTTATTGTATCATACTCGCACAAAAGAAAATAACTAGGTGGTGTGAAAGTCCATGGAAGTTCCTATAATTGGAAAGACAATGTGAAATCATGACTTATAAATAAAAGGAACTTATCCTATCATATGAGTAAAGAACTTAGTTCCTAATACTGTGGCTCTGCATGAGTGAGAGGTAGTATGACATATGTCTAATCCTTAAATTTATTAAATTCATCAATCTTCTGAAAATAGAGTTAAATATTTATGTTATTTGTTTGAACTAAATGGTTTGTTATTTGTTGAGTCTCATAGGTTGAGCCAGATAGATTGTTATTTGTTTGAGTCAAATGAGTGAGTGAGTTGGGTTGATAATAGAATTGAGTCACACAAATCATTATAGGCTTTCATTTTGATTTTTTACAAAAATACCTTTAAATAAATATGGATGATGATAATGCAGTGTATGATCAATGTTTCAATAAATTAGTAGTTTATCATTTCTTGCATTAGTATTGGTTTTAAGTATAATGATAGTGTGTTATAGATAACAAAGAATGTTTCGTGTGAGAGTATTAAGAATAAGAACAAAAAAGAAAATAATGTTTTGGATGAAATTATGTATATTTGTATAATCATAGGTATTTTTTTTAACTTTCTTAATGGTTTCATTTTGTAAAATTTACCTTAAGTTATTAATATATATATATATATATATATATATATATATATATATATATATATTAATAACTTAAGGTATAAATATCATAATATAAATGTTAAATAGGGTCGTTAGTGAGTGTGAATGCAACCAAATATGAAGATGTTGAATCTGTCACTCCACCATTGCACAACGAGATTAACATAAATTTTGTCCTAAATATAAGTATAATACTACTGCAATTAATTAATTGCAATTTTTTTAAACTTATATATCATTTATTTGCCCAATAATTTAATAAAAAATATTTAATGATATAATAACTTGGGTTCATTTAATATATTATAGAAGTTAAATTCTCATTAAGTATATTTTATTTTTATATTTTAAATATACTTTTCTTAAAACAATTGTATTGTGTTAGAAAAATGTGGGTGAAGTGAATTGAATTAATTATAATCTAATCAAGTTTGTTGCTAAGTATTTTTTTAATACATCAGTATCGATTGGAATTTTATAAGCTTTGGAACATACACACCTGTTTCTTCATCGATTAAACAAAGACATGATTTTTTTTTTTCGTTTTACTGCTGTATCGCTAGTGGGGTGGGTAGAGGTTAATTCCACGACGAAAAGAGGAAGAAGAAAATGTGAAATTAGGGTTTTAGATTTTTAATAAATGTTTAATGAAGGATAAAATGGGAATATCATAATTTATGGAGTGAAGAAATGAAAAAGGGGTGTAAGAAGTAAATAGGGGTGCAGGAATAAATTTCGTCTTTGACTTTCTAATTTCTGCTTGTTCCCAACCTATTATACCCTCTTCGAGTAGCATAATAAAAAGAAAGTATTTACAAATTTTATCTAAACTCTTCTTAATAAGATTATTAAAGATAAAACATTGATGTTCTGAAAAGTTAATTTTGCATGTTATAAATTTTATTGGATTTATACATCTTTTTATTGAATTACATATATAAAATAATAAAATGAAAATAAATCATTAATTTAATCCGTAACGTGTATTAACTTTCTTTTGAATTGATATTTATCATAATAATTTACAAGTATGAAGAAATATTTTTTAACACTTTTTTGAAGAAAAAAAACCTTTGCAATCAAACATTAAAGAGTATTTGTTAGACAAAAATCATAATTTATTATTAATTTTGTATGAAATAACATGATAAAAATACCCGTATTCACAGATATTCTTAGATAAAATCTACAACGATAATTGATATTTACACATATTTATTATACTTGAATAAAATTATGTTTACAAATATTTAGTATACTTAAGTAAAATTATGTTTACTTAAGTAATTGATATTTGATAATTGATATTTACAAATATTTTAACTTATATTTTATCAATTTAAATTTAATTAAAATTAAAAATATTTCTATTTTATTAAGTTAAGTTTGATTAAAATTAAATATTTAATTTATATTTAATTAAATTTATGTTATATTTTATATATCTTTTTATAATTTTATTTAAATATTATTTTAAAAATTTATAAAACATATTTTTTAAAATATTTGCATTGGATATCAACAAATTTTAAAATGTTAACACAATTTTTAAAATAAATATTCGACTAATATAAAACTGATATTAAACTAATTCTTTTATTACGGCAATAACCACGATCGTGTATCTTATTTATATATGTTGTCATCCTATAAAACTATGAATTGATTAAAAATAAATAAATGTTCTAACTTGTTACATTTGGTTTAGACAAGTTGAACACTTACGTTACGCATTTGAATTTTATCAACAAATATATTTTTTTACAATTTAATGTATTATATTATTCACTAAAGGCATAAATAACAAACCATAATGAAGCATTTGATATCTGACCTAAATATAGCAACCCAAATGGTTTGAATGTATGGCAATTTTGGGACAAATGGTTCCAATAATTTATTGAGTCGCTATCAATTTGTGTCGGTTGTACATTGTTAAGTTTATAAAAACAATATTTTAATTTTATGAATGATCACATAAATTAAAATATTAAGTGACTAAATATTGAAGAAATATATATATATATATATATATATATATATATATATATATATATTTGGTTATTTTTGTTCATGTCTTTTAAAATTTTAGTCTTTAAATAATTTTTTTATAAAAGTAAAGTAATTATTTATAAACTTTACTTTTTAAGTTATTAATGACTTTTTTTTAATAAAATTATTTTTTTATTTGATCATTTTTAAAATTTAATATTTTTTAATTATAAAATTAGTTATAAAATAAATAAAAACTATTTACAATAAAATTAAAAAAATAATTTTAATTTTATAGTAATTTTATTATTTTTTATTATTATGAAAAAGTGCAACCACATATTGCATAGGACATATATTTTCAATCATGTTATTTAAGACAGATGTTATCCTAGTGAAAATTATTTTTAATATCAATGTCTTTGAAAACATTTTTTTTACAATAATTAATTTGATATTACAGAAAAAAAATACCTAGAACAAGTTCCCAACAATGCCTTTATACCTCCAAGAAAATATAAATGGAACCAAGTATAGTTCACCAAACAAAACAATAACACATTCATAAAATATTTAGAAATGTTTTATCAAAATTATACACAAATGAATATTATTGCCTTAAAATGTTTTTCATAATTATTTTTTTTAAAGTCTGTAAATGTAAAATGAAAGTAGTGTTTATAAATAGAATATTTATGTTCTAATCCATTTATCATATAATATATATAAAAGAGATAGGAGAGAGAATGATTAACCAAAAGAAATGAAAAAATAGTGTTGATAGAAACATTATCAAACTAATTTAAAACAAAGTATAGTTAAATAATCATATTGGGAATTATTGGTGGATTAAAAAGTTGTGGCAATCACGTTTTTAGGACATGCAATTTGCATTAATAGTTTAGTAATAAAAGGGTGGAATAGCTTTTTGCACAGTTGTTCTAACTTCAAGATGTAGCTTCAAGTTCAAATCTTGTAGTTATTTCATATCACCTCCTAACAGTTACTTTTATTATATAAATATGAACCATATATATATATAATTTGTTTCTTTATATGAAAAGAAAATTAATTTTATTAATTGTAGTACAGTACTCAATCCCTTCTTGGCACATCTTAATGTTGGATATATATCTGACCATTTAGAAAGTATAGTTAATGCCATCCAAATGGATGGAAGTCTTCTCATGGGATCAGGTGCACTAAATGTGTGAACAAATCAAATTTATAAATACTTTAGCATATTAGTTTTTTTTGTTATAAATACTTTCAATAATAAAAAATATTTTTTAGTAATTTATATAGTTATAAAAAACTTAGAAAAATTGATAAAATTAAGTTTTACAATTTGTTTATATACAAACTGTATCAAGTCTTATTATCTAATTATTTAAGGAGTTTTTTGTGCGTCAAAATTATTTAGATGGTGTCGAGAGAAGATATTCCAATGTAAAAGTTAGGTCAATTTAAACAAAACAAAGAATGTTGTAACTAATGTATATGACTTGCCTCTTTACCTCAAACAACTATGTATAGATTTTGTGATGAAATTTTTATTAAGGTTGACCGAACTACGACCCAAACATTAATCTTGCTTTAAATCCTAAATAAAACAGTTTTTGAGTTAATCAACTTTGGTCCTATTTAGTCTGTCCAATTTGGTGATTAGTTATATGATTTGTTGTCTAGTCGTTCAGTTGTCGACTTGGTAATTGATTGTTTGGGTTGATGACTTGTTATTTTGTTAATTAGTTGACTATTTGGGTTAATAACTTATTGTCAAGTCTGTTAGTTAACCGAGTTAATGACTTGTTACTGTCAATTTTATAATTGACCATTTAACTTATAGTTAATAAACGATTGTATGATTCACAAACTAACGATTGTATGATACACAAATTAATTATTAACTAAGAAGTAATACAAATTATATTAGTCACTAACAAGAGAATGAGAAATAATGTTATCATTTTATAAATTTTATGGAGTGGAGTAATGAGAATTGGTTACCCGTCACATTTGACAACTTAAGCATCTTACATAATCCTAACAACAATTGATTCTTGAATGAATTCCAAAATCGAATCTATTTAGTTCAAATTTGAGCCATATATAATATATCTATAAATTCCCAACTTCAAAGTCACAAATAGTCACCAATAACATGTGTTGATGTGAATGCATACATACAGTCATTAAGGCCTTCATAGAATCAAAACATATATAAATAATTTTAAGAAAAACCTCTAATACAATCAAACAAATCAATTAAGATATACAACTCATTAATTATTTTCTATAAAAATATGTAAAAAAAAATACAAATATTTTCAAAGAAACACTAGTTTATTTATTTTTAATTATTTTATATTTTTAACTTGAAAGAAAAAAACTTGTTTAGTGACACTTTTTTGTTGAACAATTAGATTAAAAAAGAACATCTTTAAAAATATTATTTAATTTTAGTTTAAAATAGACTGACTTATTTGAGTGAAAACTAAACCAAAAATAATTCTAACTTACTATTTTAATTTCTTTTAAAGGAGATATATTTCACTTGGATAAAAATTATTGTGCAACTTGATCATTCAATACAAGAATCAATTTATTTTCTAAAGAATTCAAACTTAAAACTTTGTGTTTAAATATGCTAAACAAACTTAAAAAATAAAACTCCCATGTATTATCCCAACTTAATTTGATCAATCAAAATTTATATACACTAATGTCATTATTTATAAAAATAAAATAACTCTAAATAAAATAAAAGTAAAAGTAAAATAATTTCAAACCCACTTAAAGATGGTTTACCCGTGAATTGACACATATTCCATATACGGTAAATACAACTTCATCCAACACTTCAAAATTAAATCATACTTAAATATCACACTTAAATATCACACTTTTACCTTTTCAGAACACAAGTGAACCATACACATCAAAATATCATCCTTACATAAATATATCGGTGACTAATTCTTTTATATAATAATAATAATAATAATAATAATAATAATAATATTTTTATTAATTTTATCATTTAAGTGAACGATATTTTAACTTTTATTATAATTGACGCATTATTGACTTAAACATATAAAAAAAGTGCATTGTTTAAGAAGTAAGAATGTTCATATATTTATTATTACATTTATTATAATTGACGTATTATTGACTTAAACATCAAAAGTGTATTTGTAAACATCTAATCAAATCTTGGCTAAAGAAGGAGTCATTTCAATTAAGAAAAATGAAGTTATCTCAACTAAAAGACAAAGAAATACCTCAGTAATATTTATATAATATATATATATATATATATATATATATATATATATATATATATATTTGTTTATTTATTTATTTATTTATTGTTAATTGATTTGACAAATGTACCGAATCGCTTCAAGTAATAAACCATGGTAAGATTAAGTATCGTTTTCCAAAAGATTTGTGTAACACTAGTTCATTGCACGATTAATAACTCATATAGACTTAAGAACGTAACATCCATTTACAAGCATGTGCAAGAAAGATAAATTTACACATAATTACATGGTTGGACTTTGGTGTTTGAAGGCACTTAGAAATGGAATATACTAGAAATGGTATGAAGTGACATTGCTAAGGTTAGGTTTCACCTATTTCACTTTTGTGCATACACAATCTCCTCTCCTCTCCATCAATTAACTAAAGTCAATTCACAAAAATACTTTAGCCCTAATCCCTTAGGTGAAAAAGCCTAGGTTTTCCCTATTAAACTCCAATTCCTTGGAAAATCTAACAAGAAAACTCGCATTAAAGAACTAGGATCTTAAAACAACATGTGGATCATCTTCCATCCCTAGAATCAATGACCACAAGGACTTTTGTTTCAGTTCTAGGTTCCATCTTACGTCCCCATAACCCATGAAACCCCAAAATCATGTCATGAACATTTCTATTACATGCAAGTTTTAAGATTGGAAACAAGAATACTAGCAATTAATAGAAAATGCATATATAATCAAATCATTCAACAAATACACAAGAATTCATAGGCTACATCTATCCCCAACAAGATGAGTTTGGCTGTCCATTTTTCCATGGAAAGCCTTTAAGCTTACAAAATCGCCATGAAAAAAGATGAAGAACCCAAGAGGAAGAAGAGAGTGTTCCCACGAGCCCTAGCAGCATACCAAGCTCTCCTATGAGTGAGATGCACCTCTAAAGAACCAAAGACCCATTTCTCTTCGTGTTTTAGGTCTAAATAGACCCATTTTTTCTACATCGACGTCGTCATCGCTCAAGCGGTAGCCCAGCGGCAACCCAACGGTAGCATTCAAGAGAGCAGAGCGCTCAGCTGCCGCCCAACGGCACCCCAACACCAGAAATTCTAGTGACAAAGAGTCCAACGATAGCCCAACGACAGCCCAACGGTAGCCTAGCAGTAGCACTCCAAAACTCTCCTTTTTTGTTGTTTTGCTTGCTTTTGTGACTGATTAAGCTCTATACTTTGGTGAAGGTACTTCCAAGCACTGTATTAGCTACAATAACGGATTTGTAATGATATTACATCAAAGTAGCCCAAAACACAATTATTTAAAAAACAAAATAAAAAAGAGAATTAAGCAAGTTATAAACTAGAAAAAAAATTGATTTTACTACTAAAATAAGAATTAATATTATATATATATATATATATATATATATATATATATATATATATATATATATATATATAAATGAGAGTTTTATAAGAATATTTTATTCCCTTATAAGAACACCTCTCATTAAACACAATCGTTTAATTCAATCTTCAGTATTATGATTGAGCGTGACAACTTTCCCTATCATAACGACAATAACGACCATTGATGAATCCATTTTTCTAACCTTGTGACCCCATGCAGCTTGTGTAGGTACACATTTATATTTTTTAATAAATTATTAAACTTTTAATGTCAATATTTTATATCTATTTCCAACAACATGTGAATTAAATGAATTTCTTTTTACTAATAATTCACCACTCTTAATCTAATTTAACTTTGAAAGTTAATCTTTCTTATTTTTATTGATTGAGCATTGTTTAATAGATAGAATAAATTACTGTTATGCAAATAATGTCAAATATCTTAATATATTTTTGCTGATGAAACTAGTTCAGTTAACTTACACGTTAAGTGGGATAAATAACAAACTTTTTGATATAAATTTATACAAAATATTAGTATATTTCAAAATAATGAAACAATATAAAACACATAAGATATTTCATAAAAGGTATTATTTTTCAGATCCAAAACTATAAATAAAAATAACCAATCTTATATCTCTTTCGTAAGTTTCCTATAAAGTTTCATATTTTTGTTCACCATATTTTTTTAAGATATTATTAGTTATGATATCTAAAATTAATTAAAGTATAATAAATTATATTATTTATTAGACAATACCATCAAAAGTAACTTATCTTAAAAACTTGAAAAGTAGAAAAAGAAAAATATATATCAGTAAATATTGTAAATATAAAAAATCATGAATATCTATTGTTTATGAACGTGCGTAGTTTTTCGGAAACAGCTAAAATCTGTAGACGGCAGTTGATAAATCTTTTGTTGGTAATAATTACCGACGGTCTTTGCCCTTTGGTACTTACCGATGGTTATATCCTTCGATAATTATCGAAGGGTAAAGACCTTCGGTAAATGTCCAAGAGAAAATGCCTTCGATAATTACCTAAGGACAAAGACCTTCGATAATTACCTAAGGACAAAAGTCGTTGATAATTAGTGAAGGATATGACATTTTCAAACCACAAACAAACCTCCATAATATGCATCTCAAAAATCATCCAATCATTGATGGAGTAAACAACAATATAACATCATTTGTATTGTTCAAATTTAAGAACTTGTATTTGTAAATGAAACATAAACATAAAACATGAAACAATATGTTCAGAGTATCTCCTCTTGCTGTTGTGTAGTTTACAGCAAGCTATCATGCATCGTACACTCGTCCCTTTTTCTTCCCACCAACGACATTGACCCAACATTGTGTCCTACGGATGTCGTTGTCTTCTTCATTACTCACAACATCCGGTGTAGGAGCTGACCCATGTCCGGATGTAACCTGCGAAAGTCTCGTAGAAAATTCTTCATGTTCAAACATTAAAAGTTAGGGAATGATATAGTAACATAAATAAAAATTACTAGTAGTAGTAGATTTATTTGCTTACATGAGTCTTCCGAGACCTTTCATCAATGAATTTAGTAGTTCCCTTTCGAACATGAGTCTGTGCAAATACCTCATCAACATAAATTTCCCATCCTAAAGCTTGGGCGTGTAACATAATTTAGAGTTAGAAGTGTACATGAAATAAAAAATACATACATTATATATGAAAAGAAACATAAAATTAATGAAGGTTTACCATATGAATGACATGCTCATGAACCGTGATCGATCCACCGGTATGTAGGGTGCCACCCTTTTCAGAAGCTCTGTTCTTCTAGGCTGTAGCATCAGAGATTCTATGAAGATATGTGACTTTTCTGTTGGAAAATGGGTTTATGATGACTCTTACCCTCTCTATGACTTTAATTTACCATATCTAAGCTTTGTAGTTACATGTCAAAAGAATTGATAGAAGTAGCTCCACTCTTCAAGAATGAGCAGCTTCTCGGACCAGAAGTAGCAGCGGAATGGAGAATGGATGGAGATGCGCGGATGCACGAAAGGTGTTTGATGAAATGTTTGGTGCGATTTTGGAGGTGTGTATGCAGTGGTTCTAACTGAAAGCCTTTCAAGAGGGAAGGAAGCTAGAGAATGAGTGTGCTAAAGTGGCACAAGACCGAGAACTTGAAGAAGAAATGGCTGGAACCAATTCAACAGCATTTCACTACATCAATTCAAGTTGGCTTTTGCAAGAGATCAAGCTCTCTTTTATAGATGAAGAAGAGCTATGATCTATGCAGAAAACTATGCAAATTACATTGAAAACGTGCTGGAAAAGTAGCTACCATGTGTTGAAATGTGAATAAGCTGGTCGGTGTGTTCTATGTGATAAATGTGAGTTGTAAGCAAAAAAGTTTCCATGTGCAAAAGGTGATATGGGTGCTGCAAATGCTGAGCACGCTGGTTACTCTTTATGCAGCTCGGTCATTGCATCTCTCTTGGCTTCCTTTGTTTCCTCTTTGCTTGACAACTTCCTAGGATCCTTCCAACCTTTATTTGTCCTACAAAACAATGTAATTAGTTAAAGAGAACATGCTAAGACTTAGAAAGAAAATATTAAATCCTTATTGAACTTCCCTTTCTTGGTCTTAGAGTGAAGTTGATACTTATTTGGATGGAAAGTCCCTAAAGGAGTTGCATCAAGAATGGTAGGCCAAATTTTGATTATCAAAAGTGGAAGTGAAAACCAACTCGTTGTACCTTGCCAAGGTATATATATGGTTGTTGATGATGTTTTTGGTGTGAAAACGAACATACAGATAATACCAAAATCTAACTTTTTGATGACATGTGCAGATTTGGTGCACTGAGGTTTCTTGAAAGAATGTGAAGAAAGAGAATAATGCTGGTGGGTGATTCCATGATGAGAAATCAATGGGAATCTCTAGTTTGCTTAGTGCAAGGAGTTATTCCAATTGCTAGAAAAAGTCATTAAGAGTTATCCAACATGTTATTATACAAAAGTCATTAAGAGCAGATTATGGTAATAGACTATGAGTGCATGTTCCAGCTCGGACATACAAATTATGTTTAGGGTCATGGTTTCTTGTGCCATATGGTCTTTGATAATTTTCATGAACCCAATTAACATTCTATTTGTGTGAACTTGATGATATATAAATAGTCCCCAATGAATGACCTTACGTTTGAGTATGATGAATCACTTTATGCAGACTTATTTTCAATAACTTTCTCGCATTTGGATTATATATCCTCACTAACTAGATGCTACCTTAATTTTGGAGCCTATGATTTGTAAATGGCATTTTTGGTCAGGCACATGCACTGCAAATATTAAGACTTTAATGGCAAGGATACTTTGTTTAAATTGCTTCACCCAAGGTTCTTTGATATTGACCAACCTCTTAGATGAGACATGTGTAACAACAAGTTTTGAGCATCATGGTTGTAGTTTTGGTGATTCCTAAATTGTACATGATAAGATTGGATAAAAGTGTTGTAGAATACTAATACTCTGGATTGGCCCTCTTAAGGAGTTATGCCATGGTGAGATATTTATCATAACATTTTTTCTTTTGCTTTTGTAAAAATTATTGACCATGTAGTCTTCACCTGAAAGATTTTGAGACTTCGATTGAGTTTTTTTGGGCACCCCTTTTGATAGAACTGAAGAAAGGTTCAAAAAATAAGAGAAATGTACATTTGGATTTGATTGAAGAAAATGCAAGGTATTGGAGAGGGGTTGATATCCTTGTATTTGACTCAGCTCACTGGTGGACTCACTCTTATCAAACCAGCTCGCAAGAAAGATTTTGTCATTCTTTAAGTTTTTCCATTCCATCAAATCAAGCTTAATTTCACTGTAAATGTTATTATGCTAGTGATGCATTTCTCTCTAAAACTCAAGAAAATTTAAAACATAAATTGAAATTAGTTTATGTATAACTAATGCTCTTTTTCCTTAAGATATGTCATTAAGTTCTATCATGATAAACTAGATGGGATTACTACATGGAGGGAAATAATCTCATAAGAAACATGAGTTCAATTAATGGTTGCTTATCAAAGAGGACTTAGCACATGCATGGGCAAGATGGGTGGATCAAAGTTAACAACCATGCAGTACCACAAATTGGGAAAGCTAGCAATAAAGTTTCCCTTAAACATACATTTTCCAATAACCAAATCAAAAGGATCTGATGGGGGGTTTCAAAGCAAAGCTACTGAACATAATTTGAACATCATTATTCATTCACGGAACAAATCACTAAACCAATTTAGAGAAAAATGCATAACACTGCATACATTTAACAACATGACATCAAAGTCTTCATCAGCCCCTTTAACACAATATTCCCATGATTCCCAAAATACAGAACTCACCTCTACGACAATGACACACCCTAGGTGTATTAGCACCTCCAATAGCCTCCCCTCGCGATAGTCGATGCCCTCCATTGCGAGCCCCTTCATCACAAATCCCCTAGATTGGCCTCGTCCTGCGATAATGGAAGCCTTGGTCACACCGCCACAACACTATCGTCACGTCGCGACAACAACCTCGTCAAGAAACACCTTCGAGCAGTCCCTCTCCCTCACAACAATGTAATCCGTGAATGACCACCCTCATCACACGACACTCTCCTCACGTTGACACAACAATTGAAGAAAAAAGAGGTTAGGGTTCGGGGTTCTTAATGAGGGAGATTAGGTGAAGTCTGCGATGCTTTAGGTAGAGGGAGAAAGGAAGACTTGGGGGGAAGTTGCGCGCAAAAAATTTGGGAGAATGAGAGAGGAAAATCCCAAATGCGCATTTCATTAAGTCGATGCTTACACTGACGGTCGTAATCCTTGGGTAAATTCACTGCGCCATTACCGACAGTCATAAGTTGTCAGTAATCACCACCTCACATGTCGGTTGGTAAATCTGCCGGTAAATCGATATTAAAGACGAACCAAAGGTCGTCGGTAATTAACGCATTTCCTGTAATGTCACATATTTAAATAATACACTGAACTTAACCATATGAGAATATCGATATATTAATATTAAAACAAGCTGATAAGAAGATGAAATAGTTATTAACAAAACATACTTTAGCAATAAATATATATATATATATATATATATATATATTAAAACTATTAAATTATAGAGTTTTATTCAAAACTATACATGATAAAAGGAAATTATCTTATGAGATTAAATTGTCAATTTCTCATTATTCATTTAGTATATCTGAATCATCTATTCACATAATAAAGATGATTATTACAAAACAAAGAAAAACACCACACAAAAAAACAATAATGTAAGCTAGCGAATTACCACATTAGATATAATTACAATCATCACGTAAGTGCATACATATAACCAAACTCTTCTAGACTAAATTTAGTTGGATACATATAGTTGAGTCAGACTCGTGAAGTTATACACTTGTCGTGGTAATCCTTTACACGATCATAAGAACCTTGGAATCATCCTTACGGCAGGATCTTCTGTCTCACCACCTATATGTCATCCTCATCTACATAATTATGAATAATTAGTACAAAGTCTAAGATAGTTTCACACAATGGAACAATCTTTACATCAATGCACACCCTAGTTAATCACACCTCAAATAATATTTTCCCATGGAAATCTTTGCACTACCATCAATTCATACCTTTATTTTACTTTTATCAATTATAATAACACTCTTAGAATACCAATAATGTCAAGCTACACATATTCATATATGACCACAACCTCTAAATTGTTCCTTAATCCACAAGCATTGTTCAATTCAATATAAAATCAAAAATCACAAACACAAGCTAACTTTCCTTACCTTCTAAAACTACTAAAAAAACTCTAACATATCAACACACATTCAAATTCATAGGATGCTCTATTTATACATATAAATGTTACAAACATGATCATACCATATCATTAAGATCATTGATCAACAAAGACTTATATTGAAGACTAACAAGATACATGCAAACCAAAAGAGGGCGCATGTAAGAAGATGATACATTTGGCCAAGGAAATAGTAGAAAATTTATTTACTCAAATGAATAAATTAATAAGATGGATAGAAAGAATTACTCGAAAGGATCACTCTAATAGTATCAGATCTTCAAACAAACAACCACTGTGGGATATAATAAAGAGAAGATAAAAAATTCTAGAAAAGTAGTTTCAAGAAAGATATTCTATTTATACTTAAATATTTTAATATTAAAATTATCAAGTTTTACTATTTTAAAGATAACGTCGATTCTAAAATATTATTTTCTAAATCTTATAATATATAATATTTATAATTAACAAGGTTAATAAATAACTTTTAACTATTAATTAAATATGAGCGTATTAACAAATTTATTTAATTATAAACTATAGTTAGTTATAATTTTGCAAAAGTAATGATATAATTATAAAATGAAAATACTAAAAAGATAAATAAATGATATATAGTTCAATTAATATAGAAATGATAAAAATATAATTTCTTTTACAATAAAAACTATGAAAGAATATAACATTTTGTTAAACGCGTAAGTAATATTATTTTACATATTTAAATTTATAAATTTAAGATATATATATATATATATATATATATATATATATATATATATATATATATATATATATATATATATATATATATATATATATAATATTAAATAGTGCTGTCAAAATGGGTTGTAACCTGTGAGTCAATTTGGTTCACCACAAGTTTGAGCAGTGTTGGATTTGAAAAAATATAATTATATTATGCGGACTAGTTTTCAACCCGACTCACTTAGCATTTTTTTTATTATATTATAGATAGGGATAGAGAAACAGATGTTTCAAGAGAAAAAAATATTATAGATTTATCTATTCAAGACTCTATTATTATACATGGATGAGTGATACAAAAATTATCATTATTAAAAATTTATTTGTTTGTTGTGCTTGTTTTTGGATTATGCTTGGATTGTAAGATACTTTTTTTTAATTGTTTTTTAAGTTTAACATCATTTTAGAGTGAAATTTATTTACATTTGAATTAAAAAAATTATAATTTTATTTTTATTTTTAAAAAAAACTTATAATTAAGTGAGCCAATAAATCAACCTGTTTAACCCACCAACTCGTGGTGAGTCGAGCGTTCAAATGTTTTTCCTCTCGTTAATAAGTGAGCTAGATTGGATTGACTCACTAAGTGACTAACCTGTGGTGAGCCGGACCAAGTCAAATTGGGTTACCTGTGTTTACAGCGCTAAACTAAAAAAATCCAAGGGAGGAAAGGGTCTGCACATGTCTAAATGCTTCTGTCGGTAACTATGAACTCGTCCAGTTTTTGGAAATCACCATTCATCACTCCTATCTTAACAAATTTATAGTGATTGATTAAATTAATTAAGTTTATTAATTAACACTAAATTAGTTAATTTATATCTTTTTACCTGTGATATCTTCGTGAATTTTATCATCAAGGTGTTGTTTTTTTTTCGTGAATGGTATATAATATAAGTTAAAAATTAAATCTTATGAATCCTTCCGACAACTGGAATAATATGATCAAAAAATAAAATAAGTACTGGGAGTCTAATTTTTCTGTTCTTGAACTTTGGTTGAGAAAAATGATAAGAGATGATACAATTTTTAGATGGGTAGCATACTCGGTTTGTTCATAAATTGAAAATGAGAGTAATTAATTTGAGGATAATTTGAAATTAATGTTTCATTAAAATATGGCAGCATTAAATAATTTAAATTATTTTTTAAGATAAGTAAACAAGGTTCGTGTTCATTGTGAAAGACTGAGAATTTACTTATGGACAACATCCATCCTATAACAAATACATTATTATTAAGGGGTTCTTTATATATATATTTAACCTTAATATTTCTATTTTGTTCATTTGAAGATCGAAGATGAAAAGGGATTAATTTTATTGAAATATAAATGTAGAATTACTAAAAGGGATTAATTTTTGTGAAACTAATTAACCTCAAAATTCGTTACCAATAAAACATAAAGAAACCTATATACGAAATATTATAACAAAATTTTTAATTATTTATCTTACTTTTTTTATACAATATAAAACTTTCATCTTATCTTCAATTTTCTAACGATCTTCAAATTATATGATTTTTTTAAGAATAAGCTAGACCTAAACACTTTTTAATATCAGAACTTTATTAAACACGTATTATATATTTATACCTCTACGTCAAGAAAATGCATTCAATATTTTATATTAACTAAAGATAGCACGTTTTATTTTCTCTTTTTTGTGTTTTATTTGTTCAGTATTTAAATAAAAGTGATTGAGCCTGCTCAATTTTTTGCTACAACATTTTAAATCAATAATTGTGTTAGATTTGGACTATTCATATACTCTTATTTATTTTATGTCATTAAGCTCTTAACATATCATTAATTAACCGACATAAGGTCTGTCTCCTCCCCAACCAACTTGGAAATGTGTTGTTACGTCCAGAGTTGACAAATATATCGTTATTAATTTCTCATTAAATTATTTAACTCTGCTTTGTCTAATACTTAATCTTTAAATTTCTTACCCATAACAATTTAGGATTACTTTAATTAATTTCATATTTCATTTTCTAATGTTGTTTTAAGTAACAGAGGATAAATGGCTTCACGTTTTATGGGTTTGAGAAGTTGACTTCATGGCTGATAATGTTTCACGTCTATATTTTTCGTCAATTTTTGCGGTGTTCAAGTATGTGTTACACCAAAATTCATATATGTTTATTATTTACTCTAAAAAATAATAAAAATAATTAGGAAGACTTTTATAAGTGCAGATGAAAAAAATCAAGAGATTTTGAACTCTTGTTTATTCATATAAATGGAACTAAATTTGAATAACTTAGTTACTGTTTTAAATTCAAGTTTTTGTGAAGAGACTTGATTCAATTCGAGACATCATTATAAAGTTAACCAACCAGAAAAAAAAAATATTTGAAGAAAATACATTAATTCGAAACATATCAATACAATAACGTGGAATTCCAATAAATAAAATTTTAGGATTAAATATCTTTTCTTCCAAAAATTATATAATTTTTATTTATTTTTATTTTTAGTTTGATAAAAGTGAATTTAAATCTAATTTAACTTTATAAAATTAATTTGTAAGCAGATATTTGAATTTATTTATATAAAATAATAAATTTTAACTTATAATTTTAATACCATATTAATAAAAGAACTTCAAACTTAATTTAATTCTATAAAATGGATTTAAAAAGTAAAATTTTATTTATATATTTTAAATTAATTTTATCTTTAGTTTAATTGATCTTTAATTGATGTAATGTAACGTCAAAATATATACATGTTAAACATAAATAAATTAAATGATCTTATAGCAATCTAATATATCTATATGTTTAATAAATATAATTTTACTATAATAAATTTTAATCCATAATTTTGATCTCATAGTAAAATAAATTTTAAATAAATCTTAATGTTAAGGTCAGAAAAAGAGATAAACCCTAGACCAAGGGAAGATCACACGTGAATAACAAATGCATTAATATTGTTTGAGTGACAAAAGATAATACTATGTATATATAATAAACAAATTTAGCTTTGAAAATCAATTTAGACGATCAGCCAACCAAATAAATATATTAAATTTGGACAATTGAATTGTCGTGATAATATAAAATAATAAAATAAAAAACCTGCTATGTAATTCTTCTTTTTATATAATATTCTAAGAATTTTATTGTCATAATATTGAATATTTCCCTCAAAAACTATACTGTACATCAAAATCCATATTTTATACGTCGATTCGAATATAATATTAAAATATAAAATTCTAAATAAATTAATTCAAACTTCTTTTGCAGTTTTATTTGTTTGGTTTTGCGCAGTTCTCTAAAATTGTTTTGAATTTGACTAGTAACAATTATATATAATTTAAAAAAGAAGTAGCCTTGATTAATCCTTGAAATGATATTTTCATTACC
The DNA here is from genome assembly GCF_029865625.1 of Vigna umbellata. Taxonomy (NCBI): domain Eukaryota; kingdom Viridiplantae; phylum Streptophyta; class Magnoliopsida; order Fabales; family Fabaceae; genus Vigna; species Vigna umbellata. The sequence continues at coordinate 14,599,359 of NC_142167.1, forward strand.
ATTAAATATTAAGGTAAATAAAATAAAAGAAATACAGGTAATGTGTAAAATTCAATGTAATTAATGTGACAAGACTTAATATTTTAAATTAGATGTTAAGTTAATCAATAATTTAATTATTTTATAAAATAAAAACAATAAAAGTAATGTGTAAAAATCAATGTGATTGATAAGACTTAAAAATTTAATTTAAATGTTAAGGTGATCAATAATTTAATTATTTTTATCAAATATTGCAAATAATGTGTTAAATTCATTAGGGATTTTTAAATCTTATACAACGTGATCAATAACTATAAATTTAATAAACCTGTTTCTCCGACTGTTAATTAATGCACTTAAATAAACACCATTTCATGTAATACACACAACATCAACACCTAATTAAGACCATAACCAAAATTCAATATTCAACAAATGCCGCGGTTTTTTCTTTTTTCTTTTTTCTTTTTTTGTGTGGGTAATTTGTTCAATGTCTCATGTATCACACAGATAACATCCAAAACTTAAAACTGTCGTAGTCCTCTTCATACACATCGACAGAGAAAACAAGATAACCCAATTATTATATTTTACATTGATTTCATATTACCTAAAAGAAAATTATATTCATATAATTTCAACTAATGTCATCATTAAATAATTTTATACAAATATCATATTATTTTGATAGACATAATATAAGAATTATTCACAACATAAATACTAATTCCATATATCTTTTTAACCTTTTTGATTTGAGAACACATTTCAGTCTCCCTAACTGCATCCTAATACCATGTTGTAAAAAGTTAGGTATCTTAATATTTTCAAATACTTTTTTTAACATTTTATAATTTTGATCTATTTCTTTCTTTTGCATCACTTTTCTCTTTTGATATCATAGTAATGTGCATGCATCATTTTCTCATCATTACATGAAATTGTGCATTTGTTTAAAATGAGATTTTATATTGGTTTGCAAGAATAGGATAACAAAAGTATTGGATTGTTTTATATCGATTTTTAAATTGGTATAAAAAGTTCACTTTTTATTTTGATTTTAAAATCGGTATAGAAAGTTGGTTAAGGAAAGTGACAAAACTGATCAAAAACTTTTATACTGATTCGTTAACTAACAATTCCAATAGGTATAATTAGCTTCACTTTTTATGCGGATTAAAGTCTTAACCGGTATAAAAACATGACTTTTTTATATCTGTTATACTGGTTCAAACATTAACCGGTATAAAAAGCAACACTTTTTTTAAATACCAACTTGCATAAAATTCAATTCTAGAACATTCCTATAATACAGTCCAAATATATAAAAGGAACAAAATAATGGTTGTACTTCATAGTATTTACACATCTAATATTTACCTAACATCATCATCTATAAACATTTAAAAAGAAGGAAGCATCTTGCTCCCAAACTCCCTTTAGGACCTCTTGCTCCATTGGAGATGCATTACCAAAAATCTATACAATTAATAGTTTGAGTCAATTTATAATGATAAATATTAAAGATATTAGTTATAAAATGTTCACATTACTAAATTCTATGAGCCAACAATATTTGTGAATATGATTTTTTACATTTGCCTATTACATAATATTCACACCTAGAAATAATGTTTTTCCTACAACCTCAAATAAGTCTCAATCACTTTGTAAAAATTAAACATACATTGAAATGAATGCCTAGTATGCAAAAAAAATTATTAAAAATAAATAATGTTATAATAACTATTAATATATTCAAACTTCATAAATATAAAAATTTACTTACAACTAAAGTTGTAGTACTAATATACATAACATATCAGTGTTAATCATTCTTGTAACATATGAAAAAAGATAGGCAAACTCTTCTATTTGTGATCTCAACATACATGTGTAACTGTATAGGAGAAAGGGAGATCTTCGTTCTAGAATTTTTTTTTTTTCACAAGTCAAATCAGATCAATATCAGTTCAAAATAGCTAAAGGCCAATTGATTCAAAATTGCATACTTTTACTCATACATATCGTTAATCATAAGCATACATCTTTCACTGCACTTATCCATAAAAAAACTTCATCATTCCCAACTATCAATAATAGGTAAAATAGAAATACAAACATATTTCAACTCCTCACAGTATACTCTCACTAGCTACACATACGTATCTAAACATATCATAATTATCACAACTAAATTAGATATTTGACTTATTTTGGGTTACATGGATTCTAGAATGACATTTAGATTTCTTTATCTACTTTTCTTTTTTACTTTTAGCACGAAAAATTCTTTTTGAATTTGAAAAAAAAAATCTTTGTGAAAGTTAAAAAACTCTTTTGTTTTCTTTTAAAAGATATGATGAGAGATTACATAAATTCACAGTCATATTAAAAGTCTCTTTTTTTATCAATAATTGTTTTATCAGTAATTACATTATTAATATATTAAAACAATTTAATATGCTTAATTACATTATTAATATAAAGTATCATCATCATTTTATCTATAATTAACCTTTGTGGATAATAAATAAATAAAAGAATTTGCTTTAAAATATAGAATGGAATACAACTAGACCTACTCTTATTCTGATTATGTAGAGATAAAACAATTTTATGGTACCTCAAATCATTCATATACTCTAGAGTTTAAATTTAGAAACTTTTAAAATTTCTCCATCATTTATTGGGGTGGTAGCAGTAGGTGTATATTTTGGTGGCATTAAGGGTTCTTATTCTATATAAACACAGCAGAAAAAAGCATTCCTAAATAATCATCTTCACCATATAATAACTCTGTCTCTGATATCAACTATCATTTCATTCCATCTTCTCCAAATCGTTGGCTAATCGAAGGGAAATAATGCCTCAGTTCTTCCAGGGAAAGACCATTTTAATCACTGGCACAACGGGCTTCTTAGCAAAAGGTACTATTACTACTACATATGTACAATGCATCTATATATAACAAATAATTTGAACTTTTGCTTCTGCCATTGAATTTGTCTATTTTATGCGCAGTTTTCTTGGAAAAGATTCTAAGAACACAACCAGAAGTTAAAACACTATATCTTCTCGTACGAGCAGAAAACATTGATTTGGCTGCAAAACGCTTTCAAAATGAGGTAAATGAATGGTAAAATATTATCCACATGCTTGTTATCATGAACATGAACACCTATATAAATACTTATCCAATACAGAATCTGTCAACAAACCATCCGTTCAACCGTCCCTTTTCCTCTTTCTGGAAATTGAATTGAGGTCCCATACTTGTCCCTACTTGTCAGAATAATGAAAAATCATTTTTCCTACTAAATTTTAACACCGATTCATTTTAGTTGTATATACTGAATTGTGGCATTCATGGCGCATTAATTCCTTTAATGGTCATATTACAGGTGATTCTGACAGATTTATTTAGAGTGTTACGGGACCAATGGGGTGAAGATTTTGATTCTTTCATCTCGAGCAAGATTGTGGTCATACCAGGAGATGTTTCTCTCCATAACTTTGGTCTGAAAGATGAAAAGCTTAAGAGTAAGATGTTGGAAGAGACCAACGTTGTTGTGAATTTTGCAGCATCTACTAAATTTGACGAAAGGTACATTATCTAGTAGGAATAATCGACAACTTTTGCTTCTAAATTCGACATTTGGATTCATTGTTATTTGTCCACAGATTTGACATCTTAATGGATGTAAATACAATGGGTGCCTTACATGTCTTAAACTTCGCAAAGAATTGTCGCCAGATAAAGGCTTTTGTGCATACATCAACTGGTAATTGTAGTTAACTATAACTTATATTACTATATTTACCAAAACGTTGTTCACTTAAGATTACGCTAATTTCCATTCGTAATACATCTTTTGGTATGAATTAATGAATATGTCAGCATATGTGTGTGGAGAGATTAAGGATAGAAAAACAATTGTGCAAGAGAAACCCTTTGAGATGGGTCAGACCCTGAAAGAGACCTCGAAATTAGACATCACTGCAGAAATGAATTTGTTGAAGAAGAAAATCGATGAACTCCGATCAGAGAATGCTACTGAAAACACAATCAGATATGTCATGAAAGATTACGGAATTGAAAGGTACATCAAATTCTTATTCTGTGTATATATTCATTGATCTATAAATGACATTATTTTTTTGTGATGTATCAGAGCAAAGTTGTATGGTTGGCCAAACACATACACATTCACAAAAGCAATGGGAGAGATGCAAGTGGTTCATCACAAAGATAATGTTCCACTAATCATTATACGTCCCACCATGGTTACCAGTACCTTTAAGGACCCATTTCCTGGTTGGATTGAAGGCTTAAGGTTTAAACTTGCTCATGATTAACTATAGTCGAATTTCTCTTATGTCTTCACTTGAAATACCTAACATCTAGACAACAAAATAATTATGTATCAGTTCAACTTCAAGTTAAACTTACAGAGTTTACTGCATTATGTTGAAGATTTTGTTAAACCTATATAAGTTCTTGACGAGGAATTATAAGTTAATGAATGTATTTTGTATTTACAGAACTCTGGACAGCATAATATGTAGCTATGGTCAAGGGAAAATAACAAGCTTTCTTGGTCATCCCAAGACAATTTTGGATACAGTAAGTTAAACTATATTAAATTTACTTTGCTTATATTAATGGATATACCTAAATACATGATTATTTGAAGAATAAAACTCCAAAAGTTTAGACTACTTATCATTCAGCGTCTAAAAAGCATTGTTTTGCAAAACATTTTTGGATGTCTAAAGAGTAAAATAAAGTGAACAATGTTCTTCTTTGTTATAAGCATACTTACAACATGATTTTGTTTATGCTAACTGCTATATGGTGCAGATACCTGCGGACATGGTTGTCAATTGTATGATGACAGCAATTGTTGCTTGTTCAAATGAAGCTCCAAAGAATTTCATCTACCACGTTTCTTCATCGTCAAGAAATCCGTTCAGAATTGCCGATGTTCGTGATTTCAGCTATCGTTATTTCACTAAATTCCCAGTCAGAAACAAAATTGGAAAGCCAATAACAGTTTCCAAGCCAACTTTGATATCAAGTAGGGTTGCTTTCGACATTCTCATGACAGTCCGATATTGTTTGCCACTAAAGGTTTGTCGAATACCAAGATTAACTAAAGAATGAAGCAAAAACTATAATCATATATATATTAATAATGTTTTAAGGTTCCATGATAATCTTTGTTTATATTTAGGTGTTAAATTTGGTGAACGAAGCGTTTTGTCAATGCTCTCGAGATGTTTACGAGGATAGCTACAAAAAAATCAAAAGGGTGACACGACTAGTTGAACTGTACAAACCATACCTGTTTTTTAAGGGCGTGTATGTATTTTCCTTGGTCTGTGGTTACTAGAAATCATACATGAACTACTTTGATTCATAACCATCATTCTCATACGAATTTTCGGTTTCAGCTTCGACGATTCAAACACACAAAATTTACCAAGAGCAACAAGTAATAACATGGAGGTTGATGGATTGGACTTTGACCCTAATAGCATCGATTGGGAAGACTACATGATGAACACACACATTCCTGGTCTTGTAAAGTATGCATTGAAATGATTGATATTTGAAGTTTCTGCTTTGAAATGGGGCACAATGTTTTAATAAACTTTTATTGTTTGGTTTGTGATATAAGAATGGAACATAATACTAGAATTGAGTAATTTACTTTTACATTTGGATTGCATTTATGTTAAATGCTTTTTTTTATCGACAAAATGAATATATAAACATGAGAGCATTTGGGGTTCTCTCGTCTATATACAAATATTAAATATAAAGATAATGGTTAAAAATCTCGTATAGACTAATAATATGTAAACATGATCTTATATACCATTCACTTGAGATGTTATTAGAGTCAAATGAATGTTATTATAATGATATTTGTTATTTATTAAAAATATTTTGTTATTTATTATTGAAATTTTTGTTGCGAATTTTTACATTTGATGATTTCCTCTCGAGCAGGCTTTCTTATTTCCTAAAGATAAGAAAAAATTCATTTATCTATGGCTGAGAGAAACATATTAATAAGAGGACTAATGTGCAATGTGGGAGGCATATGTAGTAGAAAGTGATCATTGTGGGTCATTCTAAAATGCCTAGGTTTCCATAGTTGAAACAAATGTTAGGGTTGAATTATCAATGATGTTCAAACTAGTTCTTGGAAAGAATGCGGTAATCACAACAGGTAATGAGTTTCGTTAAATTGGTGCCTCATCTCTTTAAATTGATATTTTCGAATATGTTTTTCATGACAAAAAGTAGAACAGGAGAGTGAAAATATATATCATATAACATATAGTACCATATTAAAATAGCATAAAAATACTTTTTTTATCTATATATTCTATTTTGTTTTACATTAAAAATACTTAATTTTTATAATGGCTTTTCGAAATAAATAAGTTTTATCATAGTTAACGGGATAACCGAAGAATATTTCATAATATTTAATTATTGGTTAAAATATTTGGATGATCTTTATATTTGTATTGGAATCTCAATTCGGTAAGATTTTAAGTAGTTTCAATTGAGTCATCATTTTAAAAAATGTAATGTAATTTGGTTATTTCCGTTAGTATAGCATTGATGATGTTAACTCAGTGTCACATGTTAGTTCGTAATTTTTTATTTTTTTTTTAAAAAAAACTTCGTCACATGTCTAATGTGACAAAAATAGTGTAATGTGACAGTGATAATATCAAATGTCACTAGGAGAGAGTGTCATAAAAAAATTCAATTTAGTCATTTTATTTGTATTTTATTTTAATTTAATTCTAATTTTTTTAAATTGAAACAATTTCATCTCTCTCCAAGACTGTTTAATTTTTATAGAGATGTATAATAATATTTTCATTAAAATTGATATTTTTATTAAATATTTTTAATAATATTAAATTTATATTTTACAATGAACTTTATTTAAATTTTGTTTCATATATTTATATATCAATAATTTCTATACAAATAGTTGGTTTAAAAATAAAAATATTATAAATTCAAAAAAGACAAAAAAAATTATTTATGTATTATAGTTTTCCTACTTCATTTTTCTTATGGTTGGGAGAAACATATCAGGGAACTAATATGCAGTGTGGGAGGAATGTATAGAAAGTGAAGAAGCCTCATATCTAAAAATAGATAGCACCTAACCCAGCCCAAAACCCATTGTCCCAAGGAAAACAACTAGAACACCAACGACAACAAGACCAAAAGAATTTTCATAATTATGTACTTACATGTATTATTAAAAGTTGAATAATTTACCTTATTTGATATTATGATATTGGATTTACTTATATTTATGAAATATATGTATGTGGTAATTGACAAGTATTGTATGTCTTCATTTAGATAGAAATATTGACAGGTTTGTATTGGGATTGTCTTTTTGTTTGTGTATAAATATTGGCATATTTATTTAGTTGCTGAGAATATAACCTACTGTATTTATTGTATATTTTTCGGTTATCAACTAATTTTTTTTATCTTTAAAGTGTTTAAGTTATTGATAAATATTTTTGTATGTAATGTTACAAATTTAGTCGTCCTAATACGAATAAAAGTATTTGTAAATGATAATAATTTACTGACATTTCATGTGTTGTCGATATTTCTTGAAATATTTCTCTCAATAAATTTTACAGACAAGTAAATTATCGATAAATTAAATTTTATCAATAATTTGTCTATAAATCATAATATCAGTCAAAAGTTATAAATTACCAATAGATTCGTTTTCAACAAATTATGATTTTTTATTAATATTGGTTTTTTTTATTGCTTATCATCATTTAAAAATATGGTTTAAACAATCATATTTTATGTGAAAAAAATATGGTTTAATAACTTGTCATAATTTATACGGTTTTTTGCTGTGATAAATGATAGTTGATGAGATTTCATTCATGTTAGGGTTCAAACGTCAAATAATTCACAAAGACGAGAAGAAAGTGGATTTGATGTTAGAAAATGACAAAAGTTATATATATTAGAAACGCTTTTATGGAAAACAGATTGGACTTTTAGGCTTAGAAAATTAAAAATAATAAGAGACTAAAATAAGTATAGAAAAACTAAAAAGATCAGAGAACAAATTATTCATATATTGTATTAGGAAAGAGAATAAAGAACTTGATGAAGAGGAAGATATGACTGATAGAGGATTCAAGTACATTTGCTAGCACAAACATTTATTAGGATAGGAACATTTCTCTAAAACGACAACCTTGAATGAGGCTTTTGTATATGTCTGCAGCAATTTCTTTCCTTCCCCATTGAGTTATTGACAGTAACAAGTATCACAGAAGATATGAAAGAAACGTAGGATGCACTGAAGAACAAATCCAACCTAATTACTTCACACCATACCTCACAAGTCCAGGAATGTGAGCGTTTAACATATAATGAGTCCAATCAATAGTTGTGGGATCAAAGTTAAATCTTCCAACATCATCGTCATCTTTTCCCTTCATTTTTCTCATCCTTAAATTTTCTGCGTTCTTGTCATCGAAGCTGTGTCATTGACGATCCACAAAAAAAACATATCATATATACATAAAACCGGAATTGAAACATCGATTTAGGAGTATATATTTTCTTCTTACATTCCCTCAAAGAGGAGATAAGGTTTATAGAGTCTCATTATTCCCACCATCTTTTTAACTTTCTCTTTACTTTCATTGTAAAAAGCCTCGTGACCGTAGCAGCACACTTTGTTCATCACCTTTACTCCCTTCAAAATAAGAGACAAAAAATTGAATTAGAAAGTGCAAAAATAGCATAGTGCGTTAATTTCCATGAAACAATTAGGTGCAAACCTTGAGAGCTAGCATGTATCGAATGTTGACGTATCTGTGAAATGAACTCACACCAGACATCCACGTAACTTTCTTGGAACTCGCCACTGGTTTTCCATACATGTCTGTCAAAGGATGTTTTGTAAAGTATTGATGGGCCAAGTCCTCAAGATCAGAAATTCTGAATGGATTTCTCAGTGAAGAACCAATATGATAAATCAATGTCTTCGAACAACTCTTTGAACAAGCCTCAAGTGCTACTATCATGGAGTTTATCACCATGTCTGCTGGTATCTGCATACATAATCACTTCAATTTATTCTTCAGTTTTCAAATAAAAAATTATGAGAGAAAAAGAAAAAGAAAATGAATAAATTGATAACTTGCCGCATCTATAATTGTACTCCGACGACCAACGCTTCTTCTTAATTTTCCTTTACCGTACATTACAACAAAGAGGTCCATAGCTCTGCATTCACGTAATTAAATTGTGTAAGAATTTCTTTCACCATACAACTAAAAGATAAAGAGAAGATTCATAATATATACAAAACTCATATAATAATATTTTTGGTGTATAGTTTTATAAACATTCTCATAATTATTTGAAATACATACCTAACACCTTCAATCCAACCGGGAAATGGTTCAGAGTGAGTGCTGAGTATTACGGTGGGGCGTGCAATGATCAATGGTATATCACCTTTCATGTTCATCAAAATCTGTTCCCCCATTGCTTTCGTAAATGCATACACATTTGGCCATCCGTGTAAGTTTGACCTGAATTCAAATGTATCATTGCCAAACATTCAACATCCAAATTTTAGGGTTTCCAAAATACAGGAAAAATGAAATAACTCTCTTTTTGAATTCCACATATCACCTTATAGTTCCAAGGTTTTTCATAACCGATGAGATTGTTTTTTCACTGGCATTTTCTGCCTCAAGTTCCTTCAATTTCTCTTCGGCTAACAGTTTTTCTAAGTTGATGTTCAATCTTGAGGACCCATTTAGGGTCTCACCCATATGAAAAGGTTTCTCTGCCACAAGTCCTTTGCGCTCACCGCATACGTAAGCTGAAAAGAAAAAATAATGCTTAGTTTAATGTGGGAACAAGATAAACTTATTCTGTTAATATCATCAAAGCTTTTCCACGTTTCTTATTATAAACACGTACCTGTAGATACATGAAGAAGCATTTGTAATTTACTACAGTTCTTGGCAAAGTTCAGAACATGAAGAGCACCCATCGTATTAATCCCCATCGCAACATCCAATCTGTAGGAAAAAAAACAACAAATTATATACATATTATTGAAAATGAACGTATTAGACATTATAAGCATTCATTATCTTTAGTTTAAAAGTAATTAACCTCTCATAAAACTTGGTAGTAGCAGCAGAATTTATTATGGTGTCTGTCTCTTCCCACAACTTTTCCCTGAGCTTTGTGTCTTTGACTCCCAAGTTCTCAACAGAAACATCGCCACCAACAGCCAACACCTTCTCAGATACGAAGGAGACAAAATCTGCACCCCACTGTCCTCGTAGCACCCTGAACAAATCCTTTGACAGAACCTGATACATATGTGCTCAGTTAACGTTATGATTACGAATAAAGATAAGTTAAGTAATTAATGACTACCTCATGGTGCAGCCGTTGTGCAGCTTCTTCTGAATTTCCTGCTCTTACAAGAAGGTATAACTTTTTTATGTTTGGTTGAACCCTTAATATCTTCTCCACCAAAACTGCATTAACACTAACAGAGATTAATCATACTGTACTAATAATAAATCCTGTTGTACAAAGTATGTTACAGGTTCGAAGAAGAAATATACGTTTTGCTAGGAATCCCGTTGCACCCGTAACTAAAATGGTTTTCCCCTCTAGAAAGTAATGAACACTTTCAAACTCCATTGAAGAGTTGTATAGCTTTCTCATGGTTTTGCCAATTGCCATAACTATCTATATATAGACAGAAGAATACAAATAGCGAAAGTGCTGGGTTAGGGTTTGCTAGACATTGCTACGTGTATAGGAAATGTTTTAAGAATAACGTAATAATATATATATATATATATATATATATATATATATATATATATATATATATATTATAAAATAAACATCTAATTAATATCTATTAAATTTTTTATATTTTTTTCACATCATAAAATGATTTTTCAATGTAAAAAAATATAAAAGAAATAATATATATTAATTAAGTATTTATTATATATATATTATTTTTTGTTTAATACCTTTTTTTAACACACTCTAGTCCAAAAATAAGTAGTATACAGAAAGTGCTAAAATATTTCCGAACTTCTTATAAGGTTTAAGGTCCTTCGATTTCACCCAAAAATATTGTTTTTAATTATTTAATCAACGTCGGAGAGTATTAGTTAGCACTTTTATTCATCACAAATGTGGTGTAGGGTGATCTTACTTTGACTTCAACATTTTTCTCTTACACTCAAGTTTCAATTTTTTATTTATTTCATTATAATATATTTATTTTTATTTATTTTTATTATGTTAATATAATATTTTATTATAAAACCAATTGAATGTAGATTTAAAAGGGGTAGTTTTTTTATTTATTATTGTATAGTTTATTTGGAAAACAAAAGTTTAGTCTCTTCTTAGAAACTGAAAATGTCGCGAACCGTGTAGCACCTTTTATAAAATCTTCCAAATATAAATGTTTATGGAATAATTTGTATAAAAAAAATAGAATTTTAAGATTAATAGGTAAATTAATTAATTTCTTTAATATCGTAATGAATTAATTAATTGGATATTATAAAAAATACTAGAACAGGTTATTGGGAGTGCATTAATACCAAAATGAAACATGGAGATATTTTAGTAAAATTATATATAAAAGAATATTATTGTGCTTATATGTTTTTCTTGAATTTTTTTTTTATAATATGAAAACATTAATATCCATCGATGTGAAATGAAAGCTTTGTTGATAGAAAGTGACTTATTGACAAAAATAGAAAGGATGGTTAATGCCATCGAAATGGATTAAAGTCTTGTCTTGGTCATCAACGTACTATGCACTAAATGTGTTGACAGCTGAGGCATGGAGACGATTTGAAGCAATGAAACAATTTGCATATGGTTATTGAATTTTTTTTTGTATATAAATAATTTTAAGAGCTTGTTACTATGGACTTACAATCGGTGTACATCGACAAGCTAAGTGAAAAGGATCGAGCTATTGACGGTGCAAGAAAGCATCTTAGGACCGACAACCATTGAGCAGAATTAAGGCGCAGTTAATGTCACAACGGCTACTGTTAAACAGTTAAGGTTTGCATTAATGATCATTAAGAGGTAAATTAATTGGTCAAGTTTCTATAAACTCTATAAATATGGGTTTAATGTCGATGCAAACTTACTTTGACTCATTACTAAATTACTATAGAGATACAAAGACAATTTCTGACTTGAGAGTGTTTTCTGTAGGTCACCCCCCATACACCGATTGGTTAATTGGAGCAAGGAGGAAGCAGGATGCTCGGCTGCGACACGAACTCTTCATACGGTCATCCTCCTCCCATTTCAGCAGAAAAAGAGCTCATAAATTAGAATTTTTCTGTCATACACTTTTATACGTTTTGATCTCCAACTTAAAAAATAATAATATAATCCTCTTAATTCAATTAAATGAATTTTAGTATAAATGTTTTTGAAATAACTTTTGTAAAATAGAAATTTAAGACTACTAGTTATATTAATTATATTCTCTTTAATATCCCAATGACTTAATCAATTGAGTATCATAAAAAGTACTTGAACAAGTTATTAGCAATGCCTTAATTCCAAAATGTGAAATATGAAGATATTTTAGTAGAATTATATAAATAAATGTTATTGTGCTTATATGTTTCTCTTGAAGTTTTTATAATATGAAAACATAAACATCCATCAATATGAAATGAAAGCGGTCGGAAAAATACAGTGGATGTTTTGTTGGGTGCCGTCCGTGTTGGATTTGTGGTTGGGGCAGTTTTAGGGTGGTTGGATTGCTTGGTCATTCATTCATGCGTGTAGATTTGTTGCGGCTGGAGCAGTTTAATGTCCCGCGTGCAGGTTTTTGTGTGGCTGGGCATGTGATTGGGCTTGCTTACATGTTTAAATCTTTGTCATGTATGATTTTGGTGTAAATTTGTTAAAAGAAGTTTATTTTGTTGGTCTACTGAAAAAAAATCATTGGTATGATCAAGATAAGTTTATACTGTCATCTTTTGTGCCGTAATACTCTTGTAAGGTCTTCCTAAATTAAAGCAATTCAAGTGATTTTCTTTAATTATTTTATAAGAGTTGGTCTAACCTCTCTTAAAGAACTATTAGACATATATATCATCTAACACCATAAAATTATTCATGGTCGAGACACTTAGTCATCCTTCACCCATCATCATTTTCACAAACTACTTCCATGACCACTCTTCTTGGCTCTCCTCTAGATTTGGTTCATCCTAACTAGAGGATTGTCATCACCTTATTATTGGATGACCAAGATACTTCCCAAAAATCAAAATTATTGATCAATGAAGAAACAATATCACCATTTTTGTTCATTAAGATACCAAAGTGGATGATTGACTCGTTCCATACAGAAAAGAATCGTAGGAAATTTTTCGATAACACGGATTCTTATTTCTTAATGATATTCCACGATCCTGATAATTGGTTGAATCCCGTGAAACCTTTTCATAAAAGCTCATTGATATTTTATAAAGTAAATCGACTTCGATTCTTGAATAATCAATATCGCTTACGCTTCTATGATAACAAAAGATTCTTCTTTTGTGGAAAATGCCCGTATCAATAATTATGATTTTACACATGGATAATTCCTCGAAATCTTGTTCATTCGCAACAAAATCTTTTATTTATGCAATGATAAAAAAAACTTGTTTTTTAGGAGAGATGTTATTTCACCAAACAAGTTATTTTGATGTTATTTCACCAATCAATGTCGCTTACGCTTCTATGATAACAAAAGATTCTTTTTTTGTGGAAAATGCCCGTATCAATAATTATGATTTTACACATGGATAATTCATCGAAATCTTATTCATTCGCAACAAAATCTTTTATTTATGCAATGATAAAAAAAACTTGTTTTTTAGGAGAGATGTTATTTCACCAATCTGAGTTACAAGTATCTAACAGATTGATACCTAATGATTTTTGCAAAGTGACGATGAAGGGTATAACTTCTACAAGTCTTTCCATTTTCCATTTCGATACGATTCATTCATTTGTGAAGCTATTTACTCAATCGTGGACATTTTCGAAACACTTCTAACAGAGGGATAAATAGTCCATTTTGAAAAAACCAATTACCAGCCTCCTTTATCAGTATTTCAATTTCAATTCAAACATGGGTTGGATTCACACTTCAAGTTTTGAGAAATACTTATCATCCCAAAAAAGGAAAAAAAAAGAAGTTCTTGTCTAAAAAAGGACCTTAAGAAAGACTACATGTATAGAATCTTTCAACAAGATAGTGTTTTTTCAACTTTCTCAAAATGGAATCTATTCCAAATATATATATATATATATATATATATATATATATATATATATATATATATATATATATCATAATTCCTCACCTCGATGGCGTACAAATATCTAAATTTCATATTTTTAGATATTTTTTCACACTTATTGTGGATACTAAGTAGCAGTCAAAAATTTGTATCCATTTTTCATGATATTATGCATATGTCAAATATAGTATGGCGAATTTGTGAGATTTCATTTCCATAATGGAATATCATAAGTGAGATTACGAGTAATTGTTTTCATTAGTGTTGTCAAAATGGGTTATAACACGCGAGTCAACCCGGCTCACCACGGATTTGAGTCGGGTTAGGTTTGAAAAAAATGTAATTTTTTTATGCAGGTTAGTTTTCAACCCGGCTCCACTTAGAACCCGACTCACCGAGTTAAACCCGTGATGAGTCGGGTTGACTCACCAATTCACCTAATTTAATTTAATTATTTATTATTTTTTGTTTCAATATTATTAGTTAGCATTTTTTTATTATATTGTAGATGGTGATAAAGAAGAAGATGTTTCAAAAGAGAAAAATATTATAGATTTATCTATTTAAGACTCTAATATTATAAATGGACAAGTGATAGAAAAATTATCAATATTAAAAATTATCAATATTATAATTGTTCGCTTTTGTACATGTTTTTGGATTACGCTTCTGTATGATTTTTTTTATTTTGAATTGTCTTAAGAGTTTAACATCATTTTAATGCGACGTTTATTTAGATTTGAATTAAAAAAATTATTTTTTTTATTTTTAAAAAAACTTATAATTAAATGAGTCAGTGAGCCAACCCGTTTAACCTACCAAAGAGGATAATAGGTACTGTAACTGGTATTACTGTGATCGGTTTAATTGGTATTTTCTTTTATGGTTCATATTCCGGATTGGGCTCATCTCTCTAGTAATCGTATTCTATTTTGGTTTTTGAAATGAAAGTATAAGAACTGAACAGGGATCCACTCTTTCTTTGACGAATGCAAGTGGATCCCCCTTGAGTTCTTAAGAATTCTACTTTTTTTTCATATAAATGACTACTTCTTCCGATGTTTCAAAAAATTCCATTTTATTCTTTTTTTTTGTTCACTACATATTATATACAATAAAAGATTATCTGGCAGAAAGATTCTAAGTTGGAAAAAATAGAAACTAAGATATAGGATTTTTCAGGAAGGGTTTAAAAAAGATTATTTTATTGATATTTTTAGAATCTTTCGGGCCGGGTTCGAATTTTTTCAGCTTGCTAATAAGTGAGTCGGGTTGGGTTGACTCACTAAGTGATCAACCTGTAGTGAGTCAGGCCGGGTCAAGCCGGGTTACCCGTTTTGACAGCTCTAATTCACATAATCTTCTTTTGTTTGAAGAAATGACTCATTGAAATAATAAGTTACTATTGATATCGACATATCTCAAATCGCAAAATGTTTAAGAGTTATTCTATTCAATCATTTTCCTTCTCCTTGTTGTTGGATAACTCATTCGTACAAATCTTCTCTTTATTTTTCGAGTCTATTGTGAGTTATAGACAAAGTTCAAAAAGGTAAAATCTTTGATGATTATACCATACATAATTAAGTTGCGAAAACTTCTGAATAAGTATCTTACATCTAAACTGGATTCCTTCTAGTTAAAGAATCTTTGTTGCTTTAGAACAATTACGGGATTCTCTAGAAGAAATATAGAGTTTTGCTTTGGTAGCAACATGTTATGGTGGTGCCCCACTTATGGGGTCAAATTCATATGTTCTAAGAATCAGTATTGGAATCTCATCGATCTCATAATTATTATACCAATTCTTATCAATCGAATTGTTTTTTCGAGAAATACAAGACATCCAAGTAAACAATTTATTCCTTGATAAGAAAAATAAAAACATGAATGGTGATTGGATTGATGATCAAATAGAATTATAGGTCCGAAACACTGATTCAATTGATGATAAGGAAAAAGAATTATTGGTTTAGTTTTCTACCTTAACAACAACAAAAATGATTAATCAAATTCTATTGAGTCGTACCCATAGTGATCCTTTATCAAACAATAATTTTGGTTATCAAATAAGTGAACAACCGAGAGCAATTTACTTACAATACTTAGTTGACATTCAAAAAAAGTATCTAATGATTTATGAATTCAATACATCATGTTTAGTAGAAAGATGTATATTCCTTGTTAACTATTGGACAATTACTTATTCACAAACTTTTTGGGGGCTAATAGTTTTCATTTCTCATCTCATGAAAAACCCTTTTCGCTTAGTTTAGCCCTACCTCAACCTAGTAGGAGTATTTTAGTGTTAGGTTCGATAGGAACTAGACAATCCTATTTGGTTAAATACTTAGCGACAAACTCCTATGTTCCTTTCGTTACACTAATTCTAAACAAGTTCCTAGATAACAAGCTTAAAGTTTTTCTTATTGATGATATTGATGATAGTGACTATACCGATTGTGGCCTTGATATGTAGTTAGAGCTTCTACCTATGATGAATACGCTATTTATGGATATGATGCCAAAAATAAATCAATTTTATATAACCTTTCACTTCAAATTAGCAAAACCAATGTCTTCTTGCATAACACAGATTCCTAACATTCATGATCTGGATGTGAACGAGTCAAAGTACTTATCTCTCGGTCTTTTAGTGAACTATATCTCTAAGTATTGTGAAAGATGTTCCACTAGAAATATTCTTGTTATTACTTCGACTCATATTTTCCAAAAAGTATATTTAGCTCTAATAGCTCCGAATAAATTCAATACATGCATTAAGGTATGAAGGTTTCTTATTCTACAACAATGAAAACACTTTTGTACTCTTTCATATAATAGGGGATTTCACTTGGAAAAGAAAATGTCACATAGTAATGGATTTGGGCCCACAACAATGAGTTCAAATGTATGAGATCTTGTAGCATTTAACAATGAGACCCTATCGATTAGTATTATAAAAAAAATCATTATTTCTATTCTAATAATATAATTATAGTTTTGAGACACTTCTTAATTTTTTGACATTTAAGGAAGTTCGTTTTGAAAAAAGAAACCTTTAATAGACTAATATTTTTAATAAAAGAGAATATTCTAATTTTGTGGAGATGAGGAGGAAAAATGCTGCGTAAAGGTTATGAAGGTAAAAAAAAGTTAATATTAAATCTTGCAAAATAAAAATTTCTAGAAAAATAATAGTTTTAAAGGCTTTTGTGAATTTTAAGTGGATTAGTTAATGATAAATCTCTTAATAGAGTGGAGAATTTTATTATTGAGCTTTAGTTTGTTATTAGTGTTGCTTTGGATTACTATTTTTCATCTATATATTTACTTAGTTTGTTCATAATAAGTATCTTTTGTCTGTGTACACTATGTATTTTTACCATAGTATGGTCTCTATTATTTTGTTCTTTTTCTTTTTATTTTTAATTTTTTTAATAAAACAATCATGTTGTGAGTGTAATGTTTAAATTGTCAATAACTTTATCGACAAATTTTTGCAATTATTAACGTAATTTTCTTGTCGTTAATTTTAATTTTTTGTTGTACTGGCTTATTTGAATGTTTTGAGAACGAACTGAGAAATTAGGGGTATGCATGTTTTTTCTTATACAAATAAGAACCATTGTGCACATTTTAGTGAGAATATTCGTTCATTGATATGTGGCATTTATGGAGCATTTTACTTTTATTAACTGTCTTACTTTTTTAGAAATAGATTTGATTTAGTTTTTTCTGTATAAATTTGAGTTTAATTTAGTCTTTTATTATTTTTGTATCTTTTATTCTATTCTAGAATATTTATTTTACATGTTAATTTTATTAAAATAACTGCTGCTTAAAAATAAAATAAGAATTATATTCTGTTTAAGTTTATCACTAAGTCTAAATTTAAAAAAAAAATACCTGTTTTAATTAGAAAAAAAAATTAAGTAGAAATTAATTTAAAAATTATATGACAATAAAAATCACAAATCACATTTTTAAAGTGTGAGAAGGTGATATGAGTTATTTCAATCTCATTACAAAGTGAAGTCAAAAAAATTGGATATCCATCACTTTTGAGAGCCTAACATCTTACCTAACTGCAGCATCAACCTTGTTGAGTTTTAGCATAATTAAATTTTCTACTTTATTCATTTAATTTCATAAGCTACTTTATACTAGTGGCGGATGATTAAAGATTTCATCACTGTCGTCCTCCAAATTTTCTAAAATTTTATCTAAATAATAGAATTAAATAATATAAGAACATTTTTAATTTATTTTATAACTCACGTACTTTAGGTTTAAAATTAATTATAATAAAAAATAAAAAAATTATCAATCTATGCACAGAGGTAATAATTTAGAAAACTTATAACAAATTTGTATTTATTAATAAAACAATTTATATTATGTTAAGATGTTTCGTAATTTTGTTTAAAATTTATTTTTTTAATATTTTGAGAATTTTTTTACTTAAAGACCTAAAACAATTAATATTAAAAAGTATTTAAGTTTTTTTTTCTCGGAGAATTAAAGCAATTAATATTAAATAAAAAAATTCTAAAAATTTTTGTTTTCAAAGTATTTGAGATTTTTTTAAGACATAAAGCAACAGTTTTACCTCAACTAGGGATGGTAACAGATCGGATGGGCACACATAATACCTATCCGCAATCCGACCCAACACAAAAAATTCACTCGCTATCCACACGGATACCCATTAAAAAAATATTCACGGATATTTTAAAACTCACGGATACCCGTGAATACTTGCAAATATTTAAAAAAATATATTTTCTATAAATTATTAAAAGAAAATTTAAATAAAATATATAAAATATAATATAAATTAAATTAAATATAAATTAAAATATAATTTTAATTAAATTTAACCTTATAAAATATAAATTAATTTTAATTTTAATTAAAGTTAACTTAATCAAATATAAATTAAATTTTTATTTTTATTTTTTGGAGATAGCGGATATTCGCGGGTACGGATAGTATAATACCCGCGCACCCGACCCGTTTATAAGCGGGTATTAAAATATTCGTTACCCGCAACCCGCGAGTAGTAAATATCCACAGATATTAACTATCTGTCGCGGGTTTTATCCACGGATATTCGTGGACGCAGATTTTTTCATCCCTAACTTGAATCTTGATCGGGTCTTTATATTATATATATATATATATATATATATATATATATATATATATATATATATATAAAGAATTATGTTTTATCTTTTTTTTATATAATAATTTTATTTTTAATTAATGGGTTAAATATGTTTTTAGTCCCTAAACTATTGGTCGTTTCTGGTTTTCATCCCTCTTTCAAAAGTAAGGTACAATTTGGTCCTCATTCTTTTCAAAACGTTCGTTTTAGTCCTCGTAACTTTGGTTTTAGTCCTCATTTTGTTGCTAAATGAGGACCAAATTTTTAAACGGTATTAGTTTTCGAGGACTAAAACGAACATTTTCGAAAAGAATGAGGACCAAATTGTACCTTACTTTGAAAGAGAGACGAAAACCAGAAACGGCTAATAGTTTAGGAACTAAAAACATATTTAACCCATAATTAATTAATATTAATTATTATTTTTTAATTATTAATTTTTTATTTTAGTCTTATATTATTTTAAGAAAATAATAAAATATTTATGAATTTTATCAAATAATATGATTATATATATTATATATAGAAAATATTATATTATAAATTGTTTTTTAAATGTTACATAAGGAATATGAAATGAAATTATTTATTATTTATTTTTTATAACCAGTTTATAAATATAGTTTATTTATAATATTTTTCTTTTAGTAATTATGTCTGTTAAATTTTAATTCTAATTTAATTATTATAAATATAAGAATGTGAAAGAACAAATAATAGTATTTTAAATATATATGTAGGTTTATTCATAATTTATAATTATATTAAATTATGTACTCTCAAATTTATTTTATTAGTTAGAATGATAATACATATAAGTTTTAGATATATTATTTGTTTCTCTCAAGATATTTTGTCAAAATCCATGATATTACTTTTATGCTTCTCTTATCTACTATATTTGTGTTGTTTCTTCTATATCATAAGTTACATCATTATTATTACATGAATATTTTATTAAAAAAAATTTAAAAAAAACACCATGGTACCACATACTTTTTCTATATCTCATTATACACTTTTTTTCTTCTTCATGTCATCCACGAAAAATGCTCATTAATTATCAACAATGGATTATTAAGACATTAGTTTGAAACCTTTCACGTTGTCAATATTAAGAGACGATAAGATGGTCATTATCAAGTGACAAATTAGATTAAGAAATGTTTCTTCATAAGATGGACTCCCAGTTTTTAATTTAATTATTTATATTTTTATCTATGTGTGAATTAAACACGTCTCAAAGAACATAACTTACACTAAACATCACCCAATTAATTAGTTAAATCTTGTGTAAAAAATCATTTCTTTAATCTGACTAAATATTTCTTAAATAATCAGTTCAAAGAAATATTTACTTTAAATATTCTTTATTGTTTTGTAATGATGTGTGTTAGATTAATTACTTTATAGTCAAGATTGGTTGATTGATGGATTACTGCTAAAAGAAAATATCAAAGCATTGATTGGTCAAATTACTTTTAAATTATTACGGATGGAATATTACATTATGTAATAGAAAGAGATGCACCATAATTATTAATTAGTCATAGATTATAGATTTTGGCACTATTGTTATTGATATCAAACTCACATATATTTGATTTTCAGAAGGCCAATCGATAAATTATTTTACAACAATTCTACCATAGAAGATAAGTAGGTCAAGTTACATACTTATATCAACTGTCTTATCATAAAAATTGAATTAATCAAATCATAAATCTTTTCATTTGGACTATATATTCTTAAATAAATATTCTTTCATTTTCTTTCATTTTTGTCTTAATAATAAATATAATGTCTAACGTTTTATTATCACTAAATTCATAATTACTGATACTTCAGTTACATGATTACTAAAATATTCATATTTTGTAAAAATTTTTCTAACATCCCAAAAATACAGTCTAAAACTATATAATAGAATAATCACATTGAATAATATTACAGATCAGTCTTACATTAAAGTAGAATGTACGGTTATGGCCGAACGGCCTTACAAAGAAGGACAAGAAATTTAAAGCTGAACAGAGAGCAATTCTGACTGAACGGTTTACAAAATACTATATCGAACGGTTCTGCAAAAGAAAAGGGAAAAGGTGATCGAGCGATCACCTTACTATCAGACTATACTATTGATCGAACAGTTCTACTGTTCGGTCTTAACTTCTACTTCGACTAGGTTTTCTTCTTCCAGCAGCTCGTCTCCTTCTGCTCACATCCACATGGATGATCATTGCAACAGAAGGACAACCGAACGTACAAAACAGACAAGACAGGAAACATAGGGTAAGCTTATGTAATTTAATTCATGTATAAACATATATTTCACACAATCAACCAAACAAGATAATTCATCATTCGTTCATGCAAAGCCTAATACTAGACTGATTGTCCGGACTGTGTGAAATTTGTGTAGTTACGACGTTCGTGCACCCGGGTGATGTAGTAACTGGGATACCCTCAACAGCTGCCACTCGAGGTTAGTCCTATCTGTCCAAATTAACCATAAGGACTAGGACCTCCTGTCGTTCCCACACATGACTTATCCTCCTCTACGTGAGGACGAGTAATCACGAAACATCAGGATGAACCGCCAGCTTAGCATGCCCACATTCATACTTTACCAAATTCCAATATCCATTCATGAGCTATTCCTCCCCGGAACGCTCGTCCATAATCCAAAACATTTCATCCATATCATATTCTATTCATCTTTCATTATTAATCATCTCAATTAAACCCTTCGTACAAAGATTACTAAGGATATCAAATACCGAACTTTCAACCCTAACTCAGAACGAGATCGAACACTTGGAGCGAGACCGAGAGGTCTCCAGTTCCAGAACAGATTGGACCGAGAGGGTTACTATCGGGTTGAGAAAGAAATCAAATACAATTAGATATCACAAAAATGACTGGAACGAATGTTATTTACAAAGTGAGCCAATTAAATGAACTGACCCTTGAGAGCTCAAACCAAACACCAAAAAGACCATGCCAAGTACTAAGACTCTAGGCTGAAACCAATGGATACAGACACTTCAAGACAGAATAATACTTAGAAGAATTCACATGAAGAAATCGAACGCTTATAAATACTTAGCTTATTTGACTTTAACATCAAGAAAATCGAATGTCAGTCAATGACCGAGCACGGTAGAGAGAGAACTCTATTGAATTTGGACGAACGTTATTTTCATCAAGATAGATTATAGAAAAGAGAATGAGCGTTTGGTGTAAGATCCAGTACTAAATAGTACGAGCGCTTGGTGAAATACCTAGCTCTAAATCGTACGAGCGCTTGGTGAAAGACCTAGCATTAAATAATACGAACGCTTGGTGAAAGACCTAGCACAAAATAGTACGAGTGCTTAGTGAATATAAGATATCATTTGACTAATGTTCAAGAACAAACAGACATACTACTACACATATAAACTTAAATTTATATTAAATTACCAAGGAAAGGATATCCTTGGTGGAACACCTATACACAAACTGTAATAGACGAAGACGCTCGTCCTCAACATAAATTCCTTCCAAATGAAAGAATCCAGTTCTAAACGAGTCCCCGAGAAAAACCGAACGGTCAAAGACCATTCAGTAACGAACGTACATTATCATAGGGAATTTCATATTTAGAACTATTTATCTCAACTCATTTCTCAACATTTATTCATAATTTCATACATTCATATCATAGTAAATTTCCATACTTCATACAATCAAAACATAGCAACAATCATATTTCATATTAATTCAGTCAATTCAACGAACATACATGCAATACAAGCAACATACAAATTAAATTATATAAGCTTCTCTTACCTCTGAGCGTGACCGAACGTTCACAGAGGCAGAAATACAGTTTTACCACTACCAGTTCTCCTACCCTCAACGCTCGACAATCCAAACTAAACCAAACAAAAGACCAAAAATGGCTCAAAACGAGATTATGAACTCATGCAACCAGAATCTTGGTTCGAATGTGCCAGAAAACGAACGGCTAAAGGAGAAGAAGAACTTACCAGTTCAGAACCCAAAACCAATCGGTTCAAACTGAAGCTCTTGACGCCGGAAGTGCTTCTGTGGTGCCTGAATGATGATCGGATTAAGAAACGGTGAGGATTTCTTAGAGAGAAGATGAAGGAGATTTAGAGAGAAGGAGGAGATTTCAGAATTCTGGGGAAGAAGGTTGCATGCAGTGAGTGGCGTGGATTTCTGAAAAATCAAAGTTTTCCTTCCAACGTTAAAAACGGACGTCCGCTCAACTGCTAACACCTGTCGTCCACCATCTGAGTGTCGAGCCCCCTCTTGACACATGAACTCCACTAAAACAAACCCTGAGTGGATTTTTAATGGTTCTGACATTTCTCTTATAAATATTTCTTAGAATTTAATAGCTTTAAGAGAAGAATTAAAAAATTTCATAAATGTATAAAATTTTAATAGAGTACTTATGAGAATTATTTCAATATAAATACTTTAAGAAAAATTTAAATTGTCCACAAAAGTTTACTCACAAAAAAAAAATATTTTGATAAGTTGATGAATCAGATTGATAGGCTGATATATTAGATTTGTGATCAAAATATTTATTGGTAATTGATTATTCCGTTTTTGAAATCTACTAATAATTTATAGTTTTTGAAATCTCCCAGTGATTTATAATTTATAATAGGTGTTCAAGTTTCTGTGTCGGACTTTATAATTTATAATAGGTGTTCAAGTTTCTGTGTCAGACTTTGATCATGTCATAGAAAATTTATTAGCAATAATTTATTTTTAAAATTTGTCAATAATTGAACTTTTTTAAAATTTGTTAGTAAATCCTTCGATAATTTAATTTTTTTAAATTTGTTAATAAATCTATTAATAATCTAATGAGATAATTGTTATAAATTATTTGGATATTGAATAGAAGATAAAGAGAAGAATAATGATAAGGAGGAAGAGTCAGATGAGGAAGCATCAATGGTGATCATGACATGTTTATATCACGAAAGTGATGATGAAAGTGAAGTTGATAGCAATATAAGTATGAAAAAAAGAGGAGGAGGAGGAAGAAGAAGAAGAATAGAACAAAGAGGAAGAAGAGGAGGGAGTAAAAGAGGAAAATTTGAAGGTGACCAATGATGTAACAACAGGCGATGAGGAGGGGGAGGAAAAAGAGGATAAGATTGTAATATTACTGATGATATAATTAAGAAAAATAATGAGTTGTAAAAACCACCTTCTCTCTACAACTTCTAAAACTTCTCTCTACCTTTTTCTCTAAATCTCTAACTTAATCTACCATTTGTTTGAAAATCAAAGACTGTACAAAGGATACTAGTAGAGAGCTTTACGCATCCAAGCAATTATAGTTAAAAACAAAGAAAGTTCAATATTTGCACCTTTTTTATAGTATTTTGAGTTGTATATGGTCTCCGGTCCAATGCATGTGACTCAAAATAGCTCAAGGTGAATCTCTATTTGTTTATAATTATGAGAATTTTCTCAAATCTCTAATAGGCTTTTTCTTTGTGTAGTTAAAGCATATTGTGAGAACTAAAGTTCTAAGGAGAAACATTTGAGTCATGTTTTCAAAATTTTGACATTAAGTTCATTAGTATCAAATGTTTTACCTAGTCCTATGAGGTGGTTGACAATGTGAGTAAAACGCTTTTGCACCTCTGTTATTGTTTCTTTAGACTATATTCTGAACATTTCACACTCCTGAATTAACGTGTTATTTCTTGCCTGTTTGACATCATATGTACCTTCGTGAGTTACATGAAGAACTTCCCACATTTCCTGGACTGTCTTACACATAGAGATTCTATAAAACTCATCAAGCACAACAGTAGAAGAAATAATGTTACGAGCTTTAATATGAAACGGAGCTCTCCTATTTTCCTCATCATTCAAAGATAAATATGGTTTTTCTTGCTCAACACCATCAACAATTTGAGTACAAATTATAGGACCATTTTCCACAGCTTCCCATATGCTTCTGTCAACATACCCATAAAAATTTTCATTCTAACTTTCTAGAAAGCATAGTTACCACTGGTAAAAATGGGTGGTTTATTGATGGAAGCACCTTCAGCATACACTTGATTTTGTTCGACCGTTTTCAAAAATTTTGAAAAACTATCAAAGCAAGCTCCGATACCAATTGTAGGAATTAGTATCACACAGTGGAATGTTTAAGAACGTGTAAACGGACACAAAACCAATTGTAGGAATTAGTATCACACAATGGAATGTTTAAGAACGTGTAAACGGACACAAAACCAAGAGGGGAGGGGTGAATTGGTTCTATTAAAAATTATCGTTTTCCCTTTTAGAAATTTCTTCGAACAGATTGAATGAAAGAGATGCAGGGATAAGAAAAATCACACAGGTGATTTTTATACTGGATCGAATCAAAAGATTATAGGTCTAGTTGTTAATCACTATAAAATGAGTGATTAACTTTTACTAAATTCAGTTTGAGGTTACAAGATGAATAAACAAATAAACACTAAGAATACACCTTCCTTCAACACACGAGGGAATGACCATCAGCTTGAACAACTTGATAGAGAATCGCTTGAACCGTAGACACACTAACAACAAGATTCTCCTTCTTCAAGACTTTGATCATCACTTAAACGTAAGAGTTTCCTCAGAACCAATTTTGTACTCTCAATAGTCTAGGTAACCTTCAAAAAGTTTAGGAGACTTCTATTTATAGGCCAAGGGTCAGAAAATGAAAAGACAACTCCCAACTGTTAGATATAATCGATTATCAAAAGTGATAATCATTATTTTAGGTCATTATGAATTTTGAAAAATGTGATAGTCGATTATCCTTAGTGATAATTGATTATTGTCGAACCCCGGACAATTATAAATTTCAGAGATAATCGATTATCCTTAGTGATAATAAATTATTGTCGAGATGAAGCATTTTTTAATTTTACTCATGATAATTGATTATTTCACGTGATAATCGATTATTGCTGAGAGAAAATTATACTTTAAGAGTAGTTACATAACATTTAAATGCTTACAATTGAAAGTTAAAGCCTTATACAATTGTTTCTACAAAGAATGCTTTTAACAATGTATGTAGATATTTCTTCAAGTCTTGAAGTGCATCATCATCAAAATCTCTTCAAAGCATCAATGTTTTTCATTTGTAATAGTTTTCTCAAAACTAACCCTTTGTAAATGGTAATTCAAACATAAGTGGTCCCATCAGGTGTTTCAATTTGTTTTTCGAGGATTAAGATTTCAATGCTTGCACAATGTCTTTCAATAAATCTAGTTTACTCGACGTGATTTCATTTATAATGGGCTAGAAAACTTGTTTAAATTTGATTTTTAAGTCTTTAAGTGCTTATGCATCCACTCTCATAATAAATTTCACAAATAATTTAATTGTAAACCAAAATCACAAAATCTTTAAATCAGTAGACTCTCACTGATATTGAATTAAATAAACAATTCATGCATTTCTTTCCAAGAATCATATTTTTTTATATTTTTATTGTTGAAGATGGAATAATGGAGAATCAAAATAAAAGACTAGGGAGAAAAAGGATATATAAAGAAAATAATGGTGATGAAGGGTTTGGAGGAATATAATTTGCAGTAAAATAATTACCAAGAATAAAATAAGAACTGGTAAAGAAAATATATGAAAATGATGACTCATTGTTTCCATCAAAAATAAATTTTTCATTTCTTCTTCTACGCAGCATTCTTAGAATGTTTGAAATTGTTTGTCATCCTATGTTTATATTTTATATATCTATTTATATTTTCCCTTTTTATATTTTACTTGACATAATAAAATAAAATAAAAATACTTAAATTAGAGTAATTATCCTAAAACAATTAACATTGTGTCAGATGTCTTATTTACCTCCATGTTTTACAAGAATGATTGCACATAACCTCCCTCTCAAATTAATTTTAAATCTCTATTTCAATTACTTTTTCTCGTGTTTTTCTCTACTTCGATTTAGCCTCGTTCGACGTCTTTTTATCTTCATCAAATTCTTTTCCATGTTTAAACAGCGCTCTTTGATTAATTTCTCCTTTCGATCCCACCTTTTGCATAACAATGCGACGGTTGCTTCTTTGATTTGATTTCCTCGATGTCCTTAACATGTGTATTTGGAATAAATTTCTGAATGTGAAAAATGAGTATGTGGGTGCTCGAAAAAAGAAATAAATTCTAGAATCAGGTGATGATGATAAACGTTATTTAATATCTAGCAATTTTTTCGATGGTGCAAAACCTTGTGAGCTATTCATTGACTAAAACCATTTTTATGCAGTCCCTTATAACAAAATGAAAACTCTCAAATCATATGTCGAGTTGTAAGTGGAAAGGATTTTGAGGGGTGCAAAGGAGATATCAAAAAACAACATTGAATTTCTGGTCCATAAAAAAGGAAAGTGCGGAAAAGAAATAAGATTGGTATAATAAAGAAACGTATTGGGCTTACTAGCCCATTAAAGAGGGGTATGAAAATAAAATGGAATAGTGTTAGATAGTGACAAAACAATGTGTTAGTCTATATGTCCATTGAAAAGTAGGTGTAAAAAGAAAATGGAGGATGTGGGTATTGTAAATGATGTGTAAAAGAAAAATAATGTATGAGGGTATTAAAAAAATGGATTGAGCTCTCTCTTTTTATTTTTCTATCTTTTTGCTATCTTTTGTTGTTTTTTTCAAATAAGTTCATAGTATGTGAAAATTTTATTAAAAAAACAAGAAAACAGAAAACATTATAAAAACAAAGTAAATATATAGATGGGAAAATTAAACCAATGCAACAGTAAGAAACTTAAACTGAATAATCAAATTTCTTAGCAAGACTTATCATTAAATAACTTTCATTCCAAAAAGAAAAACTTTAAAATCCGTAAGTGTTTTTTATAAATTATTTGTTTTGAAAGATTTAGTATTAACTTTTGTTTCTTACCTCAACTAGATTTTCTTATAGTTTGAACTGATTTATCATCTTTCTCAAAACTGGTTTACAGCGACCCATTTTGTTTGGAATGTCCACCGGAAAATTCACCCAACCCATCAAAGGTTACTCTGATTTCTGTAGCATTGCCCATTCGCTGAAATCACTACATCTAAAATAAAAGCCATCCATGTCTCTTTTTAATAGTAATAAACTCGCATAAGCAAATGTAAAACCAGTTTCAATTTTATTGGTTAAGTGTTAGGCAGAATACAATGAATATTGTCTATAATTTTTTTGCAAGCAGTGGTGTATCTCTGAAGACTCAAGTTAAAGGAAAAATCTTAAAAGATATCTTCGTTAAAGGAAAAATCTTAAAAGATAACTTCGTTGAAAAATGAAAGATAGTGTTCTTAAATTCAAATAAACATAATTAATTCTAAGTGCAGGGCAGGAATAAATTAGGTAAAATTTATCCAACCTGACCCTACCACCCACCCCCAATCCACTGGCATGAAACTGGGTTACAAAAAAACAAATCAAAAATTTACCTAACAAACTTTTAGCATTACAACCAGTTTTTTCAATCACAACCACCATATCAATATAACAGCAATCGCTAATGGTACGCCTAAAAATGCCAAGGTACCTTCGCCATATTTTACATTCTATCTTCTCTTCTCCTTGGAGCACACGTGATGATTTCGTCAACTCTGAGGATCATCTCAGCTGCCTCTGTTGAAGATAGCAATACAGCTTGTTTGACTTTGAATGCTTCGCATATACCCCGTTCAGCCATGTCTCCAACCTTCCACAAAAACATAAACATAGGTAAAAGTAGAACAGAAATGCAGACACTACAACTATACTATACATAAACCCTCGTAAAATCCTGCTCTTACTAATATGTTAAACTTGAACACACTCATTAATGACAGGTCTTAAATTACCTGGCATTAGGCCATTACCCTCCATGAACATATACACATTTTATATTTCGATAAGATACATCAAACTAAACACCAAAAACCAGTATATGACCCTAAAAGCCCTTAACCTGAACCAGAAATCAGTATATGACCAGTGAAAATTAAAAACGGTCAGCTACCAATATAAATAAAGATGACAATAAAACATTACATCACAAAATGAAATAACTCTTCTGACAAGAGTACACTTCATACAACCAACCCAAGAGAAAACATAAACAAGGCAATATCATACATCATGATAATCACTTAACAAATTCACCAAACTCCTGGTTTCAATACTTACAGAACCAGAAATAACATCAATTCCTGCAGTACAGCCCTCCTTCTGATGCTCTGCACGGAGCTGAGAAATCAACTCAGCACTGTCCAAACCAGCATTATCAGCAATGATTGTTGGAATAGCCAAGAGTGCACGGGAGAATGCCTCAATAGCAAGAGACCTCTTTCCAGGAGTTTTCTTAGCCAACGCATCCACTTCCTTTGCCATCACCATCTCCGGCCACCCACCTCCAAGCAACACTCTGCTGTCATTTACAGTCTGTGATAGCACACACAGGGCATCATGCAATGACCTCTCAGCCTCATCAAGAACATGGTGGCTGCCGAAAAAGCAGATGCATCAGACTTAAAGTTGCACATACAAACATTTGTTCTAGTTTGCTTAAAAAAAGGCCTATTCAGACAAAGAAAAAGCTCCTAAGCATGTCCACCTAACAATGCACTGACTGAAATATAACATTTGACCAGCACTACATAAAGGCATAAATTCAGTGTGATGACATTAAGACATTAAGACACGCAAATAAAGCAAGTAACATTCAGAAATCCAGCACTTGGTAGTTAAATCACTGTGCTGTACAATTCCAGGTGTGAAATTTCAGTAAGTCATCACGGAAACAGCATAAGATTATAATCCACTACAAATAGTTAATGATTCTGGTCATGGTTGATAGATGCAGAACATTACAAACAAACCGTATTGCCAAAATATCAAAACTTCAGCTGACAAAATTTGATGTAGCATGTTATCAATATTAAATTGCCTAACTATGTAAAAGAACACTGAAAAGAAATTTTGTAATAACAAAAGAATAAAATGTACCTGGCACCTCTCAGAACTATTGTACAGGCCTGCCCCATAGCAACACCAGAGAAATGAATCAGTTTATCCTCGCCAATCATAATCTCCTCAATAAGGTCACAATGCCCAAGCTTAACAGACTCGGGATTGTCAAAAGTTGATGCAATTTCACCACCAGTTACCAGAGCCAGACGCTCAATACCATCAAAATCAGCATGCTCAATAGCCAATATCCCCGCATCAGCAAAGAGCTCCTCTGGAAAATTGTAAATCAACTGCCTGTTAACAAAACAGTTGATACCATGACCTATTATCTTCTGCACCTTTTCTCTCATTTTTTCTTTCTCAGCTGTTTCAATCTGAGCAACTCTAGCCATAGAATCAACACGAACACGTGCACCATATATCTTCACTTTGTCTGTATCCATGGCAGTGTTGGCCACCAGTATCTTTGCATTCTCAATCCGTTTAGGTTGTCCAATACCGATTTTCTTGTCAAGAATGAATCTAACAAAAATTATGAATTCAAGTAAGATAGCTTACACTTTGCCACAGCAATGCAATGTTAAGCAATGCTTAGAATAAAAAAAACAAGATTACTATTAAAAAATCCTTAGTTACAGAGGAAATTGCAGAATTTGATAATCATTTTTTCTATGAGCACGACGCTGCACAAGTTTTTAGGAAACAGCTGGTGCAACTCTATAATGAAGATAATAAGGATTCAACAACAAGTTGAAGAGTTCCCTTTTGCAAACTGCGAAATAGTCCAACTTTTCAGCAATATTACCCTTCATCTAAGAACGAATCCTTCAACGAGCCTCCGGGTTTTTTAATAATCTGGATAGATTCTAAATTAGTGCTTCCCTGCATTTGAAAATAACCATTGAAAGGATGGAGATAAGAAGATGAAAGAATGAAAAGACATACTTAATAAAAATATAGCTCAAACTAATAAAATAAATATTGAAGCATAATAAACATTTGTTTGCACAGTAAAATCATTGAATAGCCCATATTACAAAATTAACAAAACAACTGAAGGAAACTTCCTATTTTAAGGCCATCTAGAAAACGGAAAAATCACTACTCGACATGAAAAGCTGTCATAACCCAGTAAAAAAATAGAGTTAAACAAATAATTTGAGTTCCTACAGAGTATTCCAAATTCACTGTTATGAAATCGGTATATAGTTATTTATGGATTGGAATACATTTGAACGGCCACATTCATACTGTAAGAAATGATTATGAAACAGCAGATATTCATATAAAAGTAGTTATGTAATCCAACTTCCTACTACCACGTTCAAGAAAGTTCAGTTGAGTATATGGAAAAAAAAATGATTAGATTTGAATCTTGTGTAGCAAGACTGGAGTTCATCTGCGGTTCAGAAATTGTCTAAGGGAAAAAATTTGGCTAACAGCAAAGGCTCTATTTGTTATATCTATTAAAATTGAAAACTGATATTCACAGCAGGGGCACAATTCACCTTTAGCCTCATTACAGCATCCACAGCCAAATTTGCAAAATGCTCCTTGTCCTGTGAAAGAATCTTAGAGCTCAAAGTTGTCATTGCAATGTTCAGTAAGTCTGACCTGAATTTCTCTGCAAAATCCAGTAAATTATATCAATATATCAGATAACAAGTCACAAGAATGCCTAAATACCTGGCCAGGTCCTTCTAACACGAGAATAATAACAACAATGTTTAAAAGGCAACAGAGACAATTATAAAACCCTGAAAACAAATCCAACAAAAAAGTGGGAGAAACAATACCAGAATCAGCTTTGTTGTCCACAACCTTCTCTAACAAAGCATTCCGAGCACACTCTGCTGCCATTCGGAAACCTAGAAACCACGTGGAAAAGTAAGTGCATATAGGGCAGCATTAGAAACAAGGGAAATAAAAGATTGACAATGGAAATTTCATTGACTACTTATATTACCACACTTCTCAATAACAAGCATCAACAAACTAATTCTTACTTTAACTAGAAAACAAGCACCAAAATTTTTTAACACCAGGCTTTGCATTCCCTACTACTTAATATCAAGCTTTAAAGGAACACTCCATGATGTTAGACATCAAAGAAAGACATGGTATTCAAAATACAATTTAAAAACAGATGAAGCACAATAAGAAAAATGTTGCTTTCTTATCCAATACAAGAATTACTTATTGAATATATTGTCTTGTACTCAAAGAGTCAATCACTGAAGTTGTCAGTAGAAAATTCACTAATATGAAAACATAACATTTTCAGGATAAGAGCAGTTGAGCCACTGTAGAAAAGAAAAGAACTGAACCTGATATTATTGTCATTGGATGAATCTTGGTTGCAACCAGCTTTTCTGCCTCCCTTAAAAGTTCACCAGCCAAAACAACAACAGAGGTGGTTCCATCCCCAACTTCATCATCTTGTACTTTTGATATGTCTAACTTACATTAAGGATGGTTATCTTAAAATATCCACACCAATGCTCTCAATAATAACTGGATGGGTAGCATAAGGATGACCAAACACACAATGCTCCCACCAAATGGGATATGGGTTGGGTATGCACACAACCTCTCACATTCAAAACTAGAGAGGTTGCTTCCAAGACTTGTAACTGTGAACTATAACTTACAAGGAAGCAAAATTACAAATGAGCAAACACTCAACCGTATCTGGACGGGTGTTATGCAACTAACAAATCGCTTGCCACCTTAAAGATAAATATGTGGCAAATAACATTACCGCTAGTTAAAATTATTCAAAAGTTGGCCACCCACTTACATAAGTGTAAAAGAAATTTGAGTTACTAGACCCTTTTCTAGTTCAGTTCACTTATGCTGCCTCACATTGGTGGGTGCCATATAGTGGTGAACTGCAACATAGTCTGACTCTTTTAAAATTGCAGGTTCCTTAAATTAATGCTGGCCTTTAATCTATCAAGATAGCAATCGGTTTTTTGGTTTTGGCTCCAGACCTACATTGATTAGGGACTTCCATGAAACTAGGAGTTTCTCATCTGCTTCAGAAATTCAAAATCGTGACTTCACTTTGGATTCATTATATATGCGTTTCCATGGTTAAAAAACTGTTCATCAAGTAACTATCAAACCCTTAGGTAACATAAATAAGAATTTCACATTAGGTCTCTCCAAAATCCAAATTTTCTAAGCTGATTTCACCACAACAATAAAACTTAATAAGGATACCCACAAGGACTTTGGCAGCAGGATTATCAATATGGAGGGACTTCAAAATTGTAGCCCCATCATTAGTGACAGTAACTTCACGTCCTCTACCTGTAGACTGCAAAATTTTATCCTGCAGTAATCACATCCAAGACATATGAATTGGCTAGGAGTAGAAAATAAAGCATTTATCACCACCACTTAACCAAATGAGCCAAGAAGAGATTTTACCATTCCCTTTGGCCCTAAGGTTGTCTTGACCAAGTCAGCAATAGCCATGGCTCCAACAAAAGAAGCCTGCACAAAACCAAATCATTCAACACATAAAAGTAATAATGCATGAAAACATTTGCTGATACAGATCGTAAACATTATACTATTCTCAAGGAAACATGGCACAAACATAAGATCATAACATGCTAACCATTCTGGCCCGCTCCCCTTTTTCTTCACTGGCTTCATCTTTAAAAATTCTATCAATCTATAGCATTCACCACAAAAAGAAATCCTCAGGTGAAGAAAAAAAAAAGTAAGAAAAGAAAACAACAAAATTGTATAGCATGTAACTTACCGCCATTACAGGAAAATTCAAATACAATCACCTGAACAGAGAAACAAATCATGTCACGTAATCAATCACAGAAAAAAAAAAGTATTTACATTCTATGCTAGGATCAGGCCAACCGAAAAAGGATAACAATGAAATCAAGTAAAAAAATGCACCCTAAAGAAGCACTGACATATAGCCCTATGCATATATAGTGCCTGATTACACTTATCATAAACATCACTCGATTTACACTTAAAGAAAAACTACAGATATAGTAAATTTTCCCAGATCATTATCTACCATCAAACTACTATATTAACACAGATCTATCAAAAGAACAAGAAAAAAATATATATCCTGTATATTAAATAATATAATAAACAAATAAATAATCCAATATGTCCAAAGTCAACACAAGAAAACCTAAATCCTTTGTGTCTAGTTCTAGGTTTCACACTGCAAATGCAATTCGTACTTCTATCAACTAAGGCATTCCCGAGTCTTGATAAAATCCAGGTATAGCTATTGCTCTATACCATCCTATCGAAGAAAGAAGGAATCAGGGTTTGGCTCGGACAAGAGAAAGCAGCATGGATTTACTATGCGAATGTGAGAAATGGAGGAAGAAAAGAAACGCGATTTGAAATGGTAGAAGTTAAGAAGTTGATGCAGAGCAAAACATAAAAGAACTTGCGAACGGAGAGAAGAACGATAATCAAAATGCATAAAATGGTTGAACCCTTCAAGTACAGAGAACTCGAGAAACTGACCGCAGAAGAAGGTGGAGTTGGCGAAGCGAGTGCGAGAAAGTTGCGATGCGAAGCGAGAGCGCAAGGGTTTTGTTTTCGTTCTGTCAAAATATGGGTTTATACAACCTTCTTTAAAACGAATCGTTTTGGCACCTCTCACTAATTTTTGTTTTTTTCCATAAAATTAGACATAAATAAAATCTTTTGAAAGGTTAGTAAAGATATTATGTTCAGAGATTTGGTAATTTAATTTACAATCTTTTTAATTGAAAATGTAATAAAATATAATTTCTTTCTTTGATGAAAAAATAATTAAGTTCACTTTATTTTAAAATAAGTGAATATAGCTAAAAACGTATATTTGAATTTATTATAACGTAAACAGCTTATTTTGAGCAAGAAGTAGATATAAAAATCTAGGGTTAAATATGTTTTTCGTCCCTTAAGTATCACACGATTTTGGTTTTAGTCCTTACTCGAAATTTTCATGGTTTTATTTCTCATAGTTTTGAAACTCTTACTATTAGTCCTTAAAATTGGGCGGCGTTAACTTTTAGTAGATGTGACTAACGGTCAACCCACGTGTGATGTCACCTTCCCTGACTATTTTTAATTGACGTGGCAGTAAAGGTGTGATGGTCGATCGGCCTGGTGGGTGGTCGGTCACTCGGTCTGGTGGTCGGTCGGCCTGGTGGGTTCTATTACAATCAACAAAACAATGCAATAAAAACGGACTATATAAAAGACCGAACGGTGTTGGGCAAAGACCAAACGGTTATGGTGACGGGTGGAGTTCAATATATGAAAGACCGAACGGTGTTGAGTAAAGACCGAACGGTTATGGTGATGGGTGAAGTGCAATATATGAAAGACCAAACGGTGTTGGAAAAGACCGAACGGTTATGGGCAAAGACCACCATGTCGACCACCGAACCGAGTGGCCGACCACCCACCAGGCCGACCGACCACCACACCTTTACTGCCACGTCAATTAAAAGTAGTCAGGTGGCATGACACATGGGCTGGCCATTAGCCACGTCAAACAAAAGTTAACGTCGTTCAATTTTAAGGACTAATAGTAAGAGTTTTAAAACTATGAGGACTAAAAACCATCAAAGTTTCGAGTATGGACTAAAACCAAAATTGTGTGATACTTAAGGGACGAAAAACATATTTAACCTTAAAAATCTATAAATAATAGATTTATACATGTATAAATTTGGTTTAATACCAAATTTTGTCCCCAATTTAGTTGGGAAATCTCAATTTAGTCCCTCGTTAGAAAAATAATTATAATGGATCCTTACTTGTAAATTTATGAGTCAAGTTAGACCCTTCCGTTAAATATAAGCAAACGGAGTTAATGGAATGATGATGTGGCAGTAGTTAGTGGTTACGTGTCAAAATGTAATTATGTGCGTGCTTACGTGTTGGTGAATTAGAGAAGTTTGGGTTTTATTAGAAATTGGGTTTATTTTAATTGGGGATAAATTGGCAGCAGTTAGGGATTTAAGTAATTTTGTGCAATTCAATAGAAACAAATTTAGGGCAGCTAGAGTTCTTCACGTAGATTGCGAACACGGAATAGTTTTGGGTGTTCTTCTTCTTGTTGGTCTTCTCATTTGTGTTGTTGTTGTTTACGGGTTGTGCTTAACTTAATGTTTGGTGGTGGTTCGTGGTTGGCGAGTTGTTCTTCCCCCTCTTTCGCAATTGCTTGGCTTAGTGGTTCGTGGTTTGTGGTTGTCTCGCTTTGGGCTTCGCAATGTCTTTGAATCAAGGTTGTTCGTCTTGCTCATGGGGGTTCATCCAAAGGATTCGTTGGAAGCCAAATATGCCATTGTGGGGAGGCTGTTGTGTTGAGAGTGGCAAAAACAGTTAAGAATGAGGGGAAACAATTTTGAGGCTGCCCTAATTACAAGGTTTGTAGTTTAATGTTTGTGATAATTTTTTTTTGTTTATTAATGAAATTTGTGGTTGGATACTTTGAACAGCGGACAAGAAATGAAGAACTTCAAGGATGCAATTTCTTTAAATGGCTCAATGAAGATTATGTAGATGATGCTGGTAGTACTATTGTTAGACAAAGGAGAAAGATTAATAGTTTGGACAAATGTGTTAGGGATTGTCAGAAAAGGGAGAAGATGTTAATATCAATTATATGTTTTCTGGGATTCATTAACATCATTCTTGTATGTATTTTGTTTAAAAGTCCATGATGTGTTCTATTCGACAGTTTACGTGAAGAGCACTTTGGGCAAATTGTAATATGATGTTTTGAAATTAACGTGAAATCTAAATTGAAGCATCTGAAATTATGGTTTCAATTTACATTTTGTGTGATATATAGAACATAAAATGAGGAAGTAGTGTGTAACTGACAATAAAATGAGGAAGTGGCTTCTGAAATTGCATTGGACC
Organism: Vigna umbellata; assembly: GCF_029865625.1. NCBI lineage: Eukaryota > Viridiplantae > Streptophyta > Magnoliopsida > Fabales > Fabaceae > Vigna > Vigna umbellata. Next base: position 14,636,886 of record NC_142167.1, read on the forward strand.
AAAGTAAGACAAAATCAAAAAGAAAGTTGTGTATAATAAGGGACTTTTTAGACAGTGTCACTGTAATGAAGTTTTTAGACAGTGTCACTGTTTGTAATATAATTCAAGAACAAATCCACTGCACTTTACTGTGAATAAATTATACAGGACTCTGTTCAAGTTGATAATGCACATCCATTCATAATGACATCATAATGAAAAGAGAAGCTGTCATGACAATATAATCATAAATTGGACTTCAAATGCACATCCAAAAGAGAATATGTCATTGAAATTCAGATTATAATCATCCAAACACCATTCATAATTACATCATAATGAAAGAAAATTTGTCATTGAGATTACAAAGTGGACTTCAGATGCACGTCTGACAGTTTACAAAATACCCAATTCAAAATTGGTCTCAAAATACATGTCAAGGTTTACAAAAAAAGCCATCACTCAAGCTAAACATACTTAACCTAAACATAAAGTCAGTTCTAAATCACTTTTAAACTTGTGCTGTAGATGACTGAGTTTGTTCCAATAAGCATTGAGTAAGCTGACTTGGTCCAGTAGTTGGCTGACTTTTTTCAGCCTGGGTTTGAGGTTGCTGAGTTGATTGATATTGACTTTGGTTTGCTGGAGGAGCTTGTGGACAACTATTTCTTTTATTACCAAGTTGTCTACATATGGAACATCTCTTACGAGTTCCATTTTGCTTGAGTTGTGTGTCATCCTTCTTTAGCTCCCAAGTCTCTAGCCTTCTTTTCTTTTTTGGTCTACCAAACAACACTCTTTTAGCTGGAGGCAAAACATCAGGCTGAGAAGTCATTTCCCATAACTGAGGACCATTGACAGGGTATATGATTGGAATGTATGTTTCTTGGTATGTTGACTTTGTAAACCAATGTGGGACGCAGTCTTCTCCATTGATGTTGATAAATGTCATGGCAGCTAGTGCATGAAAGCATGGGATGACTGTTAAAGTCCACTTTCTACAACTGCATTCCAGTTTATCTATGTCAACCACATACTTGTCACTCATCATTGAAATGTGTCTGACCTCAAAATTTTTTTGTCCTGACCAACTGCAATGATAAAAACAGAAATCAGTATTTATAGTACAAAATTGAATACATAAAGAAGTCCATATGGTAATGTAGTCATGTCAACATACCTAGGTATCTAATATTTAGTCAAGTGCAATTCCTTGTCAAATCTTTTTTTAATCTTTGGGCAAAGACTACCTTCATATGTAGTTATTTTTTTTCTATTTGTTGTCCATCTCTTCATGAGGTACATACGAATGTCTTCTATCATTGTGATGATGGGCTTACCTCTTGCATGTAATATTACACTATTAAATGCTTCAGACATATTATTCACTAAGGTGTCACAAACAGGATTACTCGTAAACCTTGACTGTGACTAAAATCTACTTAAACAAATAAGAAGTGAAAAATATCAGCTACGAAAACAAACAAAAGTAAATAGGAACAATGAATTTTAAAGGCATCTGGATTCACCTCTTTAACTTCTCTCATCACTGCCTCCCATGTTTGAGGGTGTGTTGATGTTGTTGCCTTCCATAATAGATGTTTTAGAATTTGGCCAGGAAACCTCTTCCTGAAATTAGCATAAATGTGACGCACACAAAACCTTTGCTCCACACAAGGGAGAAGTTCTTGTAATGCTGGTAAAAGTCCCTATTCAAGTAAAACATAAGGGTATACAAGTTAAAATGAAGCACATGAAGGTTTAAAAGATAAAAAAAATGCAATGGGCTACGTTACTCACTTTTTGTTGATCTGAAATAAATGTAATGGTTGGAGAAAGCTCCACACCACCAAGATCATCAATGAGCAAATGCAAAAACCAACCCCAACTGTCCTTATTCTCCACCTCCACAACAGCATATGCAAAAGGACACATTTGTTCATTCTCATCTCTTGCTACTGCAGTTAACAACTCACCTCCATATTTTCCTTTTAAGAAACAACCATCCAAACCTATAATAGGCCTACATGACACGAAGTTGTCCTTACAGGCCTTGAAACACACATATAGTCTCTTGAAAATTGGAGTGTCCTCATTAGGTTCAACATTAACTTTGACAGTCGAACCAGGATTTGATCGAAGCAACTCATTGGCATAGTCATACACTCTTCTATATTGTTCTTTAAAATCACCTTCTATTTGTTTAAAAGCCAATGCTTTTGCCCTACAGGTTGTGGACCGAGAAACACCAATGTTTTTGCCACTCTCAACACAACAGTCTCCCCACAATGGCATATTTGGCTTCCAACGAATCCTCTGGATGAACCCCCACAAGAGCTCCCCCATGAGCAAGACGAACAACCTTGATTCGAAGACATTGTGAAGCCCAAAGTGAGACAACCACAAACTACGAACCACTAAGCCAAGCAATTGCGAAAAAGGGAAGAACAACTTGCCAACCACAAACCACCACGAAGCACTAAGTTAAGCACAACCCGTAAACACACAACAACACAAATGAGAAGACCAACAAGAAGAAGAACACCCACAATTGTTCCGTGTTCGCAATCTACGTGAAGAACTCCAGCTGCCCTAACTTTGTTTTTATTGAATTGCACAAAATTACTTAAAAACCATAACTGCTGCCAATTTATCCCCAATTAAAATAAACTCAATTTCTAATAAAACCTAAACTTCTCTAATTCACCAACACGTAAGAATGCACACAATTACGTTTTGACACGTAACCACTAACTACTGCCACATCATCATCCCATTAACTCTGTTTGCTTATATTTAACGGAAGGGACTAACTTGACTCACAATTTTACAAGTAAAGATTCATTACAATTACTTTTCTAACGAGGGACTAAATTGAGATTTTCTAACCAAACTGGGGACAAAATTGGGTATTAAACCTATAAATTTCTATGTATTTATTTGGAACTCAAGTTGGTATACTATAAACACGAAATGCCAACTCATATGTTAATCATGGTTGCTATTACTTTCATGAATTTAAAAAAAAAAATACGTCACATTTCTTCTTTTGAACAATTGTTGGTTCAAGTTCATAATTTCTTTCAACGTCTTCACGTGTTGGTTTGATGAATAAATTGTTATTTTTATTTGTTGTATACATTATAATATTGGGATGTGCACGAAGTAATTCTCTTTCTATCTGTTTATCATTGGATAGGCCCCATTACATATCAAATGCTTCCTGTATCACTTTATGTTTAATTTGCTTTTCCAATAAAATAAATGTCAACATCTGTTTCACCTTTAACGGATGTTGATATTTGCAAACAGATGTGACAATTTAACATAATTAATACAAAAATAATATAATATAATTAAATTGATAGTTATTATTTCATTAAATAAAATAAAATTAATTTATATATAATTACATAACAAATTTTAAAAAAATTAAATAATATTTATATATTAATTTAAAATATAATATTTTAATAAATTAAAAATTAAAGAAACTTTAACGGATGAACAAACCCGTTATATCCGTTTAACATAATAATTTCAAAAATAATATAATTTAATTAAATTAATAATTATTATTTCATTAAATGAAATAAAATTAATTTATATATAATTACATTACAAATTTTAATAAAAAATTAAATAGTATTTATATATTAATTTAAAATATAATATTTTAATAAAATAAAAGTTTTAGAAAAAAAAACCTTAAACGGAAATAACTACATTCATATTTGTTAAAGAAAAGAAGTGAATAGGATGTTTTAAAATATAAAGAATAGTTTTAAAAATTTTTAAAAATATAATAGTACAAAAAGCAATGTGAAATGGTGTAGGGAATAACCTCTTGATGTAGTTAAACTTATGGTAATGGACTGCCTTCTCCTTATTGTACCACCATAATTCCTCCCTGCACCTTTGGAAGGTATGAGAAAAGGTTAAATTGTCCATGTAATATATGAAAATATTTCTACGTAGAATGTGTATACTTTTTCAAATTTGGAAATATATTATGGATTCTACAATTCCTAGATCATAACAATATATTTTTATTATATAATTCGTAATATATTTATAAAAGATTTAATTAATAATTTAGTTTATAAATCTAGACCTTTAGTTCTTTCAGGTTCTTTGTTTTTTACTCAATTGAGATTTTATATTTTTTTACTTAATTGAGTTCTATTTTTTTAAAGATTCGATTGGAAATATGTCACGTGTTAAAAAAAAATATTACCAGTCAATATTTGTGTCATCTCAAGTCCCTTTTATTTATTTTTTGCTGTATTTTTTCCTTCATGTTCTTATGTCTTCTTCTGTCTCTCGTTACCTTTTAAATGCAAGATTAGCCACCCAAAATACTGTATAGAAAAAAATTAGAATATTTAATTCAGTAACTTTGTTTTAATATTTGTAATTTAAAGGTAGAGAAAGATAGTTTGAGGTAAAGAGAAGTGTTGTGACGTGAAAGAAGATACATGGAGAGAAAAAAAAACATAAAAATCATATGGATTACAATGTAGGATATGACTTATATTTGGATACACGACGTATTCTAAACAACGCTAACATTAATTTAACAAAAAATGTTATATTAAATATATTTTTTTCAAAAACATATAACTTAATTGAGTAAAAAAGGAAAAATAGGACTTAATTAAGTAAAAAAATACAGGAACTCCACAGAGTAAAAAATATAAAAATTAAAATGAATCAAATATCTAAATATAGAAACAAAAGTACTAATTAAGCTTATTTATAAATTAAATAATTTAAATTTTTAAATTTACAAATTGTATATTTTAAAATATATTTTGAATTGTGTATTCCAAATGCGAAAATGAATTATGGATTAAAAAGTCTAAAAATACTTTTTACATTGCACAATTTAAAATTCATAATTTATATTTGGGTTAAATATGTTTTTTGTCCCTTAAATATCACACGATTTTGGTTTTAGTCCCTACTCAAAATTTTGATGGTTTTTAGTCCTCGTAGTTTTGAAACTATTAGTATTAGTCCTTAAAAATGGACGACATTAAGTTTTAGTAGATGTGGCAAACGACAATGTCAGCTTTGATGCCAGCTGCGCTATGCACTCTCTGCCACGTTGCTGGCCAATAAGAATCTGATACTCACGTGGTCATTCTCGTTCTTCCTCCCTCACCCTCACTACAACTGGAATTTCAACCGTCAAAAGGACTCATAATGTTGCTGCCAAAGCCGCTGCTCAGCGCCTCGCTCAGGTCATGGCTTCTCAGACTGCCGACAACGACGAAGAAGATCTAGGTTTTCGCTACACTGCTCCCCCGCCTCTATCTCTCTCCAAGATCTCTGCTAAGTCCACTGCAACTCTTAGATCGTTATCTCCTGTCACGGTCCGATTCTTCCCATTCCACTCCACATTTATCTCATCCATCATTAACTGACTTCCTTTCCTTATTCACCTCCTAACTTAATCAGGTACCTCAAAACCTCCCAGAAGAATCAATGTATCTTCGCGCACCAGCACCAGCACCAACACCAACTCCACCTGCTACTAACAGACCATTACATTATAATAATGCATGCCTGTCCACCCCCTAAACAACAATTACAATTCGGGATTTCATTAAATTTGCAGGTTTTTGTTTGATATTGGATTCGTTTTACCATGGCGGAGGTGCAGGGGCAAGTTTCCCCAATCTGGCAAACCCTAATTTGGGGTTGAAGGGAGCTGACACGTGTCAGATTCTTATTGGCCAGATAAAAAGAAAAACAACGTGGCAGAGAGTGCAGAGCGCAGCTGGCATCAAACCTGGCATCGCCATTTGCCACATCTGCTAAAACTTAACGTCGTCCATTTTTAAGGACTAATACTAATAGTTTCAAAACTACGAGGACTAAAAACCATCAAAGTTTCGAGTAGGGACTAAACCCAAAATCATGTGATACTTAAGGGAAGAAAAACATATTTAACCTTTTATATTTTTGAGTTGCCTTTATATTTTTGAGTTGTGTTTTATGGAAACAACCAGTGGATTGTATGATTTGTAAATTAAAATAACAAGTTGGGATTGTAAAATTTAAAATTGGGCCATTGTGATGTCTTTTAGATGATGAATCAACATGTTAATTTATTATTATTACAAATTAAATAATTCAAAACGTTACATTTGACTTATAAATAATATGATCTGTGTCCTAACTTTACCAAATTTGAAATTATCATGTTAGATTTTTTAATAGAAAATAATTTCATATTACATAATTAAAAAAGTAAATCAATATCATGTATAATTGTTAAAATCTACTGAAAATTTGACCAAATGTCCAAAAAAGAACTCACAAGAAAGATATCCGAAAATAAAAGTGGGAGTTTTGAAAGATGAATAAATTAAGATTAAATATATTACGAAGACAAAAATTTATTATTGTACAAAATTTTGATAAATTTTAATTCTTAAACTTTAAAATTGGGTATTTATAGTCCTTTTAACCTTATTACGTTATTTTTTTATGTGTCAAACATATTTTTTAATTGATATTAAAGCAACAAACGATTCAAATGTTATTATATAACATATTTTAAATGTTAAAAAAATTTAACGTAACTGAATTAAAAGACAATATCTATCTATTTTTAAAGTTTAAAGACTAAAATATATCAAAATTTAAAATATTTAAAATATGGATGAATTCTAATTTTGTGTCAAAAGTTTAAAAACTGAAAATATATTTAATCCAATAAATTATAAACCAATGAGATAAGATGGACGTTTTACAAAAAATAACAGGTGCAAAAAGAAAATTTGTGGGTGCAAGAAGAAGGAGCCTATGGATTGGGTCGGATAGGGTTTACAGTTTGAAAGTGCATTATTTTTTGTTCTGAAGAAGTTTCTGAATACAACCTTAAATTTCTAATTGAAAACGTTGACTATTACTTAGTCAATTATTCTTACTGGAGTGTTGATTATTCTACAAGCATTGAAAATTTCTGGAGGCATGTGATGTTTCTGGAAGGTCCAACAATCGATCTGGACCGGGTCATGGAAATGAAGACATGGATTCTTGAGAATTAGGAATACAAGTAAAGGATGTCACAAGAACAAGAATTTTCGTAACTCTCTAAGTGTTTTTCTTTTCATTCTGTTCTTTTTATTTTGTTTAGTAAATCTAGTCAAAATTTCGAAACTTAGCTGACAGTTGACAATTCAAAATTCATGAAATTGGAACATTGACTTCTTCTTGTTTGATATAATTATTTGATAATGTAAAATAAGTTATACGATGCTTTTATTTTAAAAATTGTTTTTCTATTGATAGAAATATATTTTGAAATATTTGTACTTACTTTTAATTAATTTTAAACTCATCTAGATTTTATATATAGATAAATTATTTTAACTATTATTTTGTATTTTCGTATTGATATTATTCTGCTGTTGATTTTTTATTAGAATGTTTTAAATCAAGTTTCTTATAAACAAATCACATTTGTAAATGTCTTACTTTCATTTTGTTGTTCTGTGGTAAAAATATCATTAAATATGATTAATTTTTTTCCGTTTTAAAAAAATATTAAATACATTTTCAATCTTAAATTAGATTTTTTTTAATTCTAATATGGTTTGATCTATAAACTTAATAAATAAATAAATATAGTTATTTTACAGTATTAATTTTTTTACGTGTTACACGATATTTTAAATTTATATTTGATTAAAAATTTAAATATATCAAAATTTAAGATAAAAAGAAATTCTAATATGTCTAAATTTATAGGAAAAAAAATCATATTTAACATAAAAAACACAAAATTATGAAGGAAACAAAATATACAAAGTTGGAAAGTATATGCTCAATTAGACTTTTTTTTTATTGTGCACGTTAAAGTACACAATAAAAAAATGAGATCGTTTACATTATTGATCATAAAACCCTTATAATTATTTTCAACTAAACCATATAAACCAATAACTCTAGATAACCATTCATTCCTTCTATATGTGATCTAAAGTAGAAAATTTTTGTTACACTTAGGCTTTGTTCTTTTGGTAGATTTGGGGAGATGATTTAGAGGAGATGATTTGAATGGATTTGAGTGAATTTGAGGGTAATTTTTTAGTTATTTTTTTGAGTGGATTGTGGGTAATTGAAAGTGGATTTGGAAGTAAAGTTTATGAGAATTAGTGTAGGATTTGATTGATTTGATAGATTTTAAAAATTAGTTTAATTGGTAGAAATTAAATATTACCAAAATGCCCCTAGTTATAAAAGTAATATAAAATGTTATTTATAAATGTTATATTTAATTGTAAAAATGTTTATAAAGAAAAAAAATTATGAATAATTTATAAAATTAATGTTTAAAAATTATAAAAATTAAATAATCAACTTATTTTTAATAAATTAGAAAAAATAATATACCTAATTTTATTAAGATGTAGATCTTTTTAAATTATAAGGGTTAAATATGTTTTTAGTCCCTAAACTATTGGCCATTTCTGGTTTTCGTCCTTCTTTCAAAGTAAGGTACAATTTGATCCTCATTCTTTTCGAAACGTTCGTTTTAGTCCTCGAAATTTTGGTTTTAGTCCTCATTTGTTGCTAAATAAGGACCAAATTTTTAAATAGTGTTTAGTTTTCGAGGACTAAAACGAACGTTTCGAAAAGAATGAGGACCAAATTGTACATTACTTTGAAACAGGGACGAAAACCAGAAACGGCCAATAGTTTAGGGACTAAAAACATATTTAACCCAAATTATAATATTAAAATAATTATACAAAAAATTGAAAAAAATATATATCCTGTAACCGGTTACGCGTGTGCCAGCAAAAACTTCATTCTTCTATAACCAGTTACACTCTGCTCTAACCGGTTACGCCACCCTCGTCGTTGCTTAAATTGGAGGGCACATACGACTTTTCCGCGACAATCCACTCAAATCTCGTCACAACCGCGGGTGACTAAACAGTGCAACCATCCCGCATTTGACTGCAAATCCGTCCGCGCATTTCACTTCAACCGAACGCATAACGAGTTTAATTCCTCGCTCACAAAACTGTGTGAACAGTTAAATCGCTTCAAATGAACACAACTTTAAATTTTTTACTTTTCCATTTTTAACTTCTTCCTTTTATTTTTATTTTTCTTCTCTTTCTTGAATAGCTTATATTATTCGATGACCTTGCACAACCACCCATATGTTTATTAAAAATTAAAAATTATATAAAAAGAACCCTAAACTATTAGATTAAAAATATATAAAAGAAAAACAGCGGTTACAAAGCTATCTTCCCTGCAATAGGTTTCACAAAACTATCTGATCATCGTTGTTTATTAAGTACTGCCACGGTTTAAAAACAAAACAAAACAAAACATGTTTTGATGTTTGAGAACAGTGAATTTAGATATTTAGATATTTAGATATTTATACAAGTAGATCTTGATGCCACTGTAGTCAAGAGATTCTGAGTCATCAATTACGTCATTTTATTTGCTGTCCTACAATTGCCACTCAAAGTCATTAAAGTCAATCAGTATTGGTTAAAGAATGAATAAAATAATTTATACCTATCAAAACTTAAATATTTACAAATATAAATATAACATGTTATATACGAAATGATGACCAAATCAAAATATGTCTGGTTTTCAGTAGCTTCGAGATATGGTTTGCAAGACAACTTTCAAAGTATTAAGATATGGGAAATCAATGGAAGAAATACATTAATCTCAAATAAAAAATTCACAAAATCCATTATCTAAAATGAAAAAATAAATAAAATAATGTAACCTACTTTTTTCACATGAAAGAGACACCTTTTAAATATCTATAGCTCATTCAATTTTTTTTCTACAACGATGTATTATTTATTTTGTATTATACACATATTTGGTTAAGAAATATTATTTTTATATCTCGATTGTATAAAATAACATACGACATGTTAAATCATGATGGCAACGTTTGAATTGCATGTATTATGTGATATATTTTATTTTAAATATTAGTTTAAAATACTGTTTAATACGTAAAATAAACTAAAATTACTAAATTAAAAGAATATATTTATTTATTTTTCAATTAAAAAAAATGAATAAAAGTATATTTTTAAGTATAATTTTAGAAATTGTGGTAATTTAATTATGAAGTTTATTTATGTGTGAGAGGAGATAAGATGATAATAACATATGTGTCTGTCAGTGTCGCGAAGAAACGTGGTTTGATTTGAAGTGACAGCAATTCCCACGATTGAATGAGGAACTCCCTTCACGTGACCCTACCAACCTTCAAATCAAGATCAACAAAATCACTCTCATTCATTATTAGTATGAGATCACTGCTGAAACCATCTCAATAGCAATTCCAATTTTATGATTATTTAAAACGTGGAAAACATGCTCTATCAAAATAATCCACTGCTACACGGTTCATTTTCCACAAAGTATAGAATCACCACGCATCACCCTCGTCTCTCACTCTGCAGAATATCCATCCTCAGTCACAAATCATGTCGGAAGATGATGGACGCACCAGCTTTAGACATTTCCTGTGCATATGATTTTTATCAAAATGTTACATCAGAGGATAAACATAAAAACCACGACGCTTGTTCAAGACGAAACTGTTTGAGTTAATATATTTTGATGATGAGAATTTATTAATGAAATATGTGTTGGATCTCCCGTTATATGCAAGAAAATGTATGAATTATATATGCTTAATTAAATTCAGAGTTTTTGTTAACTTTCTTATATTTATTAGATCTTAACAGTTTTATATTTTTTTTATTAAATATTTATTTTTAATTATTTTTGTTAATTTGGTGAAATGACTTTATATGAAAAAGAAATCTAAACATTGAGAGTCAATTGAAAGTATACATTTTTTGAGTCTTTAATAAATAGGAAAATGTAATAATTAATTCAATTAAAAATATTTAAATTTATTTTTTTAACAAATTTATTCATACATAGGTTATAGCAAAATAATAATAATAAAAAATTAGTTTATACTTAAGTTAAAAATATAAATATATAAAAAAAAATTTACAGTTTTTTCTTGTTTATTTAAATTTTTTTTCAAATTTTAAATTTTTTTATTGTGAGTATTTACTGATATATTTATTCAAATATATAAAAATTGATTATGATGCATATTATATTAAAAATAACCTATTTTCTTTCTTGTTTTACAACAAATTTGTAATATTTTTTTAAAACGAAGACAAAACATGTTAAATTTTGTTATATTTTCCTATTTCTTTTTTTTATGTTTACCTATTATTTTCCCTTCTTATTGTAAAACGTACCATTTAACTCGAGTTCTAAATTTAAAACAAAAGAAATTGAATTTAAAAAATATCAACTATAATCACCCTTAAACTCTTGTAAAATTTAAAATGTTAAATAATATGGTAAATGAAAAAGCACAACCACAAAAATATAAAGCTAAACTAACGTAACAAAGTAAAACATCAATTTTGAAAATAAACTCCAAAAATGTTAAAATCCCAAAAGATATAAAAAAATAATGATAGCTTTGTCCAAAAATATTTTCCTTCATTAAAAGTGAAATATGTGAAAATTCATCAAGTTAACTCACATGTATAAGTCAAAAATGGACAAATTTGAAAACTTTGTCTCTTCTAATTAGAGTATTTCCAATATCACTTTCACACATCAATAATCCTTAAAAAATTTAGATAATTGAAAACAACCTTCCAATAATTTTTAAAACATAATAATATCTTAACTATTAGAGTTTTATAGTTAAAGACAATTCTCCTTTAATCTCAACATCAAGAATCAAGTATTAAAACTATTCAAAGTTTAGAGATATTATGTAACTTCAACACTTAAAACAATGCTTATAAATTATTGGGTTAAATATGTTTTTAGTCTCTAAACTATTGACCGTTTCTGGTTTTCGTCCCTCTTTCAAAGTAAGGTACAATTTGGTCCTCATTCTTTTCGAAACTTTGGTTTTAGTCCTCAAAAACTAACACTGTTAAAAATTAGCTGACGTGGCTAACGGTAGACTGACACACGATTTTTTTTTTTGGAGTGTTTCTCACATTTTCTCCCCTTCTCTCTCTTCCTTCCATCTTCCACCCAACTTCATCTTTCACATCATAAACCATGCATTTTATTACGCTTATGTCCCTTCCGTCTTTCTTAATTCACATGTCACTGCCCTACTCAGACATTATCATCATCAACAACAATAATAATAAGGTTTCTGAATTGGTCGTGTCGTGTCCATGGCTGTGTCCAACGGCGTCGAAGCAGTGTTAGAGTTTCTGCGGAAGAATGGCTTGTCGGAGGCGGAGTCCGCGCTCCGAGAAGACATCATCGAGAACACCGACCTCGGAAACTTCGACTACGAGAAGTTCTTCTTCCCCATGGTCCCGCCGCCGCCGGTCAGAGTCCGATCCTTCTCCCGACCGTCCGAGTTCGCCGTCGCGGATGACGATGACTCCAAATCCAGCTCGGACAAGTTCGTCACCATCGATTCTTCCACTTCTCGCGTCTCTTCTTCAGGTACTCCAAATTCAAATTGAAAATGATAAGTGATTGATCGATCACTCTCTGTTCTATGTAACGGAGACCTAAGCAGTTACTGTTTGATGTTTTCCACTCCGTGCTGCTAGTGCTACTATTGAATTGGATGCTTTTTTAGTTTTTTTACACTTAGGTGTTTTCAATTTGTAAATTAGGATCGCGTAATTGATCATCTATATTTGATTTCGTGTGTTTGGTTTTGTTGATCACACAGCTCAATTGCATGCGTATTAATTCAGCATTATACATATAGAACAATTCATTTTAGGGGATGCAGAGTATTAGTGGTTTCGTACTGGAAAAAGTACTTGACGCCGAGAAGCTTCTTCGCCGCGCCGAAGTATCGGTAACCGGGGTCGCGCCCCCTCAGAGTTGAAGAAAGTAGAAGAGGGCACAAGGAATGACGGAGAGGTAACAACCCATGAGAGTAAGAATTGGAATGAGTTTGGAGGAATGAGAGAGAAAGAGAAGTTGAAGACAGAGAGGTGACACTGGAGAAAAGCTGATAAACTCTGACAAAAAAACAATTGTGTCAGTCTCCCGTTAGCACGTCAACACATTTTTAACGGTGTTAGTTTTTGAGGACTAAAACCAAAGTTTCGAAAAGAATGAGGACCAAATTGTACCTTACTTTGAAAGAGGGACGAAAACCAGAAACGGCCAATAGTTTAGGGACTAAAAACATATTTAATCCTAAATTATTTTACCCATAAGTCTTAACTAAGATCCACACATACAAATCAGAAAGGAAAAAAAAGCTTTAACATGAACTTTGAAATAATAATTAAAAATAAAAACTTTTAAGACATCCACCACAAAAACACACTTTTACAAAGATATCTCATTTCTAATGTAATAATATACAATATTAAATTACTCATAAAATCTAATAATATCTAATCATATTTCAATATATCAAAAAATATCTAATATATAACAATACATAAAATATCTCATACTATCTAAAAATATCTCACAACTTCTAATAATATAAAATAATATATAATATATTAAAAAATATCTCATAGTATCTACCAATATCTCATAATCTCCATTAGTACATAATAATATCCAATAATATTCCTTGACATCCAATATCTAATATATTTTTAATTGTATAATTATTTTTTTTTTAAATACTAAAATAAGTATTCTAAATTAAATAATTAAAAAATAGATAAATCTTTTAAATCGTATTACCTAATAAATCATTCCATCATTTACTTAAAATATATATTTAACCTTTATCTATTTTTCAAATTATTACAATTTCTATATTCTCACGTGTATCTCCCTCGAAATAAAAAAGCACATGGGTAGTGAAAGTAACCAAAATTCCTACTACTCTTGGAAAAAATCAATTAACTTCTGATCTGGATAAGACTAAATCAACCCAAAATCTTTATGTGCAGCAAATTTTGAATGAAATTTTCAAACAGTCAATAGATATCCAATTTCCAATATTAATTTCACAATATTTGCTTTTTATGTTTATTGTTTCTTTATATTCAAGTACTTCCAGAAGTGAGATATACTTTAACTCGAAATCAATAATTATAATTTATACACATTATTTTCTCTTATTTCATTAAAACATGTTTTAAAAAATTATGACATAATTAATTAAAAGCCAGTTTCAAACATTAACAGTTGGAACATTATTGTTGTGTCTCATAATAAAGATAATGATCGAAGTTACTCTCTTATATCGTATGTGTTTGTTTTAATATGTTTTAACTTCACATATTAAGGTTGAACTAAAAAATATTTTTATACACTCAGCTGTTTTAATCTACTAAATCATATTTAAAAAAATGAAACTGAAAAAATAAACCTTAAAAATTTGATAATATTTTTTCATATAAAGATTGTCTTTAATCATGATATCTTAATTTCCAACCAGTTTCTTTTCTAAAAAGCACAACACAATAATTGTTGTTTTGTTTTAGATGAATATATTATTCTTCGTTTGACTTTGTAGAAGAAACATTATCAGATCTTCCAAACTAGAAGGTAGTTCAATTGTATAAAGGTTTTCATTTGCCGACAAGCAAGAAAAAGATAATTATATTAAAAAAAATTCTACCGATAATTTTTTATTTTAAATTGGGAAACTATTTGTTGAGTTTTGTATTTTCTTTTGGCGTTTTCTTTTTTTACTTTACAAAAATTATCAAAGATTAACAGATAATTAAATAAGCATTTTATAAGAACTATTTTTTTAAGAACAAGAAAACTCTGTAATATAAAAGACCATTTGGATATTTTCAGTTCAGATATGAACAATATTTTAAAGGTATACCTATTCTATTATTATATTGGTCTACCACCCTTAAGGCTTTTATTAAAATTTTTATGAACTCGTCGAAGAATTTTACTCAACACTAAAATCGCTAAAGTTTTCTTCACTTGAATAGATTTAGAGGAGATAATTGAAGGGATTTAAGAGGATTTAAAGATAAATTTTTTTATTATTTATTTGAGTGAATTTGAAGGTAAATGAGAATGAATTTGGAAGTAGATTTTTTTAATCTGTCAGTCAATCAAATCCTACACTAATTCTTACAAACTTTACTTCCAAATTCATTCTCACATACCTCCAAATTCTCTCAAATAAACAAAAAAAAAATCTTCAAATCCTCTCAAATCCCCTCAATTACTTTCCCTCAAATCCCTTCAAGTAAACAAGACCTAAGAATATGTTTTATCCTTAAATTCATTTTGTTTTCACTTTAACTTTAAAATGATTTTTAAGCTTATAAAAATCAATTACATCCTATAACACTCAACTTTTGGATAACTTAATATATATATATATATATATATATATATATATATATATATATATATATATATATATATATATATTGAAACTGTTATTGAATAATATAATTTATTTTAAAAAGTTACCCAAAAGTTTCTTTTTGAAATTTATTAAAGGTATATATTGACAATTTTTTTTTATTGATGTTTACCGAAATTATTTTAATTAATATCAAACGTAATTATTTAAGCTAACATTAATTAAAGATATTTTTACAACGTTGATAATTGAACTTTTCTTCTATAATTTTTTATCAATATTTATTAAAATCGAAAAATTCCTCTTAATTAATATTGATATAAGTTAACATTGATAAAAAATAATTATAATTAATGTTATCCATAAAATATTATAAAACACACCTAAGTAACTATAAACAAATAATAACATCTGTATTAATAATTAAAAAAATACAACAAATATTGGTAAAAATATTGACAATATATATTAATTATATATATATATATATATATATATATATATATATATATATATATATATATAACTTACATTGGTGAAGAAAATAATCTTTTATCCGAAATAATACAAACTAAAAATTAATGGAAATTAAAATAGTTTTTATTATGAATAAAAAAAATATAATTATTTGTAAATTAAAATTAAATATATATCTAAAACAAGTACCAATATTTTAGCAACTTATTATTATTAATTAATTTAAACACTAGTTTTTTGATTGATAAAACTTAGATAGTTAATGTTGTATATCAATTTTAGACTCTATTTCATAAATCAACTATAACTTTTGTATTTATTACACAAACTATTTTATATACAATTAATGTTTTGTTTATATGTATCTAAATTAGTTAATACAGTAATTATTTATTTCTGTTATTAAAATTTGTTACTATTTAATGCTTTTGTAGTGTATGTTTCCATCTCATAAAGTTCCTTAAAAACCCATTGAATTTAAGTTTGTTCAAATTTTAATTTCAACTTAGGCTATCTACATTAATTTAAAATGTAATGTTAAGCATAATATTAACAATTAAAATTATTTAATATTGTTCAAGCATACTTCACTCCAAACTTTGTATTTTATTTTTCCGTAAAACATATATATTGATTTTTTATTCCGTCTATTTGAGTTTTAGTTTTATTCCGTCTATTAATAAAACTAAAACTAGGCTCGTCACACTGTGAACCCGTTGTTAAATGTTCGCTAATTATTGATCCAGTGACTTTTTATAAATAAAAAATTAATTATAATATTAAATGAAACTTTAATGAAGTTATTATAAATAAAGTCTAAAAAGACTTATTAATAAAAACAAACTTGAAACGAGATATTAAATTATTTCTATGTCAAACTTGAAACGTAAACTACCAATAAATTGCTTGTTCCAATATCAAGTTTGAGTATTTTGGAAACTAAAATGAAAAGGAAGGATAAGTTGTCATAGTTTAATTGTTCTTAATGAAATTTAATGTTTTAATAACTAACTTTTGTTAATAAAAACTTAAATTGTTTTAAAAAAGAAGAAAATTTTGGAATTTTGCAAAGTTTCAAGTGAGTCAGCTATATCATTTTTAGATTATTTATTAATTATATTTTATAATTTTAAATAAGGTGATGTTAAATTTTGACATCTAGTATATGATTGCTAACATTCTATAATCAATCTATCATTTATGAAAATTTATTAAAACAAAAGGTATGAAATCATAATAGACAAGTAATATAAATTATAATTCACGGAAACATCGATAAACTATATTTATTATAAAAATATATAAATAAACACGTAAAGGTAAATATGAATAAAGTTAAATTAATTAATTTATTACTATAATGATTTTTTTTAGGAAAAAATTTATTATGAAAAACTTTGAGTGACATATGTATATAAAAAATACAAATATCGACATAATTTTTTTTAAACTTTTAGATATTCAAATATAAATATCAACAATCTTTTTCTAAGACTTTAAAATATCACTTATTGATCCAAAAAGTTAGGGTAGAGTAAAAATAAATAAATTTTCAACCAGAAATAATATTACTCATATATTTTTAAATTTTATTCTTAGTCACATAACTCCTTAATTTAAAAAATAACTTATTAAAACATAATTAAGTTATAAAATTTATTTTGATTTTTCATCTTTCAAATTATTCAAATAATTACAATAAATTTATAAATTTAATCACTTTAAACAAATAATAAAATATTAAATTTTATATTTTAATGTTTTGTAACTAAAAAGGTTGAATTAATTACCCAAACAAATATATTTTCACTTTTAATCACTCTAACCATAAATTTATATCTTTACAACTTTCTTTCTTAATTCTGCTAGCTACAAAATAGTGATGCAATTCCGAGTTTCAAAACATTTCAATGTATCGAGTTTAAATCAATATTAATTTTTTATTGAATTAATTTTCTAATCTTAAAAACACATTATTTATGTGTATGTCATAAAACACCGTCGTTTCTATCTCTGACTAATTTCTCTGCTATTTCTCTTCCACGTGTTTTAGCTTTATCTCAATTCAATGTACCCACTCAACATTTTTTTCAAGGTTCACTCCACATTTTCTCCTCAATTTTATCTTATGCCTTCAATTTATCAATTATTTCATTTTCCATAACGTAAAAAGAACCACACAAATGCTCTTGATTTTATTTTCTACATGTCTGATTTTTCAAAAAAAAAAAAAAAACACATTGAGGAAAGAAAAATGTGTATGAAATTTTTTAACTCGGGCTTTGATTAAATTTGTTGCGTAATTTAGGATTTTGCTGAAATCATAATTAACTAGGTACTTAGGTTAATTAGGTTTAAACTTTATCAATAATAATTAAACAAAAATGTAGATAATAAATGAAAAATCTGCATAAGGAATGACAATTATTGGAGTCAAAGACAAAAATGAAAAGTAAATAAAGCAACAAACTTAATTTCCTTTTTTAAATTTACAATTAAAGTATCCAAGGTTTGTCATCTTTTGTGGTAGATATATAATTTTTTCGTGGGAATTATACTTCAAACATTTCAACTAATCTGCTTTTAAATTATTTATAGATTAAGTCAAAGAATATGGTCTAACATTTAAACTACAAGTAAATGCGATGAGTTGTATTATTTTCCTATTTTGCAATGGATTGATTACGAGATTTAGTGGATGTTAATCTACTTTTGGAACATGCATGAAGACGTGTTGGACTTAATAATTGGTGAAATTAATTTTTATTTTACATATAATTTTAATGATGATTTTTGTCATGTGATGAATTTTGTAATTTTGGGTATTTTCAGTTTTTGGTAAAATAGTTTTTTAAGTTTATATTTTCATATTAACTAATATTTTCGAAAAATACAACTAAAATGCATATGTTAATTTTCATAATTTAGGTTAATTCTTTCACATGTAAAATAATTATAACTTGATAAAGAAAACTATTGTTGAGATCTTGAAACTCGTTTAAAGAGATGTTGTTATAGAACAGAAGTTGGATGTTTATGATATGTTTGAATTGAAAAATGAAAAATAAATCTTACACTTCTGTACGAAATGTATAAGACTGGCAAAATGATGTTTTTATTAAGTTATATTATATTACACTGCATTACGAAATATTATATTATATCTTCAGCGGTGAGGAACATGGAAGATGTGTGAAATGAACACTTAATGACTATGGACAAACTTTAAGCACAAGAGACACATGAATGACTTTAATGCATTTAGAAGAATGGGAGTTAAAAAGGATAAAGAGATGAGAATGACTTGAATGAAATAATTAATAGTGATTCACCCTCATCACAATCAATATATGAATTGAAAAAGAATCTCGAGAAGTTAACTCGTGTTATTGATACAAAATGAATTCAAAATTAAATGCATTAATTAATGTATGAGTTACGAATTAATAGTAATAAATATGACATTAACAAATTTTGAAGTTTAGTTTGGGATTTTGTCGCTCGTAAATTCTTCAGAAATAACGCTTGCCGACTACGCAATCACACACTAGTGTTAAAAAAAAAGTAAAGCAAAGGAAAACGTGGGGAAAACATTGAGCAGTTAAAAGAAGTGTTTAGAAACGAAAGTGATGGTTGGAACCGTCTGGTCGTGCTCTGAGCTCAGCAGTCACAGCCGGAAAAGCACACAACCTAGCCCAAAACAAAATGCCGACATGAGATGAATAAAAAAAAAAACAAAATCTAAGGCAAGTGGAAAAAACGGAAGCCCTTGGTGTACTAGTAGTTAACGCAACTGGCACCAGTGATTCCGGGTGACGGCTGTTTAGGAGTGTAAAGAGTCCAAGGAAAGAGCCGAAATATACACCAGCTTTGGCCCACGCAACCCAAAACAATTCACTCACGTGGGAGAAATTAAGAGCCAACAACAACGACGTATGTCCCAGCAACTCCTCCTGTCGCGTTATTTTGCGCACGCGTTACTCATGCCAGTTGACGCTTACTCCTTCTACGTGTTCTTATGTCAACCCTCTACCTTCGCCACGAAATTCCTTTTATTTTTTTATTTCTTATTGTTATTTATACATACCACCCATTAAATAATTAAGTAATAATATTAAAAACAAAAACCACTGTATGTAGTAGAATTTTGGATTATTACACAGCCCATTGTTTTGCAGCTATTATTTATTTATTTATTTAATAAATAGCAGCAGCAGTACTACAGTGAACCGAACCCATTATATATATATACCAAAGGTTCCCACCTCCCTCTTCACAGTTCCATTCTTAATTACATACACATCACGTTAGAAAAACGACATTGAAAGAGAGATGAGTTTTGAAGGTTTTCTTTCCCTTCAATCAATGCCTGCTACCTGCGGCTTCTTCTTCTTCGCCTTCACCCTTCTCTTTTCTTTCTTCTCTCTTTTGCTTTTCATCAGTAGGATGAAGCCATGGTGTAACTGCGACGTCTGCAAGAGTTACTTGACCGTGAGCTGGGCCACAAAGTTCACCAACCTCTGCGACTGGTACACGCACCTTCTCCGAAAATCCCCATCGGGCACCATCCATGTGCATGTCTTGGGGAACACCATAACCGCCAACCCCGACAACGTCGAGCACATTCTCAAGACCAATTTCCAAAACTACCCCAAAGGGAAACCCTTCTCCGCCATCCTCGGAGACCTCCTCGGCCAAGGGATTTTCAACGTCGACGGCGATTCCTGGCTCTTTCAACGCAAAATGGCCAGTCTTGAACTCGGGAGCGTCGCGATTCGCTCCTACGCGATGGAGTTGGTCAACGAAGAGATCCACGCACGCTTGCTCCCTTTCATGCTCTCAACCGCGCGTGGCGAAATGAACAAGGAAAAGGTCTTGGATTTACAGGACATCCTACGAAGATTTTCGTTCGACAACATCTGCAAAATATCGTTTGGTCTTGACCCTCGTTGTCTCCTTCCAACTCTCCCAGTTTCGAACCTCGCCGACGCGTTTGACCTAGCCTCAAAACTCTCCGCGGAACGCGCCATGACCGCGTCGCCGTTCATTTGGAAAGCGAAGCGGCTTTTAGGAATCGGTTCGGAGAAGAGACTGAAAGAAGCTATCAAGGTCGTAAACGACGTCGCACATGACATGATAAAGCAGCGGAGGGAAATGGGGTTCAACTCGCAAAAAAACCTTCTCTCGCGGTTCATGGGGTCCGTTGAAGATGACGCTTACTTAAGAGATATCGTGGTGAGTTTTCTTTTGGCGGGCCGCGACACCGTCGCCTCCGCGTTGACCGGCTTTTTTTCTCTGCTGTCGAAAAGCCCAGAAGTCGAGGCGCGGATCCGCGAGGAGGTGGGCCGGGGCCCTGAGCTCCCGACGTTTGATCAGATTCGCGAAATGCATTACCTGAACGCGGCGATTCACGAGAGCATGAGGCTGTTTCCGTCCATTCAGTTCGATTCCAAGTTCGCCACAGAAGATGACGTGTTGCCAGATGGAACTTTTGTACGGAAGGGGAGTCGGGTCACTTATCACCCTTATGCCATGGGTCGGATGGAAAGCATTTGGGGACCCGATTGCCTCCAATTTCGACCCGAACGGTGGTTGCGTGATGGAGTGTTTGTTCCACCGTGTCCTTTTAAATACCCGGTTTTTCAGGCTGGTGTAAGGGTGTGTTTGGGGAAGGATTTGGCTTTGACGGAGATGAGGTGCGTTGTGATCGCCTTGGTTAGGCAGTTTGACATTCGGGTTGTTGAACCGGATCAGGAGCCCCGGTTTGTGCCTGGTCTAACAGCCAATTTAAGAGGCGGGTTACCGGTTCGGGTTTTAGAAAGGAAATGTTGAGATCCTAAAAGAGGGAAATAGGAGGAGTAGGTAAAATGGGAAAAGTGATGTCATGTAAATAATGCTGCAGTTGAATTGAATGTTTCTTTTTCTCTCATTGGAAATTTTGAGTTATTTTATTTAGTGTACTTATTATTTAGATTTTGTTTAATAATATTTTTTAGTTTTGACGGTGACGTAATTATTAAAGTGTGTTGGAACTAGCAACAATTAATAGCCACCGATCTGTCGATGGCAGAAAAGGAGGCGGAATAAAGGGAAAAGGTTTCTATCTATAGTAAATTTTTATTGAGTTGAATGATCAGTTGCAGAAAAATGGTTTCATGATAAATAAGGTTTCAATAAAAAATTACTATACTTCATTTTTTTCTAAAGAAAACTTCATTGCTGTTTTATATTAGTCTTAAGATTAAATAAATTGGATAAAAAAATTATAACACTTTTTTGTTCTGTTAAAAGATAATAATTGAAAAGAAAAAGAAATAAAGAAGAGTTTATACTTTATAACATGTGTTTTATACCACTTGTTAAATTACTCCATGTCTTTTAATGCTATATTAAAGATAGTTCTTAAAAAGAATTATTGATTCATTGTTGGTTTGTTAGAAGATAATTAGTCCACTTAATGGTTATATAAATTCTTATGTAAAATTATTCACAATTTTAAGTTAAAAGAAATAATAATAATTAATTAATATGGTGGATTAATTCATATCTATCTGTTAGATATTCAATAATTTTACTTTTCTTATTTTAGAGATTGATTGGTCTAGTTTAATTTGGTTAGATGGATTTGATTTAATTGGTTAATGAGAAATCTGAAAAAGGTCCATTTGATTTTCGTTGGTTTATAAATACCCAAAAATGAATATGGTTAATTTAAATTATTTGATCTAAAATTAAAAAATAAAAATATTCTGGAAAATTCAACTATTGACCAATGTCTCAATTCAATGGATGATTGAATCGATTTTCATAAGAATGTTTTTCACTGCTTCTATAAATCTAAAATCTATTGTGTTGTACCAATTTAATAATTAAGAAAAATATATTCTCCTCCTTCCTAGTTATAATACTCAGTTAGTATGTTTATTACAAATTTGAAACTGTTTTGTCATTGTCTTTCATAGTTTAATGCCATTAATATCACAATTATTAACATTTTAATAATTAAAAATATGTAACCAAAATATTATAATTTATAATTTACGACTATTACTTATTTACATGTAAGAGTGTTGAACTGTTACTACAAAACATAGCTAATTATAATATAATAACACTATCTATTGTTCTTATTGGTTTTAATGAAATATCAATTTCAAATCATCAAGTATTATCTACTAAATTCAAGAGATAGTTTTCTTTTATTGATATCTCAATAAATAATCTCAAATTAGACTGTCCATATAAGGATAAAAAACATGAAAAGAAAATACTTCCGATATTTTTTATTCTTTATTAATCATGGTAATTTGAGTGTAAATTGACTATTAATGTTGTTTGTCCTAAAACATTAAATTTTAATGATGAGTTTATGTGATAAATATTACTTATAACATTATTATTTTTAGTTTATCTTGTTTTAAAATTTTAATTTAATGTATGTTGTAACCATTTATTTTATTTGTCTAATTTCTTATTTTATAGTTTTGTATCATATTATTTTATTTACTTTGATTTATTTTACAAATTTTTGTGCACTATACAATATCAAACTAGTTAATTATATAAAATTTTAATTTATTCAGTTATTTTTTTATCATGCACACATGTATCAAACCAATTAATTATATATTTCACAACATTTCTATATATTATTATTTTACATTAACTTTTACCATTTTATTCATTCTATTTTTTATTTAAATTGAAACAAAATTAAGTTCAATTAAGTACTATATTGCATTAATAATTTTAATTTAACTTTTAAAAATATTTAATAAAATAAATTAACATTTCACGTAAAATTATATAAAATTTTTGCATATTCTTTAAATCCATACAATATTTTGGAACAGTATTGAAATCAATAAAAAGTATTTCCAATTTCATAAATTATTTTTTAATTTTAATTTATAATCATTTTTGAAAAAGTACAATTAATTTAACTAGTTTTTCCTAAAACAACAATTAAATTTATTATATATTTTTTACTCTTTTTCTTACCTTTTAATTATATTTTTATCAAAAAATAAAACTTTTTTTTAATTTTTTTTTTGTTATTTACTGTTCATTAATGCTTATCTATTTATGTTTTAAAAAAACATAAATGAAGAGAGATAAGCATTAATGAAATTTGTTCATTTATTTGATTTGTCGTGTTATTACAGTTGCTTTGAGTTGTGTGCTTATAAATTGGAGTTTGTTGAAGCATGCAGTGTATACGTGTTTATAGGAAAGCTTCTTCATCTCCCACCGAATAATCTTCCAATGACCCTTTTCCACCACGGTTCTGTCACTGCCCACACCGAATAATCTTCCAATAAGCCTTTTCTACCACAGTTCTTTCACTCGCCACGTTATTTCTTACTTTTGCAATTTTCAATATTTGCATGGTTTCTTTTTTAAACTGTCATTAATTCTACTATTTTATCATGTTTTTAAAACTTTCTAAGATAAATATTTCTCAATTTATATATAAAGCATTTTTAAATAATAAACCTATTTATTGGTGTATTTTAAATAATATTAATTTTTCATCTTTCGTAACTCATAGCACAAAAAAACATCATAGTTTATTTATATGCAAATAAATTATTTTTAGTCATTTTTGGATATTTTTAGTTGAACTTTTAGTGAAAATTTTATTTCATTGAATATTTAAAATAAATTTAATTATGTAAGTGAAAAATAAACTTTTATATATATATATATATATATATATATATATATATATATATATATATATATATATATATGAACAATTTTCACCTGTGATATTAATAAACATTTATATTTTAAATGTTAGATATACTATATGTCTATTCGATCAACCAAAGATGGATCATTTAATAACAAAATGATTGACTGATTTAGAACAATAATTAATTGATAATTAATCTGAATAATAACAATTATTAATCGACAATTAATAAGAACAATAATCATTAATTAGAAATTAATAGAAATAATGAAAGTCATTTATTGGTGATTAAAAGGTCAGATTTAATTGTAAATTTTATAAATATATGTCTCACAAGGGAGGTTAGGTAATTACTTTTGACCACTCATCTTTATTACAAATTTATTTAGCAAAATCACTGACTTGAGTATGCCTTTGACAGTTACCCACTCACATGGCTTGGACAAGAAGAAGAGAGAGCAAACAACGTAACTTGCATGATGGAGGACCATTAGGGAGCCCATCCGGTCCTCAGGACAGCTTGAAGTGCTTTCAGTAGGGAACTTCAACCTCATACCCGAAACTATATATGGATGACAAAAAATCTGCGTCTGCGGATAAAATCCTCAACGAAAAGTTGGTACCCGCGGATATTTACTATCCGCGGGTTGCGAGCAGTGAGTATTTTAATACCCGCTTATAAACGGGTCGGTGCAGTTATTATACTATCCGTACCCGCACCTACACATATCTGCTACCTGCAAAAAGTAAAATAAAAAATTTTATTCTATATTTTATTAAGTTAAATTTAATTAAAATTAAAATTTATTTATATTTTATGAGGTTAAATTTAATTAAAATTAAATTTTAATTTATATTCAATTTAATTTATGTTATATTTTATATATTTTGGGTTAAATATGTTTTTAGTCCCTAAACTATCAACCGATTTTGTTTTTCCTCCCTCTTTCAAACTTTGGTATACTTTGATTCTTCTCCTTAAACAAACCATAATTTTTCGTTCTCCAAAACTAACGGCATTAAAAATTAACTGAGGTGGTTAACGGTGTGTGCCAAGTATTTTTTTTTTGACACTCACTGAATCTTTCTCACCTTTTCTCTCTCTTTCACAAGCATAGTCTCCTTCCTTGCATCTTCGTCCCCGTCCATCGCTGCAACCTCGTCGACCAGAACCACCTTACTTGCAATGGTAGAAATAAAGAAATCAAGAGCGAATTGTTAGCAAAAGAAGTAGTTAGAAAGAAGTAGTTAATCCAGAAATCAAAGAAAGGAGTTATTTGTAAGTTTTCCTTTCGCTTTGTTGTGAAATTTTCATTTTATTTGCGTGCATGTTGGTAGATTTTGTTATCTGTTTCTCCGTAGTGTGAAAGAAGAAGATCTTGTTTCATTTTTTTTTCTCCGGTAAGTTTAGAAGAAAAATGTGAGGGTTTTATGTTTTTGGATTTTGAAATCTTCGATTGTTTTTGGGTTAGGAAATTTGAAATCTTGAGTGGGGTTTTCTATTTCTTTTAGTCGAGCGTATGATTTGAGGGCTTATCTCGTTTCATTCAATTGAGCATTTACATCAAGCATCACTCGAAATATTGGGATTCAGTTTAAGGATCTTAATGGAGAATATTAGGCTTATTCATGATACTAGCGCAAGAGCAGAATCTGTTTTTTGAGAAGGCAGATTTACCAGGACAGAGGAAAGGTAGAGTTGGGAAAGAAAACCACTTGGAGATCTATCCAATGCAGGGAACCCCATCAATCAATTTGATGGAAAGAAAGCCCTTGATGGTTCATTGAACCTTGGCAAACCCTTTGTTAATCAGGCGCCAAAGTTGCAAAAGTCTAAGAATCTTGAAACTGAAAAAAGAATCACCAACAAAGCTTCTGAAAAATCACTTACTGGTACCAAGAAAGCACTTTCTGACATTTCAAACTCGGGGAAATGACGAGCACAGTTGAACAAGGCGGTGTCACTATTGGGAGCTGGGGAGGAAGCAGTTTTTGGTAGCTCCGAGGCCGTGGCACTGGCGGTGGCGCCAATTCAGTTTGTTTCCAATGCAAATCGTTTCGGTGTTTTTCTTCTCTGTGATTGATTCGTTCGATCCACACAATCGTGGTGTATTGATTCCATGGCGTATAGACGAAGACAACAACAAGGGTTTTCGAAACCTTCGATTTTGACCTTTATTAGAAGGTGGGTTTAAAGCCTAACTCAACCCCACAAAATCGGTTTGTAAGGTGAGGTTTGCACCTCACTTATATATATATATATATATATATATATATATATATATATATATATATATATATTATAATTTGGCCTTATCTCTAGTCGATGTGGGACTTCCAACACCCCCCTTCACGCAGAGGTATAGACATCTCGTGGGTGATAGTAGAAATTGGATGGTCCGATAACGGCCCGATAGCGGGTGGAAAAGAAGAATAGAAGAATAGAATGCCTTCGAAGACGAAACCACTCGAAACCCTAACTCCTTTCCGGCGCCAAACGACATCGTTGAAGGTTTAGCTTTGTCGTCGTCTTCCCTTGTTGCGAAAGCTATCAGAGCTTCTTTGGTGCATCACGACTCTTCTTTGTCCTAGATATCTCCTCCACTTCTTCTCCGACAGCTCCTTCTTCGTCGTGAAGAAGCCCCTTGCAACGTTTCAGGCGTCATCCTCGTCGATTGTGGATGAGAGAACGGCGGTGGAGACCCGGAAGAAACAGCGGACAACCTCTTGGGAAACGAAAAATACCAACGTGGCACACCACACGTGGCCAGACGTTAGTGAGCTCAGCCTATTTTTAAGGGCGCTAGTTTTGGAGGACGAAAAATTATAATTTCTTTAAGGATAAGATCAAAGTGTACCAAAGTTTGAAAGAGGGACTAAAACTAAAATCGCTTGATAGTTAAAGGACTAAAAACATATTTAATGCATATATTTTTGTAATTTTATTTAAATTTTATTTTAAAAATTTAAAAAATATTTGCTATTCGCAGGCTCCAAAGGTATCCGCGAATTTTAAAATATCTGCGAGTATTTTTTAAACGGGTATCTGTGTCGGTAGCGGATGAATTTTTTTTATCGGTTCGGGTTGTGGATAGACACTATCCGTGCCCGACCGACTCATTGTCATCCTTACCCAAAACATTAAATTAATTTTTTTTATATATTATCCTGTTGTTATTTGTATCTGTTTGTTTTTCTTTTTGTTGTATCATGATCACTTAAATGATATAAGATATGAAGAGATGAAAATGTTTTTGTCAGCATGTGTTGAATGACAAAGATACAAATGTATAAATAGGAGGAATGGTTATTGTTTATATTTGATTTTTTGTAAAACCATCTTAAAACCTTTAGTTTTAATATAATAACTCTTAATTTTAGTTAAGTATGTTGTATATATATTTTGGTGT
This sequence comes from Vigna umbellata, assembly GCF_029865625.1. Classification (NCBI taxonomy): domain Eukaryota; kingdom Viridiplantae; phylum Streptophyta; class Magnoliopsida; order Fabales; family Fabaceae; genus Vigna; species Vigna umbellata. The sequence goes on from NC_142167.1 coordinate 14,664,805, forward strand.
TATGATTACGTTTAGATAAATGTAATAGTATTTTATATATTTTTTTAAGTTGATTCTTTATTTTATTTTACTGGATGTTGTTTGTTATTATACTAATATTAAAACTATTAAAAATGAAATTACAAACTCTCATAATTAAAATTATTTAATTAAAACAATTAATTTAAGAGATATTTTAAAAAATTTACGAATGTAAATTAATATCTAAAATCAAATGTGAATATAATATGAATTTCATTTGAAAACAAAATTTAAATAGATGAATTACATACACAAAAATCTATAAATAGAGTTGAATATTAAATAAAAATTACGTTTAAATAATATTGGCATAGGATTCTGTTCTAGCTAAAGTTCTGTTTCTTATATAAAAAACAGACAATTGAAGTTCCTTTGTCAATGCAAATATATAGCGGCGATGATGTTATGTACGATGACATGTTTATTTTTAAATATGTAAAACACAATATTTAAAATATTTAAATATTGCATATGGACAGCAAAAAATTTGAAGCTTTTCAGTCCTGTGAGAATTTTGTATGCCTACAGTTAGGTTTAACTATTTTCTACAAATTTTAAATTTTATATCTCATTTATTTAATTTACAATTTTCAATTTTATACCCTATTTATTTATTTTATAGGATCTTTGTGATAACACCTTCTCATCAATTTATTTTTTATTAATTCAAGAGACGACAAACATAAAAGGTATGTTTTCAGAAAGATTTTTCTCATGAAAAGTTTTAGGAAATGACCCATTGATTTTTAAGATGAAACTAGGTGGACTGTGAATAAAAAACATTCTATTGAGTACACTTGTTTGTATCCCGTGTCGCTAAAAAGAAATGCACAAATTCTATTCGAACTTTGATTTTTGATATTTTTAATCATGGATGTTTTGAGAGGTAGAGTCGAGATCGACATTTAATATTTGGAAAGTCTTCTAAAGTTTCAAAGTTGTTTTATACTTAAGTCTACACGTAATTGTTTATTAGTTTGGAAGGTAAATGTAAAAAACACTTTAATGTTAAGGTTGATTTTGATGTAGTAAATATATTCACTTACCTCTTAACTTCAAATATATATTTATAAATTGTGCATTTTTTATTAACAATGACTTAATTACGATCCGTTAGTAACCATACTTTGTAAGAACGCTTTGGCTGTCAGGTTGAAGAGATCGATAATGCAGTGTGCAACGATTACTAGGTCAACTTTTGTAAGGCCGATTTTTGTAAGTCTCTCAGCCAGACTTCCTTCTTCTACAACTTCCCGTTAAATGAAGGCAACTTCGATGTAATGAAGAAAATCTACCACGGATGATCTCGTCCTTTACCAATCTTTTTTATTCGTTCTTTGGACCGAGCAATAGAGGTTTATGGATGAACTCATCCTTCACCATATCTTTCGTTCATTCTTTGACCGAGCAACAAAAATTCTCGAATGAACTCATCCACCATTAGCTTGGCGAGGTTGGCATAGGTTCATGGATGAACTCGTCCTTCTCCAATCTCTTATGCCTCGTTCTTTGGTTTCACAGATGAACTCATCATTCTTAGGTTTAACAAGGTTGGCAGGAGTTCATGAATGAATTCATTCTTCACCAACCTCTTATGCTTCGTTCAGCTTACACTTGCACACATTTTTGTTGAAATTTCTCCATTGTATTGATTATCGTAAAATTTACAAAGAGTTTGTACAATGGCTCAACTAAACTAAAAGTTGTGAGATACATTCCAAGTGTTGGGGATGACCTTCCCGATTGGGTGCTCTAGTCGATAGGCTCCATTCTTTAGGTCTTCAATAATTCTAAACGGTAGCTCTTAGTTTGGCGCGAGTTTTTCGTGTGCTAGCTTTTTGCATGCTTCGCAAGTCTTCCTCCACAGTAAGTTTCCTTCATTAAAGTTCCTAGGCTAAACCTTGGTGTTGTAATCGATGACAACCAATTGAAATTTTTTCTACGCTCGATTGACCAGGAACCGATTGACGATGTCCATCCCCCACTACGCGAATAGTCAGGCAAATGATACGTTTTAGAGCTCTGCGAGCGACACTTTGACGTTGTTTCCGTACTCTTGGTAGCTCATGCATTTCTAGGCAAAGACTTTGCAGTCCTCCTCCATAGTCGACCAATAATAGTCATCTTGCATAACCCTCGCTTTAAGTATTTGTCGTCTAGTATGAAGGCCACACACACCATTGTGCAATTTATTGAGTGCTCATTAAGATTTTTCTTTTAAGAGGCTCTTTAGTAACGGGATGTAGAATCCTTATTTGTAAAATTTTTCTCCCACAAATATAAATTGAGCGATCCTCCTCATATTCGTTGAGCTGATAGCCTCGCCCTCATCATGCTTCCTCGTTAGGTCATTTATTTCCTTTCTCCAATATTTTTGCCTAACCACGAATGCGGTCGTGTACTCTTCTATTGGGTTCATCAACATTTGCCTTATCACTACGGACAATTGTCCCTTTTCTTTCCCACTTGCAAACTTTGAGAGGATGTGTGTCCATGCATTCTTCGCTCGAGGAATGTGCTTGATATCGACGACCTAAAAACATTTAGTTCTGCTAGCCTATATGAATGTAATAAATGGATGAAATCTTTTTAATATACTCAAGGTATATAATGGTAATTTTTTAGATCATAAAGTGTAACACATTTATAAGAATGGAATGTGTTAGGTCCATTATACTTAACAAAAATTATTAAAGTGATCTTATTAATTTAAATTTATATAGTGACATATATGCCATAAAGATTAAATATGTAAAGACCATAAACAATAGTTTATTTTTGTTAATGGTCAAATTAAAAATATTAAAATTTAAAGAAAACAGTCAACAAAGGTATATAAAAGGATTATGGTCCCATTTGCAAGCATATATACATATTCTCTCTTTTTTCTTTATCCCATTAAAAGAGCAAATTAGAAGAGAATATAAAGTGTTCTAAAATTGGAAAATTCAATATCTTTGATTAACGTTGTTTTTATGGCCAACCCACGTACCCTTTTGGAGACTATCATATGAAGTTTGGGAATTATTCATAATAACACTACCTTCATTTATTTGTTTTTTTCTAGGGTTAAAATCTGAGTTATTATTTTTATTTATATTTATGAATATATATCTTTATAGCCTTTAACCCACTTTTTTTTTCCCATCCCATTGAAAACGTTTACTCTCCTTTTCAGTTTTGAAAATTTTATCTTAACATGTTGCTAACTAGTTAATTGAAAATAATTCATTTTATGTTTGTTTGAGATGTTAACTCTTATAAAGTAAATAACAAGAAATTAATCAGAATGACATTATGTTATGCCGTATTATTTTTGAATCATTTTTAAGTTTTCGGTTGGTTAAATAAAGCTTTGTAAATCAAATTTTAACAAAAAGAAAAAGACTTATCGGATATTTTAAAATCATAGATTTATAAGGAAAATCTTCAATACACAAACTTTATTTTGATTAAAAAAATAACTTCAAAAACTCTATTAAAAAGTGTACGTAAATTTCGTAGTAAACAGCATATTTTAATGAAGAAGATGGTTAGATTCAATGTATGAGTATTGTGTGTGGCACGAAGTTAGTTGAACCATGTTTGGTTTTTCCCGTGACCTATAATATAGAGAATGCATGGACCTTCAACCACTTAACATATACTAAAAATTAAGAAACGTGTCGATGTTGTATGAAATCTTTGATTTCTCTTCTCCAATTTCAAGACCTTGTCATATTCAAATTATGGTTTTTGTCCAATTTAAAGATGGTAACATATATTATATTTGAAGATAAGAATAATTTATAATTTATAAATAAATTATTAATTTAAAAACCTGTTTTATAAGAATATGTTAAATTATTATTAAAAATTTAAGCAAAGTTGGAAGTCTTATATTAGGTAAAGAAAAAATTAGAATATAAAAATAAAATAATTAGCAAATTTATTTTCTTAATATTTTGAGTTAAAAGTTATTCTCGATTTTTTATATGATTTTTTTTAACTCTTATTTGTAGCTATATCTTTTTGAAAAACTTAGCGAGATGTCAAAGTTAAGTTAATTTTAAGAACATGTCAATTGTATTAATTTAGTGAAAAATTCTAAAGATCGAAAATTTCTTGTGTTGAAAAGGAAATCGTGTTTTATTATAGAATGATAATATGACTCACACTTTGAGGGTAAAATTGTTAAGAATTTAAAGCGAGTTCAAAATATTATATTGGATAACAATGAGTAAAATAAATAATATATGATTTGGTAAACACATTATCTTAAAGTTTTAGATTAAAAATATTTTTTTAATAGCTTGTATAGACTTTTTCACCTCTAATTGATATCAAACTTTGCAGTATCTTCCAATAAAAAACCTAATAATATAATTTTAGTTCCCAATATATATGATATTAAATTTTGTTTTTATTGAGACCCAGAACCTGGATCTTTGAACAAGTGACAAGATCTTAGTGGATTGAGACACATGTTCCTGAGGACTAGAACACAAGAGAATATCCTCCTGTAAAATACCCCAACACATAAGTTACTAAGTGAGTTGAATCTTTTGAATAAAAGAGAGTGAGTATGAAAGTGTGTGTATTTCCTATGAAATACCAAGTGTATTTATATAGGGTTTATTGGCCCTATGACTCATAGGATAAAAATAGATAGTATCACTAAAATAACAACTTAATATATATATATATATATATATATATATATATATATATATATATATATATATATATATATATATATACACACGATAATTATGGAGTAATCACAAATAATGTAATCATATACCAAATATTTTGTAAACTAATACGGTTAAAACGAGTTTAACCTGTGAGCCAATCTGAACTACCACAAATTCAGACTAAGTAGGGTTTTTAAAAAGTTAAAATTTTGATATGTTCTATTTTAACCTCAATCTATTGTAAATCTCCATATCATGACAAATAATATATATATATATATATATATATATATATATATATATATATATATATATATATATTTATACCAATAAATATATCTTAAAATATTTTCAAAAATTTTCAGTTCACTTAACATTTTTTTTTTAATTTGGTTTATATATTTTATTATAGTAAGATTAGAAACCTCCACCGATATTTAATTTAGGAAATCATTCTTTAAATATAGGTTTACTTTTGTTTCACGTAGCTTCATAATTGACAAAGTTTTAATAAAATTTTATGTATAAATTTAGCATTGAAACCCTAAAGAGTTAATAGAAAAACACAAAGCATGTTCCTTTCCATTGGGAAAGTCAAACCCAACCTCCTTCAATAATATCAAATTGCCCGAGAACATGCAACCTAGCCAATCTTAAACTTTAGCTCTCTCTTATCAAAATAATATTGTATATAGAAGGATTTTAGTAATGTCAATGTGCACTGTGTCCAAAACAAAAAATTAAGCCTTTTCTTTTATAACACGCAAATATGAATTCTCAAACTTTAACTATTCATGTCATTGTTGTACTACATCTAGAAGCTGTGGTCATTTTACTCCAACTCATTCGTGGAAAATTGACTCTATATCGTGTAAATGTTGTCATTATAAAGTTAAAAAAATTATTTATATAGTTTTACTTAAAAATATGATTCTATAATAAAAAAATTGTGCTTTAATACAAAATTTTAACTTTTTTTTTAATTGAACTAAAGTTGTATTTTCTAACATCACTTTTGTAACATCCCAAAATATAGTATAACTATATAATAGAGTTATCACATAATATGATACAATAGATCAGTCAGCTACTAATAAAATAAAGTATTAACAGTACAATTATCTAAAAATAACCATAGAATTAAAACTTTACAAAGAAAGCATAACCAGGGACTATTAACGCCACCGATCGGTCCAAAATCACATCTTCTAATGATCGATCAGTCCTAATCTTTACTGTTGGGTCCTCTTCATTCATCGTCTGCTCCACCGAAACTTCACAATCCTCTGCTCACATCCTCCAGATGATCATTGCACAGAAGAATACACCAAACGACAACATAACAACACATAAAATAAGGGAAAGCTAAAGAAATAATAAAATCATTTTAACATATAACTCAAAACTCACCAAAGCATATAAAATCATTAAAGACAAGTAGAAAACACATATTAACCGACCGTCCGGACTAGTATGAATATGTAACTTTGGTCATTCGTGCACTCGTGGGTGTAGTAACTGGAAACCCATCAGTTGCCACACGAGATTAACCCGTTATTACTCACCGTAGGACCCCCCTCCTCGGCTAGGGCCTCCTGCTATTCTCACGACATAACTTACCCATCTCTACTTGAGAATTGGTAATGATCAGAATGTCAGGATGAACGCCGTAGATTTTGCTATCCATATTCAAACTATAACAACACTCTTACTTATCAAGTCACTGAGACATTCCTCCTGGGAATTCTCTTTTATACCAGTTGGAGCATCATACCTTCTTCGAACATTAATACAATTTCTCATACATAGTAAGTTCAGACAACTATAATAAGAAATTAGAATCAAATAGTGAAATCAGCATTTGAACACAAAATAACATTTCGTAGAATAAGAAAGAACGACGACAACAACCCAATCCCTGAATACGACCAATCGGAAAAGATCAATATAATCTACGAACAAGACTGAACGGGAAATACTCACACGCACAAACATGACCGAACGGTATTTAACGAATGAGGCTATAATATTAGTCGAACACAATTTTGAGGGTCGAAAGCTAGAACAACCGAACACTTAGTGTAAGACCGAGCGGTCCATATTAGTTAATGCTAAGGGAATGGTCGAACACTATTAAGGACCAACCACTAGGGAAATATTAATCACTAAAAACATGACCGAATGGTCATTAACAGGTAAAGCCCGTATAAAGACAATCACAGTTAATATCGAACACTGGTATCATACTGAATGATAACATGAGACCAAACATTTGTGAGAGAATGAACTTGATAGATAACCAGTATACTAGTACAAAACGAACGTTATAACCAAACTAGATACTATTAAAACCGAACGGAATTACAAAACCTAGTCCTTGTACAAAAACTTATTGATACTAACTCGAACGTCTTTATCAAATCAAATATTGCCAAGGCCGAAAACGAATGTTAGAACAACACCGAACAATCCTAAGACCGAATACTACTATGAAATGAATACCTAAGCCTAACCGAACGATCAATAACGCACAATTAATATTCTGCATAATTCTGCAGAACTTTTGGAGAACTTCTGCAGAATGAAATACACACTAGAGTTTACCAAAACTGAATGTTTTCCAACCCAGAATTCCTTCCCAGATAGATATAATATACAACTCAACAATCACAACATTCACTATATCAAAGAAACCAATTTGATCACTCAAACATTCAACTTCTCCCACATGCAAACCATCAAACTATGTTTTCACACATAATCAACCAAACAAATAATTTAACTAGCTTCCCTTACCTCGAATAACCAGATAACTTCTACAGTTCCACAGTCTTGCGGAACCCATAAGTAACTTCTAAGAAAGCCAGACGAGTTCTGATCAGTGAAAAGAAACCAACCAGAAAATAAAAGACAGAAAATGAAATCAGAGGAGTAGATGCACACATGCTAGTTGAACAGTGCTAGCATTTAACAGAAAACTCATAAACTTCAAAGAACGAAGGAATTGAACTTACCAATTCCAAAACTGTAACTTGATTGGTGCAAAGTGAAGCCCTTGGCACCAGTAAGACTCAGGCGTTGCCTGATTGATGATCGAAATAAAAAGAAAGTGAGAATTTGTAGAAAGAAGAAAGAGAATTGTAGAGAGAAGGAGGAGGATATGAACTCAGAAACTTAGAGAGAAGAAGTGCATGCAGAGTAAAGTGGCACAAAATTTTGAAAAGTTTCCTTATATACTACCGTCAAAACCGATCGGCCACTCAGCTACACACCTGACTTCCACTTTTTGAATTTCTGAATCCTTACACCTACATCTGGCTTCCACTCACTAATCGTCCTTACAACTTTTATTACAGTTGTCTACGAACACTATTTCAAAACAATTTTTTCTGAAAAGAAAATAAATTGTGCTTATCATAATTTAAATAAAGTCCATAGGAAGTTACCTATACAAATTTTAATTTAGTTAAAAAAAATTAAAATTATGTTGTGGAACACAATTTTTTCATAAAAAAATCTTGGTTTTAAATATAACTTATTATGCAAGTAATTTTTCAAAATTTTCAGTAGATTATGAAAAGACTTCCACCATATTAGCAAAATTTTCTTCCTGTGCTCTCGAACTTGTCTATTTTAGTCTCTGTGGACAATTTCCTTTTTTTTGTTCTGGTCTTTACAAATTTTAAAATTGATTGAAAAATTCATACGTAAAAGGTAAAATATGTGTTTCTTTTTAATGTATATTGAAGTTGTCAAAGTACAAATTTAACATAACAAAAGCATGTTTTATATATATATATATATATATATATATATATATATATATATATATATATATATATATATATATAAAGGTTGGGTAAATGAGCTGAATATAGGGGCTCATTGAAGAATACCAATTATATATCTTTTAATCCTAAAAACTTTGTATTTCAAATTCAATTCGAGTTAAAAATACCAATCTTATATAAATAAAATGTCTAAGCATATACAGAAACAGAATTTATTGATTCATAATTTTTTATGTGCAATTATGTGACCTCTTCAAATAAGAATAAAAGAGCATGTTACTGTATTTTGTCTTCTCTTCCTATTGTTATTTTTTTTCAATTATAAGCATTATAATTTCCATTGTCTGCAACACCAACCACAAACGTTTACGAGTATAATTACGGCAATTATTTGGTAGGTAGGGATTTAGGTTGTTCTCTTTAGTTTAAGAAAATTAATAGAAATGATCAATTGAGTATGTTTATTTTAATAGTATAAAATATTAATTTTGTACTTTATGTTTATATAAAAGATAAATGTAACCACAAAATTCCTTATGTCTTGTATGATTTTCCAAGTAATGAAAGTATACAAATAAATTTGTAAGAAGTGGCTTAAATACAATAATTCAGATAAAATAAATGGATTCTGGATATACCTTTTTTTAGTAATTGTATTTTGTAAAAAAGGAAAGATTATATGGTATAATATAAAAATTTACCCTTCTCAATTCAATAAGGATAGATTTTGGAAAAAGAAAACTAAGGTGTATAAATATACACATACAAAATGAAACGTCCTTATTATTTAAGTATTAAAAACGTGAAGGTTGCTAATCAATTATGGGAACCAGTTATGAATGAATAACTTTAAATCTATACAAAGAGGGTTTATCTTTTATTGTGTAGGAATTTCCTTTTTTAAGTTTATCATTTATTAAATAACAGTTTATCAATTTTATATTTTAAGTGATTCTTTTTATATAAATATAATTATTTTTATTAATTTCAACACCTTTTTAATTTGAATACCTTTTTAAAATTAAAATAATTATTTATAATAAAATATTACCTACAAAATAAAAAAAAAATTATCTACAATAAAATATTATATTTAATTTTATAATTATAACTTTAATAAAATTATAAAAATGTTTTCACTAATAAAAATTATAAAAATTCCCACAGCTAACTTCTCACAAATTATATATATATATATATATATATATATATATATATATATATATATATATATATATATATATATATAATCTTTAAAGTGTTTTCCATTTTTACTTCCACTAGTAAAATAACGTCATTTTAACGCGCTGTATACGCTTCGGCTTTACTAGAACCGAAGCGTATAAAAGCACGGTGGCATTCTCATAGTTTTATGGAAGTTATATGCCTCGGTTTAAAAAAAGCCGAAACGCAAGATGTCTACTACCTCGGTTAAGCCAGAAACCGAGGCATAAAGGTTCAATATATTTTCAAAATTGCCATTATACTTTTCATTTTTTTTATTTTCTGATATAATAGGCACCGGTTAAACTGAATAACCGAAACAGTATGGTTATATTATCTCGGATATATTTTGAACCGAGGCACAATAGGCGGTGCAAAGGCCTTGAACCCGTGACCGTTCAGCTTTATTTTCGGAGCAGATCCTCCTCATCCCTTTCTCTTCTTCCCTTTCTCTTCTTCCCTTGAAGGCCCGTGACCTAATAAAGGGTTCAACTTTATTTTCAGAGCAGTCCAGATCCTCCTCTTCCCTTTCTCTTCTTCCCTTGAACGCAGACCAGGAGGCAGTACAGGAGAGTGTTGTGATGGAGGTAAGTGGCCAACGAAGACGTGGAGAGACGCGACGAGGCGCGGCGAGGACGCGTCTGATAGCGGCGAGACGAGGCGCGACGCGACGAGACGAGGCGCGACGCGGCGAGGTCGCGTCTGATAGCGATGAGGCGCGGCGCGGCGAGGTCGCGTCTGATAGTGGCGAGGCGCGGCGCGGCGAGGTCTTCGATGGAGACGACTGCGCGAGGACGTTGGCCCTTCGCGGCCCGGCGAGGTCGCGTCTGATAGCGATGAGGCGCGGCGCGGCGAGGTCTTCGATGGAGACGACTGCGCGAGGACGTTGGCCGTTCGCGGTGCGGCGAGGTCGCGTCGGGTAGCGGTGAGGCGCGGCGCGACGAGGTCTTCGATGGAGACGACTGCGCGAGGACGTTGGCCGTTCGCGGCGCAAGTTTCCTTCTCCTCCTTCGTCTGTTTTCGTGTGTTAGTGCGAATGGGGATGCGATGACGGACAAAGGTGGCGGTGGCGCGTTGCGGGGAAGGCGACAGTGGACTGAATCGTTTTTCAATTTGACATTTTAGGGTTTCTGAAATTGAGAATTGGAGAATTAGGTTTTTCATTTTCAGATCTGGGATTTTTGTTCTTGTTTCTGCGACTTAGGGTTTCAGCCATTCATCTAATTTTTGCAGTTCCAGTTTTGTTATCTGAGTTTGTGAAACGATTTGTTATCTGAGTTTGTGAAACAGCTTGGTTATGTTTTCGGATTGCAGAGGATATTTTCATCTTGTTCATCTTTAAGGTTTTTCAGTTTTGGGGTATTTGAAATTAGAATCTGGAATTGAAATCAAAATCTAAGCACGGTAAAGAAAAAAAAAAGATCCTACTGCCTCGGTTCAGGTTCTACCCGAGGCAGTAGAGGCAGATAAAATAACTCGGTTCATAACCGAGACAAAGAGTCTACAAGTTTTTGTCTCGCCTGAATATGCTTCGGTTCAGGAACCGGTGCGAATGAGTAAAATTAACCGGTGCCAATTCCCTTCATTGTACTAGTGTTCATTCTATTTTATTTCATTTTAATAAATAAAAAATACCTTTTTCTAAACTTGTTATTTTTTCCTCAATATTTTTCCTTCGTCCAAGAGACTGATCGAAAAACCTTGTAGCTACTATGTTTACACTGTAAATTTACTTTAAACACTATAATTTCTTGAAAGTGAACTTTATAAACATGACCCAGAAGAAACAAACTGACAAATGTGTAAGGAAAACCTTTAACTACATTTAAAAATTGGGATGAGTAGAAATCAAGATACTATAAATGTGTGTCATTTATAAGGAATCTTATGCCCTCGACATCAAAGTGTAATGGAATCTTTTACTATATATGGGGACATCTATTGGAAACATATGTATATTATATATAGTTTTCCAATCTATCTTGGTTGAATTATCTAGGATGTCCAAGAGACCACAATGGAAAACTAGTACCAAAACTCATTTCATTAAAAAAGTTTTAAAATAAATAAATGAGAAAGTGTTAATTTAACTTATATATAAATTAATTTATACTTACAGATAAGTTGAGTTTAATTTGAATTCTTTCCTAAAACTAGTACTAATTATGGTTATTAATTTTTAAAGCTTTAAAAAATTCCAGTAAACCACAACTCTTGTATTTCCGCTTATCTGTCTATAACTATTACCATAACAAATATCTACTTGGATAATAGGCATTAAAATCTTTTAAGTATATATCAGTTCTTTTTAGATTTTTTTTAAAACTATTGAGATATACTAACTCTCTTGGATTGAGATAGAGTGAAATCTTATATTAGTAACTCTCGTGGAAGGTTGCTTTCAACCTTTGCCTATATAAAAAACTTATAATGTATGTAATATGATCATAAAACACAAGAACATGTAAGAATGAATTAATAAAAATAAAACAAAAATAATATAATATCATTATTATTAAAATAGATTTGAATACTTTAATTAAAATATTGTCGGGGTGTCTAATTTAAAACTATGATAAGTTGATATGTGATGGAAAGAATATGATTCAGGGACCTGCAGTGATGAGCATGACACTCTACCATATTCTATTTACTAATTAATCAGATGTCTACCTGTTTCTTCACCGTAAAAAGATAACATGTGTACGTGTCAGCATATACATACGTGTCTTTCGTACGTTTATTCTTATGCAGGTTGTCTCTGTTGGTTTTTGTTGTTCTCTTCTGCAACTATTTTCATGCATAAAAAACGTACAAAGTCGTAGCTTTTTTCTCTTTTATCAGACGATAGAGACTAAACTAAAGCAAGCTCGGCCGAAAGCAAAGGTTTTCATTAATGTCAGCAGAGAAATAATAATAGAATTGAACTCTGCGTGCCATTTCATGCCTTCTTTCTTCAACCCCAACGGTTGCATCAACTTTCTCGAAATTTGCAGTGTCATGCTTTGTTTGGAACATGTTTCTTAGTGTCAATGGACAAGGTTAATGCGTCTGTCATGTCAAGCGTCATGCCTTATCTTATGAATGGATATCATATGGATTTCTCCCATAAACAACATCTAGAACCAATATTTTAACGCACGTTTTTAATACGTTTAAGTTTATATTTATTTATTTAAAATAACAACTTAAGGTAATTTTTTAAAGATAAAGTAGATAAAATGTGAGTTTTTCTTATTTTAAGATAATTTCTGATTTCCAACCCACCACGCCGATATTTCGTGAAACTAAAAAATAATCGATGATAAGTAATATTATATATTTAATAAATAATAAATCTTACTAAAATTGATTTTAAATTATTCATATATATTTTAAAAAATATAAATAAGTTATTATGGAAGAGTCACTAATATTAATAAATTAACAAATTATGGCCTTACACGTGTCAATACTGTTCTCAGGCCACGTCACACATTCATTAACGCCGTTTGATGAAATTGACGGAAAAGATTTATTTCCATCAAATTAACAAAAATAAGGACCCAATTGAGACGCCAAAAAATAAAGAGACCTATTTCAAATTCTGAACAAAAATAGGGACCTATTAAGACATTAAACCAAATAATAATTAAAGAAGTCATAAACGAAGAGAGAAATCTTAAAAAGTTAATATTTTCCCATAAACAGGACGCGTCATCAGATGGCAAAAGTGGAGACAAATTTGCAACTTTAAAAATCACATAAGAGCAAGTAGAAATTCCGATGAAATGTTATGAACCACACACTTTTGTATTCAACAGTTTTTTTATTATTAATACATGTTACATATTTTGCAATAAGATAGTATTGAACTTTGTTAACGTGTTTGGTTTCAAATTGTTGTTTAACGTAGCGTTTTTTATGTTTAGATGTAAGTTTTGCTATTTTTTTTTTTTAAAATAGAGTTATTTGCTTTTTATTAACGTGTTGTCAAATACGCCATGATCAGCCTATGACAGTGTTTACGCCAAATGTCAACAAAAACGAAGAAGCAAACAAAAATTGCTTTGGCTTTTCTATCGATTTTCATATCCATCACGAGTCTTTGACAATGTTTACTCAAATGTCAAAAAAATGCAAAAGATTATTAAGGAAATGCTTTCGAAAGTTTGAATTATGTCCAACCTGTTTAAGCCAGATTAATTGACGGATTAACATAAGAGATTGCACTTTAATGAATTTCATTCTTGGGTTTCTTTTAAAAAGTATAAATAAAACAGAAAAAAAAAGCACGTTTTAATAGAGTGTCCACCTTCGCAACAGTGATTTTCCTGTGAAACTATGGTCTAACCGATCACGTCAGGTTGACATGAATAATTAATAATATAGTAAACGAGATACGAAGTTGTGGGAAAATATATGTTGAAAACTCGAAACAAACAAGTCTTTAACATGTGTTAATTTTTTACCTAAAAAACGTGTTTATTAAAAAATGTTTTGTATTTAAATGGAAGCATGCTTCATCTTTTTCTGTGACTAAAACTAAAGGTGGACTTTCTCGTCGAGTTCTTTTTGGTATTAAACGTGAGACTGCGCACAAATGTTGCTTTCACGTTTGATCGAGAACACCAACTTGGAGTAATTAACTTCAAATCTCAAAAGTTTCTTTAGTTTAATATATTGATGAAGGAATCATTGAAAAAGCTTTGAATAGTTAGGTATATAGGGTGTTAAACAATATTCAAATGCATGCTTTACTCATTCTTTTATAAGTTTTATACTAATTGAATGAAAAAAAAGGTTAATCCCCAATTAATAAATAATTAAATGAAATCTCACTGATTACTCATTTTAATATTTCATAATTTTTTATTGATGCATATAACTTGTTCGATTATTATTTCCAACCTTAGATAGTAAAATTTTAAACTAAAATCAATGGAGTATAAGTAATCGTAGAATTTTTTTTTGTTTATAAGTATTTCCAATATATTTGTATTCGATTGTCACAACAATTTATATCTTACGAAATTATAAAAAAAAAAAAGATGTTGTATTTATTTAATTTCTAATCCATTGAAAATGTTATTTATTTTATGTTATTTTTCTGTAACTTTGTTGTTATTTCTTTTTAGGGTGTTTCTTCCTCACCACCACACCTTTCTCCCTCCACCTCCCCATTTACTATTTTGTTCCTAAGTAAAATTTTATTTTTATAGTTATTATTTTTTAATTTTACCCATTCACAACCTATTCCACTAATAACCTATTTTATAGTCCCCCATACATGAGTAAAATACTTTTATTTCATTTTAACATTATATTTCTTCCTCTCTTTCTTTCGTCGTTGTAAGATACTACAAGTTGCAAAGGTTGGTGGTGGTGGAAAGAATTATCAAGCAGTCTCCCTCTCGTGGTGTAGTGTCGCTCTCGTGGTGCAGTGCGTGTGTTGCTTCCTCCAGGTGCGTATTTGGATAAACCTTCAAATAAAACCCTAAAATAAAAAACGTAGGTGACATCCTTCAACGGATGTCAACATCCGTTTAAGGTAAAACAGATGTCAACATCCTTCAACGAATGTCCGATCCGTTTTTCCTTAAATGGATGTTGACATTCGTTGAAGGATGTCACCTCCGTTTAAAGGTTACGTTTTTTATTTTAGGATTTGTTTTATTAGTTTATTCTTTATTTTGGAAATATTTTAATAATTTAATTTCAGTGTTTTGATTTATTATTTTTGAATATATTTTTAATGTATTTTAATAATGTAAGGAAAATGAAGAAGAAAGAAACGGAGGAGAAGAAGTGAAACGAAGAAGACAAATCGGGTTGCAGAGTAAAACAGAAGACAAATTGTTAAACAGAAATGAGAGATGGAAAGATTGAGTGTAGGGATTAAAGTAAAAGAACTAGGTTTGAAATAAATTAAAATAGTAAAAGCAAAAAATTTTAATCTAAAGATATAATTGAAATTAAAAAAAAATTGAAGAGATGGAGGGAAAAGGTGTGGTGATGGAGGGAGCAACACCCTTCTTTTTTATCTACTTCAGATTGTGAGGAGCTTTTTTTCCCATCCATCTTACCCTTCATTGTAGATCCATAAACAACACTGTGCTTTTTATATCATTAGTTATAAAAGGAAAAGGTTGGAGAGAGATTACTCGGAGAAAAAAGATCTGGGATAAGAAAGGTAAAGATAGGAGAGAGAAGGTAATTAGGTATTTTTTTTTTTGAGTGAGGGTGAAAGGGGAGTTATGAAAGTTAGGGGGTGCACAATGAAAAAATGGGGACAAGGAAGAAATAGCCTAGTATAAATGCTTCTGGCTTTAGCCCACTCCGACGTATAAAATTAACAATAAGGGAATATTGGTAAATGCACTCCCAATTATACGAAGTACACCTCAAATTTTAAAAAGTTGAAAATTACATTTCAATTTTCTAATCCTGCCTTATCTTCAAATGCGAGTTTTAATTTTATTTACTATAGATTTATTTTACTCTTATAAAATTGATGATTACTATTTTAATATTTAATTTATAATAATATATGAAGATAATGCTCTTTATACACAAATAATTTAGTTTGCCTTTAATTCTATTTTAAAATAAAAAATATTTGTAATAATCTATATACTATTATATAAAAAGGATTTCTCATTAGTGTATACATTTTTTCTCCTTTTTACATTTTAAATAATTATTTTTTAAAATTAAAATAATTATTTCACCAATTTTCCTTTTAAAGTTGATGCTTATTATAATTGACATTTTTTATTTGAAATTTTTAAAATTTAATCATTATTTAAATTAAAATAAGTATCTATAATAAATTCTAAAAATAATTTATAGTTACTTTTTTTATAATTTTTATTATCATAAGAAAAAGTGAACATATAATATGTTCACACTAGTAATATATAACCAGTCTATATTAATATTTCTATACTTATCTATAAAGAAAATTCCTTTTTTTTTTCATTTCATGTTTTAATTTTACCCTTTAAATAATTTTTTAAATTGAAATAATTATTTTATCAATATTACCTTTTAAGGAACATTTTTTCGATTTGATCATTCTTTAAATTTAACTATTTTATAACTAAAAAGTTACCTACAAATAAATTTTGCATAGAGCAAAATTATAAAATTTATTTATATTTACTTTTATAATTATAATAACAATAATTTTATTACTTTTAATTATGCAAAGTGAAAACATTCACCAGTTTTTACTAGTAATATATATATATATATATATATATATATATATATATATATATATATATATATATATATATATATATATTACTAGTAAAGGATACCGTGCTAATCAGAACTTAGCAGAAAAATAAAAGAAATAGGTATATTTATAGTGTAGATTTTACACAAAAAGTAGTCAGGGAAGGTGGCATCACACATGGGTTGGCCGTTAGTCACATCTACTAAAAGTTAACACCGTCCAAATTTAAGGATTAATAGTAAGAGTTTCAAAACTATGAGGATTAAAAACCATTAAGTTTCGAGTAACAACTAAAACCGAAATCGTGTGATACTTAAGGGACGAAAAACATATTTAATCCTTTAATATATAATTTGTGATGGTAAATTTTCTGAGTTGTGATGAAATAATTTCTACTTTTTAGGTTTGAATAATTTCTAAATGTAAACAAAACTTAAAGAAAAAATAGCCTTTGATATTTGTTAGAGCATTAACCAAACATTAGAGATCCTTAGCTTTGGACACTAACAAAAGTCAAATGTTACCTAATTTTAATTTAAGAAAAATGACATTAATTAAACGTTGATGTGTTGTGATGTCCGTAGTTTCTAACTATAACGTCAAAATTTTCTCTAACGTCAAAAGTAAAAAATGAAAAATTGTGGTAATATTTACCAACCACAGATATTTCAATTAACGTCTTTTTATTCATTTTTATATTCTTGAAACTGTTACCCATAATACCACGGTAAAAACATAAAAGTTATATATGTAACCATCTTTTTTAATAATAAGAAAATAGTTATCATAATTAAAATAAAGTTGTCAAAATAATTATTGAAATAAAAACAGTTACATGAAGTGTAGGATAAAATCTTCATACCAAAATAGAGTTATCACGCGTTTATATATTATTATAAATATTTAAATATTATTTTAGTTCCTAATTTTATACTTTGTTCAACTTGAGATTCAGATTTTTTATGTTTAATATGATTTACATTTTGATAAATTTTGATAAATTTGTTTTTTAGTAATGTCAAGTTTTCAATCATATGTATTATGCGTAAATTTATAGTTTTTAATATTTTTAATATTTTTATTAATATTTTTAAATTTTTCATAATTTAAGAAATGGTATTTATATGTTCGATATTGTGTCAATTGTCGAGTCAGTATGAATGTCCTATATTCAACTTAGTTCTAATTTTGGTTAAGTTTGTTCAATTCAGTTTCAATTTTATCTCTCTAAATTTGGACAAAATTAAGTTTTATTAAAATTTATATTTTTATTAAATATTTTTTCATTATTTTTAAACGGGTTAAATATGTTTTTTGTCCCTTAAGTATCACACGATTTTGGTTTTAGTCCCTACTCGAAACTTTGATGATTTTTAGTCCTCATAGTTTTGAAACTCTTACTATTAGTCCTTAAAATTGGATGGTGTTAACTTTCTTTGATGTGGCTAACGGCCAGCCCACGTGTGATGCCACCTGACTACTTTTAATTGACGTGACGATAAAGGTGTGGTGGTCGGTCGGCCTGGTGGGTAGTCGGCCACTCAATCTGGTGGTCAACATGGTGGTCTTTGTCCATAATCGTTCAGTCTTTTCCCAACACCGCTCGGTCTTTCATATATTGCACTCCACCCGTCACCATAATCGTTCGGTCTTTGCCCAATACCGTTCGGTCTTTTCCAACACCGTTCGGTCTTTGCCCAATACCGTTCAGTCTTTGCCCAATACCGTTCGGTCATTCACATATTGAACCCGTCACCAGGCCGACCGACCACCAGACATTGTGGCCGACTACCCACCAGGCCGACCGACCACCACACCTTTACTGCCACGTCAATTAAAAGTAATCAGAGAAGATGACATCACACGTGGGCAGGCCGTTAGCCACGTTAAACAAAAGTTAACGCTGTCCAATTTTAAGGATTAATAGTAAGAGTTTCAAAACTATGAGGACTAAAAACCATCAAAGTTTCGAGTAGAGACTAAAACCAAAATCGTGTGATACTTAAGGAACGAAAAACATATTTAACCTTTTTTAAACTACCTCTTGTAAGATTCATGAAAAATATTTACCTTAATTGCAACAATTTTATTACTAGTAGTAATATATTTCTTTGTGAATGAAAAATATAATTAATAAGTTAAATATAGAAATTTTGGAAGCTTAATTGGTAGAAAATTTTAGTGATGGGTTCAAACTCTTTTCTACCTTTTTGTTAAAAAAAACGAAAAAAATAAAATAAAATTTAAAATATTGATAATGGATAAAGCATTCAGATTTTAAGGCATTATTGAGGAATCCATTATGTAAGTGGTGATTAAGATATTAATATAATAAAATAATATTAAAATAATAAATAATATTAAAAAAATGGATGAATAGTAAAATTTTTGGACTATAAATAGCCATGTGAGGGGAGGCTATTTTGCATAAAGAGAGGAAGAATCAAGTGAGAAACCTTGAGAAATAGAGAAGAAAGAGTTAGGAAGAAATTTTTAGTTGCAAGAAGAGTAGAGGCTCTGGAGGGTTTTCGGGAAAACAAATTCGGGACAAGAGAAGTCTGGAATAGAGGTAGGGGAGCTAACCTTTCTAAGCTTTTATATTATGATTTAGTATTGTTTTATTACTATTCATGTCTTAAAATTATGTGCGAATACTGTTAATGCTTACTGTATATCTATCTATATTGAATTTCTGTGTTAATATTATATGTTGTTGTTTTGAATCTGTAAATAAGAAATTTGTTAAAACTAGTTGAGGAACACTTTGGCTAAGGAAAGACTTGGTACTTAAGTTGTCCATTGTGACACACCTCTCTTTCCTGAAAGTCAACTCGACAAGTTTTTAACTTAAATCCTGTTGAACAGATTATGTACTGTTAAATTATTGTGTAATATATCTTGTTGGAATGGAAATTTCTGATGAATTCATGTTATTGTGGTAAATATGGAATTATGAATTATAATTGTGATGGTAGGATAGAGGAATCTTAAAAACCGGAGTTGGTACATCCCTGATCATAGAGCAGCCCTGGTCAAATCCAGTAAGTTGTGACTAGTCATATGTACTAACGTTTATGGTGAGTTTGATTCGTCAAACATTTGATTCTTCTCCGGTGACCATTTATGGTGATATTTTAGTCTTGTTAATTTATTTTGTGATATATTCATTTTGTATTATTTATGTGATGATTGTATTTTATTATATTGGATTTGAATTTATGCGTCTGAACATGATATGAGTATTATGGGGAGATTTTGTAAGGGTATAATGTGAGTTAAGGAATATGAGTATGGTATGAGTCTCGTGGAGAGATTCAGTAATGTTATGGTATTTGTGTATATGTTGATGTTGAGGGTCCCATAGTTGGAGGTTATCCTGATACTCTAATAGTCATCCAGTCTCAAGTTGAGAAGGATGAATTATGTGGTGAGAGCGGTAGGAGGTCCTGGTCTATGTGCCGGTTTTGGACATAGTGTTAGGACTAAGAAGGCATCACAAGTGCGTAACCTTCCGTTGACCGCTCATCAACATATCATCGGAATGCGTGTCTATTGGACATTGTGGAATGAGTGTCTATTGAGTACTGTGGGACGAGTGTCCATTGAGTATTGTGGGACGAATGTCTATTAGTAATTGTGGTATGGTGGGATGAGTATCTATGATGCGATTGTGGTATGATGGTATAAGTATCTATGATGCGATCGTTGTATGATGGTATGAGTATCTATGATGCGATTGTGGTATGATGGTATAAGTATCTGTGATGCGATTGTTGTATGATGGTATGAGTATCTATGATGCGATTGTGGTATGATAGTATAAGTATCTATGATGTGATTGTTGTATGATGGTATGAGTATCTATGATGCGATTGTTGTATAATGAAATAAGTATCTATGATGCGATTGTTGTATGATGGTATGAGTATCTATGATGCGATTGTTGTATGATGGTAGGAGGGTGTTTGACATAATTATTATATGAGGTTTGTTGAGTACATCAAAGTAATTATGCATGTTTTATAAATGATTGGTTGCATGTTAGCTCACCCTACTTGTTTGTGTTTGTGTTTGGGTATGTGCGATGATCGTATAATTCGTTATACGGGAGCAGATGAAGGAATGTCGTCTGATTCAGTGCCAATGAAGAGAAAGATAGAAGAATAAAGTATAAGAACTCAAGTTATAATTATGATTTTGTAGTTGAAATATGAATTTAAAACATGTATAAACATATATCAACTATGAATTTTTAAGTGTGAGATTACGGGATGTTACCGTAAATGTAATGTTACAATATATAAATTTTGAATTATCAAGTGTGAGATATTGGGATGTTACACCTCTACCAATATTATTCAAATATAATATTTATTTATTTATTTATTGAATCTATTAATATTTTAAAATATGAAAATGTCGTTTATAAATATTTATTTTTTTTCAAATATTTATTTTGTAATATATATATATATATATATATTATGTGGTTAAAAATTAGTTACATTTATATTAATCTAACTATGCATTATGCATTATAGTTAATAAGGGTAGCATTTAATGTTTGGCTTAATACCTCTTTTGGTCCCTCTTTAGGGGGGCAATGTTCAAGTCCGTCCTAACTTTTTTAAAAAGTTCAATGTGGTCCCAACTTGTGAAAAAAGTGTACAATTAAATCCTTTTTGGTCACGACGTTAAATATTTAACGATCCAGCTAACGTGTGATTTTCATTAAAGTTGACGTGGCTTAACCCGATAATATTCTCCAGTAAATGGACCAAAATCTATTACTTTCAAAAAGGATGTCTTTGAAGAAGTTAATTAACTTGAAGAATGGTTTAACTCAACCTCTTGATCTTCCTCTTCATTTTGTTCTTCGACTGATTCTTGATTTTGTGGAGGGGGCGGAGGAGGAGGAGGCTGATTTTGTTGATCTGGTGGGCTCTCAGTAACAACTGACCAGGGCAGAATGACCAATTCTACCTGTATCAGAGAATGTATGATAAACAATTTACTGGGTATAAGTGCATACATAAAGAGAGCATGAATATGGTCAAGTTAGGATATAACAATCAGTTTTCGTGAAACTTCTCTCTCACACACAAAGCATTAAAGCTAAATTCTAAAGCTAGGATAAAACACTAACCCTCAGCATCTCCTTCCAAAATAATGAAAAACTACTGAAATTATGTTAGAGAATATTGAATAACTTTCCTTAGTCCTTTTCATGGGGAATTGCAGATCATATTGTTAGATCACACCATTTTTTGAAATCAGACAATTTGGGAAACAATCAATCTGTTTTCAGACAATTTAGATTATCCCATGCTTAACCCCAAATCGCGATTTCTGCAACCCAAACCCTAGCTCATAATTTTTTAATCAAAACATATCGAAAACCTCAACTTCTTAAAATTATCAGATGTAAACCCTAACCTGATTTGCGGAATTCAATTTGCTATGCAGATTTCAGCTTCAAGATCACCCAATTTGGAAGATAGCTCCTCCAAAATGCTTAACCCCAAATCGCGATTTCTGCAACCCAAACCCTAACTCAGAATTTTTTAATCACTGCCACGTCAACTTTAATGAAAATCACATGTTTACCCCTTATGCAGCCACGTTATAAACCTAAACAGCCACGTTGCACAGATCACTCCACGCTGTCTGCTGGATTGTTAAATATTTAACGCCGTGACCAAAAAGGATTTAATTGTACACTTTTTTCACAAGTTGTAACCACATTGAACTTTTTAAAAAAGGTAGGACGGACTTGAACATTGCCCTCCTAAAGAGGGACCAAAAAAGGTATCAAGCCTTAATGTTTCTATACATTAAATTTATCAAATATAATGTAAACTTAACTAAAATAATATTATTAAATATGTGTGGCCAAATGTTTATGCGATATGTATTCTTTTACACTCAACATTTATTACTATGCAAATTTAATTTAGTAATATTGTTTTCTTTTAAGTTTGTTAAGAACTTAAATATATTTTCAGTACTTTAAATTGGACATTTATTTTTCACTTAATTAAAATCTATATTTTGCGGTCCTTTATTTCGTATATTGTTATTTGTTTAGTTATCTTGTACCGTGAATGATCAGCAAATGTCCATCAATTTTTGAAGAAGTTATGACCTTATCTCTTAGTTTGATTTTCCATTCTTCATTATTCGAACACTTATTTCTGTAATAAATACAATGGAGGAGTTGCACCAGTTACCGTGGTCGTATTTAATTATATAATAAAAATCTAACATCAATTAAATATCCAAATTAAAGTATAAAATAAATGAAAACTTTTCTTTATAAATTGATTTTTGTTAAACTAAATTTAAAATTTATTTTGCACAAAAATATTATGGATAAGTTTATTATAATTATTATATCACTTGTTAGAGCTGTCAAAATGGGTCATAATCTACGAATCAACCCGGCCCACCACGTGTTTGAGCCAGGTTGGGTTTGAAAAAATTGTATATTTTTTATGCGGGTCAGATTTCAACCCCGCTTTTGAACC
Source organism: Vigna umbellata (assembly GCF_029865625.1). Lineage (NCBI taxonomy): Eukaryota > Viridiplantae > Streptophyta > Magnoliopsida > Fabales > Fabaceae > Vigna > Vigna umbellata. The sequence goes on from NC_142167.1 coordinate 14,688,266, forward strand.
CGTGGTCCCGCCTACCTAATTTTATTTTATTAAAATTTAATTTTAATTTTATAAAAATATTTATTATTTTGTTTTTACTTGAAAAAATTATTTAAGTTCCTTATTTTCAAAATTGATTAATGGGGTGAAATTTGTTTAGATTTGAATTATAGAAAATTTGTAATTTTTTTTTATTTAAAAGAAAGTTGTAATTAAGTGAGCCAGTGAGTCAACCCATTTATCCACCAACCTGTGGTGGATCGGGCCGGATTCAAATTTTTTGGCTCGCTAATAAATAAGTCGGGTTGGATTGACTCACTAAATGATCAACCTGTGGTGGACCGGGTCAAGTGGCCCGTTCTGAAAGCTCTACTTGCTATCAGATACCATTAAAATACTTATAAGTATTTTATCAACTAAAAATGAGTGAGGAAACTGAAAATTTTATATCAACTACAAATATGATTAAAGTTACAAGTGACTAAAAATTTGATTGATTTTGTTGTTAAATTAACTTCAAAGTCTACTTTTTTTAAGATGATATTAAAATATGTTGTAATAATATTTGTTTGGTGTATGAGATCATTTATTATCTATCAAGCCATTTATTAGACTCAAAATGTCCAATTCTCGTACTAAAAATTAAATAATAATGTATAAGTGAACACATATATCATCTTATAAATAATATTTTTAAAGATAAATTATATTTAAAGTTCTAACATTTTTATAAATAAAATATTTGTTGGTGTTACATTATCACACCTTTAATTCAGATTTTGGAGTTTTAGAATAATGTTAGAAAAGTTAGGTGGGGTGATGTTTTTTCCACAATGCCATGTAATCTAAAGGGGTAAAAATATTATATATATATATATATATATATATATATATATATATATATATATATATATATATATATATATATATATATAATTGGAGAACTAAAATTACTTGTGCCTCGTTTTTGAAGACTAATATATTTATGTTAATTTTAATAAAAATATTAACAAAATTTATAAAATAATTATCTCAATTTAAAGAAAAACAACCTTGTTTTATTTTAAAAATAGTGAGATTAAATTGAATAAAAAATATAAAGACTAAATTAAAATTTTGTTAGTATCATATTTCACAATTTCGAGTAACACGTAAAAACACAACAAAAGTAAAATTATCAAGAAAAAAAAAGTTAAAAAATTTAAAAAAATTACAAATTGACATATAATATTAAATTTAACACTAGTAATACAGTAGTTATAAAAAAAAATCAAAGGTTAAATATGTTTTTCGTCCTTTAAGTATCACATGATTTTGGGTTTAGTCCCTATTTAAAACTTTTATTTCTTTTAATCCTTAGTTTTGAAACTATTACAATTAGTCTTTAAAATTGAACGACATTAACTTTTGTTTGATGTGGCAAACGGCGAGTCCACGTGTGAGGTCAGCAATGTCAGCTTCTATGTTAGGTGTCTGCCACGTATATTTTCTTCTCTAAATTAGATTAGGGTTCTTCTATTCTGATTCATGATTTCACTGGAGGCGGTGGATTCATCGGCAGATCCAAAGCAAGACCCAAAATCGCAAGCCCAAAAAAACCCACGAAGGCCAAGCCTAATTCTGGTTTCTCTCCTTGAAAGCAGTCTCCGCTTCGATTGCTCCGCCTCTCCTCAAGCTCATCCCGTCTTCGCCAACACCGTCGAGGGCTTGCGCTACCCCTTCCACTTCTCCCTCTTCGATTTCGGAACCCTCCCCGACAAGCCTCACAAGAACATCGTAAGGATGCTCAAAGGGAAGCCCTTTCGCAAGCCCGACATCTCCGTCACCATTCAGGACCTGCTCGATAAGGCCAAGAGCAAGAGCAAGGATGGGTTGGTCGTCGATGTTGGTGCCAACGTGGGTATGGCCACCTTTGTCGCCTCTGCCATGGGGTTTCAGGTTTTGGCGTTTGAGCCCGTGTTAGAGAATTTGCAAAAGATCTGTGAAGGGATTTACTTCAACCGAGTTGTAGATTTGGTTACTATGTTTGAGGCTGCTGCGTCGGATCGTGTTGGTAACACTACCGTTTACGAGGTTATATTTCTTGCTTTATTTATTTTTTTAATTTAATTTTTATGTGCTATTTTTCGAGCTTGAATTGAATTTATGTTGTAGAAGCAGACTTGTTTTAGTTGGATACCAGTTCAGTTAGCTGAGAAAGAATCATTTGAAGTGCTTAGAGAGAAGAAACGTAGAGAAAATTGTTGTTGATGGAAATAGATAAATTAATAAAGAACTATTTCTATTAGTTGGAAGCAACACGCCCAGTGAAGTATTGGTAAACATCCCCAGAAACTATGGAAAATTTAGAAGGGAAAAGCGCAGTAAGCATGTTTGAGGAAAAGAAAAAGATGGAATTCCGATCATCTATAAAATCCGATGGAAGCACAAAAGTTGGAACATGGAAAGATGAATCTGATTTTTTTGATCTGGCGGGAATGGAAGAATTTGGTGCAAGGTACTGAAGCTCAAAAACATGATCAGAAGGAAAGAGAGACATCTAATGTGCAAGAAAAGCGTAACGAGGAAGATGACATTACATGTGGACTTGTCGTTTGCCACATCAAACAAAAGTTAACGTCGTTCAATTTTAAGAACTAATTGTAATAGTTTTAAAACTAAGATAACTAAAAGGAACAAAAGTTTCGAATAGAGACTAAACCCAAAATCGTATGATACTTAAGGACGAAAAACATATTTAACCCAAAAAATCAAATAAAATTACTTATAAAAAACTAAAAATTAAATTAAGACAGGGAAAACTAGAAAACCAATTTATACTTCTCGATAAAAATAACGATCAAATTAATAATTAAATGATAGTGATTTTTTAAATTACATAATAAATAAAAATATTTTAATAATTTAAAATAATACACGTTAAACAAGACCAGCCGTACATACTATAATTTAAAATATTATTATTTATAAATGCCTACTATCTAAAAATACTCAGGCAAATCAAAACATGTCTCTGATAAAAAGTGAAGACAATATATACTTATAAAGAAAATTTATTCATTTTTTACATATTTTCTTTCTAATTTTATTCGTTAAGCAATATTATTTTAAACGAAAATAATTACATTTCTACTTTTATTCTTTTAATAATAACTAATTTAAATTTAATTATTTTTAAATTAAATAGTTATTGTGAGAACTAAAAAAATAGAGGATCAAAGTTGATAGGTGCTTTAAAATAATGAAATTGAGTATTTTAATGTTAAAATAATTTAATAATATAAAAAAATTTCATAAATTCGTCTCATTATCTAAAACATCTACCATCTCTCTAAAACTCTTTCTTTGAGTTCCATTTCTTTTTTCTCTATAATTTCTGACTTCTAAATCATTTGTTTGACAAATAGGAAGCATATAGGAGATCATAACAGTGTATTCTCCATCATCATTCGATCAGTTTTTCTTGTAAAACAAGTAAATTTTTGCTCATTTTCCTTTAATTATTAGTTTAAGGCCATACATAGAAATTCTTTCGCATGTGTTATTTGAGTTTCTTTTCTAATTCCTTGTTGATCAGAGGTCCTAAAGACTTATTGACCTTGAAGCAAGGGCCATGTGTGTATAAAGCTTGGTAGCATCCTTGTTAAGGTAAGAGAAACCATTGTTTATGTTTAAATTTTGAATTTAGAATTATGATTGATTGTTGTTAGGATGGTTTAAATGTAATTGAGATAATTGTTTGTGTTAATTTTGTGTTTTGATGAGTGTAATTAGTTATGTGATACTTGATGCCTTGAATTATTCTATTTTGGATTGGATTTATTTTGCGAATGTTTTTGTTATGAAGTTTAGTGGTATAAAATTGATATAGTTTTGAGAAGAAAGGATTTTGGATGAGTTATTGGTCGTTTTTAGTTTAAAAAGAGGTTTTAATAGGTGAGATTTTGATTTAAGGGTCAAAAGAGAAAAGCAGAGTTATAGGATGTATTTGGTGATCAATTGAAACTTATTGGAACCTTAAGTTGGTAAAAATTTGTTATAAAAATGGTTGGTAGTCAATAGGTTGTGTTTTGGATGGTTTTAAGTTTATTTTAAGGGTTTTGACTAGTGAGATTTTAAAATAGAATGTCTGAGGCAAATTGGAATATATAGGGTTTGTTGTTGGGTCATTTTACACTTGTTTAGATCCCTAAGTTGCTAAGTTATGTGTTAAAATTGGTAGAATTGATTTATGGTCTATATAGTGGTGTTTTAGTTGGCTTGAGTTGGAATTTCATGATAAAATGAGTTAAACTCGGTTTGAGTTGGATCATATACACTTAGATAGGTCAATTGAGGCTTAGAATACCAAATAGAAGTGGTAAAAGTTGGTAGAAGTGCATAAGGTAGGACATGTAAGGTTTAGAGGATGCAAATTCTACATAATTGGTTTTTTGCAGAATTCTACAAAGTGGTTGGGCAAGTATTTAGGATGTTTTGGCAATGAGTTTCAAAGGCTAGGTGAGCTAGCTCTTTAGGCTAGAGAAACTCTCTATTTGAGCTCTCGCTGGGGAACGAGATCTGCTAGTTGGACGAGCTTGTGCTCGTTGGGTGCCATGATTTTGGTGTTGGGTGCCATGATTTTGGTGTTGGGTGAGTAGGTTTAGGCATTCTAGGTTTTTTTGTTTTCTTTTCTCTACTATGTTTGGATATAAATGGTATGATGTTTTATTGTATACTCAGTGATATGATTTGAACTACATGATGGTATGGAATTGTGATTTTAAGAGTTCTAAGGAAGAATTCTTAGTGGTGGTATCAAAGTGTTGTTGGTATGAATGTAGGAAGCTTAATCTTTGGGGTTATTCTAACACGCTAATGATCATTCATTCTCAATTATAGAGGAGTGATGCATATGCTTTGAATATTAGGAGGTCCTAGTCTAGGTGATCCATTATGGCCTAAGACGCGGAATAAACCAACCTTATGTGTGTGGTAAGGTGAAACTCATTGGCAATGACTCTACAAAGTAGTAGAGGCCACCACAAGTGCATTACCCGCCATAGTTCGACATTCATACTATTTCCGGATGGTCAAGTATAGGTCAAAGGCATGATTAGGACGTTTGATTAACTCTGTGTGAAATGTATATATGATGCAATCTTAATATACTATGTTGATTCTTTTTATCATTAACTTGCCCTTCTTGTGTGTTTCTTTGTTGGTTGTTATTGTGTGATTGATTCTATAGGGATGATCATATGGTGGATGTGAGCATAGTGAGATAATATGTTTTGGAGCCAACTTTAGGTGGAGATGACATACATAGAGACTTTAGTATATATTTGTATATATTTTTCTTTTGGTTGTTTTAAAGAACCAACTTGTAAGTAGTTTTGGTTTAGTAACTTGTATATAAAGTTTATTTATAATTATGTTTTATATAACTATGATGCGACTTTATATTTTTATGCTTGTTAACTATTCTATTTTATTAATTATGTGATAACTTTTATATAGTATTTATACTATTTAAAAGGGAAGGGATGTTACAATTCTTTTAAAATTGAAGTCATGCTAAATTCACATTGTTTAAATTTAGTTTTGATAGAATCACTGAGTTGACACAACTTCAATTAATATAACTTTAATTTAAAACCGCATTGAACTAAAGTAATGTAATATAACTTCAACTTAAAAATAGTACATGAATGACTTCTTTTACAATGAAATCAAAGTAACAAGATTTGTCTCTTTTCATAATTCAAAATTGTTATTTTAAAAATTTTAAAAAAATTATCATGATACAATTTAATTTTTAAAATTAAATGGATATAATTTATAAAAAAAAATTTAACTTTAAGACTATGCCTATTTACATTTTAAATTTGAATACTAAACTTTAACGAAATTTTCAACAAAGAAAACTCCAAAGTTTAGATATTAGAAAGAACATATTTAACGCATAAACAATATATACGCATACAAATAGCACATGTTTCCATGAAAGCAGTTACTCTAATATGTAATAATTTTTTATTTTAAAAGAAGACGTGGACCCCACTATTTAAAATTAAAAATACGAGCTTCTAGCGTTTTCCTTCTCCCAGATCAGTAACCCCCACTCTCTTCTTTCATCTCCCACGCTGTTTTTCCGGTAAGAAAATGGCGTTACAGAAATCATTCCGAGAAAAACAAACTCGGGAGTTAAAGAGTGAAGTAGTACATGATGACACTAACACGGTTGCATGCATGTAACGTTGAAACGACAAATGTGACTAATCCCGAAAGCCAAACAAGAACGCAGAATCCCCAAATCCCGACAAACCGAAGCACCATGCAACTCCTCAAAACCCCTCTCTCATTCATTTCTTCATTCACTCTTCTCTCCGCTCTCAATCATGTCCATTCACGCTCTCAATTTCCAAACTCACAACTTCATCCGCTCCATGTGGGACGATGTAAGCACTCTCTCTCTCTCTCTCTCTCTCTCACCATTCTCTCACCGTTTCGGTAACTAATCGTGTGTTGTTGTTCCGATTCTCGCAGGGACTCGTCAACGAGCAATTCGTTTACCTTGAAACTTCGAGGCTACATCCTCTTCGCCGCGACGCTCTCCTACGAGCGGTCACCGTCTACACTCTCTCCTCCAAAAGCCTATTTTCTGCTATCACTATCCAGCTGTAACTATAACCGCCTAATTCTCTGTTTACGTTTTTGTTTCTTTTCTCATTTTACGCGAATTTAGGTTTCTAATAATTCTTTGGCTTCGTTTCTCGGTGTAGCTGTGACTCATTTTTTCCTCTTGCGCAGTGAACAGCAGCAGGTTGATTTTGAAAGAGTTAGTGAACTTGTTCGGGATTTATATGCCAGATCGAGCAGGTAATGATATTGAATAAGTGAATTTACTGAATTTGGAGTTGGACTGTGTTTTTGATTATTTCACTGAAGTGGAGTGCTAACGGACTCTTTTTGAATGCATCCTTTATTATTCATAAATAAACCGTCATTTTGGTTCCTTGAGTATTACTTTCTTGAATTGTCTTCAAAAGAAAGAAATTATACTAGTGGTTCCTAAAGTGTGAATATCCATTGCTGTAGTCCTGAAATCATATGTTTCACTAACATTCAGCACTGTTTTGAAGGATTTTACTTGAGGATTAAGGGATGGCTCATAATATTTTCTTACTTTGAAAACTATTCTGGAGATAATAATACTTTAATTATGAAATTGATGGTTTGTTTCTTTATTATTGGTTTAACAAATGTGACTTCCCAATTTTGTATACTCCAATAAATTTCAACCAATAATAATGAGTGTCTTGTTAGCATCTCACTTTTACCGGATATCCTTGTCACATGTTTGCAGAGAATTAGTTGCTGCTGCTTGGACTTTGTTTTGGTCATTTACTGCACAAAGTGGAAATTTCACTTTTTATTCTAATATAACTTGCATCTGATTAGTTATTTGATTTCTGTTTGATGCTAAACATATTCCGAGCTCAACTTTCTTGTCTCTGCATGACATTCACTGTTTAAGAGCTCAAAAAAGATGTAAAATGTGTCATTTTGTGTACCAGCGGCGGGTGCCTTATGTTCTATTTTTTTGTTAAGGTGTTTCTTAAGTGCCAATTAAATGTATGGAATCAGATCTCTACCATATATTTCATAACTGTTATTGATCATATTTGGAGATTGCTGTATTTTTAAAAAAATTACCAAATTTAATTTTTCGCGTGCTTTTTATGTTTCATCATTGGTAATTAGCCTAGTGTATCAGCCTGAGCCTTATTTAGTTATTTTTAGTTTTAACTTTGAATATAGTCTAATGGTTATATTGATTCATGTAACTCATTTCGCCTAGAGGGACAAGGCTTGTTGTTGTTTAGACTTTAGATATTTTCAGTAATAAATTTCGGTTTTCCCTTGGTCATTGCAGTATTGGTGCAGAGCGTGTAAAACATGCATGTGCTGAACTTATTCAAGCATCTGAGAGAAAAGACAAGGATTAGTAAGGAAACTCCTCCCTTGTGAACGTGTAGCTTATATTTACATCGGCATTAGACAAACTTGTAGGTTCTAGTTGATGAATGATGATCAGTCTGGCTTTGTTGGATGCATGTTATACTTCCACCAAACTATGTCCAAACAATGGGTCATTTGCATTTCTGTAGCATATATTTTCAATATGCTCTAATTCATTGTCATTTTATCTACTTGGATGCTTTAGTACCTACACAATATCATTCCATTTTGTATAATTACATATTATCTTAGCTTGATTAGGTGAGCAAGGATTTTTTTTGTGAGATATTGGTTAGACATCTTGAAAAAAGCCCTGTCATGAAATAAGTCATCTTATTAATGTAAATGGAAGTATCTGGATCTTGCTTTATTAAAGAAAGTGTACCTTGTGAATTATTTCCATAATCCTATCTTATCAAGCTTACACTATATAGATCAAGATGTCTTAGGTTAATTGAATGCATATGTTGTTGAGAGGTCATCAGTTCATTGATTAGCTGCAAATTCTATTTTTCGAATGCAGTGAGGGTTTTAGTCTGCTAAATTTTACTATTATATTTTTTGGAAAATACAGTGTTAATAATCTTATGAAATTATGATACAACACAATTAAAATTATGTTAGTAGAATATCAAATTATTACGGACAGGCACTTAGAGAGTGGAAGATTGCATCATTGAATAATTTTTAATGTATATAGAACTACTATATCATAGATTCGTAGCAATAAATTATTTTGTTCTTTCTCTTATTGTTCAACATCCTAGATTTTGTTCTAAAGATTTCCATTATCTTGTGATGTTTCAGTTGCTCCCTGGCTTTATATTGGACCAAGCACAGATTTTCTTGTTTGAGGGGCAAATTTGAAACCCTTGTGAAGGTACATCAATATCACTTTAGCTTTGGCTTCAGAGATGGATTGAATGCAGTTTCTTTTTCCTTGGTCAGCAACTGTTGTTTTGTACCTGGCTTTTGTCTGTGTTGTTAAATAATCAGTGGCAATTAATGAACTAAACCCTTTTGACATTCCGAGTTTGGTGTTGATGATTATGATTTTCTTTTGTCTTTAATTAAATAAAAATGTGAAAGACTTTATTACTATTATTTTATACACTTCCAATTTCTGGTGGGTTTTGTAAATTGTAGTTGGTGCAATGTTTTGTATGTGCTGTATGTCTCAGTCTAGAGTATGTTTTTACATGATAAAAATAGAAGGTTATTCATAAAAATTGTTGAAAAAGAAGTGCTCTTAACTTGGAAAGACATTATATTTTTCAGTTTTCTGCCTTTACTTAACTTTCTGAATTTCTTCATATTTTTATTTGCTCAAATTTCTAAAACACCAAATTTAAAGCATTTATGTTCAAATAAAAGAATATTAAACATACGAGGATTCAATTGAGAAGATTAAAAATAGAACCAAAATGGGAGTCACTTGAAATAGTTGTTATATTGATCACATTTTGGTACGTTAGAGCTTTTCCCTTTTCTTAAATTTAGAGGTTTTTTCTTTTTAGTCAGGGAGGGGCTGTGTGTTTTTCTTTCTTCTCTTGTTTGGAATGAAATTACTGGATAAGCGAAGCTCTGTGATATAGTTCCAAAGTCTTTCTTTGGTGCATATGGTGGGACTGAGAGCTCTTTTGTTTTGCTATATTTTTACAACATTCATTGTGATTTCTTCATAGCTCTATGTACGAAGGATACCCCATTCTCCTTATTCATTACCTATTTGTGTTAGTAACGTATCTTCAATCAAGAAATGAAATGGATAAAAAGGACACAAGGGAAAAAGATATCTCTGTGTGATTCTATTCAAATCTTATAGTTTGTGATATCATAAACTTTCAAGGTGAATATGCTCAAAATTCAGGTATATTATGATTATTTGCTTGCGATGAATTCATCGCTTGCATTTTTCATGTGAATTGGAGGATGGAGATCGATCAAAAAACATGCTCTACTGATTTAATGTTATCTTTTTAAGGTCGGTTGCAATATATGTGCAAGTTTTAATAGGAGAGTCATCTTTTTGAATTAATATTTGTCTATGCTATTTTCTGAGTTGTGTTCCTTAACGTGGATGTGTATCAGGATGGTACTAGGAAATTGAAATCTTATGTTCTTATTATATTTTATCCGCAACTCTTAAATGCTACAGATGGAGAGGTCTATTCTCAACCTTGAGAATGCTCAATGAGAAGAATGGATCACTTTTGATATCTACAGCAGAAGCATATCTGGTTGAAATTTCTGATGACATGCCTTGGTAATTTCAGTTGCTATTTTATATGCCTTTGGACACAGACTTTGGTTCGGGGTAATGTGATAGTCAGTTTTCAGTGTACCTATGTATTTGTTCATGTACATTTCAGCTTCATATTATGTGGTTTTATTATTTATGGGTTAAGTCAGAGTGACCTACATATGATATACAATTTATGGATGATTTCAAATTTCCTTTTGAAGGTTTTATTTGGCCTTTGAGAGTTATCCTATTCTAAACTTTTGTTAATTACAGTTTATTATTGGCATTGCATAATAATTCCTTGGTTGCTATCTGAAACTACTTTTAGTTGAAGTTCTCAGTAGTTTTCTGTTTTTCTGTTTTTTTGTTTCATATTCTTTATTCCCTTTTGTTTTAATGTTAGATAGAAAGATTCCGCTGTATAAACTAGTTTTAGTAGTGTGAATTCACCTAGTACTATGTGTAATTGCCCTTATTTATAATATTTGATATTTTTGTTGCCGGAAGGAATAACCTGGTATTGTTTCTCTATAATGGCTAAATTTTTCTATATCCAACATAGTAATGGTACTCTACCCCTGCTGTTGAGTTGGCCTATGAATCATGGACTTAGATCCTACTTGAAGTGTTGCAATGTTGTTGAATAAATTTCCGACAACACTTGTCAACATTTCTCATTAAGTTTCTAATTAAAAGTAAAGTATTGGCCCAAACACTTTAGGCACCACCTCTGTACAGTTCAGGCAATGGTGTTTATACCTCCATGTGAATGGACACAAGCCAATATCATTAAAAAAATATTAAATTTTAGTTTTCAGAAAATCAACTTCAAATATAATATAAAATTTAAAAACAATATCTGTTACCTGTGACACTTGTCAACGTAAAAGAAATAGAAACCTGACTTGTAGAGGGTGAATATATCTTTTTTATAAGATATTCCAATTTATAATTTTAAGATTTTTGGTGAAGTGACTAAGTTCATTTGTTGTAGAACAATATTTCTTAATATTTTTATTACTCCTCATCATAAGAAAAAAATTGAATATCGAGATTTTGATCATCAATTTAGATCTTTTGTTATATTTATCCTATTTTATTTCAATAATTTGTCATTGTACACATTTGCGCATAAAGTCTCCGTGTCTTATATCTTAGGCATTAATCGTGTTAGTGTTTGTATTGTGCGTAGTGTTTGTGTTTTGTAGGATTTGTCTCTATTGCTCCCCTGCAGTGACTGGAGCGAGTAGGAAAAATGGAGCTGGTAATTACCTAGACATTTCAATACTTAACTTAGGATGATACTGTAGAAAAGTAATTGTAGGTACACAAGGCTTACCTGAACCATAATCATGTGTTGCTTATTTATAGTGTGTGTGTGTTCGGAGGGGGTTAGGGTGAGGCAAAGCTATGGTAATAGTAGCCCATCTCCATAACACATACCACCAAGCCCTATAAGATACACGCTTTAAGTTTGACCATATTGTAATTCTTGTTTGATAAACTATAGCGGGGACAGGAGGTGAGAGAAATTACGTGTGCACTTGCACACTAAATGATTTTATTTCTTAATTCCTAAAAAATGGATAGATCTTCTTTAGGGTAGCAAACTTTTTTCTTATAGATAATCCTATAATCAAGTTACATCAAAACTTGAAAGCTCGAGTTTTCATCATGGAGTTGTTCTTTAAGTTATTCGAAAATCATGAAGTTTGCAAGAGATATTGAATCATTTACACGCTTCTACTCCATACTTCAGGAGGCTGCTCCTTGACATAAGAGCAGTTTATTAGCCAAGTTGTCACATAACTTTTTGTGATTTTGTTTGTCTGATACATAGCCGACCATGCACATCTAAGTGATTTTTTTTTCATTATTTTGTGTATGTCCGGGGATGGGCGGCAACTATGTATGCTTTTCCTTCTTGAGTGACATTTTTTAAAAGAAAAGAGACGAAATGACTTATCCAAAAGAGACTGAGAAACAAATTCATACTGTCAATTTTTTAAAAAATGAAATATTCTTAGTAAAGGAGAACGTAAAGATAATAAGAAAGATGGTTTTGAAAAGGAAAGTCTCAAATAATAGCTAATGTGGAAAACGATTTTGACAAAAATATCTCAAACTTCATATAATCTATTAAGGAAAATGATTTTGAATACTGATCTATTTTCTCCAGCCACGCAGAATGGTGAATAATCCTAACCAAAAGCTCAAAAGTATACTTTTATGGTATTATTGTGACCTACACTAGTATGGAAGTCAATCTGACTTTTCTTTCTTAATTTTAATGTAATATCATAAAGAGAAAATGAGTTTCTAAAATCTACTTGTTATTGTTAGTTTTAATGATAGTTTTCTTTTTCTTCTTTATTTGTGGACCATACCCATCTTTTAACTTACAAATGCATAAATACACACATACATACACACACATATACATACATTATACACATACACATATACATACATGTTACACACATAGACACATACACATAAACGCACCCCCACGCACACATATACATACGGCCTTCTTCCAATTATTGATTGCTTGAATTTGTGTGCTTGTTTTTTAAGTAGAATCATTGTTAAGTCTTCAACATATACAAAGTCTTCAACTTAATGTCATTAAAATGGTCTCAGTAATTTCCTTGAAAGTACAGCTGTACTGAGATAGGATAGGGTATTCTAATTAGTAATTAGTACGTTATTATTTCTTAAGAGTTAATGCTAAAAGACATGATTATCTGTCAGTTTCCACATGTGGTACTAATTAAGCTCTGCAACAGGACAACCTTTGTTTGTCTCTATTGATTTGGGGTATTTAAATCTGCAAGGGAAAAGTTAGCACCTCTATTGCAAAACAATCTCTTCCAATCAAACCCTTCTAATTTTGATTTTCTATGGTGGATGCTTTTCTTTATTTTAACTTTTTTTTTAATAAAAAACGAGTATGACCATTCTCTAGGGACTTCTGCTAGGATACATGTATTCATTGTTTGATGAGGTAGATAAACCCTTGTTAAATGATTTAATTCTGCTCAGTAATTGATTAAAGAAAGGATCTCTTGGAGTTTCCATCTTTAAAATTCTGTTTTTTTAACTTAATTGCTTTTTGTGGCGTGGCATCACCAGTTCTTTCTATATGGAGTGATTCAAACCTGTCCTCAGTGTCTTGAAATTCAAATTATGTCTGTTCGTATGAAAAATTTTATTATACATTTTTATTTGGAGAACTTGCTTCAACATCGAATACTGAAATTTACTTGTCGTGAACTTCTGTGTCAATGTTACAAATAACTGTTCACATGGTTACTTTTCTGGCCTTTCATGATTTTCTCCTTGTATTGTCTTTGAATTTTGTAGAGATAGATATGGTATTTCACATTTCAGATTCTCTTAGTGGATTTTGGTTTGGTCCTCCCACTTTTGTATTTCTTTTTTCTATTAATTGTATTTATAATGTTGCAAATTATTAGTACAGGTTGTAATGCTAATCTGGGTAGGATTATTGCAACCTATATTATGATGCAATAACATTTTCCTTTTGATTAAAAAAAGAGCTGATAATCATTTTTGTCTTTCTGACCTGTGCTTCAATTTCTTTATCTACAGTGATATTCTGAGAGTTGATTTCTTTAAGCTGGTTTCCCTAGCTCGTGAAATGGAGGAAAAGAGTGCAAGGTATAATTGTCCATCTATTGTGTTTATGCCTACTGGTAAACCGGGCATATCTATATTCTTTGTTATCACTTTCTTTAATTGGACATAGACATTTAGTCTACAACGAGAACTGGCACGTTTTAAAGGACAGAAATAAGTGAAACTGACTGGAGCATACAACAAGAAAACATAACGCCTATAATTATTTTTTACTTCATTCACTGTCCATCTGTCTTTATTCTGTTTAATTATTTTTTTATCTTCTAAAGCAAAGAAATATTATTGTCAAAGTAACTGTTGGCCTAAAATCATGAGCTGTTGAGCAATGGTTCAAAATTTGTTTTTGTTAAAGATTTAGAACCAATGTAAGACTTTGATCTTTTACTATCCTCATTCTTCACAATAGATATATCAATTTCAGCATGGATGTATTTTCTTTTCTTCAAAGTTCAAACTCAAAAAGGTTCTTGCTTACAGGGAGGGGTGTATTGATACCATCATACATTTTGAAGTTAAAACTACTTTTAGGCATCTGCTTTTGTTTTCCTTTCTGAAATATGATTTCTAACCGTTTTCAAAAATAACCTTTAAAAAGTGAGAAGGCTAAGTTTGAAACATTGAACACTGTTTGTGGTATTTATAGCCAGCTAGTGTTCCTTGTCTAGCAACATACTTCCCTCCACCTTTTTCTGTATCGGTTGATTTTGTTTGCACATCTAACTTCTTTTCTCTTTATTTACATTTATTGCATCTATTTTAAGCATAGCTGTTTAGTGTATAATATGTTAAAAACTTAAAATATCTACTATTGCAGCATAGGGTGAGTTATAGTTCTTTTATTCAGACTTTAGAGCATCTGGCAAACTAGATTTTTTTTATGCTGTGATGAACCATTGCATGCTCTCACAAGCATGATAATATAAAAACATGATAATATTTTACTAAAAACCAAAAAAAATAATCAAAAATATTTTGCCATACCATTTTTATGGTAATTCTTCACAGTAACTGATATTAACTGTGCTTTTATTATATAATATCAGTTAGGAAGTGTGTCAGGCGAGTGATCAACATTTGAATCTTCAATTGACTTGTTTATATTAATGATTGCATATATACAATTAGTTAATGTTCTGTTCAAAGATGGCATCTAGCACGGAATTATGAAACCCCAAAGAAATGCAGTTGTTTGGAATTTAATTACATACATTTATATTTCTCAGTTTAATGGGTGTGCTAGTACATTTTTACATACTTATCTGCATCAACGAAGTCCAATTATTGCCTTGCATACATTTCTCGTTATCTATCATTTAACTTTAGATCCCACACTTACGAATTTATTTTATTAGAGAAACACAAGCTTTAAGTGCCTTTATTTATTTGCATTAGTTACTGTCTTTAGTTTTTTATGGAATTTATTATATTTAATATCCCTGTTTCATTTTTTTAGTGAGTATCATTAAAAGTGTTTGTTTTGTAGGGTAGGTTAACCTAAGAATCACTCGTATCCATCCATGTTTCAAAATTTGTCTCTTGCACAGAAGTACACATGCATTTGTATGCACACACACAAACACCCTTGCTTGGAGATTTTCAGGTATGATCACATCACACCATATTACAAACCAGCTTTTTTTAGAAGAAAAAAGTGCTTCTTCAAACAAAAGAAAAGTAAGAGGAAAGCGCAGGACTTGGTAAATGTTTTATTGATTTTTAGCGTACTTGAGAATGTTAATAATGTGTGAAATGGCGATGGCTGTTACCTTATAGACATCTTTTCAACTGTTTAACATGATACTGGTGGACACCAATGTAGGCCTGCCGTTTTTATCACTATATTTATGTAAGGGTGTTTATACTCTAGAAAAACCAATTCTAAATTCTAATAATAAAGCATGGATGCACTGAAGCTCCTTGTTCTTATTCTTATTCGAGGGACACATTTTCTGAACCTTTGAATATGTCCGGAAGGAGGGGTTTGTTTTTAAATTTTTTATCTACTAGGAAATAAAGATAAGTCATCTTATAAGTTTTCTATCATCTGTTATTATTATTTTTATTGAAGTTCTATAATTATATAAATTTTGAAATGAAAAATTTATATTCAATCACAAATGCCTCCAAACTATTGCTTCCAGACATAGTTTGCTTCCAGACATAATCTTTACCTTTAATTTTGTTTTATCTTCCCTTCTGGTTACTTTGTGCTAGTTTTCTTGAACAAATTATTGTCTTTAGGTTCCAATTGCGAGTTATGGACTCTATTTATTTGGGAAAACTGAGCTAGAACGAGAAAATTGTGAAATTATTATTTTGGTCTTCTTCCTGCACCCAATATTTTCTTCCTGCACCCCATAGCCTTATGAAAGTGACCTAATTACCCTAGATTAAAAATATTGAAAATCCTAATATTTTTCCCTTCTTTTACGGCCTCAATTGATTGTATGGCATTTATTGCTGTGTTCTTATATTTTTTAAAATTCCAATTATATTATTGTTGTAATTATAATTTTGGATTGTGCTATTCATAATATTTTGAATTTTATAATTCATAATGTAAATTACATTATAGAAGGGTACAATTTGTAATATAAATTTGAAAAATAATCTAAAATGTAAATTCACAATCTGCAACACAAATTATATTTTGGATTACATTTAAAATGTAAATTATATTATGGATTATATAATTTGTAATGTAAGATTATATTTTGTATTGTACAATCAATGACACAAATTGAAATAGTCAATCCGAGATCAAATTACATATTTTGGATGATATAATTTGAAATATAAATTTATATTTTGAATTATACAATTTATAATGTAACTTAAATTTACATAAAGTATTGAAGTTGTAGTGGAAAAATAGAACATAGTAGGGAAATTACTTTTGTCATCAACAATGTAACGAGACACCTTAAAAAAAAGCAAAAACAAAAGTGAATTTGTTTGCCTTCTTGAACCAAACTTATGGGGAAACCAGTTTTTGTCCAAAAGTGATGAGTTTTGTCATGAATTTTGATGTGCAATGTCCATTAGGAACTTCAAGAAGAAGCTCCTCTGAAATTTCTTGAAAGATTAAGAGGAAATGCCATGCCTAAGAAATCTAAGAGATGCACATGTAATAGCCTTCTTGCTAACCAACCACCGCAATTGCACTTGTCAAGTGTGAGAATTGTAAATTGAAGTGTAGGGAGGGAGCAAGATTATTTCTTCTTGCGCCCATTGTTTCTTTTTGTACCCTCATTTTTTTTTATGCACCCCAAAACCCTATGAGAATGATCTAACTACCCCTGAGTAAAATATATTAAAAGCCCCAATATTTCTTCCTTATTTCACAGTCCGCTGCACCTCCATTGCTCCCTCCAATTCTCAATTCCCGCAAACAACTTACAAGTGCATTTGTGTTGGCTAGAGGAAAGACTATTACAAGTATATTTCATAAGCATGACATTTTCTCCTAATCTTGGAAGAAATTCTTTAAAAATTAGCTTCTTCCTGAAGTCCCCAATGGACACTGCTCATCAAAATTCATCACAAAATTATTTATTTTTGGGAAAAAATTGATTTTCCTATAAGTTTGGCTGAAGAAAACAAACAAATTCACCTTTGCTTTTGCATTTTTTTAAGTCTCTCCCTCCATTGTTTACAACAAAAACAATTCTCTCACTTCGTCCTACGAATTGTATAATTTAAAATTTGAAATATAATTTGTATTTTGAATTGGCTATTCATATTTGTATTAGAGATTGTAAATTTAAAATATAATTTTGTTTTAAGGATTGTACTTTTTAAAATGTTTTCAAGTTTATTATTCCAATTTGCATTACAAATTATACAATTTAGAATGTAATTTTAAACTACAAATCATACAAGTTGAAGTATAATTTGTATTACAAATTGTCTTTCAAATTTACATACAATCTAAAATATAATTTTGTATTAGAATTATACAATTCAGAATGTAATTTATATTTTAAATTATATTTCAAATTTGCATTACTGTACACTTCATGATATAGTTTTACATTATAAATTATAGAATCTAAAATTTTCGGATTACACAGTCTCAAACTATAATCACAGGTTATAATTAGAATTTTAAATATGGGGTGCAAGAAGAGATCCCCTTATTATTTCTAACAAGTATGTTCAACTTGTCACAAATCACCTAAAATTCACTATTGGGGGATTTTTTTTCTTCTCCATATTTTCCTTTAGCCCTTCTTTAAAATTAAAATTTTCACTTTATTATCAATAATTGATTTTTAGATTATACAATCCAGAAGGTTCACATAAAAAAAAGGTTTTATGAAAATTTTGTATTATTTCTTTTCAAAATTGTATAATTTGGAAGTCATTTATAAATTTTGAATTTTGTAATGTGAAAATTCTTAATTTTTAGATTGTGTAATATCAAAATTCTTTGACTTTTGAAAGTTCTTTTAACTTGTGGGTTGTATAATTTGGATATTATTTTTGGCCAAAAAGAAAAAAAGATTGTAAAATTTGAAAGTTATTCTTTTTATAAAAAAAAAAGGTTTTTAGATTGTTTTTGGATTGGGGAAGTGGGAAGTCGTTTTTGACTTTCACATCATATAATTCAAAAGTTCTTAAAAAATAATTTTAAATTAGAGAATTCAGGAAAAAAAAAACTTGATAATAACTTGTATTATGAATAAATTTTTTATGTTAACTTAGTCCTAAAAGCTACAATTTAAAGATTAAAGTTCAATAAATAAATTCATTTAAAAAATTGTATGATTTATACAGAAAGTAAGGAAAAAGAAAAAAAATTCATACTTTTCCATCCAAATAACAAAAAGGAGAAAAAAACAATATAAAAAATATTTTATGTCTCATGGGTTAAACTAATCTCAGGCATAAAATATTTTTCCTTCTAGAGTATTTATTGCGTTACCTTCCATTAATTAAAATAGAATAAAAACTGTTACCTACAAAAATATAAAAACTAAACAACTAAAAAATATCTCCATCTCCTCAAACTAACAATCAAAAATTACATTTTTAATCCTTTTGTAAATTTAAGTTTATTTAACAATGTCTATTCTTTCCCAACCATATATTATCCTCAACAAAACTGCAAGCTTGTCATCACCATCCAATGATATTCGCATGTTCAAAACCATTCTTCTCTTTTTCTATGTGGCGCCCTGTTAGTGAAAAGCCACGAACCAAGTAACTCTCAACAGCAAGATGGGAAGCACCTCCTTCTGCTTGCTCCACTCATCCCTCTGCAAATTCCCATCTTCATCTTCATCTTTTTCATCTTCATCTGGATACAGACCAAAGACCAAGTTGCGAGCTCCTACATCCTCCTGCTTGGGCCAGCAAGACCCAGTCTGCAGCAAAAGAACCATTCTTTTAACGAGCATAGCCCTTCTTCCATTTCGCCGTTTGAAGAGGGCCCCAGCTCTCGAACCACCGGCCGGAACTCCAAGTGAGTTTCTTCAATTTGCATTTATAAATTATGATAGTGTAATTGCATATGGGTCACTGAATTAGCATGCAGTATCCCGAAAGATGAGTTCTTGTATTGGTTTATTGCATGATCCAAATATTTTCTGAAATGGGTTTACCTCTAATCTATTCTATTAGAAGAGAATTTAAAACAACGAATGCTAAATGTTTGTAACAGTTATTTTGGAGGATTCTTTCTTCAGAGTTCACTTGCATTCAAGTTAGGATCCAAGATTCCAGTATGGGAGCTTCTTTTGTTGAATGCAATATGATGTGTTCTAAATTTAAGAAATATGGATTTTGAGTGTTCGAATCAGACTTTGTTTTTGGTGATCATTTTTAACTCCCGGAGAAGTGATACAATTGATTAGAATACTGATAGAAGAGAAAGAAATGAGAAGGATGTGTTGTGGTGGATGTTCTCTCCTTTTCTGCCTCATAATATTCTGAAAAGAAATTAGAATTTGTTTTCAAGTTTCAAGTTGTGAAAATGCATGTTCTTTCTTTTTGGTTCTAGGATATTATAAAATCTTAATTTTTCAATTCTTTTCCTCTAGGATGAAAAAGAAATGGATACTTAGAAACTTCCTTGAGTAAGTTCTTATTGATTTGCTGCTTTTTGCTTGTGACATGTTCTATATCACCAGACTGATTTGTTAATTTAAAAGGAATGATTGATTATTTTACATTATGCCTCTTACAATATACCATTAGGGTTTCATACATATGTCAAAAAGGTCTCCATTTCCCCCTTTTTGGACCCCCTTATGCTTACAATATACCCTTGCTCTATTTGTTGTATACTGATATCTCATGAGGTCTGCCCTCCATCCCTCCAAAGAAAATTGTATCTTTAGGACCTCAAGTGTTGTTCTGCCATGGGTTTTATGTGGATTAATTAGTCTTCTTTTTGAAGTAACTTGGGGGTAATTATTCATTCTCCTTGCAGCTGAAGAAAATGAGGTGAAGACACAAGAGGATAACCAGGAAGCTGAGGTTTGTATGTGGTTAAGATCAGATACCAATGTTGAATAGTAAATTTATCCTTAGCTATCATGGTTTTGCCTTGGATGTTTAGTTGATCTAAACTTTGTAGCTTCTATGGACAGACAGCACCTGAAGTGGAAACACCATCAAATTCCTTTCTGTCTCTCCTGAATGGAATTGGAATATTTTCTTCTGGTGTGCTGGGTGCTCTCTATACACTTTCTCAGAAAGAAAAGGCTGCTGCTGATGCAACAATAGAAACAGTAAGCTTATTTTCACTCTTATGTTTCTTAGATGTGTGTTAGCCTTTGAGGGATGTCTCTCTTCCTAAAAAACTCCTAAGACGAAAAAGGGAAATGAGGAATTATTCTTCTGTTACTGAGGAAACAAAAATTCTGGTCACTTCTGTTAAAAATGTGATTCAAACAGTTTGTGGGTCATGTGTAATTATTAGTCAGTTTTACAGTTTTATAAGTAATTACTGTTTTATTTAAAATGTTGTAACTGCTATGAGTGTGTAACAGTGTGCATCAGTGAAAATAAGTTTTTTTCTGCATTCCACTTTTTTTTTAAAGTCATTTTATTATTTATTAGTTAATATTTAAGCATTATTTATACTGGTCAATGTGCACAGATGAGCTGGAAACTGAAGAAAAAGGAAGAACTGATTGTTTCCTTAAAGAAGGACTATGAGCTGAAGTTACTGAATAAGCAGGAGGAACAAGCCAACCTACTTGAAAAGGCAAAGGAAGAGAAGCAAGCATTGATGGAACAACTAAATTCTGCGAACAGTACAATCAACCACTTGGGGAAGGAGCTTAAAAATGAGAGAATTTTGGTTGAGGACCTGAAACTTCAAATTGACAGACTTGAGACTGAGCTTTCAAAGATTGATACAGATAAGAAAGATCTTGAAATCAATTTGAAAGAAAAGATAGATTTCATTGGAGTTTTACAGGAAAGAATCAATCTTCTCAGTGAGGACCTCAAAGACAAAGAAGATGTTGTTAAGAATCTCAATTCATCTCTAGCAGTAAAGGAGTTGGAATTGAAGAGATTGAATTCTACCTATGAGAAAACCAAGGATGACTTATCCAGTGTACAATTGCAGATTCAAGGGTTGAAAGATGAACTACTTAAAAGCCAACATGAACTAGAAGCTAAAGATTCCTTGGTGATGGAACTAAATTCAAGATTGAGTTCCTTAACTCATGAGAATGATGATTTTAGGAGTAAATATGATGTCATGGAGAAGGAATACAATGACCTAAAACTCACTACTGAAAGAAAGGCTGCTTTGGACTCTAGGGTTTTAAGTGAAAAAGAAGAGGAGCTTCTTCAGCTAAAGCATCAATTTGAACTTGCCCTGCGTGAATCAAGCCAAAACCTGCTCATCAATGCTGATTTATCCCGGGAAAGAGATTTGTTGAAGGAGGCTCTTGAGAATAAATCTGGTAAAGTGAATCATTTGAAGCATGAACTTCAAGACACCCAGGGAAATCTTGAAAAATCAAGAAATGAGTCTGCTGAATTGGAAAACCTTTTAAGTGAGTCAAACAAACTGCGCAATGACCTTGTGGTTGAGGTGTCTAAGCTTTCATCTGAGCTCACTGAAGTTAAAGGATCACTACAGAGAAGTCTTGATAATGCAAAACATGAGGCAGAGATGCTAGCAAGTGAGGTTACAATTGCAAAGGAACATTTGAAGAAAACCGAAGCAGAGCTACAAGGTAAGTCCCATGATTTAACAATTGCTCTTGAAAAGTGTGATAGCCTACAAAAAGAATTAATTGAGATATACAAAAAGGCTGAGACCACAGCAGAGAATTTAAAGGAAGAAAAACAGTTAGTTGATTCTTTGAAAAAAGATATACAAACTTTAGAGAAGCAAATCTCAGAAGACAAGGAGTCCCGAAAATCTCTTGAGACGAACTTGAAGGAGGCTGTCAAATCACTTGATGAAATGAACCGAAATGCAACGATCCTTTCTAGTGAACTACAGAGAACCAACTCTCTTATTTCTAGCCTTGAAAAAGAGAAAGAGGTGCTTATGAATTCCCTAGCAGACCAAAGAAATGCAAGCAAAGAGGCCAAGGAAAACATTGAAGATGCTCATAACCTCATCATGAAACTCGGCAATGAAAGAGAGAATTTAGAGAGAAAAGGGAAGAAATTGGAGGAGGATTTGGCTTCTGCCAAGGGTGAGATATTGCGCTTAAAGAGCCGAATCAGCTCTTCTAAAGTTGCTGTTAACAATGAGAAAGTGCAGAAAGATGAAAGTGAAGGCAAGGTCAATTCTTCAAAAGTTACTCTTAACAATGAGCAAGTGCAGAAAAATGAAGGGGTCAATTCTTCAAAAGTTGCTGTTGACAACGAGCAAGTGCAGAAAAATGGAGGTGAAAGCAAGGTTACTGTAACTGCGAGGAAGACTGTGAGAAGAAGAAAAGCTAATCCACAATAACATAGGAAAATTTTAGTGAGTTTTCAATAAAAAATTGCTGTTAGAATATTCTGTAATAAACTATTTCGAAGCCAATTGATGTTGAACTCTATTCACTTTGGCATGCAAGAAATTCCATTTTGTAGTAGTATTGTACAAATGGGAATTGTTAAACTTGTAGGACAGTTGTTTTATTGATAGTTTTCTTTAGTAAAGCTATATAAGGTGAGAATATTAACCATCTTCTGCAACATAAACATTGGTGTATATACAACAAATTTTCCTTGTACATCAAACATATCAACAAGCTTGCAACTGCTCTTTTTTCCTGAGCTGTAACATAGGTGATTAGGTTTTACTGACTGATTTATAGCATTCTTTCCTTTGGTTTAAAGAAGTACGTGATGAACCCTTTGCATGTTCTCATAAGCATGAAGGTAATATAAACCTAAAGCAGCTTATATTCTTCTCTAAAAATGAAAAGCAGACAAATTAATAATTTGTTAACTATTTTTCAGCAATTCTTAGACATGGAAGCCAATGAAAGATGTGACTAACATTTGAACAACTTTATTACATACTCACAAAGTTGCGTGATTTTGATGAGTTTATAAAATTGATTTTAAATTAACGTGATTTTACATAATCGATTCCAATTGAACACGAGTTTGCAGTAACATGTGTTGGATAACGAACATTAGAAAAATTATTTTGACAAGTAATATTTGGAAATGCAACCAAAATTAGTTTTGGATGTGTAATCACTAAAACGACTTAAGTTTGACGAAGGATGTACATGAAACAAGAAAACGTTGACAAAAGATATATATGAAATTAACATGACTCAAGTTAGTAGTGATACAAGAGCTGCTTCAGTTAGCTTCGGTGAGACTTGACTGTAAAACTTAGAACCATGTTTCTAACACTATGCAATTTGGTACCTTGGATAATTGAGAATCAGGCTACTTTTTTATACGTATTAAAGACGCTGTTTTATTTATACATAGGAACAACTAAATAAAGATTGCATTGCAAACAATGAAAAATCTAAACAAAAACCGTGAATTCATTGATCGATTCATCAAAATTCTTTAAATGTTCTATGTTTCCACGATGAATTTATCCTTAAAAAAAATTCTGAAAAGGAGAAAAATCGAACAAGACCCTCAATCACGACTCCTGTTTAAACGAAAAGTTTCATCACTACACATGACCATCCTTGAGTATATTGTTATAGGAAATTCTGGCCTTATATAAAAGGTTAACCTTTTTCTAACAATGGTATTTCTAACAATGGTATCAAAGCCTTGTGACGATGTTTTGAGTTCAAACCTTGGAGAACCTATTCCTACCATTGGGGGAGTTTCGAATTTTCCAAACCGCCAGGTGCCGCTTCTTAAGGAGGAGCGTTTGTTATAGGAAATTCTGGTCTTGTATGAACTGATTAACATATATCCTGCCTTTTAAGTCTCATTAACCAGTAGATGGGAGATTTAGTTTTTTCTTTTTACTAAAAGCATTCTACAAATTCAATTGTCACTAGTTTATGCATTGGTAAGCATTGGTTTTGAATGACTGCAAAACAAATTTTCGCCAAGAGAATTTAAAAAATTATTTTTCTTCGGATATTTAGGATCTTGAGATAAAGTGAGTTAATTTTTGAAAAGTTTATCTCAAAATGTTTCCATTAAACCTTATAGAACGTTCTCGACATAATACAGAAAACTATCTATAATCTTAGCTACAGCTTCTTATCATTAATAACTTTTTAAGCAGATATCATAGATTCTTGGAAGCCCAATAGATGATCAATTTAGTAGCTTATGGTTTTAGGAACTTGCATTGTATGACAACAGAAATATTTCATTAATCATGGTAAACATTTCATATACACGTAATTTACATCATGGATATGATAAATAGAATAAAAGAATTGCTTTGAGCAGTGTCAAGGTTGAATAATCTCAATTGCAGGGACCCGTTGTATACATTGATATACAATTACTCTGATTCTAGGCACTAATTTAAATTATCTAAGTTCTAAAATCCAAGAGGTACACTCTAGGAGAAGCTGGAATTTCTGACGAGATGCTATGTTAAAGAAAACCTGCATCTTTCTACGAAATTCATTTGCATCTTCCTTGCAACTAAACGAGCCTGCACATGCGCATTGTTCTGCCAAATGCGCAGCTTTCACCTGATGGCACTTGATACACACCACATCTTGCAGGTGGTATAGTCGTTCTCTTTGTCTTACAGTCTGAAGAAGAGCATTTTCCATCACCTCACGGTCATAAGGCTGCCCACACTGTGGCACAGCACAACGCCACTCCTCAGTTAATAAAGCCAAATCCCGGCACAAGTCCAAATCTCTGCAGTCATTACAATAGCTGCACCCAAAAAAACAAAAATTAAAACATGTGAATACAGGAATCTTAATGCCTTTTCTGCGTCCATGGTTAACATTGTTGGGATAGTCAACCTCGAGTGAGAAATCTTTTGCTCTCATATAATGAAAACTTGTTAACTTTTTACCTGCATATGACGTTGGATAAGACGAATGAATGACAAGGATCATGAAACTCGGCTTCGGGAGCAAACTCTCTAACACCAACATATTTTAGCAAATTCTTTCTCAACACCTGCAAGTGAACGAACCAATCAGAACTACTTTTTGGCTCACCTCAGCGTAGAGAGATGAAAATCAACAGCAGAAGAAAGAAGTCATTCAACCTAAATTACTCAAGGAAGTATATGAATCTGCTATGGAATTATATGCATTTAAGAAGGAAATATCTCATGGCCTCTGAAATATATTAGAAGTATTCTGTGTGAACATACAGCAGCAGTACCACAAAAATATAATATTATTAACGATAGTATGATGATAAGACAGCATTAAGTCATTCAAGGAAAACAAGTACAAAAATTGTAGCAAATCCCTCTTTAAGACATCCTTTATTATGTTATGAAACAAATAAATGAATAACTGTTAAGAATTTTGCTAGCATTGCTTAAACAATTATTACCAAAACTTCATGCTGCACACTTTGGTCAAGAGCCAGGACAGCACAGACATGCTTGATAAATTCCAAGGCAGCATCCCCTCTGTGTAATTCAGGGCCTGGTGATATACTCTGGTTGTTTTCTGATCTGCTCACCCCCTTCATATGAAGACTAATATCGTGAACAATTCCCAGCAGTTTGTCCGCAAAGTAAGAGCTAATCTGTGGAATAGAATATTATGCAAAAACAAAATAAGTATAAACTAATCCTTCGAAAGAAGAAAACATGCAATTTCAGTTACTTCTGCTGTTATACCTGTTCTTTGATATACTCTGTTATTTCTGATTCAAAAGCAGCTGCAGCTCCAATGCTTATTGATGGAGTGCAGGTGTCACCATCCTTAAATGAGGCCCTGATTTGTGCTTGGTTTTGTGCATAATTCCAGGGAATATACATGAATTGAGAAACGATGAAAACAAAATGGTCCTGTAGATAGCCATAATACGAACAACAAAGACATGAAGAACGCAGAACAGCTCCTGTATTAAATTACTGGCCATTCGATTTTAAATACAGTACATTAATCTTCAAATGTAAAGACACCTTCCCTTCATCACATCAGTATTCGAGCTAAAATTTTTACACGGTAACTTACTTGGACTTTTTTTGGCAAGTATTCAGCAATGTTCCAGCTTGATATAATGTCTACTTGGGATTTATCATTCATGGCTTCATCAGATTTTACTGGTATTCCACCGTAGTTATACTGCACGCAGAAAATCACAATGAGAACAATATATGATTACATTATGTTGGAGTGAATAACATACAAATAAAAATACACCAACTTTTCAAAGTTGTACAGTAAAAACTAAT
Source organism: Vigna umbellata (assembly GCF_029865625.1). NCBI lineage: Eukaryota > Viridiplantae > Streptophyta > Magnoliopsida > Fabales > Fabaceae > Vigna > Vigna umbellata. The sequence continues at coordinate 14,714,953 of NC_142167.1, forward strand.
GACCTTAACTAGTAATTAGATCATTAAGCACTTGGTCACGATCAGTATGCATTTGATGTCAAACAAAGTATAACCCAACTGGAACCAAGGACTGCTAGGGATTTGTAATATTTGGTTGACAACTACGATCACACCATTACCAAATCATATACCAGCTTCATCAATCAAGCATATTTCCCTTTTCCTCTATCAGAATCAGTGAAGAAACTCAGTACTCATTTTGGCATCAGAATCAAAACCTCTCCCGCAAAGATGCTATTTCACATACAGACAACCCAACCTTATCTCAAATACTTTCTCACTAATTATAAGAAATTTTTTATGTCCCGTGCCTTTGTAAACATCCAAAGTTCAATTATATTATTATTTTTCTAACCAACCATTAAGAATTATAATTATCAAATGAGTGGCAGACCTGTATTAATTAATTATTATTCTTAGGTGCTAAGCAATCCAGGCCATTCAAAATTGCTTCAGAAATAATTTGAAGAAAAAAATACCTTGCGAGTGTAATTAAAACAGTGAGGTCTAAACAACGAACAACAAAAAATCATGACAATACCTGATCCATGAATAGCAACGAGCACCAGAACTGTAATGGTTCAAGCTCAATCCATTCAAATAAATCCCTACAAAAATAAGTAATACATGGTTACATAAAACAAGAAGCATCACTCTAATGTCAATTAAGTTGAATTTAAAAGAAAAGGAAAAAGACTCAACTGAGTTATTCTTTCATCACAACTTTATGCAATTCATTTAAATTATCCAAAGATAGCGAAACAATTATATAATAAAAGAAAATTAATTTATGGCTTTTGCAATACTGACCTAGATTGTATAGTTCTTAGCAAACTGTCACAGTAAGCTTTGGCTCTAGACAAATCATATTTCCCTGTGTCTATAATAATCTTCGTGAAGTTTGCAAATACAATTGTAGCACCTAACTTGCGGAACTCTGCCAACAATAATGCAAAGACCTTTTGCATGACCTAAAAATATCAATGCAATCAATAGACATTAGTGACATTCAATTAAAAGAATTTAGTCTAGATATTTAAATCACAATGAAATGAACTAATAAAGGCACAAAAGCCTGGAAAAGAAAAACCCAATTTAGAGGTAGGAAAGCACATACTCTATTATGATAAGGGAAAAATAAAAAAATGAATTTAATTACATTTAGCAGTGTTCCCAATACAATTTGGTTCAGTTTCCAGCAAAAGAAAAAATCATCTGAACCAATAAAAAACATGTGTGGTGCAGTTTGGTTCGGTTGAAATTAATTATGCAATCCGAACCAAACTATTGCAGTTTGAGTTGGTTCAGTTTTTGCAATTTCAAAACAATTTTGCAACATTTTATTTTTTGAACAAGCATTTAACTTAAAAGCATTACCATTGAACGAATTTAAAGCAACACATTACATATTAGTTGTTGTCAAACATTTCATAATTACAGTAAAAAATACAAAACAAGATAACCATGATGAAAAGTCAAATAATTCTATACTACATTAATGAAAAAGTCAGCTGCAACAATAAAAACTAGATTTCTGACAGAAATAGCACTTAGAATAATTTTAATTGATAAATGCAAAGATCTAAATACTATATAAATTAAACCGTATTCAAATTTAATGAACAACTCAATAATAAATGAAATTTACTTACATTTAAAAAAATAAAAATAACATGGAAATAATAAATAGAATGCACTAGGCAATTTGGTTTGGTTTTCAATCCCACACCGCCAACTAAACCAAACTGAGTGGTCTGGAGGGAGAACAAAAAAACTAAATACAATTCAATGAATTTGGTTTCAGAGTGGGCAGTTCTTCAGTTCGAATTTCTGTTTTCCAATTAGGATGGCTCGCTTTTAAACACCCCTAATTTCACTCACTATAGAGCTTCTTTTAATGTAAATTGTTTACCTTGTGGAGTAGCTGATGGAGAGCTGGATCATGAAGTTTTGATTTAGGGCTGCAATGTGGAAAGCAGAACAGGAATTAATTAGACAAAAAAAATAATAGGACTGTTAATATGTCAGGTAGTGTGGACCCATAAGCCCATTTGTGTGGTTGTTTAACAACGGGTAAAGAATGTAGTAAAAACCTGCAAAGCCATCTGTACAGATGCTGCAAAATTGAATCAGCATAAACATTTCCTGATGTCACTGCATCTGCTAGGCAACGCTGGATCAACTGCTTAAGGACTCGAAAGGCATGTGCACAAGAGGTAGACTCATCAAAACCATTCTGATCATTCATAGAAAATGCTCCAGAATCATGTTCGTGACCAAATCCTAATAGAGTGCCTCCTTCCATTTCATTAACTAGGCTGTACTTGAGTAGAGCATTTACAGCCAGGTGGTGTATCTGCATACAAATTAATTAATAAATAAAAATAAAATCATCATTAACTTTTAATTCTCATTCAATATGGGGAAAGTAACTTTAGATCATTGAACCTTTAACTCCACAGTTACGTTTCTATAAGCTCCAGGATATGTAAGAACAGGTTGTTGGACCTATTTTCAAATAGCACAGCCGTCAAGTTGAGCAATCAAATATAAGCATTTTAAATCATCAAATAATAACAAATAATGAGGGAAAATTATTCACCGGTGACAATAGTGGCACACTTTAGTATTTATTCAAAAACCATTGGAACCCACAGTTTAAAATCTTATCATGTATGTCAGAGTGGTGAATTAGTTCATCATAAATTTGTTACTAAATCTGGGAGAGTTCCCAACAGATAACATCTGTTATGAAAGAACAAGTTAATCATGGCAGTCATGTTATAAAAGGTTGTTACTGCTTAATATTTGTAAAAGAATAAATTAACATCAGAGTGGTTGAGTACAGTACAATAAAAATCAGAGTGGCTGAGTACAGTACAATAACTGCAGCTTTCATAAGAATACAGAAATCATTTTTATTCTCAATAACAATAATAATAATCATTTTTTCAAAATTTATAAGTGGAAAACATTAGGGTCTGCAAAAAATTGGGATAATAAAGAACCAAAATAACTCCGTGGCATACCTCATCAACAAAAAAGTTCTGTTCGCCATTAATCCCACCTAAATCTGGAAGGCCATCATCAGATATCCAAAGCACCTGTACAAATGGAAATCTCCTTCATGAATTATCATTTTAGGAACTATATAATGAATTACAAAATGTTCAACCCTGTCCTCTAAATAATTACAAACCCACATTTGAACACACAAAAGATAAAACTATTTTGTTCATGTGAGGACACAAGATGTAAAACATCAAAAACAAAAGAAAGAGCAATAAATTTTCTTTTTGTTAAGTCTTAGAAAGTGGATTTATATCTTACTCAATCACAAAACTAACAAGGGAAGATTTGCATCCACTCATTTAGTATAAGTTGACCATAGTTTTAATCAATTTGGGATATCCAACATATTCTCTCACATTGAGAACCATCTCAAACATGAGATAAGATATTTTTGACTAGTTAGATAGCAAATCGATTGAGATGACATAATATACCCAACAAGTCAATTTTGTAGGATTAAGTCAGACATAAATTCACTTTCTAAATACGATATTACAATAACTTCAATCAAATTAAAATTAAAACCTGTTGATTATCACGCAACGCCCTTGAAAAGAAGATATCTGCCATAAATATGAGCCAGTCAAGTTCAAAGTTCCCCAGGGGTACCTGCAAAGGACATGCACAAGAAAACAAAATGTCATACAAATTAAAAAATATAACTTCTCAACTAAAAAGTATTTCCCCTGCAGGAACAATTAATGGCATATAAAGAGAGCTACGAATGTTTTTACTTGTCTTAAATAACCACTTTTGTTAATTGAATTTTCCTTTTCCTAAACTATAAATTTCTTTTACAAACAAATATTTTTATCTATTTTTTTATAATCTCCCCCCAGTTATGTTTCTAAAGATTGAAGTACTTACATGGGCATATCTTGAGAGAGCAATTCTTTCATTTAACCATCGGACTGATGCAGCACAACGTTGCATTCCAACTTTACCAGCAGTTTGTTGCCATCCAAGAATCTAAACAATGACAAAATTACATATATTATTAAAAAAAAAGGTCTAGTTACAGATATGCTTGAAAAGGACTACTTGTTTCAAACATTTTTACCTGGTACTGACTATCACGTGCATTGTAAGGAACACTCAGGCATGGAAAATCATCTAGAGCACGGATGCCCAATTTTACTAATTGAACATTAGGGCATTCAATGACAGCAACCATAGGCACATGATTTTCCCTTCCGTGACTAAGATTGAGAGAAGTGCAAAATAACTCAGTCCAAAAAATGTAAACAGAATATGGCATTTTAAAATTTCAGAGCTTGTCGAATTTCATAAAATAAATAACTGGAAAGCCTCAATCTTTAAGGACCATAAATATTAGCATTGTCAAAATTTAAATCTGCTATCACTCGCAATCTCATTTTGAACATTAATTAATGTAACATTTCCACATAAGACAAAAAATCAACTTACCCATACATGATAGTCATATGGAATTTATCGGTTAAAATCAGATTCAGACAGAACAAACCTTATTTATATTATAATATAAACTCAAGTGCTACTACCTTATCTACATTACTCAATATTCAAAATCTTGTTTCACTCATGTTACACTACAGGCAACAAACCCACCCTAAAAGAAATTGTATGAGAAAACTCCCCCATGTTCTTCTTCACATTTTAAGAACTTCATACTCTAAGAGAAAAGTCCTCTGCTCTTTGTTATAGGTAAAATTCTAAAAATTTTACTTACAGAAAAATCATTTTATAAAATCCATGAAGCATTAGATATTTTTTTTCGAAGTCTACCTTTCATCTCCAATTACATTATGTTTAATTCCTCTACTCTACACGTCCCTAAAAAAGTTCTACTTCTCCAATAACAGCATATTGAAATTTAAGAGACATTAGAATGATAATTAAGGTGAAGAGAGAAATTATGAGAGACTTAAATAAATGTATTTCTGAAACGTTCAAAGAGAGTTATAGTAAACCAAGATAGAATAGATAACCTGTGACTATTTATTGCTCTTTGCATCACTGTTTCAGCATCCTTGACATGGGCGACATAGTCCACCTGTATACAGGACATAATTATATTCAAACTTGATACAGATTAGTTTTTAAGTGATACTACAAAGTAAACAATCAGAAAAATGTAGTAGACTTACCTTAAAATTAATGTCATTCCTCGGAGGTGGGTCAATAGACAAAGCCTGGCAAGCATCATGAAATTGTCGTTCAAGAAAAGTCGGTAATAAATCTTTGTTTTGATAGGGATTAACCACCACAACAGTTATTGCTTTTGATGCAGGAAAATATCCAACATATATAGCCCGTCCCTCAGAGATGCTGAAATTCATAAAGGAGTATTAAATATGAAACTAAAGCTTTAAATATATTGGAAGAAAAACAAAAAAAATAACATGAAGTTTCAAAGCAAATACAACTATATGTTTTTAACATAAATGAATGAAGAAAATAATCTCTGTAAATAAGGAGCCTCCACTTACCTGTGGTACAAATAAAAGAAGGATAAAGACTGTTCAAGATAAACACATTCTGTCGTAGTCTTCATGTGCAATTCACTCAAATTCCATGGTTCATGCAGACTACGTTTATTGGCAGTTTTATCCACCTTACATACGCAACCAAGCTGGATTAATGCATTAAACTCCAGTGGCACCTTTGTTTCATATATTCCCTGATATAAAATTGTCCATTAAATTCAATGTAACTACGCTGATCATATATATTTTACACTATGAATATAATATTCATAATACAATTTAAGCTCTTCATTGTAACTTAGTAACATAAATCCAAGAATTATACGGGGGGTTGTAAAAAATGATTCAGATTTGAGAGAACTCCCATTTTATACCATATAAAAGGTCCTGCAAATTTGGAACACAAATAGACCTTTCGCACATTGCCAAATTCATATAACCCAAGTTTATAATAAAAAAACCACAGTTCATATCACAACTTTTATCAGTCAATGTTGAAAAGTTCGACTTTATCATGAGCCAGTCTAGTAATTTGCTAATCAAAATGAAAGACACTACAAGCCAGGAAAATATTTTGAATGAATAGTGCATATTCAATGCCTTGCTCGGAAGAAAAAAGAATCTAGTAGAACTATATTTTAATGAGGCCAACCATACTCTTGCAAATAGATGGCACATACAAGTGTTCAACACTGAAAAAACTACCTTTAACCCTGGGTAAAAGATAAAGACAACTTCGTATATATTGAAGTCAAACTACCAACTAGTAAAATACAAGAATTTACTGTACATCAAATTAACAACAAAATATTGGGTGAACAACAAATTGTTACTCCATTCAATAACTTTTTGTATGTGTTAAATTCCAATAATATAACCATTGATTACATTGATATGATCTCAACGCTTATGCTACCAAATTTTCAATAAATTGGGCATCTATATCTAGATCATCTTATGTAGACATTTGCTTATATTTTCAAAATTTATAAGTTAAAATTTTATAAAAATTAAGTTAATCTATGCAATAACATTCAAAGATTGGATTATTAAACTTTAATATATACAATTATTGAATGTAATAACATGATCCTCACTCATACTACATATACAAACACACACATACAAGATGATTAGTCCGTATGCTGACCTCAATATCAGGATCCGCTAGAAGAGTTGCAAGTTTTTTGCTCACTTCCCCATATTGAATTTCACTAATTGAGACCTGCAAAATTTTCAACGTAATAATGATACATTTCAATGAAAAAGTTAACAAAATCTACTAAACCTGAAAAAAATAGAAGCAATAACACCAACTACCTCATATAAGTTATAATTCAGCCTTCCATGAGGAAGATTCTTGTTAACACGTTTACCCATAAATTCTTCAGTAATTGGAGATCTTGAATTGAGGTAAAAGACTCTAGGAACAGAAACAGGAATCTTATGCATACTCCCATCAACAACAACCCAAGCAACAAATTGGCCTATCAGTGAACTGGGAACTAATTGTATTATCTGAACCACAAAATTGGATAAGAAATTTTAAAAATCATACCAGTCATTAAGAAAATTGACTACTTGCAAAAAGTTAACCATACCTGCCAATGACACTTCGTTAAGTCTACCTCAAGCCTTTTAAGATATGAACTGACATGACTTCTTCCTAGATTCCTCTTACCATTTATTTGTTCAGAAACACCATTCATGCGATTAGATATCTTTGATTTCTCCAATCTGGGAAACAAAAATCTCTTCTTTAGTCGGGTTTTGTTCCAACAATCAAATGTATGGCTTAAAGGATGGTTGGTCAGTTAATAGTTTTTTTTATCAACAATGTTTAGTTGTTAGTATTTGCTAGTGGAGGAAGTCGAACCAACAACCTCTACGACCCTTCCTTCCAAACCTATCAAATCAACCTTATATCTCCCAAGTGTTAGTGGGGGAGTAGAACCACAACCTCTCCCACCTTCCTTCTAACTTTACCATTAAGCCAATCTTATATCTCCGGTTGGTCAGTTAATAGTAAAGTGAGTCAAACAATGATATAAACTTACATTATAAACTTCAAAACAGGGAAAAAGCTTCAACGATAGTTACCACACCATGAAAGCCAGCCATTGTAGTAAGAGTCAAATGCCCCATAAAACAACATTCTTCCAATGTAGGACTCGTCTTTTTTTGGTAATAAATATAGAACTCAAGTCACATACATTACAATTGATCCTAACACATTATTCATGATTGGTCCTTCACATGTTACAGTGGCCCAGTTAAAGAAAACTGTAGATATTTGTGGATATCCTATTCTATTTGGACAACTTATATACAGTTCAATGGGTGTTACGCTCCAATCAAATTTAGAGTATCATCTCAATAATACACAATGACATTTAATGGAATCCACCAAGGTGAAACTCTGATTCTGATTGAAAACAACAACAATGATACTGTCCATTTTAATTCTCTTAAGTTTCAATTTCGTTTTCATTTAAGCCAGGAATAGTTTAGTAAGTACTAACATCTCAAGATGTCACACTAAAGGCTTGGGTCATACAAATTCTGAAAAAAACCAATTTCATAATATACAAGAACATAGCAATGCTAAATTCCCCCTTTTGAGCTTTTGTATGATCTAGCTCTATTAGTTATCATGTTAACGGTGTCTACCAATAAAATTACATGCATAATGCAGAAAAGAAAAGTATCAGCAGAAGATCCAAAGGATGTAGGTTTAATACATTGTTTTAGCTCTTTCAAACAACCCAAGACTATCTTTTGGGTCTTGCTCTTAATGGGAAGAAACCACACCAAAGAGTTCCTAATACCAATGCATGAAAGTGAGCACTTTACCTTTGCTTCTTTCTTCTTTCCAGAATATTTTTCCACATTCGCTTCTTTACTTGAAGCCATCCCTGATAATCTACATTTCTGTCTATATTTTCATACGTTTCATCTTGTTGTGGTGGTGAAAGTAGATTTTTCTTGCTGCTATTATCTTTACTATGCTCTTGCTCTAAATCTTGTTGATCACTGAGCTTCCTTGAATTTTGTTCATTATTAGCTTCATAATGCCTTATAATTGGTCTAGGTCCGTAAGTAGAACTCCTACCCTTGTTTCCAAAGTCCTCTAACTCATTAAGAATCTCATCATCCATCTCAAAAGAGACACGATTTGAGTCATTATGCTTTTTCAAGTGCTCGTTCTTGTTCATTGGTTTAAAGGCATCAACTATTTTCCGTTGGCGAAATTTGTCCTCCTTCTCCCGAACTTTTTTGTGCAACCAATCAGGATGAGCTACCCTAGGGACAGGGTTTGAAACCTGCAGGCATTAAACTCCTTTAGAAAAGAGAGCAAACAAGAATGGATTATTTCAAATCCGGACAAAAGAATTCAATAAACCTTTTGCATTGCAGCAGGAATAGTGACAATCTTTTGAATTGCAGAACTAAGCCGCTGCTTGTAATAGGACCAATCAATTATTGAACGAATGGCAACTTCCAATGAAACTTTGCACCATTTTCGGACATAGAACTTCATTACCTCTGCATACATTAAGCATACACCTATTTAGAATATGAAATACAATCATTTTGTTTTGTCTGAATTAAGAAAGTAAAAAAGTTACCAGCATCAGTTTCAAATATTGCCACAGGAATAGCACGCTCACTAACTGGTGTGCCCTGCAAAGGCAATAACCTTTTAAAATAAAAGTAACTAGGAAATAAAGAAGTTGTGATGATTGTAGGTAGATGAAAAAAGGAAAATATATATTTGCGATTCACAAATTTTCTGTATCAAACATGGACCATACCTTTGGTTCACTTGCAACTATGTACTGACATCGAAGACCTTTATCTTTGACCATTGTATCTCCAAGAAAGTCAGCTAGACGTTTAGCAGTGGTAACAGCACAAGACTTCTGCTCACCATAATCAGCTAAAGATTTGCTCATGGTACTTGATTCTGATATATAATCAAGCAACTCACTGTCTGCGATATCCTTTCCCTGGTTCTGTATGACAAAGATTTGATAAAATAAGGAAGCAAAAAAGTTGTACCTAGTCATGAGCATCAATATCATAAAACTAATTTGAACCAAACATATATGAACTCTCTGTTAGACCTCTTATAAGTAAGAACTATAAGAGGAGAAACCAGAAATAAATAGGACAGTTATTGTAATAGTTTTTGACAGTTTTGTGTTCAGTTTGACAGTTTTCCATATTTTATTAGGGCCAAGCATAACTGCTTTTAGGCAGTTATCAGAACAGGAGAAAATAGAGAAAGGGAGGGAAAAAGGCATATTAGATTGGAGAGAAAATCTGAGAAGGGAGAGACCAAGCTCGGTAACTTGGAAGATGCATCCTGTCATAAGTGTTGTTCTATTTCAATTTGTGTTTTGCTGTGTTTTGTGCAATCTGGTAAATTATAGACCAGATCTTGTGACATCAACTGGTATCAGAGTTGTACGTTCCAAGGGACCCTCACGGTGACAACACAAAGCATGGAAGCAAGGGTGGAAGCATTGGACAGGGGGTTGGAAGGCTTGTTGGCAATGCAGGTAACAATGGCAAAAATTTCTGAACAGTTAAACGAAGTGAAGGCATCTATACATGAAATTAGTGAGACAAGAGGAAGAGAACAGTGATGGCGGCCAACCATTTCGTGCAGGTGGCATGCAACGGAGCCATACACCGGAGCCATACACGTGGATGATACAAAGTGGGTAGGTGGAGGAAGTTAGAGATACCAACTTTTGGTGGTGAGGATGCATATGGATGGATAAACCCGAGTAGAGCGATATTTTGACTTAAAAGGGATGGCACGAGAGGATAAATTACATGCAGTGAAGGGAAGGCGCTGACTTGGCATCAATGGTAGGAGTTTTCAGAGCACCAACCAACTTGGGAGGATTTTAGGGCAGCAGTTATTAGATGCTTCCAACACACCATGGTTGAAAATCCTTTTGAATGGTTGAGTCTAAAAGCAAATAGGCTCAGTGGAGGAATATCGGGAGAAGTTTGAACTCTATGCTGGTTCGTTAAAGAATAGAACCAGTGTACTTGCAAGGCATATTTTTGAATGGGCTTAATGAATTAATTAAAGTAGAACTTAAACTCTACCCAATAGAGAGTTTGGCTGATTTAATGGATTGTGCACAACAGGTCGATGAGAAGAATCGATTGGCTGAGAGAGGGAGCATTACTGGAAGTAGTTGGAGTCGACCAACTCGAACATCTAATAACAATCCTTACCAGATCACAACAGAATTGGAGCAGTTGCTTTTCAATTAGCTCTTCCGTCAAAGAGTAAGATTCATCCGGTATTTCATGTCTCTCTATCAAAGAGGGCTCTTTCGCCCTCCACAAGGCCACAAACTCTACCTCCAATGTTATCACAAGAACTAGAATTACTGGTCACCCCGGCTGCGGTGAAAACATGCGCAATTCCCCCAATGGGACTGCAGAAGTGCTAATTCAGTGGACAGATCTGCCAGAATTTGAAGCCACCTGGGAATCCATGTAGACCATTATGCACCACTTTCCTTCTTTTGACCTTGAGGACAACGACTCTTTTTGGGGGGGTATTGTTAGACCTCTTATAAGTAAGCACTATAAAAGGAGAAACTAGAAATAAAGAGTCTGCAGGATCTATAGTAAATAGGATAGTTATTGTAATAGTTTTTGACAGTTCTGTGTTCAGTTTGACAGTTTTCTATATTTAATTAGGGCCAAGCATAACTGCTTTTAGGCTGTTATCAGAACAGTAGAAAAATAGAGAAAGGGAGGGAAAAAGGCATATTAGACTGGAGAGAAAATTTGGAATGCGAGAGACCAAGCTCTCGGTAACTTGGAAGATGCATACTGTCCCAAGTGTTGTTCTATTTCAGTTTGTGTTCTATTGTGTTCAGTGTAATCTGGTAAATTATAGACCAGATCTCGTGAGAGTAATTTAATACAATTTCTATACCAGTTGGTTTCTATCACTCTTAATAATCATTAAATTGTTTAAGGAACTACAAATTAACCAGCATACATCAAGAAGATCAAGCCAGCGGTTTGCCACCGAAGCAACAGCTGAATAGCATTCTTCTAATGATGAACCATGGAGAAACTTGTCAAAAAGTTCAGCCTGTGACAAGAAAAGTGTTTCACATTAGAAAAAATTGAGAAAAGAACAGCCATAAAAAAGAACCTCAACATTGAACAAAATGTTTTTATTTTTAAAATGTGATGGCAACGCATTAAGGAAAATACACAAAGATAATTTCATCAAATCTGTTAGATGAGCCAATCCACAAAATAGATTACCCACTAAGTTTGGGGGTACTATTTCCGCAAATTAGAAAGTATAATATAGTTACCAATTTTTGTGAAAAGAATCAGCCATTCCTTATAAACATTAATTCATCCACTTTGATCAGTTTTAGTTCCACAGATGTTAAAATCTTCACTTATCATCAGCCTTGTATTAAAAACATTGACAGGTTTATCATTCCCATGAACAGGCATCAGGGAGAATATTGTATGGCATTGCAATTGAAGATGATGATCACAATTCTTTATCAACATACCTGGAAAACTTTGATTAGCTTCAGTTCACCTCTGCGCTTGATCTCAAAACCTTTAAGCTCTGCAAGGGTTCCGTCATCATTAAAAACAGCATATCGCTTCTTAATCAAAATTCCTTCTTCCTTTGAAGCAGGAAGGATCATTGCCTACACCAAATCAAAGCCATGTAAGCAATTTACATATAGTAAATCTTAGACTTTGAATTTAAGCATGCCTTAACCCCTTAAAATTGGTTTGGAACCTAAGGGCTGCCTCCCAACACTATGTTAGAATTATCTCAAGTCAATATAAAGACTTGAATTTTTCCCGATACAACGCCCAGCACAATTTGGTTTTGTGTGGAAACAATGGGATGGGTGGCCCAATAATAGATCTACAATAAACTCAGATATCATCATATAATTTGGGTTTTATGCTTAAGCCAACACTATAAAATCTACTCATAAAGTGAGAATTGTCCCCTGCTTATAGTTGCTACTTTAGTCTATCACTAATAAATCAATAGTAAAACTCGGGAAATCATGTAAATCATAAAATATCCCTACATTTTACCTTGTATGGCCCATCCACCTCAAATTCAATAGAGCATTCACTATGAGTTGTATAAGTTTTCCTGATTGGATCTGTGAGTGTCTGTCAGAAAATTGAAAGAATGAATTAATAACAACCAATAGCAAAGAAACTGCACTAACTGCAAAACACTGAGTCAGAAGAGTCTCCATCAAATTGTGAATTAAATAAATCATTTACTGATAAAACAAGCTGACCTGATATTGATCATTTGTATTATTTATTGCCACATCAACATTAAGCATAACACAAGGGTATGATATTGTGAACTTCTTCTTTGGGTCTCTGAAATCCATTAAATATTATAATTATTACTACATTTATATCAAGAGCACTCAAAATTATTGATAATTAAATAGAGAAAGTGACAATTTGGAAGAAAGACAGGGTAAAAAAGTTGAAAGCAATATATTGGCTACAGCTAACACCTCAAACTACACTGAAGGCATGAGGAATGATACAAGAACATCCAATCATCCTTATTAAAAATTAGGCACCCAAATAAATGTCCCTTAATATTGGAAGTCAGCAATTTCCTAAAATTCTTCATTCTATGAACAAATTAAACAATGATTGTCTTAGAATAGCCCGTGTTAAGCAACTAAAAGAAAAACAATAAACTAAAATTTCAAAATATGTAGTGTAATTATATATGAATAGAGCATACTTTGTTTTAAAAGTGAAATTTTCCGGAAAAGATCCAGGTAGTGCACACCAAATACCATCTGTATCTAGTTCAAGTGGTTTTCCTATTTTTTCTACTAGCAAGCGGGCATTCTGAATTATTTTTGCACCAGTATATGTCACTACTCCAGCCATTTCCATGGAATACCATCTTGCACCCCTGTAAGATAAACATCAACGCAAGGGATGATTCGGGAGGAAAAAGTAGGAAACGTAACTAAATGAACTCCAATGAAACTTCAGGAAAATACGAAGTTCCATTTACTTACTTGCGCATGACATATCCATAAAAGGAATTAAGTATACACTTGTGAGCAAGTTGCAATGAATCATAAAGCACAACCATATCCTGATGCATGAAATAATTATAATTAAATCCTGTCATAATCGAGTATTGCTCATAGTAAATGAATAACTTGTTGAAGAACCTACAAGTTACAAATATCTTTTATACCTGTGCTTCTTGGATCTTCATAGAATTTCCACTAGCCTTGGCCTCTGACAATTTTCCCTTCCAAACCTTATTGAGACCTTTATATTCATATCTTCTATCCCGGAAACTTAAATAAGATAGCACAAAATAAGGGCTTAGTACACGGCAAGCAACAAAAGAAAAAAGTGCAGTAGAAATTTAACGAAATTCTAAGGTTAGGACACACTGTATCTATGGACTGTATAACTTATATGTTCCTCAGCTTATGAACATCTAAGGAGATAATAATTACTTTCTGCCTCTAACTACATATGCAAAGGTTAACTTTACCATTCAAAATTAATCTTCAATGATATTTACTCACCTGCGAACAGTGTCAACATAAAATGGATTTTCCCGCATGCAGATTCCTGCTTCACGAATTTCAGTAACAGGTTTGTCAAGTACCCGCTTATATGCCTGTGGAATCCATCAAGATTTAGTAATCATGCATTATTCAATCAAACATGTTCAATGAAACAGCCATAACCTTCTGGCAGTATTTCTTTAAACGATCTTTCAATCTTGATATTTGCTCTGACTTGGGAAGGTCAAGAAAGGATTTTGATGACCTCTTCTCAGAATAGCGGGGTAAGGATTTGTTGTTCTCAGAATCATCAACAAACTCTGATTCTATTTGTGTCTTTAAAGCATAGTAGTCACTGAAGGATTTCAAATAAAAGTTATAGTCAGTAGTTTATTAATTTTCTAAAAATTTCCTCAAAAGATCTGCAGAACAGGAAACATTAAGTGAAAAAAAAAAAAATTACACCTTTTCTTTGCAATGAATGTTTCTCCACGCCAAACCCACTCAAGCTTACGTAGGCAAGTCTTTCCAGGACGATTAAAATCACATGCAGTGCAGACTTCATCGGTAACAATTGATGGTGGCTGCAATTATGAATGAGAAGAATGGGAGGTTCGTATTATCAGAATTTCAAAATTCAGGATGACAATCTTAGTGGAAAATTGAAGCAGAAAACAACAACGATATCCTTAGCTCCTAGCATTTTACATCAAATGCTTATCCACACTAAAAGTTTACCATAAAAAGAGCAGAAATTGTTGTGATAATGTGGTGAGATGCATTGCCTCTATCAACAATAATCACAAGTGTGTAAGACCAGAACAACTCCATGCCACCAGCTGAGTATTTTAATATATGCCCGAGACTACATAAATGTCATCTTCACATTTAATATGCCTCAAACTACATATTGTAGTCATCCTCATATTTTACTAGTTTTATTAACATTATTTTGAAAAACCATCTAAGGAAAATAGGAGAGCACTAGGGATATTTTAACAAGTAAATATTCAAATTAGTCATGTAACATAGTGTAATGCAGGAACAGAAGAATTCAAACAGATAAACAAATTATCTTATTTTGTCTGCTTTGATAATTAAATTCTGCACTTTATAGAAGTAAAGACTTATTTTCAATTAATAAAACTCGAATACCAGGGTTAGACCCATGCCAACCAAGGAAGGTCATTGTGTTCACAAAGGCCTAAATAAGGTCCAATTGAAATTAGGAGAAGGGGTGTGAAATGGGTGAGGAAAAGAGTAAAACGTGAAGGAAAAGTTACAGTATGAGAATGAGAATCTGAGAAATAAGGGAAAGCTTTATGTTGATAGGGATCATGTGTATCTTTCTTTCTTTTCAGCTCATAGCTTGGGTCCAAAGGATTTTCTTCCTTGGCTGGGGCATTTTGCCGTTTTTTTAATCAAAATACACTCTCACTTCTGGTGGATAGTGTTTATTTCTACCAACATGCATATCCTGCTAAAGTGCAGGAATATAAATTACAAATATCATCATACCTGAAGTCGGTTTGTTAAAATTATGTTTGGATACATAGCAGCTACATCCAGGTGATAAATGAGGGGACATTCTTCACGTGTTGGCACATCTCGTAATTTTACAAGCTGCATGCACAATGAGAAGTGGTCATCTCTTATTCAAGGGTATTGAAATTTTCAGCAGTTTAGATCACAATAAACAAATGTGCATATCTTAGTCCATGTAATGACATATGAATAGAAAATAATGATCTTAAAATCGTAAAACCAAACAATTAAATTACAGCTTTACACATGATTATAATACACAAGTAAATACATGAAAATTTGATCAGACAAAAATCAGAATCAGTACCTTTTCCATGATTGCATTTCTTACTTCGTCATAATTAGAAACAGATTCCAAATCCATCTTGCCCTCCACTGTTATAGCATACTGTAGATCTCGATCAAGGTTGTTGATAAGTTGCTGGAACCATGCCACTCTATGGTTAGTCAAACATATTTTAAGAAAGATAAACAATATCATAATAGAGTTAATAAAATATAAACTAGTAGAATTATGGTTTTCATGTCTGTTCCAGTGGTGCACCCCCTTGGGCATACACGCAAGAGATTTCCTTATTTTGCAAAGAAAATAACTATAATTGGAAGAAATAATAAGTAAACATATGAAAATTGTAAAAAGATTGTATGACGTGATTATAATAAAAAGGAGAGCTAGTCACCAGTAAAGTAATTTAAGATAGAAACAACAAACCTGAAAAGCAGATGGCTCTAATGTAAAACTAGATGGGATGTCAGATCTGAATACACCACTTTCAAGACATTCCACATGACCACCAATGTATGTCTCACTCTCAAGAAGATGATTATTATAAAACTTCTCTGGATCAGACTGGTGTTTGTTAGGGCATATAACATTGGCCTTGTATGCCTGTAAAAGATGCCAAAACAATTAAACTGAAAGTAGAGGACGTTAAATGAAAAAATTTAAGCAGAGAATTCCACCATGAATAGTAAGAGCCCACCTGCACCATAAGCAACATTTCACATAGGGTTCCACTACCTTTGCGCAAAACCTCGTCGGGTGGCATAGGTATAATGGTTGCAAGAGAGAATATAAAGGGATGAACATAAGTTTTATATAAGTAATAAGTTGCCACTGCATCAGAAACAGAATAGGAGGCCATCATCTGCAAAAACATTTAAAAAAATATGATTAAGATGTCTCATGACCTGGATGCATAACTTTTCAGATTTTCCAATGTCAAAGTAGAACATACTCCCTAATCCTGAGAAGAAGAAAAAAGGCATAAATTAGTGCAAATAAGAAAGGGGCAATTTTCACCCTATGAACTAGCTTTGGGGTCATGTTAGGGTCAAACCCACAACGTAAGATGATCTCGGAGTCTACATCTGTTAAGAAGTGTACTTTAAGCCTAACTCAATCCTAAAAACCAGCTTGTAAAGTGAGATTTGCATCTATTTATATATTATAAATTGGCCTTATCTCTAGTCAATGAAGGACTTCCAACACACCTCCCTCACGCCGAGGTATATACATCTTGAGCGTGAGACTAGACATTAATGGGTGGTCCGATAGTGGCCCGATAGCGGATGGAACATTATATCCACACAAATCTCGCTAGGATAGGCTCTAACCAAGCTCTGATACCATGTTAAGAAGTGGACTTTAAACCTAACACAACCCAAAAAACCGGCTTGTAAGGTGAGATTTGCACGCACTTATATACTATAAATTGGTCTTATCTCTAGTCGATGTGGAACTTCCAACACATCCCCCTCACGACGAGGTATATACATCTCGAGCGTGAAACTAGACATTAGTGGGTGGTCCGATAGTGGCCCGATAGCGGGTGGAACCATATGTCCACACAAATCTCTCTAGGATAGGCTCTAACCTGACTCTAATATCATGTTAAGAAGTGAACTTTAAGTCTAACTCAACCCCACAAAATCAGCTTATAAGGTGAGGTTTACACCCACTTATATACTATAAATTGGCCTTATCTCTAGTCAATGTGAATATGTCCACACAAATCTCTCTAGGATAGGCTCTAACCTGGCTTTGATACCATGTTAAGAAATGAACTTTAAGCCTAACTCAACCCCACAAAACTGGCTTTTAAGGTGAGGTTTGCACCCACTTATACACTATAAATTGGTCTTATCTCTAGTCGACGTGGGACTTCTAACAACATCCATTAATGGGTCACTTATCATATTATATGTGCACCAAGCCTAATAGTTCTAAGTGTGAGAGGAGTATTGGGAAAAACTCAAATCACACATTGACTAAAGCTGGTACCAGTACCGTATATAAGTGGAGGGCCAACCTATGACTTAACTTTAGGGGGTTGTAATTGGGGGGAAACACAAATTTCACTTAGCCAAAACAATGTATACATGTGGAGAAACCCACGTATCACTAGTTGATTTTGTGAGATTAAGTTATCAACTAGGGACAATGCCAAGATAATGTACATAAGTTGAGAGCCAAACCCCACCCATGAGCTAACTTTTGGATAGATTTAGGTCCAAAGCCAAAACCTAAGAAGTTACATATTTTCCATAAGTAGAACCCAAAACACCGACAAATTAGGAGACATTTGTTTTACACAAAATATAAGCATAAAGTAAAAGGCCAACTCCTTCAAATTACCATAGCAATGTCACTCAAACAATTGTATCCCATTTTATTAGGAAAATAAAAATGTCCATTTTAGCGAAGAATAGCAGTGGCAATCAAAATGAACACTTATTTTTTGCACAATCATAACAATTAAGCTAACAAGACAAAAAAGGCGTTCAAATAATTTTACTACTATGATTCATACCCAATACATCATATCAAACCAATTTAATAAAAAATAAAGACATCAATTCAAATGAATCATACCTGAGGCTTTTCCTTTGCAAATCGAACCATGTCTTCAGGATGCACCTCCACTGGATCATATCCCAACTTTGCTTTTGTAACAGCCTAAAGAAAACAAAGAATGAAAAGGACAAATTTGGTTAATTAAAAATTTATGAGCTGAGAACTTATTCCTGCTTTACTTATTATAACATGCAAGGAAACTGTTCAATTTAATATAAAAATAAAGTTCTTTTTCAAAACTAATAAGTATAAAATTCTAAAATGATTTTCCCAATATAGTAAATAAATTATGCATGGTTAAGTGGATAGCTTGTTGAGCAAATATTAGTTGCCTTCGTGCACACAGCTCATCCTCCTGCAGTTACAGGGTGCCAGGATAAAAATGTTTACAATTCTATTGTGGTTGAAAATATATGGTACATTTCCAGCTTGATAATTCAGTGTCACACTGAAAAAGAAATTGTTAAGTATGAGCGTACAACTACTTTGCATCAAATAAAAAACTGTTGCAATTAGTATAGTAGGTGGTTATCAATTAGCTGTTACTGATTTGGTTAGTTGGCTATAATTGTGAGACATTGGACTAAAACTGTGTATGAAGTAAACAATAGAGTCCATTTTATATAAGTTAATTACAAAAATAGTTATAGGAGATTTTATTCCTTTTATATATGATATAATATGCCTTTGAATCAGATCTATAAAAATATCCTAACAGTTATAAAGTTTCTAATTGAAAAAAAAAAACTCAAAATATAAAAGAATAAATCCTTATATATAATCTTAGACACTCTAAATATTCAAAGACAGTATCATCAGATGTTTCTTATATTTCTCATACCCCTGCTAATCTCTAGAGAACAATTCATTTCACAACAAATAATTATAAAACAATTTATTTACACCGAAATTTTGTTTATTGGTGCAAAATTGCATGTGGAGGTGCTGAACAGTTAGATATAGGACTGAATGAACACTTTGGCTGACGATGGAGCACCTTTTAGCTAGGAAGATGAATATAGTAAGATACAGAAGATACAGGGTACAAATTGGAAGAACGAATATAAACCCTCTATTACAAAGCCAAAGACAGCAAAAATGAAAAGAAAATAAAAGCTCTCCAATCCTCAGAATATTGGGCAAGAAGTTTCCACTAAATCAGTTATAAACCATGCACCAATGAGAAGCCATAAAATTTATTTTATCTCATAACACAGAAACAGCAACACATTCTATACAAAGAGCGTTTGGCTTCATAAGTGCTTCATAGGTTCCAACTAGATTGTCCACGGATCTTCAAAAGGTAGTAACAGTGCACCAACATAAGGATTTTAGTTCCTAGCTATTAGTATCCATGTCTGACACGTATCTACATCTAATACTTTAGGATACTTTACAAATAGTTATCAATGAAGTATCTAATCTATAAAGCAATAATACTTTTGTGGAGACAATAATTTATAAATTTTTTATTTTGACATTTAATACAGTGATTTTAATTTGGATTCACATAATAGCAATCAAAAATTTATTGTTTTTTAAAAAATATATATATTTTTCAATATGCATATTCCAAAATAAGCGTATTTGCTTATCAGATATGTGTTTTATCCAAGACATGAATCATATCTGTGCATCATAGGTTCCTAATCATGCAAACTGAGAATTGTAATTTTGAACTGTCTCAGAGTAAACACAAATTATTTCAAAAGTATGTTTTATCTGGCTCACGAACGAGAAGTTAGAACAATACTTAACAATATGAAACATAAGTTCTCCAATACATAGTTTTTATCATGTTAATGATTAATAAATTGAATTATGCAAACAGCTGAGAAATCGAGGTCAAACTTTGTACCTTCAAGCCTTGGCTCCCCTGAGGGAGATAACTATCACGTTTAACCCAAGCAAAACAATCCAAATGGCAAGCATATTTAGCACGACATTCCCCTTGGTTTGTGTCGCATTTGAACCCCAATTCCTGAATGATTAAATAACAGTGATGAAAATAGAAGGAAAAAGAATGCCAACTAAACAAACTTAAAAGAAAACTATTTGGTTTGACACTTTCACGATAACAATAAAAAGGGAAACCAGATAACAAACATGATTTGTCCCAAAACTGTGACATAACATAGTCTAATTCAAGTTCAAATACTATGCTAACAGTTGACATTCTACAAATTCAAAGGGTTTAATAGAAAATAGATATGCATCCAACATAATGAGATGGAGAATTGCACAGAATGCTAACAAAAAGTTAACATACATCACTCATTTTCAACCCAAGATGGGTTGCCCTTCGTTCCAGGAATGGCCAATCAAAAAAATCACCATTATACGTCACGTAGATACCAGGTTTCACCTCTTGCATATGAGAGAACCACAATCTAAGAAGCTCAATCTGAAAAAAAAAACTCAAATGTCAACAAATTAGACTAATCATTACAAATAAAGAAAACCACACACTGGAACAGATTTTCAACAACGAAAAAAGATAACACATACTATATACTTATTGCTTATGGATTCAGAAGTACCCTTACCTCATTTTGAACATTTGTCACTTTAAAACACCCTTCAAACTCTGGTTTTGGAGTGTACTCTATATCTTCTATATCATCCCCGACACACTATAGATAAAGCAAATAAGTTATTTAAAGTTATCAGCCCATGACAATGACTAATGCCGTACATTATAGTTTCTCATGGTGCAATTCCTGAATCAGTTAACAACAACATTTCATGCATAAGAGCTGAATAATTTATTATATTCCAATTTCTACCTAATTTGCCATTGAAAAAATTATGTAATCTCTAGTTGCATATCTAAAATTACAAATGAAGTTGCAACATTATATTCAATACTTTAATGCAAATCAATCATCCTCTGTAGACACAAAATTTGGGTTGTTTGGGAAATATAATCTCTTGCAGATAAACAATCTGAATAAAATGAACCATCTTTAAAAGAAAGAGGAAGAAATCAGAAGATATTGATAACGAGAATACTAATAATAAGTCTCTTTTGATGAGATGTTGGTGGTTTCCTCTGAATTAAAAATAGTAAGAGTGAAAAACAAAATTATGAAGTTTACCTCCCTATTTATGATTAAATACCCCTGACCATCTACCATGTATGAAATCATCATAACTAAATCATAGTCAGCATCAGGAAACTTTAATGGAAGTTTTGTGGTCTCAATGTCAAATGCACAAACTCGAACTTCAGCACGCTGCAGAAGATCTGTCCTCTTTTCAAGTTTAACCCCGTTATTGGACACTCCAACATCATACCACTGGCCACACCGTATATCTAGGTAATATGTTTTTGCAAGTGTCATGATAAATAGACAATAGCATAGCAATGGACAACAGGATAACAGACTAAATATTAAAAGCAAAAAAAATTCAAAAAGTACCATTGTCAATGGCAAAGCGAACATGATAAGGAACATCATATTCTCGAAGATCAGTCAAGCAATCTAGAAAGTCCTGAGGTCTATGTTCTCTGATAAGCAACAAGATCAGGTAAAAGAAAGGTTTAACTAAAATTATCCAAGATGAAAATATATGCCATTGCATAAAGGAAGTAATATGCGAATGTGAACTAAGATGTGAAAATTGATCTACCTTCTTTCTGTTGACATGGATACAAAGGCTTCTGCAGTATCAGACTTAGCCTTATTTCTTTCAACAGAAGGCATCAGGTCTCTCTTCACATCCATCAATTGTTGTACAGTATCAAATGAAAGCTTTAAATAAGATTTTCTTAATCCTGATAAATGATTTTTCTGTCAAAAATCAAGAAAGCGTCAGAGTCCATTTATAAGTATAAAGAAAGCAATCACAACCCATTTGAATCAAAGCATGAAATTTTAAAGAAAATGCAACCTCAGATTTAACTTGCAGATAGGCATTGTCAAATCCACAAACAATTGCAAGAAACTAATGCAGACTATATCAAGACGAACCACATTCACTTGACTTCCAATTAAAAATATTACTGGTGCTGAATGTCGTATTTTAAAAGATGTTTGTGGTGTACCAGACAAAGTGAAGCATATAAGACATGTATAATTTGCTTACAAGATCCAGGTCTTCTTTGTCTATAATTTCAATATCAGCAATCTGACCTTCGTAACGTCTTCTCAGGTATGCTTCAACATCCATCTCCATTTTATCCTATTAAATTAAATTATATAATCATAATTAACACAACATCATGATGGTTACTAAAAAATAAACACTGAATCAAAATATATCCACAACGGCAATGAACAGGTTTAGATCAAAACGTACTCCATAGCCCCACATATGACATACAAGAATGTTCTCGCCTACCTTTGTAGCTACATAGAAGTAAGGCCGAAATCTGAGTTTTGACTTGAATGAAGAGCCATCCTGCAACCAGGATCCAATCAGTAAACTATTCCTTAAACCAGGTCACTCTTTGGAGCAAAAATAACTTTTAACTTAAGCAATCTTTACCAAAAAAAAAAAATACCTGTGTAACAAAGTAAAGATCGACACAACTGTATTCTTTGTAACTGTTTTCATCCTGAACAGATGACTGCAAAAGTATGGAAAATCATGAATAGGCTAACAATAATGATCTATTAAAGCAAACCAACTAGTTGAGACTGTATATTGTAAATAGGAACCCGAAAACTCGACTGAGACAATTGCAATTCAATCATTCTTCAGCTTTGCTATGTAATAACGCTTCAATTCATACTTAATCAGTGCTAGCGAAATGCAATAGTAATGTGCTTACCGATGCAAGAGTGAGTAGCCATCCGAGCCGCTTTTCACCCTCTGAAAACAGATCGAACCCTAATTTAGCTTCGAGTTCGTCCTCGGGGTTGCGGTTTAGCTTCCGCTTTTTCGGTGCTCTGGTATCTCTCCGGTCACGTCGTCGACCATCCCCGCTCATCGTTGCCCCCAACGAGATCGAAGGATTTGGCGTTGGCGCTTTTGAATGAAGGTTACGAGAGTTTGGGAAAAACTGCTACTAGCGTGATTAGAAGATTGGGAACGGAGGGAAGACACAATCAAGACGTTTTCCCGCGCTTTTTCCCCGGCCGCAAAGTAAAGTTTGGTCCGCAAATAACCAACCCGACGAACCGGAACGGTCCAAATTGAATAAATTATAAAAAAAAAAAAAAAAAATATATATATATATATATATATATATATATATATATATATATAAACTTTAATTGGTTCGATTCTCTTATTAATCTGTCATCTATTTCCGTTACAAGTTATTTATCTATTATTTTTTATTATATTTTACATAATAAGTATTGTTGCCAGGTAAATTTGAGAAATCTTACTGTATAACATCAGTATAATTTAGTATTAGAGCACATAGGTGTATTAAAATAATGAGACAAATTATTTTACTTCAAAATAATCTTCTAATATAAATAGGATTTTTATAAACACGTCTCATTATTCTAAGAACACTTCATCTTTCTAGAACATTATTCCTCTGAGTTCTCTGACTTCTCTCTACCTTATCTCGCTGTTGAGTTATCTGTTCGACGATTAGGAGGTGCCTAGGCGATCCTAGCGTTGAAGGCTTCGATATTAACCAATCAATTCTGTGATTTTAGCTGGTAAGCTGTTTGTCCCCTTTCTCCTTTTGTTCTTGATTCTGGATCATTCAAAGTAGTGTTGTTGCATGTGTCTCGCAGTTTTCTTCTTCAATTTTCAGCTCAATTTAGGTTCTAAGAGTTGTTTTCTATCACCAATTGGTGAGTTGTAGGTTTTTGTTGAGTTTCCTTGCAGTGCAAGGTACGGTTGGAGTGACTCTGTGAGCTGGGTTGTTAATCTATGAGGTAAGGGAAGCTAGTTTGTTATTTTAGTTAGTAGTTTGTTTTGTGTGTGATAAATTATGTGTTATAGTGCTGTTTGAGTTGAAAATTAGGTTTTGAGTAGGTTTAATCGTATGTTCTTTGAATGTCAAATTGTGAAAACTGTGAAATGATGATTGTGAACTGAATTGGATGTTGTGTACTGTTGTAATTGAATATACTAATGTAAGTAATCTGTTATAGTGGTGATCAAATAAAATGTGAAGTGAATTGTAGTTGTTTAGTATCATTTTGGAGGAAGTGAGGTAGTGAATTTGAGAAATTGATGTCAAAAGCTGATATGGTCTGTTTGGGCAGTTTAGGTAAGTTGTATGTGACTTGTTTGAGTCATCAAAATGGTCAAAAACAGGTTCAAGGTGGTAAATTCGAATTTCAGTCTCTAGGTTGATGAAATTGAGGTTTTAGAGTAGGATTTGGTGCATAAACACATTATATGGATGTTAGTAAGGTTTAGAATTACTTAGTCAAGTCTAATTAAGCATATACAACAATCTAGGAGTGTTAGAAGTTGGGAAAAATGTTTAGAATTGGTAAGTTGTGGTTGAGTTTCATAATTCTGCATAATTTCGTTCTGCATATTACGCAGATTCGATGTGCGAATGGATTCGCATAGCGAGTCACCTTGGCGAGATGTTCTATGTTTGATGATTCGCATAGCGAATCAAGTTGCTATGCTATTGGTTGGAGTCTGGGGCTATTATTCATTTTATTCGAACAATGAATAGGTTTCGCTCTGCGAGTGTTTGGGGAGCCTGAGCCACTGTCTGGGGCTCTCGCATAGCAAACTGGGATGCTATGCGAGGGGTATGGGGTCTGATTGAAGTCGTGGTTTATTCGCATAGCGAGTCTAACCGCTATGCGAGTGGTTTAGAGGGTTGGGTCTCTGTCTAAGGATTCACACATCGAGTTATGTCGTTGTGCGAGAAGCCTCTAGTTTCGCTATGCGAATGTGTGCGTTGTGCGAGGGGTTCAGTTTTAGTTCACTTTTATTTTGATCTTAAGTTGTTTTAAATGAAACATTGAGTACTTTATGAAGTAAGTTGAAGTTGTATTATGTAATATCATTGGTCATTGATGTATGTTGTGTTTCAAAGTGTAAGTTGGTGATTTCAAAGTGTAAAGTTCAAAGTATGGTTAATGGACGTAATTCCATAATCCTCAAGGAGAGGATACATGGTTGTGTCCTATGTTGTGATCCAAAGTGCAATCTCTAGTTGAGATTCAAGTAAGTTTAGAATGAATGCATGAGCTTAGCCTTGGGGGTTATCCTGAAACTCCAATGGTCTTTCATTCTCAAGTAGAGAGGATTGATCTATGTCGTGAGGAGTAGGAGGAGGTCCTAGTCTTGGATGCTTCCAGTATGGCCCAAGGTGAGTGGTAACGGACTAACCTCATGAGTGTGGTAGGGTGAAACCCATTGGCAATGGTTTTGCAAAGCAGTAGAAGCCACCACGAGTGCACGACCCGCCATAGCTCGACAATCATTCTAAGTTCGGACAGTCAAAGTCAGTGTGATGTAATGTGTGAATATTTTATGTGATGTGAATGAATAGTATGATTGTATGAAGTTAAATAAATTAGTGTATGATTAACTTTTGTTTAAACTAGCTTACCCTGTTGTGTGTTGTGTTTTGTATGTGTTGATGTTTTTTCTTCTGCAATGACCATCCTTTGGATGTGAGCAGCGGAAGAAGAGGTTTCTCTAGAGCAAGCATTGGATGGAGGCGATGCTGTAGAGTAGTTGGCTTATTTAGTAGAATCTTGTATATAGTTTTGAGTCTCCTATAGTATGTATATAAAGTTTTAAATTTATAATTGTTTTTGGATGACTTTAAAAGTAACACTTTATATTTTTGATAAATAACTGTAATACTTTATCATGTATGTAGCTTCTCTTTAATATATAGTTTATTATATATATATTTTGGGATGTTACACGCTGCGTTTATATAAATCTTAATTTTCTCCATTTCTTCTATTATATGATTGAAATGCCATGAAGTAATGCATGTGACGTTACTCATTTAATATATCTATCTATCTCTCTGTATATAATTTTATCATTTCCAGAAACAAACAAAATTATCGTTAGCATTTTTCTTTCTTAACAGCCATGAACTGTATTGACTGAGAAGGTAATTTTATGATTCAATTAAAGTTTCATAAAATTTTATTTATGAGATATGATCATAGTAATTTAAGTACTAATTCCCTTAATTATTTTTAATACATTTGATCAGTGGTAGTCTTAATTCTTAATACATTTTTAATTGTGTTTATATCGAGATAATTTGGCATTTAAATTCCAGTGTTAATTTTTTTATTAAAAACATTCAAATAGGTTGAAGATTGAGAATCACTAAATCAAATGGTCCAAGATAAACCACTAATTTCTGGTTCAGAAAATGAGGTTCAGGAAAGCAACAATTTCCCCGTTTGAAAAGTAGCGCTGCTTAATAGATTCAAGGCAAAATACCCAATTTTGTCCCCACTTTGGTTCGGAAATCTCAAATTAGTCCCTTTATAGAAAAGTGAGTTGAATGGATCCTTACTTGTAATTAATTGACTCTAATCAGTCCCTTCCGTTAAATAGAAGGAAACGGAGTTAGTGGGCTGATGATGTGGCAGTTGTCTTTGGTGAGCTGTCATGCTTACGTGGTGTTAGGGTTCCCCATTTTCAAATTGGATTTTGTTAAAAATTGGGGATAAAAGGATTTGGGGTGTCCGTGTGTATTTTCAGCTGCCATGTATTTTCAGTTGGATCTTCTCCTAAACCCTGGTGTTGGATCTTCTTCTGGATGTTGCGGTCAACTTCCTCGACGGCATCGTCGTCGCCGCGGATGTAGTGCATGTAACTGTTGACAGTGTATTGGTTAATGGCGTTGTTGATTTTGAAAGGGTAATTGAGGCATTTGAGGAGGAAAGGAAGATCCTCTTTTAGTTTGGAGGAGGGGAAATCGAGGAGGGAGAGGAGGAATTTTAGGGTTTCGAGGATGTCTTTGGCAGAGGGGAAGGTTGTTTTGAAGGTGATTGGGAAATTGTGCGAGGAGAGGAAGGAGTTGATGGTGGAAACTACCGTTTGCTGGAACTGGCGGTCTTTGTAGAAATCGAGAGTGGGGCGTCCGCCGACGCCAACGGATGAGGGGCGGCTGCTGACGTCGAAGTCGCGGGAGGGGTACTAGCGGCGGTGGAAGTCGACTGGAGTGGGTGGCGGTGGAGGAAGGAAAGATTCACTACACAACACGTGGAAAGTGATGAGGAAAGGGCAAGCATATAGGGAGACATTATGCATGAAAATCAAATGGATTATACTAGATACATGAGAGCTTAAAATTCTTTCATTGAGAGCGGTATTCTCTTTTCTGTTTTTCCTGAGTAAGGAAAATAATTCAACTCATGTTCTTAGTTTCAGTGCTTTGCTATAGGTAGGCGCTTACTTTCTCTTCTTAATCAGAAGTTGTACCAACTAAAAATTTAGGCTGGAGAACAACTATTTGCACAAGTATGATCAAAACAAGGAATGCAAAGTTTCATCCTGTCAAATTTCATAATGATCAATAATAGCATAACAGAGAAAGGAAAGCATGAAGTTTGTGAATGTTATAACTTCTTCAACA
The DNA here is from genome assembly GCF_029865625.1 of Vigna umbellata. Taxonomy (NCBI): domain Eukaryota; kingdom Viridiplantae; phylum Streptophyta; class Magnoliopsida; order Fabales; family Fabaceae; genus Vigna; species Vigna umbellata. Next base: position 14,743,024 of record NC_142167.1, read on the forward strand.
TTTGGTTGAGCAATATTTGAAATTCAATGCTTCAGTGTAGGCTGAAAACAGCTTGTTTAGAGCTTTACTCAGGCTAAAATTCTAGCCTCTCCAAAAAACCATTTTTCTTTAAAGAAATAAAAAAGCAAATCTGCATAAATAATTAAAGTAAAATGTTTTTAACATAATATTTTCTTTTTTTCTCCCCAAGGATGTGTGATCAGAATCTAGTAATTGTACAAGCTAAAATAACTTACGTGTCATTAATTTTTTTGCTGTCACCAACTACTTGCTTCACATCCTCACAAACAACCACCACATTTTGGGGCACGTTAATTCTGTTTTGAGGTAATAATTTATCACTTTCACTGTCCCCGAACACAGGATCAAGACTTATTCCGCCATGCTCTAATGTATCCGATGCATCTGAATGGTTCAAAGGCCTGATGTTGCCATCACAATTTGGTAACAAGGATGGACCTGGTGAATCTTGATTGCTTCCAACTTGACAACATTTCATATCAGGATTACGAGAAATTTTGCCATGTAAGTGAATTTGAGAAACTATTTTGGAAGGAAAACAAACAACAGAATCACTAAGATCTTCACCAACTTGCTGTCTATCACCAGGGATGGCATCCTTCCCAATTTCATTTTCGTGCTTGGCCAACTGCTCATCCACTTCTATAGATGACTCATTCTCTATGGAAATAATTGTATTTGAACGAGCTGAGAAACTACATACACTAACATGTGAAGAATCAATGCCACAAGAATCCAACCTTTGAAGTTCTAAATCGTTACCTCCTTCATTATTATCAGTCATACAAGGACATTTCTTGATAGTAGATATACAGCACCTACCAGTTGATTATAGTCTTCTTTTCTTCTTGCTGATTATAGTCTTTATTTCTAGATCAAGACCTCTGTTAAAATCATCTTCACCTTTAAGGCACTCAAAAGGCTCAGACTGTTCAAGTTTTAAATTACAATCTATTGTACTTCCGTCATGTAAAGTAAAGGCATCAGAATTTACAGTAATAATTTCAGAACCATTATCCTCCATGCTAAGATTTGAGGCAAATGCAAGTGAATCAGTATCATCGCAACCTAAGATATTAGGAGATTTCCTGGTATGTTTACACCTTCGTATACCCATACTCTGAATTGCATCAGCTAATACATAGTCATCACTATTACAATCACCGATATTTTCACCATCACTACAAGGTACAACAAAGGCTTGGACCTGTAATGTGCTTCTAATCCTTCGAGCTGGTTCATTTCTCAGGGTAACTGGAAAAGGTGATTTTACAGTTGCAGTCACAGTAGCATTATCAATAGGTTCATCCAATGATGCCTCTACATTATACGACTCATTCCTCAATGCAACAGCATCCTCAGCTGCACAAACTACCTCAGGTCTGCCAATCACACAATTGGTTTTGCAGCTTGGGAAAACCAATTGGTTTTGCAGCAACAGTTTCCAACATTCATTTATGCTCGGGCTCTCTAGAAAAATTAATGGATCGTGCATTGCTGTTGAAAAATTGCGGAGGTTGGCCCTACCGAGAAGCAGCGTCGGCGTGGCACAGAGACACGAGAGCGAAGGGGAGAAGCCAGGGCTCGATTCCGACGGTGGAGGCAACTCGCGGCGGACTGCGCGGAGGAGGTGGCGACGCGCGTGCAGGGCCAACCCCTCCCTGGGTTACCATTTTCGAAGAAGAACGAGCGCGAGAAAAAAGGAGACTCTACGGTGTCCGGCGGTGCTTCCACCATAAGTGACGTCGCCGGCGAATTGACACCTCACCAAAGACACCTCACCAAAGACAACTGCCACATCATCAGTCCACTAACTCCGTTTCCTTCTATTTAACGGAAGGGACTCATTAGAATCAATTAATTACAAGTAAGGATCCATTCAACTCACTTTTTTATAAAGGGACTAACTTGAGATTTCCGAACCAAAGTGGGGACAAAATTGGGTATTATGCCTAGATTCAACATCTATTTGATTCCAGAGTAATACTTCGAAGGAGAAATTTTATGCTTTATTCACTTCAATAGATTTTTAGGGGAGTGATAGAATAAATTTAAGAGGATTTAAAGATAAATTTTTTGTTATTTATTTGAGTGGATTTGGAGATAAGTGAGAGTGAATTTGAAAGTAACTTTTTTTTAATCTGTCATATCAATCAAATCCTACACTATTTCTCATAAACTTTACTTTCAAATTCACTCTCAGTTACCTTCAAATCTACTCAAATAAATAATAAAAGAATTTACCTTTAAATTCTCTCAACCACAGAGAAATATAACTCATAATTTGAATTCTTTAACATACTTTGGACTAGAAAAACTTGAACCAAAAAAACCTTCAATAATAAAAGTTCAATGGCCAAAATATTCATAAAACTTTAGTAGACTAATATCAATTTATTAGTTTTCCTTTTCAAAAAATATTTATTTTAAATATAAAAAATATAATTAATTCTTAATTTATCTTAAATTTAAGTATTTTAAACTTGTAAAAAAATTATGTATACAAATTTTAATTAGACTAAAATAAAACAAAAAAAAACTTTTGTCAGAACCATAAAATCCATGCTGAGTGGAATCCAGGTGTTAGTGTGAGGGTTTAGAAAATTCAAAAAGTGGAAGACGGGTGTGTCTAGCTGGTTGGCCGATCGGTTTTTGACGGTGGTATATAAGGAAAATTTTCTAACGTTGAGTCATTTTTGCATGCACCTCTATTTCCAAAATTATGAGTTTCTCCTCCTTCTCTCTACAATTCTCCTTCTTCTCTCTAAAAATCCTCACTTTCTTCTTCTGCTAATCACCTTCTAGGCCATGTTTGAGTTCTTCCTTGGTGGCAATAAGTTATTTTTCATCAATCTAGTTGCTGTGTGAAGTTGGTAAGTAAAATCATTCTTCCTTTTTAAGTTTCCGTATTTTCTGGAACATGCAAGCATTGTTTCGCTGGCATATGTTCTTCATTTATCTCTCTCTGAACATGTTTCTGTTTTTTATCCTCTGGTTGGTCCCTTTTTACCGATCGGAATTGTAGTAAGTTGCTTTAGAAGTGGTTGCTGATTAGTTAAAGTAGTGGAAGCTTAGGAAGTGCCTAGTTTATTCAAGGGAAGGGAAGCTAGTGATTTAATTATATTTTTTTGTGTTTGGAATTTATGTTTGAATGATTGCACGTATGAATAATGGTATGTTTGATTGAATTGTATTCAATTTTTGTGTTTGGCCGATACATGTGAACTGGGTTGGAGTTTCCTGTTGTAGAACGTTCGGTCATTTCTAGTTTGGGATTGAGAGTATGTGAAAATGTGAGTGGTGAGCAGTGAGTAATAGGTTCAGTGGAATAGGTTTAAAATAACTTAGAAATCAAGTTTGGAAGTTTAGAAATTAAGAAAAATATCTTGTTTTGGTTTAAGAAGTGTTATTCAGGGTTTTGCTTTGTTGACCGTTCGACCGTGTCACATACTCAGTCATTTACTGAGTTCGATCTATTAAGGTATTATCTATGTATGACCGTTCGGTCTAATCATATTGTTCTAATATTAAACTAGTGTTTAGTCTGGATAGAGGATACAATAATATCTAAGTGCTCGGTCTAGTATAGTGTTCAGTATAAGTTTTTAAGAGTTTTGGTTTGAGTTATGAGGGTACGGTTTAAGCTCTTCGGTTTGGGATAAGTTTCTAATAGTTTGTTTGGTCGGTCTATAATAGCGTTCGGTCAATTGTTTCGGTTTTGTTTCTTATGAACCGTTCGTTACTCTCGATTGGGTAGTGTGAAGGTATTCGGTCTCCAACGTTCACATGTTCTCTTTATTCTGTGAATGAAAATATAATTGATGAATGACAAATTATGTTTAATATGAGAATTTTGGACTTATGTATACTGTGGGAGAGAATTCCAAGGCGGAATGTCTCGTGTATGGTTATGGAATTGTAAAGTATGAATATGGATATGCTAAGTTGGCGTTCATGCTGAAATTCTGAGTATCATTCTCACATAGAGAGAGGTATTTCATTTGTGAGAATAGTAGGAGGTCTTACCACCTCAGGGTGCCGAGGTAGGTATTATGGGATTAACCTTGGGTAGTAGCTTTATTGGTGTCAGCTATTACACTACCACAAGTGCAAGGACGACTGTAGCTACATATTCATACAATCCGGATGGTCAAGCATAGTGTTCGATTTATATATACTTATATGAATTATGATGTTTTGTTTGTATGTGATGAATTGTATTCATTGTTGTATGATGTACCGTTCGGTTTCGTATGAATTAAACTTTCATGAAATGCATATATGTGGTTATAATTAAATTGCAATAGCTTACCCTACTTTCTTGTTCTGTCTTGTCTTGTCCGTTCGGTTTTCTTTTCCATTGCGATGATCATCCTGTGGATGTGAGCAGAAGGTGATGAGTGTTCGGTGGAGCAAGTATTGGAAGGCGAGGATCTTGTCGCTTAAGTTATGACCGCCCGGTCATCGGTTGTGTGTAGTTTTGAATTGGACCGTTCGGTCAATAGGGTTAGTTTACTTTTTGCAAACCGATCGATTTTTACAGTGTGTTGTATCACCGTTCGGTTTATTCCTATATTTTGTATCAAACTTATGATATTCTATAAAGATTGTAGTTTTATGGTTATTTTGGATAACTATAATTGTTAAATACTTTACTAACTATTGGTGAAATGATCTATCATATTATTATATGTGATTAATCTATGATATAATATTATGCTATATTTTGGGATGTTACACCTTCAATAATAAAAGTTCAATGGCCAAAATATTCATAAAACTATAGTCAACTAATATCAATATATTAGTTTTCCTTTTCAAAATTTTTTTATTTTAAATATAAAAAATATAATTAATTCTTAATTTATCTTAAATTTAAGTATTTTAAATTTGTAAAACAATTATGTATAAAACTTTTAATTAGACTAAAATAAATTTTGTTATTGACTAAACATATTTTTAAAATATATAATATAACTATTTAATTTTATTATGTAAAAAACTCATATAGATCTTATCAAAATTAGATAAAACATATGAATGAAACAATTTAACATAATGAATTTAAAAGTAATAAGTATATGAATTTTTTATTTAAAAGTAATAAGTATATGAATTTTTTTTATTATATGTTGTTTATTTATTTTTTTAATATATAACTTATAGTTAAATTCAATCAATTATTTATTTCTATTTAATAATATATATATATATATATATATATATATGTATATATATATATATATGTATATATATATATATATATATATGTATGGAGTTTGCTAACACTTGTACGCCTGTTTTTCAGTTGATACATTTTAGCCATGTGTACCGGATTTTAGTAAACAAAAATACCCTTTATATTATGAATTCTAAGTTTTAAGGTTAAGGGTATTTTAATAATTTCATTCTAAAAATTAAAAAAAAAAACAAGAAACTCCTAGACCCTTACTCATCTCCCTCATTTCTTTCAATCTTTTCTCTTTCATCTTTGATGAATCGATATTTTATTCCTACACTTAGCTTATTGTGCTAAAATTAGTTGGGGAATTGTGCTTAATTGTCCAGTATTTTCCCGTTTTTCATAATTATGCTTAATTTGACCGATAATTTTTATTTTGATTAATTTGAATTATTTGTGATTAATTATTTACATGGTTAATTCTAGGAAATTATTGGATAATAATTTAGGACATTTTGGAGAGTTGTCACGGGTTCGGATGGAATTCACGTCCAGCATCTTTCTTTTTGCAAAGCACACGGCTGATTAATTTTGCTGAAACAGAGAGCACACATCCACGTTCCAGCAACACCATCATCACCGTCCACCGCAGCAACACGCCAAGCCTCAAGGCAGGGGCAGCAGCACGTTTTGAAAGCAAATCAATAGGAGGTGCTGCCACGTCTTTGTGTCAAAGTATCACGGCTGGAAGCAAGCGGATGCACACGTTGATGGAGAGCTCCAAAGCCAGCACGTTGAGAGTGTAGTGTGCGGAAACGTGGAGATGGGAAGGACCAGCAGCAACACTTCACGGCTAAAACAGAAAGCACATCACCGTCCAGTAGCTTGGAGCGGAAATGGAGTGACCAGCTTTGAAGAGCAGCAGCTCACGGTCCAGCTGGGGAAGCAAGAAGACCTTCTACGTCCAGCAGGAGTTCGTCTCCAAGCAGCAACGGTGATGGACGTTGAAGAGAAGAAGGAATTGTGATCAAGCACTCCCTCGGTCCAGCAGCTTCACATGAAGAACACCACATGGACAGCAGTTTGGAGTGGAAGAACACACATTCACGGTCTGGGAGAAAACACAACAGCAGCGGTTTTTCATCCATCACGGACGGGCAAGGAGAAGAGCTTGGTTGCAGGTCCGGAAACTTCCATCCAGCAGCTATGGATTCTAACTTGAGGCAACAGCTTGGAGAGAAAAATAAAACACAGTCCAGCCGCCGCCTAAGTGATGGAGATCCGGAATAGCAGCAGCGTGGTGTGTGCTTGGAAAAGAAGGAGGAGCTCTCGGTCATTGCAGCTACTACTTTGGAAGATGCACAATGCTGGCTGGAAGAAAAATGTGAAGTGCTGCATGGTGATTCACTGGATTCATGCGTCCAGCAAGCATCAACGCAAACAACAGCAAGCAAGAAGTGGAAGCAAGTCCAGCAAGCTTGAAGAAAGAAACACACGGCCTTGGTGCAGCAAGGAAGGTTGGCAGCAGCTCCAGCACTTCACGCTCCAGCTCTAACACGTTCCAGCCATTAGCCAACACGTTTCCAGCAGCTTGAGACGCACATGGCAGCAAAGCAATGGACATGGTAGCACGTGGTGATGAAGGAAGAAGAGTGAGCAGCCACCGGTGGAAGAGAGAGCTGCACGGTGTCTCGGCTTGGAGCAGGTGCAGCCGCCACCATGGAGGAAGTCCTCGGTCCAGTTCCGGCCAGCAGGAAAGGATGGTGCCCATGAGTGAATGTCCAGATGTGCACGTGATGGATGGAAGTGAGAAAGGGTCCCACCCACGAAGAAGCTAGCAGCACATGGAGAGTGGAGGTGACAATTGTTTTTTTTTAAAAAAATATGCATTTGCAGAACCACCAAACGGACACAATGGTATGGAATGAAGAAAGTGGTCAGCACATACTTTCCACTTAAGTTGCTGCCACACACATAAAAGAAAGTGGTCAGCACATACTTTCTCCTCTGCTGTTCCAGCCCTCTATCCAGCCCCTACTGTATATCTCTGCTGGACCGTGTATATTCCAACTCCCTTGCAGCTTTCTGCTCTCTGCTTGGACCGTGTTCAGCTTATTCTTTCCCTCTCTTCTTCTTTCCTCCCTCAAGAGTCCTTAAAATGAAGAAGTAAATTTCCTATTTGTGTGCTGCTGGACGAACCTCAGCCGTCTCCTTCCATCCTCAGTGCCATGCCCACTATGAAGATGATGATGATAATTTCTTGGTGGTTGGAGCACTTCAAAGTGGAGTGATAATTCCTCTTCTGGTGGCTGGAGCACTCAAGGTGGAAATGATGATTTCTCTTCTGGTGACTGAAGCACTCACCGTGGCTTTTGCTGGCATGTAGAGCCCTCCCCTCACCCACCATCTTCTTTTATAATAAAAAAAAAATTATTTGGGCTCTTACAGCTAAAGCTTTCTTTTACTCCACTTGAAGAAACCATGGGGCTTTTTCATGGATGAACTAGGACTAACATGTGGACCATGAATCAAGTTGTAAACTCTACATAGAAGTGTGCTATAAATTTTCATATCATCAAGTATTCACCAGAAATCTCCACATGAACAAATTCCTCTTTCAAAATGATGGAACCTATTGGCATCCCTTACAACAAGGGTCCGTTGGGAGACTTTTGATGCTATCTTAAAGAATGTATGACAATCATCACAAATTCGAAGGTTTTTTGTGATCCGAATAGTAGAACCGTTTGGCGTAACAAGCAGACCAAAACCAAGTGCCAACCTTTCACTATGTCTATATAATATCTGCATTTTTTCTTCTCCACTGACATTATGGAACACAAACTTCGTTTGAGCCCTATAGCCTTCTGTTTCCAGAAGTTCTGTAAACTGAGCTAGTTTTAGACAAATATCATCAGATTTTGGATGAGACTTGTCCCTTGCCATGAAGGTGTGAATCTTATTCTCAACCTCAATCCAACTGCATCCTGGTGTCTTCTTCGTGCCATTTCCTTTCATTCTCAACCTTACCTCTTCAACATCGTTCCATCTACCATATGCTGCAAAGATGTTTGATATCAATACATATTTTCCTGAATTCTCTGTATCCGATTGTGAGAGCTTCTTTGCTGCAAGCTCTCCCAGTTCTTTATTAGAATGAATGAGGGAAGCGCTGAGAAGAGCACACCAGACTTCAGAAGTAGGTTTGATAGGCATGTTTCTCACAAAACTATGAGCCTCCTCAAGGGAATTGGAACGGCTGAGGAGATCAACCATACAGGCATAATGCTCTGGCCAGGGTTCCAGTTTATATTCATATTTCATAACATCGAAAACCCTCTTACCTTCATCCATCAACCCTGAATGGCTGCATGCATATAATAAAGCCAAAAATGTTATATGATCAGGAATAACATTTTCATCAGTCATTTCCTCGAATAAAGAAATGGCCCTACGTCCACATCCATGCATTCCATTTGCATTAATCATGGAAGTCCATAAAATTAAATCTCTTTTTTTTACAGAATTAAATATCTTTCTTGAGTTCTCCACATTCCCACAGTGAGCATACGTATCCACCAGGGAGCTAGCAATTGGTCCCTCCAAGAAAAAACCTTTCCTAATCAGAAACCCGTGAATCTCCTTCACTTTCTTCAATGAAGATAAACTAGCAGTGGCAGATAGTGCACTAATGAGAGCTATATAGTCGGGATGAATTTTAAATTGGTTTAGAGTGTAGAAAAGTTCAAGAGCCTCAACTGGAAGTCCATTATGAACACAGCAGGTAATCATACTTGTCCAAGACACAATATCTTTGGATTTAATTGATTCAAATACACGTCTTGCATAATCTATATGCCCAACTTCTCCGTATACATTGACAATGGCATTTTGTAGCACTGTATCAGCTAAATCTCTTTTCAAAACATAACCATGAATCTCTCTGACAAAGTTTTTAGATTTCAACTCGCCACAAGCCTGCAAAACACTTCCAACCATCATGGGATCAACAGGCATCCCCTCCACCTGAACCATCCGGAACAAGTTCATTGCTTCCAGATGGCATTCATTCTGTGCATAACCGGCAATAACAGTTGTCCAAGAAATCAAATCCTTTTTAGGCATACATTCAAAAGCATGACCCATATATTTCAGACAGCAACACTTGGCATACATATCTATCATGGTGTTCCCAATCTGCATATTACAATCCATTCCATTTCTTATTACATAGGCATGAACTTCCTTCCCTTTCAATAAATTTCCCAATCGGCCAGACGCAGCAATCAAGTTTAACACTGACACCTGATCAAACTTCAGGCCAGAACCCTGCATATCTCGAAAGTAATTTACAGCATCTCTATAGAGCTCATTTTGAACCAAACCAGAGAGCAATGTATTCCAAGATACACAATCCCTGCAAAGCATACTTTCAAAAACTCTTACAGCATCCTCCATACGACCACACTTTGCATACATGGCAATCAAAGCATTGGCAACATAGACATCAACAAAATGGTTAGATTTCAACACGGCACCATGAATCTCCATACCCAGTTTAACAAACGAGGGATCCTCACAACCTTGAAGAGCTGCAACAAAAGTATATGTATTACTCTCGACACCAACCTCCTGCATTCTTCTAAAAAGCAACAATGCCTCCAAGCATTTCCCTTCTGCTACATGTGCCGAAATAATAGAATTCCAAGAAACAGCGTCCTCTTTCTCCATCATAATCCCATCAAACAGCATCCTGGCCCCATCAAGATTACCGCACTTGGCATACATACTTATAAGCGCATTGCACACAAACACAAATTCACCATATCCACACTTAACAGCCACACCATGGATTTCAGCCCCAGAGCGAGTTGCTCCAAGAGCACCACACGCTTTAAGCACGGAGGGAAAAGTACAAGCGTCAAGCGCCACTCCATCGACTCTCATCTCTCTGTACAACTCGATTGCTTCGAGGTATTTACCGCTTGACACAAACGCACCCATCATGGCATTCCAGGTAAAATTAGTTCTTTCAGTTATTTCGCCGAACACTTTGAGTGCATCGCTCAAAGAGCCACATTTTCCGTACATGTGGACAAGCTTGGTGGCTAGAAACGCCGAAACGTGAGATTTTAACAAACGGGCATGCAACTGTTGGCCTTGTGGGAGGGCTTTCTCAGTGGTGCAGAAGTCAAGGAGGAGAGAATGCGCGTGTTCGAGACGCGAGGGGGGCGTGAGTGGGTGAGAGGAAAGGAGGGTTAAGGATTCAAAAGCGGGTTTGAGGGCTCCTTCGTTGAGGAGGGTGTTAACGGAAATGGGTTTGAGACCAGAGAGGATTGAAGTGGACATGGTGACTGTGCATGCGTGAAGCTGCGCTGCGCCGCACCAGAACAAAGATCTCATGCGTAAGCCGCCAAACAAAAACACTAAATTAAAGTGACAAATAAATAAATTTGTTTTTCAATTTTTTTTATTTTTTATAATTAACTTTAATTTAATCCTTAAAATAATTGTTAGGAACACAAACTTCGGTTCAGACCGGGTCAATAGAGAGACAAACGGAACACCTATAAAACTCGTTCATCTTCCTCATTCTTCTTCGTCGCAAATCTCACAATCTTTAGAGAAACCTATCGCCTCTATTCCAAGTAAGCTCCTAAAGCCCCACGCTATTCCTCACTCACTTCACGATTTAGCCTCGCTCTTCTCCCAGATCTCGTCTTCCATTTGTTTTTTGTTATTTTATTCTAGTTAAATCAATTTTGCCAAATTCTTCTGTTTTGATCATATTCAAACAGTGTGCCTTATCCACGAATCTGGTTTTTATCATTGTTCAATCTGTTGCTGTATTCGATTTTGTCTTCTCAATTAAATCCGGATATTTTGTTGTTTTCCCTGTTTTCTGGTTGTTAGTCGAATTGATGCTTCAATTTTGTTTTTCATCTGTTACGTGTGTGGGGGATTATTTATTTAGTGTTCTGTTGAATTATGAAACTGTGAAGAAGTTCAAGTTGTGCAAAATAACATTAGGGTTAGACATACCTTTGTTCCCAAGCAGTAGTGGCAAGCATTTGGTGATGTCAATTCTGTAATGTTCTTTTGGCACGTATATAATGATATTTGCTCGAATAATTGACGAATAGTTTATAATTATAACCACCTTTACCCCAGTCACTTCTCCTGCACATCTGTAACCTCATATTTGCATTTTTTGAATGATCAATTCATTCAATTTACGAAGATACGAGGCAGTGTGCTTGGTCTACAAGCATGAACAGTTGCACCTGCTACAATTTATAGTATACAATGGTACTTGGTCAAGAGACTTTGGAGTGGTGAGGAGAATGTAGCAAGATATAGTTTGTTACTCACTGGAGTTTGGAAAGCTGTTTCACTGTATATGTAGAGCTGTTTCTAATGTAACATCTTAGATATTATCTGATGAAACTGAAAATTGTCTGCACTGGAGTTTTGCTATATAGCTTTTGTATCTTCTTGTTCACCTGAAAATCCCCACTTTATTTGATATTCTAGTTTTTGGTAGTATGGTGCTTCAGTTATATATTTATCGCGTTGTTCCTATTTTATCTTTTGTTTCTCTCCTGCTTCGTTCGATGCCTAAGTTGGAACTAGGTAAAGCTTCAAGTACTTCTCTCTATCTGGTATGTTTGTGATGGTGACAAAAGCGGGGGAGAGCACCTTCAAGTCCTGTTTTGTTTCAATTCATTTCATGCTATGTTTTCTTCCTATTTTAGATAGTTGGGAAAAAATGAGATAATCCTTGGCTTTGGTATGCAGGATGTCGGAAGCACCATTTAGACCACGTGAAAAGCTTTTTGAGAAGCAAAAATATTTCCAGAATATTCCCAAGCATACCTACTTGAAGGGACCCATGGATAAGGTTACATCTGTGGCCATACCTCTGGCTTTGGCTGCATCATCACTTTATCTGATTGTAAGTTTAATTGTAATATGGTCTTTTTACTTGTCTCTGTTGACTTCGTTATCAGTATATCTCCAATTCTCCATTTTTTTGGAATCATGTTATATCGACACTGTGTTACGCATTTTGTCCAGGGACGAGGGATCTATAATATGTCGCATGGAATTGGAAAGAAAGAATGACCTGGGAATTTCGAATTGAGGAGGTGGCTATTTGCGACACAAAACAACCATAGCCTCCTTAATATGGACCACTGGTTACCCTTGCATTTATGTTTGTTCTCTTAATAAAATTTCTTAGTTGCAGATTTTGACTGCCATTGGGGTTTATAACTTTATAACGGAAGTTGTTCATTGTATGTTTTATAAAATCAAATTGGGTGAATTGGCTCAGACTGCTGGCATTAGATTCTGGTTTATGCTTTGCCCCTTCTTTTGCATGCGTTAGACAAGCTCAACGGCTTTCCTCATCGGTCGTTATGCATTTCAGTTTTTTCTTTATGGTGTGTCGTCCAGTGGAATTACTTGGTGAGTAGTTGCCCTTAAGCTATAGGTGGTGGCAGGAACCTGTGAAATGGTCTTAAGGTGGAAACCAAGTGCGGATTGGAACTCCATAGAATTTGTATTTATAATGCATATTTGGTTTTATATTAGAGAGGTCTCTAACCCCAACCATGGTTTGGGTAAAAGAACATGTCGTAGTTTTTTCCCGTACCATGATTTAGAAAAGTCTAACTGAAAATAAAACACGTTATCATTAGAATCTTGATTCAATACTTTCAAGATTCTGAGTTTGTATGATGTGGTTGGGTGCGAGTGTTCTCTGCCTAAATCGGAAGCACAAAACACTAAAGGCAATTTTTCTCGGTCCAAACACGCTGTTAAGCGGCAACTTTGTCATTGAAGAAGGAAGCAATCTGCTTAACAGTGATCAGAGCATATTTTGTCAAGTGCGTGAATGTAAGCACAGATTTGCCCCTTAGTTGAAAATATGTGGCTGCAAGTCCTGCGCGTACTTTGTCTTCCTCTAGGTTTTGTTTGATCACGTACCAAAAGAGTATTACACAAGCAGCAAACAAATTCTTATTATGAGCAGGCAAAGCAAAAATCTTTTGCAGGATAGATTCAGTGGAAATGTGATACGGTGGGCCTATGCAATTCAAAGCTCGACATGACGTACCACAGCCAGTAGGTACTGCTCTCTAAGTCGCAGCAGTTATAGAGCTCAGATATTCAACGCTGCTGATCAAAATTCAGATACTAAGAAGTTCATGGACGGTCAAAACCCAAAAACAAGAGCACAGCAACTAACAACTAAGCTGGAGACTAATTTTTTGGTGGGTGGACTGTGGGGCATATAACATTCATATGCCTCCAATAAGCCAGCAGAAAGTTTGCAGATCTTTGAATGTATACACCACGCTTGACAGAGTTGGATTGACTTTTAAGCTTTTCTGACTTCTGAGTATACTTAGGAAGTGATGAAATTCTAAGAACAATCCAAGTGCATGATTAATTTGATGAGATACTCTAATTGGCTATTCAACATACTAATCAATGATGATGTAACAAAAGAAAAAAAAAACTATGACGAACACTAACTAATAATGAAGGATCACAAGTCAGGCTGTAAAGTATTCACCATCCACTCTTTCATGCATTTACTCGTGTTGTACTTTCCCTACTTAAATCATTCTTGTTATATGCGTTTGTAGAAGAAATTTTAAACAATCTCAAACTCATTCGTATATTAACTCAATCAAAAAGGTCGTCACATCCACGAAAAATATTATCTTAAAAATGAAATATGATTATAAGATAATGCTGTGTTTTCACTTTTCACTTTTCACACCTAGATTCATCGAGTGGAACTCAATGGTGCTTGGCCCAGTGTAATGCGAGTGAGCAATTATTTAGAACATAAGCTGGAAGCTCCTCTCTTACAGTGCCAAGCTGTGTGAGTATGTGACTTTCTGTTCCAGAAAATGCATTTTTGGGCTGGTCGTCCATATGGGTAATAATTTTCTATAAAGGCAACTGGGTACTGCCAGTTCTCCTACTCTGTCTTGCTTCCTAAGGCTCTCCCACATTCATGCTTTATTTATATATCAGTAGGTGACCCTTTCTGTTCACTCCTCAACCAAAACTTATGGTCCAAGCACTTTTCTATCTTAAAGAAAGCACTTATATAATTACCAATGCTCCTTAGAAACTTCTTAAGAAAAATACCTATATATATGCTACCTTAAAAGATCTAAAAATATTTGCCATATTAAAAGTGGTAAAAAGATGATATGATCCTCCAAGTTACTTTGGGGAAGCAGGTATATAGCTACATATATACACGCGTCTGTGTAAATTTTTTGGTCCATACATCAACTATTGATACCATGTTGAGGAACAGTCGTTAGCTGAATATGCCAATATACCAACTTGAGAAAATTGCTACCTAACCAAAGCACTCTCATAAAGATTCTTCACTAAGTTTTCAGAGAATAATAAAAGGAGAAGTGTAGTCAAAGATTAACATTTATACTCTCAACGTATAACACCTTCCAAATCCAATACTAGAACTTTGATGGTGCCATAATCAAGTTGGCTTGTGAATAAAGTTGACAGGGAAAACACTAAGTATTTGTTTAGAGAAGATAAATCCACTGTTAACTTCATAGCTTTTGGCAGTCATATCTGTCATTTGGGCTTATTCTAAGGTTTGTTAACAACACAAACTACTTACTCTCACACCCTTAAAGCCAGTCCTGTTTATAAGCACCTTAGGGGAAAGTGGAGCCATCATTCCAAGGAAAAGAGAAAAAAGAACAGAGAAAGAAAACGGGAGATAACAGGCCTGGGAGAGGAAAAGAGTGTTATTGACTGTGGTGCAATAATGGCAACACCAAAACAGCCATATGAGCAACACCAACAACAAACAAATGTGCAGCGTGTGAGAAATTCAGGGATGATTAACGTCAACCAGAGTCCAATGAGGGATGACAAGGAAGAGGAGATGTCAAGATCAGCTTTGGCAATGTTCAGAGCAAAGGAAGAAGAAATTGAGAGGAAGAAAATGGAGGTGAGGGATAAGGTTCACGCTTATCTGGGTCGAGTAGAGGAGGAAACAAAACGCTTGGCTGAGATTAGAGAAGTAAGTGTCACAATGCTTTTGGCTTACCTCTAAGCTTTCATGCTTTATTTGTTTTCTGTTCTTTTGTGTTTTACATATAAATCAATATACAGCGTGTTTGGTTCCACATTCCAATAGGTATAGTTTCTATCTCTCAGACCTGATTTCTAGCTTCTCTTCCCAAACACGCCAATAAACTTAAGGTATAGGGAAAAATATACTAATCTGATCAGAAAGTTTGTTTCCTTTTAATTTTCTCAAAATCTTCAAGTGATGATCAGAAACTGGGCAATTGCTGTGTCATGTGTGCTGTGTATTGGTTATTTTTCCTTGTTCTTGGACAAGTACTTATAACATGTCACCATATTTGAAAAGTAATTGTTTGAAAAACTGAATACGATGTTGTAGGAGCTTGAGGGTCTGACAGATCCATTGAGGAAGGAAGTTGCAATGGTTAGAAAGAAGATAGACAGTGTGAACAAAGAGTTAAAGCCACTGGGCCAAACCTGCCAGAGAAAGGTGAAGTTTTCCAACTGTTTACAGTTGTTTGCTTTTTGACATTTCTAAAATCCATTCTTAAGTGATCCCTATCTGGTTTACTTACACAGCTTTTGATACAAACACTTGAGCACTGAATAGAATTTAATCAATTAGCCATGCTTGCTTTCTTGGCCCCATGTTGTCTCATCAACTGAGAGGCAAAGTGGACATGATTATTTAGTGGTTAAGCTGTTCATTATTAATAATTGTGTTCAAATGTCCATGTAGAAAATGATCTATTTGGTTCAGTGGCAGATTTCAAATTCCTCATGCTGCTTCTTTTGCATCATTATGCCTACAAAAAATTAAATAAAGAAAAGGGTTGAGGGAAATATGAACCATAAACCAATCATAACTCACCTTTGTTGATACTACTTTACTTTCAAAAATGGTTTGACAGATAACAATAGAATTAGTTAAGTATTAAATAAAGAAGACTTAAATATGCTTTTAGTTTCCTAAACATGGAATTTCTCTATATCCCAATCTTTCATATATTTTAGTTTTTAAACTTTAAAAATGAATTAAAACTTTAAAAATGAATAAATATAACTAATGATATTAACTTTCTTTTACATGTTAAATATTGTTTCAGATGTTTGAGTTGTTTACGTCACTTACCACTTTCAACTCAAATGCTAACCTGAACACTGTGATTAACACAAAAAAAAATTAACATCATTAAATTAAAAAGATTATATTCATTCATTTTCAAATTTGAGACTAAAATATATTGAGGTTTAAGACGGACTAATTTCAATTTCGTTTCTAAATTTATGGATAAAAAATACTTAACTGATTTAAACATAATTTTCATATTTTCATTTATCTCTTTTCTGGACTCACAGGAAAAAGAATATAAGGAAGCCCTTGATGCTTTCAATGAGAAAAACAAGGAAAAAGCTCAACTTGTTACCAAACTAATGGAGGTAAGAATTTCTTTGTTGATTTGAGTGAGTACAAAACTTTCTGAATTTGTTTCGTAACTTGTCTTTTTTTCTGTTTGTTCCATGAATGTTGGGATAGCTGGTGACTGAAAGTGAGAAGTTGAGGATGAAGAAGTTGGAGGAGTTAAGCAAAAACGTAGATACCCTGAACTGAAATTAATGCTAATACAAGTAACCTTACTTCTGTGTGATGTAACTAGAACCATGTGGTTTTGTAATGTGACATAATTTGTGATTTCATTGTATTTTGAGAATTTGATTAGGAAATCTGCAAGACACCTAAATTCTGAACATTGCAAAAGTTCTTGTCATTTGATTGAGATGTGTATTCAAACTGAACATTCAGAAACATCAATTTTTTTTGTTAAATATGTTTTTCGTCCCTTAAATATCACATGATTTTGGTTTTAGTCTCTACTCGAAACTTTGATGGTTTTTAGTCCTCATAATTTTGAAACTCTTACTATTAGTCCTTAAAATTGGATGACGTTAACTTTTGTTTGACGTGACTAATGACCAGCCCACGTGTCATGTCACCTGACTACTTTTAATTGACGTGGCAGTAAAAGTGTGGTGGTCGGTCGGCCTGGTGGGTGGTCAGCCACTCGGTCTGGTGGTCGGCATGGTGGTCTTTGCCCATAACAGTTCGGTCTTTACCCAACACCATTCGGTCTTTTACATAGTCTGCTTCTATTGCATTGTTCTGTTGATTGTAATAGAACCCACCAAGCCGACCGACCACCAGACCGAGTGATCGACCACCCACCAGACTGCCACACCTTTACTGCCACATCAATTAAAAGTAGTCAGGAAAGGTGACATCACACGTGAGTTGACAATTAGCCACATGTATTAAAAGTTAACGCCGTACAATTTTAATGACTAATAGTAAAAGTTTCAAAACTATGAGAACTAAAAATCATCAAAGTTTCGAGTATGGACTAAAACCAAAATCACAGGGACGAAAAATATATTTAACCTTTTTTTTTTATGAATGAAAATATCCCATTAAACCAATCAATTTTTTCATGTTCCAACTTACCCAATTGATGTCACGAACACAAAACTTAACTATATCAGTAACACTAAAGGAGTTATTCAATTTGTCAACATTTTGCACATATACTTATTCTTAAAATGTTGGTAAATATGAGTATCAGTTTCATTTGATAACAATAAAAAATTAAAATTTTATAAGATAATTTTTTATGTATAATAAGTTTATATCTCCTTGCTGATATCACTTATTCAAATATTTTATATTATTTCTTTTATTATACAATAAAAATCAATATTTATTAAGAAACGGTAAAGTATAAAGTTTAAAAAGTATAAGTAAATATAAAAAGTACGAGAACAAGTGAAAAATTGATTAAAAGTGTAAAAACAAAATAAAGATAATATATATTAAATTATTTATAATTGTTATAAATTAAACAGGTATTGAAAATTAATTATATAAGAGATGAATATTATCAAGAGATAAATACATAGATAAATCTAATTTAAAAAAAAATTATAAATTAGATTTAATTAATAATTTAATTCTTATATTTATTCTCCACTTGATATTCAATTAAGTTTTTATTAAAAGATTTAATATGTTTTATCTTATTAAATTAGTATTAAAAAAAAATTTAAAAGTAGTATCAGAATTAATTTTCTGTATTCTTTTTCATTTTATTTTAGATATTGATTTTATCACATGACGCTTTTAAAGTTCATTAATACTAATTTTAATAAGTCACTTGGAACTCAATTGAATTTAAAAAAAAATCAATTAAGTAAAAAAAAATATAATAATCAAAACAAATGAAAAAATAAAATATAAAAATAAATTAAAATAGAAATAAATAGAGAAATGTAATTTTTCCATTGAAACCCTAAAACGTATGGAAATAATTCGAATATTTTGTCCCAACATCCAAAGCTGACATTAGGGGAAGAACGTAGAGTGAAAGAAAGGTTAACAATGGCGTCGGAGAGCACAGTGACTTCAAACTCTACCGACGGTGAACGACCGAAGGTGGTTGTCATAATGGGACCCACAGCTTCCGGGAAGTCGAAGCTTGCCGTTGATTTAGCCTCTCAATTCCCCATAGAAGTCATCAACGCTGATTCCATGCAGGTCTACCGCGGCCTTGATGTTCTCGCCAACAAACTCCCTCTCTCTCACCAAAACGGTACCAAGTACCCTCGCCGCACCTGATTATTCTCCATCCCAATCCCGTTCCGTTTCTGAAATCACGTTTCGAATTTGCTGCAGGAGTGACGCATCATCTCTTGGGAACTGTAAGCCCCAACGAAGAATTCACGGCTAAAGCGTTTCGGGATTCCGCTATTCCCGTATGTCTTAATCGATGAATCAAGAGAATCCACTTATTATTAATATTATTATTATTATTTGTTATTTGCTATTATTATTATTATTATTATTTTAATTTTCAGATTATTGATGACATAGTGGCTCGCAATCATTTGCCTGTTATAGTTGGGGGTACAAATTACTATATCCAGGTTGGGATTTTGAGTGATGCGTTCTTTGTGTCTTGTTGTGTTCATCATTTTATTTATTTATTTGAATTTCTTATAATGATTAATAATGTACTTATATGGCTGCTTTCTACTTATTAATCCTCTTCAGGCTCTTGTGAGTCCGTTTCTTCTAGATGATTCTGCCGAAGATATGGATGAAAGCTGTGTGGGTGACCCACCTGGTATATTATTATGTATTTGGTGCTTTCTCTTACTTTACTTTTTTTTTTCTATTTCAATTGATATATACTTATCCTTTATTGCATTTGTAATTTTATAGGCATCACGCAGTCTGAGAACAGTTTCCCTGCTGAAAATGATGGTTCAAGCTATGGTTATGATCTGCTCAAGGATATTGATCCAGTTGCTGCTAATAGAATCCATCCAAATAACCATAGAAAGGTTGAGTATAATTTGATTATTTATCATTTACACTTCTAGGTACAATGAAAGGTCCGTCTTATTTGTGCACTTGGAGTTACGTATGCAACAATTCCATGATGGTTATTCTGTTTATAATGAGTTCAGTTTTGTTGAATGCCTATGTAAAAACTTTTACATCGTCCACCAGTTAAATATCAGTCAAAATTTTACTTTTAAAATAGTTGTTGCAAAAGTCAGCATCCGAATATGCATGGCAGTTTATGATGGTATAACGACTCTTAAAAAGTGGATTTAGGTCCAACTCTACCCTAAGAAATAAACTTGCAAGATGATATCTGTATTAGTTTATATACTATAATTTGGTTATATCTCTAGTTAATGTAAAATCTTTAATATAGTCTTTCATGCCAAGGAGTATAAATTTCGCATATGGAACTAGATATTTGTGCAGGTAACACGATATGACCAACAAACCTTATTATTAAGGTAAGCTTTGATACTACTTTAGAAAGTGAAGTTAGACCAAAATCAGTTTTACAAAACTTGCTTGCAAACAATCATCTATATTATTAATGTATTTAAATTTAATTCATTTAATATATGAAGCATGTATAAGTACTACCCTTCATGCTAAGGATTAAGCATCTTGCATGTGGAACTAAATACTTGTGCAGGTGGTACAATATGTGCAACAATCTTTATTAAAATAAACTTTGATATCATCTTATAAAGTAAATTTAGATCTAACTCGATTCTACAAAATTGGCTTGCAAATGAACCTCTGCATATTAATTTATTTAAATTTAATTCATATAAAATTAGAGCATGTATAAGTACAACCCTTCATGCCAAAGACTAAACCTTGTTAAGGTAGACCTCGATATCATCTTAGAAAGTAAATTTAGGTCTAGTTCAACTTTACAAAATTGGCTTGCAACTAAGCATTTACATTATTAATTTATTTAAATTTAATTCATAAAATATATAAGGCATTTATAAGTATGTTTACTATTGTAGTCTTATGATTTTAAAGTTCCAGCGTGTTGTACATCTATTGGGACCAAGCCATATGGTTTTTCAATTCATTTTATAACATTTAAATATATATGAAGTGCCTAATTGGGAATCATCAACCCGCATACTTGTGTTTCAATGGGTTTCAGATAAATCAATATATTAATTTGTACACTCGCACGGGTGTTCTTCCTAGTAAAGTTTTTCAAGGAAAGGCAGCAGAGGTTTGTTTTCTTTGCCAATAGTCAATTACTGGAATTTCAATATGATCTCTTTTCCCTTTGTCGACGTATAGTTATATAATTATTTTTCCCACTAATCACATTACCACACTATACTCATTCTGTTCTATTGATGGACAATTGGTGTGGGTATCAAGTGGATCAATAATGGAAAAAGGATGTTTAACTTGCTAATGTTTTGTTGCAATGTATGGTGATTCTTTTTTCCCCTTATAAATAATATTGGTCTTACTTGTGGCAGGGCAGAATTGGGGTCAAGTTGACAACTTAAGATATGATTGTTGTTTTATATGTGTGGATGCATCTCTCCCTGTACTGGACAGATATGTAGAGCAGAGGGTAGATTGCATGATGGACGATGGATTACTCAATGAAGTCTATGACATTTATAATTTGAATGCAGATTATACTAGAGGTTTGCGGCAGGCCATTGGTGTCCGTGAATTCGAGCCTCTTCTTAGAACTTGTGTTGTCAAAGACATGTATGAAAGAGAGAGGGAACTGACTGAAGGATCCAGGGTAGAAAAGGGCAAGACCTTGTTTAATGGTAATTTGATGGAGTTGGTGAGATCTTCCAATGATACTGAATCCATAACTCTTTTGGAAGAAGCATTTGAAAAAGTAAAGGTTAATACCAGGAGACTTGTTCGCCGACAGGTAAAAAATAATGTCTTTTGTTTTCTGACTTCCTTAAACAAGCATTCTTGGATGAAATTATTTTGGCCGAGCATGCAAGGAAACTGAAAATGTCATTTTCTGTATTCACAAGTTATAGAAAATTGCCAGTACCACTGAGATGATTAATAATTTTGACTTAGACGTTTGAAATACATTGTCCTTTCTGTAGAGCATTTAGTTCACCTGCCATTCGGCTGTACAGTATGACTATTTATTTGTTTTTTCTATAATTTATTTGTATTATTATTATTAGCGTTTTCCTGTGCTTCCTAGAATTAGTGTTTGTTAGGGTATAAGGTGGGAGATAATGATAAGGGTTGGGAGGTAATGAGAAGGAGAAGAAAGGTAGGAGGGAAGTGAGGCCGAACGATATTCACCGTAAAGGCCGAACGGTGGAAGGCATTGAGAGGTAAGGCCGAACGGGGGACAAAGGGGAATGGTCAGGCCGAACGGTGACAACGGGGGCGACCAAGCCGAACGGTGGGAGACAGGGAGCGACTAGGCCGAACGGTGGGAGGCAGGGAGCGACCAGACCGAACGGTGGGAGGCAGGGAGCGACCAGACCGAACGGTGGGAGACAGGGAGCGACCAAACCGAACGGTGGGAGGCAGGGAGCGATCGGGCCAAGCGGTGGGAGGCAGGGAGCGACCGGGCCAAACGGTGGGAGGCAGGGAGCGACCAGGCCGAACGGTGGGAAGCAGGAAGGACCTGAGCCGAACAGTTGAAGAATCACCATCTTAACTGCGCAGCGGTTAGGGGGGCGAGAGCTAATTATAGTAAAAGAAGCACAATAAGAGAGAATATTCAGTATAAGTTAATTAGAGTAAATAAATATATATATCTTAAGAAATATTCAATATAGGATATTTATAATTAATGATATATGCTAGGATAATATATGGGGAGATATTTATATTAAATATAAGGATATTTATATTAAATATAGGGATATTTATATTAAATGCAGATATATTCTAGGGAAATATTTAATAAGAGATGTGCGGAAATAATTAGTATAAATAAAGTTAGAGTCTAGGATTAAGAGTATGCTTTTGATTATTGAGTTTTGTGACAGATATTATTGTCTTGTGAGGGAGGTTATGCTCCCAAAGTAATTGAAGGAGGTTATGCTCCCAATTATTGTTTACCCTTGTTTATTCAGATATTACCATCAATAAAAGAGATTCATTCATCCATTATCATTCGTTTATTGTTCTATTACGTGTGTGAGAGTGTGAAAGGTTGTATTTGGCTAGTTTACGTACTCAGGTACGTAACAATTGGTCCGACCTACCGGATTCGTCAAGGGAGGAAATTGCCGGATCCTATTGAGAGGAGGAAGGACATCATGGAGGGAAGAGTAAATGCAATTGAAGGGAAATTGGAGGTCATAGAAATCTCCATGGGAGGATTGGGGGCAGCGGTCCTGGAACTAGTGAAGGTGATGGGAGAGCGAGGTCGACGGCATGAAGGAAACTCAGATGGAAGTCAGGGGTCTGTCAACGGGAGAAAGGAGGAGGAGGGCGAGAGAGATGGTGGCAGGCTAGATGGTGGACACCGAGAGGAGCATCTGAACTGGAGGAAAAGGGTAGATCTACCCATTTTTGAAGGAAGTGATCCGTTGAATTGGATCAATAGAGCGGACAAATTCTTTGAGCTACAAGGAATATCGGAGGAAGAGAAGTTGCGCCTAACCTATATCAGCATGGAGGGAATCGCGGAACACTGGTTTAGATTTTGGAGGGAGAAGGCCAGGAACCGTTTGTGGTCAGGATTAAAAGAGTCAATGGTGATCCATTTCAGAGGAAGAAACCGGGGAACCGTTTTCGAGAGACTGGCGGCCTGTAAACAATCAGGAACCGTGGAGGAATACATCCAAGAATTCGAAGTCTTGGTAGGCCAAATGGAAACAATACCCAACACACAGCTGATGGGGTACTTTAGATGCGGAATATGTGAAACAGAGGGAAGAAGGAAGGTGCTTTAGATGCGGTGATCGGTTCGGTTATGCTCATTACTGTCTGGACAGGAGCTTGAGAGTCACGATATTGGCGAAAGATGAGGAGGGATGGCCACCACCCGAGCCTCCAGACCTGAATTGATGAGGAGCCATGAGATCAAGCTCCCCGATTCCAACCTTGAGGACAAGGTTGTTTTGCAGCAGGGTGTAATGTTAGGGTATAAGGTAGGAGATAATGGTAAGGGTTGGGAGGTAATGAGAAGGAGAAGAAAAGTAGGAGGGAAGTGAGGCCGAATGGTATTGACCGTAAAGGCCGAACGGGGGAAGGCATTGAGAGGTAAGGCCGAACGGGGGACAAAGGGGAATGGTCAGGCCGAACGGTGACAACGGGAGCGACCAGGCTGAACGGTGGGAGGCAGGGAGCGACCAAGCCGAACGGTGGGAAGCAGGAAGGACCTGAGTCGAACGGTTGAAGAATCACCGTCTTAACTGCGTAGCGGTTAGGGGGGCAAGAGCTAATTACATTAAAAGAAGCACAATAAGAGAGAATATTCAGTATAAGTTAATTAGAGTAAATAAATATATATATTCTAAGAAATATTCAATATAGGATATTTATAATTAAGGATATATGCTAGGATAATATATGGAGAGATATTTATATTAAATATAGGGATATTTATATTAAATGCAGATATATTCTAGGGAAATATTTAATAAGAGATGTGCAGGAAATAATTAGTATAAATAAAGTTAGAGTCTAGGGTTAAGGGTATGCTTTTTATTATTGAGTTTTGTGACAGACATTATTGTCTTGTAAGGGAGGTTATGCTCCCAATTATTGTTTACCCTTGTTTATATTACCATCAATAAAAGAGATTCATTCATCCATCGTTTATTGTTCTATTACGTGTGTGAGAGTGTGAAAGGTTGCATTTGGCTAGTTTACGTACTCAGGTACGTGGATTCAGGGCCATGATAACGGAAACGTTAAATAATGTAATTGATCAATATTCGTTGGTGACAATGAATTATTGAGGTTTGTACGGAAGCTTAAAGTATGACATTAATATTGAAGCTATCTTCATGACAGAAGAGGATGCTCAGTCGACTGCAAACATTGTTTGGTTGGAACATATACTACGTTGATTCCACAGAAGCAATATCGAGTAAGCTGTTTTAATCATGTTCCCTGTATTTTCTATGTTCATCAATTAGCTCGTGTAATATCCTTGGATTACATTCATTTAGTTATGTTATGTTACAGGCAAATCAGAAAATGCATGGGCACGCCAAGTAGTTGAACCTGCTGTGAAGATAGTTAAATCTTTCTTGAGTGAGAATGGAAGCTTGTCATCCACCTTTGGGGCTTCAAATGACACAGGGATGAAAATAATGCAAAGGGACCTCTGGACACAATACGTATGCAAGGTCTGTAATATTTTATGATCCACCTTCGTGAGACATTTTTTTTTTTGTTAATAACTTACATGAATGTTCTTTTTACTCTGGAAAACGAGTGTGGTGATCCTTATGGCGTTCTGCATTGCAATACAATTTTCACCTACAGAAAAAAACAAGTGGAAGCAATTTGTTAAACTACCGTCTGTCGGATTTTTGTTTCTCGAAAATCTTTCATTTGAATGACAAATTTTTCTGTATGAATTACTACAAGGAGTTTGTGACTTGCATCATCAAACTCAAACATTCTGTTTTCTTACGAACCTTCCTTTTGACAGGCGTGTGGAGATCGCGTTCTTAGAGGATTACATGAATGGGAAC
This sequence comes from Vigna umbellata, assembly GCF_029865625.1. Classification (NCBI taxonomy): domain Eukaryota; kingdom Viridiplantae; phylum Streptophyta; class Magnoliopsida; order Fabales; family Fabaceae; genus Vigna; species Vigna umbellata. The sequence continues at coordinate 14,768,375 of NC_142167.1, forward strand.
AACACAGACAAGGTCGTGGGCACCGAAAACGTATTTCAAGTCTTAAGAGCAAGGGCCAATTTCCTGGTTTCGTGGAACAGAAGGTTGAGTATTCTCAGTGTGAACAGTGACAATATATCGTATGATTTCTGAAATTAAAAATATATGGGTATAGTTTATAACTTAAACTATGCTTGTAGTTTTTTCTTTAATTAAATGTGTTTTTTTATCTTTTAAAATATTCATTTTAATATCTTACCTCTTAAATTTAAATAAATATTTCTTTCAAACTATAGTTATCTTCAATTTTATGGTACAACTTTGATTTTTTTCTAATAATGGAAAGAATCATGAAACTTAATCTATTATATTTATTTATATGAAAATAAGTAGACTAAAAAACCCAATTTATGTGTGAATAGAAAAAGACTATAAGGTAAAGATTGTTCGAAAATTGAATCATAGAATAAACAATTTAAAAAATTATATAAATGTGTCCAAAATCGAAAGTGGTAGAAATAAAGACAACATTAACTAGAGTTAAAAGGATAAAAATAATTTGTTTAAAAAATAAAAATTCATTTATCTTTTAACAATAACTACCTAAAAAGGTAAATGTACATGCTTATTTAACTCGATATTTTGTAAGAAAAAGTACGCAATTAACTTTGATGGTTTTTATTCTCACATGATTTTGGTTTTAGTCTCTACTCGAAACTTTGATGGTGTTTATTCTTCATAGTTTTAAAAATCTTATTATTAATCCTTAAAATTGGACGACGTTAACTTTTAGTAGATGTGACTAACCGTCAGTCCACGTATAATGTCACATTCCCTGAGTACTTTTAATTGACGTGGCAGCAAAGGTGTGGTGGTCGGTCGACCTGAAGCTCAAGTTATAATCTATTCGAAGTATCAGAATTTTGAGAAGAGATGCAAATTACATCAAATTGATGAGACCAAACATTATATAATTCAAGAACGAAAGGGGTGTTTCAAATAAATAACTCATGATACTAATTGTTAAGAAAAGGATATAGAAAGATTCCAAGATGCTTTTATTTATAGTAATGATATTTTCCTAATTAATCAACTAACTGCATGAGTAAATCTCAAATAACTTCCAAATTGTGTATTGTTGATGACTGATTATGTTGACCTATTTGATGCTGAGCATGAAGTTCTTTCATGAGTTTCATCTGAATTCTTTTGCCATTTTAGCATTTCGACTTACGTAGGTGATATATTTTGGTTCAAACAACCTCTCTTTCAAATACTTAAAAAAAATTTTGTTCTCTCTCAATTTTCTTATTTCCTTTTTCCTTTTTTTATAAGTAATGATTTTCATTTAACTCACGTTTAAAAGTGATAGGTTGACTATCTCATATATATCCTCTAAACGTTCAGCTGTAGTTACATCTTTAGTATACACATTTTTCTGGTGTACACGTAGTTATAAAATATTTCCCATTGAAATACCACGCTTCATGTTGCCTTCTGCATTTTATTTTTGTGACTCAGTTTATGCTTTTAGGTTTGAGAAGTTGCTGCCAGTATGGTGGATTTGAATTCAAGGTGCCAAAAATTGCTTGTCCGAGTTTTGTGGGTTATGAAATTTCTTAAGTCTGGCCTCTGCATCTCCATTTATTGGTTTTCGTAGCCTATAAGGTATATACTTATCTGTCTGAGAAGGTCAAAAATTAGTTTTAGCTTTTCTATAATCTCATAGTGCAACGTGGTTTTTACTTTGATAATATATTCAACTCTATTTCTGCCATATTAAAGTTCTTATTTAAAAAATGTGTCGTATATTCATGTTAAAAAATTGTGACATCCAATTAAGAAAATTATACTCTGTATTCCAAAATAAATAGTCTTTTAAGATTTACAGGCTGATTTTGAAATACTTAACTAATACAAATTCAATAAAATAAATACTCTCAATTTTTCAACTACAATTGTCTTTTTCAATATTGATTATTCTTAATTATATTTAAGGATATTGTTGGAAAAATTACTGAAAAAAACTAAAATATAATTCTGAAAGAAAAACAAAAAGGCTAAAAAAGACTATTATTTAACAGACCTTTCGACAGTCTTCATCAGACCAGTTTTGTGCAATATATTCAGACCCTTTCTGAACCCTTCAATAGTGATTGTCCTACACATAATGATTGAAATAATTATGCCCAAATAATTCAAATTAATTAAAATAAGAATTAACAGTCTAATTAAGCTCAAATAGTGAAAATGAAACAATAATAGACAATTAAACACACTTCACTAACATAATATGGTGCGGAAAGCTAAGTGAATAACACAAAATAGAGACTCATCAATAGGTCATAAAGGAATTAGAGCACAAGAGGCCAAAGTTCAGTACTCAACTACAACACCATTAGCAGAGGCCATCAACTGTTGAGATTTCGGTCTGGTGGTCGGCCACTCGGTCTGGTGTTCGCCACTCAGTCTGGCGGTCGGCCACTCGGTCTAGTGGTCGGCCTGGTGGTCGACCACTCCTTCTGGTGTTCGACCACTCAGTCTGACTGTTGGCTTGATGGTCAGCCACTCGGTCTGGTGGTCGGCCACTCGGTCTGATGTTTATAACACCCCTTCTATGGGTGTCGTGCAGAATATATTTTTTTTTCTACACATTCATTAAAGAAAATAACTTCTCATACCATTAGTGAATCCAAAAAAAAAAAAATTAAACCTTACAATCATAAATGTCGTTTCCAAAGCAGAAAGTGAAATTTAAATAAAATACATGAGCAATGTTTTTCATAATACATTTTATAAAATCCTAACAATTGGCCAGCGCACTCCTTGCTTTAAACAGCTCCCACTTCAACTGTAATATCAATTGCTCCCGTATAACATCACACATTATACAATCATTGCATTCACATGGGCAAAACACAAACAAACAAGTAGGATGAGCTACACCATCAACATATGATAAGTATTGTTGGAAGTCCCACATCGACTAGAGATAAGGCCAATTTATAATATATAAGTGAGGTGCAAACCTCACCTTAAAAGCCGGTTTTGTGGGGTTGAGTTAGGCTTAAAACCCACTTTCTAATATGGTATCAGAGCCATGGTTAGTGCCTATCCTAGCGAGTTCTAAGTGGACATTCTATTCTTCTATTCCACCCGCAATCGGGCCGCTATTGGACCATCCAATTTCTACTATCACGCACGAGATGTCTATACCTCGGCGTGAAGGGGGTGTGTTGGAAGTCCCACATCGACTAGAGATAAGGCCAATTTATAATATATAAGTGAGGTGCAAACCTCACCTTACAAGCCGGTTTTGTGGGGTTGAGTTAGGCTTAAAAACCCACTTTCTAATATGGTATCAGAGCCATGGTTAGTGCCTATCCTAGCGAGTTCTAAGTGGGCATTCTATTCTTCTATTCCACCCGCAATCGGGCCGCTATTGGACCACCCAATTTCTACTATCACGCACGAGATGTCTATACCTCGGCGTGAAGGAGGTGTGTTGGAAGTCCCACATCGACTAGAGATAAAGCCAATTTATAATATATAAGTGAGGTGCAAACCTCACCTTAAAAGCCGGTTTTGTGGGGTTGAGTTAGGCTTAAAACCCACTTTCTAATATGGTATCAGAGCCATGGTTAGTGCCTATCCTAGCGAGTTCTAAGTGGGCATTCTATTCTTCTATTCCACCCGCAATCGGGCCGCTATTGGACCACCCAATTTCTACTATCACGCACGAGATGTCTATACCTCGGCGTGAAGGGGGTGTGTTGGAAGTCCCACATCGACTAGAGATAAGGCCAATTTATAATATATAAGTGAGGTGCAAACCTCACCTTACAAGCCGGTTTTGTGGGGTTGAGTTAGGCTTAAAAACCCACTTTCTAATAAGTATCACACAATCAAACTCACCCACACTACTTATACAACAATACAAGTTCATCTATCTCCATATCATTCATGTGATCATTATCACCCTATGTCTCTACTCGGACACTCTACCTATTTCATCCTTATGATCTCTTCCTAGCATTACCCTTGCTTTGGTAACCCTCGAATATTACATAATCTCTTTATAGTTATCTAATTCATATCACGTTCTTCCTTCTCGAGACTAGGTGGTTCAGGTTAACCCAATATTTTTCTCCACTGTCCCACACAGGCGAGAAGTTAATAATTCGTGTCACTGATCTCCCACTGCCTCACGCAGGCGAATAGTATAAATACCTCCCCCCCACCGCATCACACGGATCTGAAGGTGAATGGCTCGAATCTTTCTCACTGCATCACACAGGTGAAAAGACACTAACTCTTGTCGCTGATCTCTGACTACCTCACGCAAGTGAATAGTATAAATACCTCCCACACCTCATCACACGATTTGAAGGTGAAATGCTTGAATCTTTCTCATCGCATCACACAAGTGAGAAGGGGCTACACTCGAACCTCTTTCACTGCCTCACAGACAAAGAGAAGTCCTCCCACTGCCTCACGCAGGCGGAAGAACAACACCTTTGAGTCTCGTTTTCCCATCTCCTTTCATTTTCCACTGTCTCACAGGCGAGGAAGAACTGTTCTGACTAAACCATCATAGTCAAGAACAAAATACCCATATCCAATTCTCGGAACCAACCGAGACTTATCTCACATATATTCAAACCATCCTCAAACTCAAGTATGACTCACTCATACGATCTTTTTACACTATTCTAAACATTCATATCATTTCCCATTCACAATTGGGAATACACATTATGCTATCATGCCGAAATAGTCACAAATATATCAATTTCATGTAAACAACACAATTAACCATTCGGTTCTGCACAGGTACACACTAAACCTTTCGGTCATCCACGCTCGGCGGATTATTTACATCGCTCGGCCATTCGTCTGCACTACTCGGTCGTTCGCTTGCCGTTGCTAAACCATTCGGCTCCCTTCACCACACAACATGCGCTCACACTACTCGGTCATATCACTACTTCAATTGTTCGGCCATTCGATCTTATAAAGGTATTCAGCTCTCAACTAAACAATTTGGTCACATACTTAATTGTTCGGTACTACACTACTCGATCAAATGCATCAAACTGTTCGGTCTCTTACTTCGTTCATGTGTCCGCACTACTCGGTCACTGCCTCAGAATGTTCGGTCCTAGACATACTTCCCACTATTAATACTATTTGATTACCTTACTCCATACTACTACCATATTATTCAATTTCCCTTTCCTAATACCGTTCGGCTCACTTACTCTTCTGCTAATATCGTTCGGCTCACTACTCCCTCATTACTACTGTTCAGCTCACTTCTCTTTTATTCCTCTCCTCGTACTTTTAACATCCTAACATATGATCATTCATCCAAAATATGTGATTTTCGCACATAGCATAAAACTTAGCTAAAACTCACATGTTTCCAAAATTTTCCAGATTTTGTTCCAACTCAAATCCCCATACTACTGATACCAAATTATCCATGCCAAAAATCTATCTTAAAGATTGTTTCGGTAGATTTTTACAAGATCGAGAGACAAACCTTTGCTGACGTGTCTTCCTCGCCTTCGAACGCCTGAATTGTCGAAGTCGCTCACTTTCCTTTAATCCAAGCCGCTCGATCCTATCCGACCGCTCGACCTTCAGTAGGACCGCACAGTTGCCTTCTGGACAGAGAGGGGGAGGTGCCTGTAAAAGATACTCCGACGCTCAAGTTAGGCGTGTGATTTGGAGAGCCTCAGCTCTTGGTTGAGTATTTAGTGAATTGTTATCACAACTGAATGTTTGAGAATATGAGTTGAGTGTGAGTAGACCCTGAATGGAACGTACCTAACTTTTGGCCCTGGCTTTGTATTTATAATTTACCTCATGGATCCTAAGGTGATATAAACCCAATAAAATATAAACAAAATAAGATATAAACATATTACTTGAAAATCCTGTTAATTGTTTATAACCTGCTTATCAATATCTTTAATTAGATATTCCTTGATTATTTTATCATCTGCTGTTAATCGTTCGACCTCCACTGGGTACGATACAAAGATCACCTCCAGATTATCAAAAAATCCATAACTTCAATTCATTAACAAAATCTCACATTCATCATATGCTTAAAACCAGTCATCCGAGTCATACAAACTCTACACATCACAAATACATATTTTACTAACTCTCTACCGTTCTACATATTTTACTAACTCTCTATCGTTCGGTATTAATTTGGATCGTTCGGCCTTTAACTACATCTATTGTTCCTTACATCTAATCAAACTGTTCGGCCCTTAATTGCTTCTCCTGTTCAGTATATCTATTTATAATTGTTCTGTTTATACTATTCCAGTGTATCCTTCCTCTAAAGTTTTATATCATTCCAGTCACCAGAGATCTCATATTGGTCCAAGGTGTGTTCTGTCCCTCATATTTCTTATCCCAGTGAACAACCCAATTCATCATAGATCTCATATATACATACATATATATATATATATATATATATATATATATATATATATATATATATATAAACATACACACGAAAATTTATCATCAAATCAACGTATATTCATTACATTCAACAAGTATTCCATCACAGTTCACACAAAAACTGCAGATCAGGGTTAGCTCCCCTTCTTAACCTCACCCCAAGTTTCCCACATACTTAGAAACTTCAATCCAAGTATTAACGTAAGTGCAGATCATCTCACAACAAACATCCATTCATATTCAGGATATTCACCAAAATTATCCATACAATTTTCTGCATAATTTAGAAGACAAGGTTTAGGTCCCCTACCTCTTGAAGACTTCCTCAGCAAACCTTGAATTCTTCTCACGGGTTCTGCAGCACTCTATCCTCCTTGCCGTCCAAAAGTCTTCAACTCACACTCTCTCCCAGATTTCTGCATCACTTAGCCAAAATTAAGGTGCAGAACCACTCCCCCCAACCCTCGGTATTTATCAAATCTACATATTATGCTCATCTTTACATTATCAGTTGTAAAAGGCAAACAAATGGCACATGCTTCGTACTATCTCTTGTCTCTTATTGACTCTTTGTCCCGCAATTGATACATATGTAGCAGACAGAAAGAAAACAAAATACAGATAACTTATTGAAAGTTGTCATCCAAAATCAAGTTCGAAATTGTTCAGCAATTTTTAAAAGACTGTAGGTTTCAGCATCTGGTCTAGCTCCCCCAAGAATCATTCTTTTCAAAAGATTTGGATCATAAATCTCAGCTTTTACATAAGCCTTAATCAAGGTATTATATACAAAAGTATATCTACAATACTTTGCTTTATGAAATTCTTCAAACAATCTCTCAACATTTCCCACATCACCTTTTTCAGCAAAAACCTCAACAATTGAAAGAGTGGCTTCCAACCACGGGGTTGAATTTCTAACCCTCTTGCTAATTGTCAAATGCAAACCCAAGTCTAAGGTCTTTAAAGCTTGCTCTGCCATACCAGATCTTAAGCAGCCCAGAGCAAGTTGACGATAAGTTATGCCATTTGGTTTACACTCGCTCGCCTTCATAATTTGGTACAGTCTAGCCCCTTTGTCGACAAATCCATGCTTGCAGTATACAGAGATCATTGAATTGAATTGCTCTACAGATTTCAATCCTTTGGTTGATTTCATTTCTAACCAAATTTCTTCAGCTCGGTTTAACTGTCCAATCCTACCAAATGCTTCAATGGCTAGCATGTAACTTTTAGATCTAACAGAGGGGAGTTCTTGAATGATGGTCCAAATTCTTTCCAGCTCCTTCTGGCTCCCTAGATACCCATACAAAATAAGTAGGACATCCAATGTTGACCAGTTATTCCCTGTAATAGACTTCTCCACAGCTTCTACATATGCTTCAGTTGCAGTATATAATCTGGCCACTGCATGAGCAATAGCCATAATGCAGTAAGATATTTCATTTGGTTCAACCTGTGCTTCTTTCATTCGACAGAAGACCTTCAACAAATTCTCGAGATTATGTTCACTGGCCTCTATTTTCATCAAAATATTGTAGGTGGACACATGTGGGGGAACTTTATCAGCCTTCATTTGGGTGAGCAACTTGGGTATCATCTTCTTGCGCTCTGGCGATGAATGAAGAATTATGAGACGGTTGAAAACCAAGTGCGAAATGGGAAACTTCAATTCCCTCATTCTCTTCATGTACTCAAGTGAAAGCCTTATGACACCCTTATCCAAGCATGCAATCACTAGATTGTTGTAGAGCAACTCATTGTGAAACTCAACCGGAATTCGGGAGAACAACTTCTCACCATGTGAAATCCCATGAACCTTAATTGTAAACTCAACAAGATAAGAGTAATCCAGTTCCCTAGGTCTGTAGGGTCTTTCCCTGATTACCCATTCCATCACCTATCAATCAGCACAAAACGGTAAAACCTTCAGTATATCTACTCTATCAAGTACCGACAAGCAATACATTTTCCATTCTACAACATTTAAAAAAGAAAAATCCAACATTGCTTAAACTTAAATAGTCACATTCACTATTGAGGGATCAGACTATTACTACACATATAACTGACCTGAAGGGCACGTTTGTTCTTTTTGAGCTTCCTGAGCCGATTAATGGAGTGAAAGACGTCACCGCCGTGAACGGGAAAGCCATCTCTCATCCAACTGCGGAAAGCAGAGCCAACGAGTTCTCCTTTGGGGAGTCTCTCGATTCTCCGAGAGAGGGAATCCTGGTTTTGTGTCGCTTGAGCACAGAACAATTTCAAGGTAAGAGTGCCACAAGGTGTTTGACGTATTAACTGAACCAACCACTCTCGTGCGAAGAAGCCTGTCACACTTCGAATGCTTTTGTTTATCATCGTAAACCCGAATAATCACACAAGACTGCAAGGTGTTACAACACGTTCAGCTTTAGTTACATCTTTAGTATACACATTTTTCTGGTGTACACATGGTTATAAAATATTTTCCATTGAAATACCACGCTGCATGTTGCCTTCTGCATTTTATTTTTTCTGAAAGCTAATAAACATTGCAGAATGAAAGCTCATAAACATAACAGCAGCATTACAACGCAATTCATGAATTAGAGCTCAAAACGAACTTAAAGCAACAACTTAAAACGCTATTCAAATCTGGAAACGAAGCAAAACGAAATGGAATTTAAAGAGCAGAAACGTAATGGGATTTAAAGCACACAATGAAATTGCAATTAAAATGAAAAAGGTTCAATACATTAAAAGTAAAAGAAAGCAAAACCGGGGAAGGAAGAAGAAGAAGCTCCCAACTTGAAATCCTAGAGCTGAAAAGGCTGGGAGGTGTTTATATAACCCAAAAGACCAAAATGCCCTTCTAATGATCATCAATGAAGAACGCCCAGCCATCAGCTCCTAATTCAAACTCATAGTTCGCCAAAACAAGAAATAGAGGAAGAGAGGAACAATCATCAATGAAGAAGAGTGGTGCTTCTATCTTGCGCACGAAAGGAGATGCGAAGGAGAGGAGATGATGACGCGGTGGTCGGCGATGACTCCGTCAACAATGGATGTCGCCGGTAATGCCTATGGCCAGGCGGAAAGACTGACACGGCGGCTAGCTCTGCGGTGTTAAGGGCGCACCTGTACGTGAGGAAGTCGATGCTTCTTTAGGTCTCCTGATTGAGAAAGAGCGGGATGGGCCAACCCCTTTTTCTTTTCCTGACTACGTCTTTTGTTTACCTTTCTTTATTTTATTTTTGTTTTTTTATTTCTTATCTTGTTCTTTTTTTTATTATTTTTCTTCTCTTGGTTTTGGTCAGGGCCAGCTTTTTTTGTCTCTCTGGTCCAAATTTGTTTTTTTCTGGGTCCGATAACACTACTAATAAAAAAAAAAATGTTTCATCTTATACCTCTCTTATCCTACACTTTCAAAAGTTTCATTTTTAATATGAAATATGTATTTCCAACTTTTTTAAAAAATTTATTTTTCATAAATATATTTTGTTTTCTTCTCTTTTATTAAAAACACTTTAATAAATACTTTTATATTTTTTTCTCTTTCTTATTAAAGTCCCTCTACACCATCTTAATAATAATCTAATTTAATTTAAAATTTAAATATTATTTAATATAATTTTATATTTTAATAATTATTAAAATATAATTTATATCATAATAATAGTTATATTAAATAAATAAATATCAAATAACTAAAATAAAAGTAATACTGATAAAAATAAAAAATAAAATAATAACAACAATAAAAAAATTTTGATTTAATATATTTAAATATATTAAATTATATTAAAGTATTACAATAAATTAAACAGTTATTAAATTTTAAATAAAAACAAAATTTTTAAAAATTTATTTATAGGATAGAGTAAAATATGTTAATAGTTTTTTATTTAAAATTTAATAAATATTTAATTTAATTAAAAATAATAATATTCTTTATTATTTTTCTAATTTAATAATTATTAAAATATTATTTATATTTATAATAATTTTATTAAAAAAGTAAAATAAAATAACTAAAATAAAAGTAATAATAATAAAAATAAAAATAGTATTCAAAATCACGATATTTAAATATATTATATTATATTAAAATATTTATTTAATTAAATAATTAATAAAATTTAAATAAAAAATAAATTTAAAATTTATTAATCGGATATAGAAATCCAATAATATATCAATCGGATATGGATATCCGATTAAGAATTTTTTAAAATTTTATATTTTATTTAATTTTAATAATTATTTAATTTAATAATATAATATAATATAATTTAACATATTTAAATATATTAAATATTAAATGTGATTTTAAATATTATTTTTATTATTATTATTTTTAGTAATTTTAATAAAACTATTATAAAAATATATTATATTTTAATAATTATTAAAATATAAAAATATAATAAATAATATTATAATTTTCAATTAAATTAAATATTTATTAAATTTTAAATAAAATAAACTGTTAGCATACTTAAAATTTTTGTTTTTATTTAAAATTTGATAATTTTTTAATTTATTTTAATATTTTAATATACTTTAATATATATTAATATATCAAATCAAATTTTATATTATTATTATTATTATTTCATTTTTTATTTTTATTATTATTATTATTTTAATTATTTTATTTTATTTTTTAATATAACTATTATTATAATATAAATCATATTTTAATAATTATTAAAATATAAAATTATATTAAATAATATTTAAATTTTAAATTAAATTAGATTATTATTAAGATGATACAGAGAGATTTTAATAAGAAAGAGAAAAAATAAAAATGTATTTATTAAAGTGTCTATAAAAAAAATATATTTACTAAAATATAAAATTTTTAGAAAATCATAAGGTTAAAAATGAAACTTTTGGAGGTGCAGATGAAATGTTGGAGGTGTAAAATGAAACACTCATAAAAAAACTCTCCAAAAATCAAATTTAGGTTAAATTAGAAATTTTATCTAATTTTTAAAAATTTCAAATGATATTATGAAATATAAAACTTTAATCTTTTTTACGAGTCGACCTGCAGTTTATGAACCTATTTCCCAAACTGATGCTTATTTATGTAACTCTATATATTACATTATTATTTCCCAAAATGATAGTATTTATCTTATTATAAATTACATTATTATTATATATTCAATAGAAATATAAATCCACAATGTTAATTATATAAATATGATTAGTATTTTTTAATATTAATCTTCCTCTTCTTCATACACACTCTAGATTTGCACGCACCTAAATCTTTTGGATTGTCGAATCAGAATACAAATTTTGCATTCTCAATTAATAATTTAAAATGGATTTGAAGTCTGAAGGTATAATTCAGATTATGTATCTTTTCAGATTTTTTATTTTATGCTTTAGTTCGTATAATTTGAAATATATTTTTTTATTTTGTGTTTTAAATTGTGCAGTTTAAACTCTAAAAATTATATTTGAATTATTGACTCAAAAAACATATGTTTTAGATTATATAATTTAAAATGCAAAATTTTTATTTTAATTGAAATATATTTTTATTTTGTTTCAAATTATATAACTCAGAATATAAAATTTATGTTTTTAATTATATATTTAGAAACGTTCTCAAATTAATTTTAAATTTAAAATAAAAAAGATTGAAATTTTAAAATATATGAAGGTGTAGGAAGAAATCATAGAGGTACAAAAAGAAGTGATCTTCCCAAACCTAGATTTTCAGGACCAGCCCAAAACAGGCCACCATGTGATGGGTAAAACGTACCATGCCCTAATCAAGCTCAGTCATTTCTTTTTGTATCCTACATTTTGTCTTCTTCATCTTCATATATATGAAATTTTCACGGTATCATGATTTTTGGATTGTGTGAAAATCATTTTTAGCATAAAAGAAAAGTTTTTAAATTATATAATTTAAAATTTAAATAAATTTTGAAGTGTATAATAGTTTTTTTAGTATAATTTAAAAATTATTTTTTATGTGATTTGTTTTTCAATTTCACAATTCAAAAATAACTGTTCATAAAAAAAGTTTTTATGAATTATGCAGTTTAAAAGTATCTTTTAGATTTTAAATTACATGATATAAAAAATATTTTTTAATTTTTAAATTACAAAACTGAAAGTTTGTTTATATTGAATTTTTTAATTCTGAACACTTTTTTCTTTTGAGTGTGTGTAAATAAGGACAGTAAGAAAGATAACACCAAGGAATCTTTTAACCATTATGTGGTATGCACGTGGACACTACGCGTCATCAACGAGATTGTACGTGTGGTCCAATATGGGTCCGTGCCGTTTAACAAAATCCAAGCACATGCATAACGTGCTTTTGCTTTTGTCACGGAATATTATTGGAACCACTTTTTATTTGTTTTGTTTCTTCCTGTGGAACACATTAATTATACAGTAATTGATTTAATTTTAACTATTTATGAGCTAAATTCAATAACATTTTACACGTTAGGATCAATAATAGTCAACCCTTCAATCAATTTATTATCGTTATACTTTTCACAATTAAAGAAAGATTTAGCATAACGAAAAGTGATCTTTTAAATTGTTATTGTTCCTATGATTTAGAAATTAAAGTTTTAGACATTTTTTTAATGATAAAATTGGAATAGAATTTTAAATTTCAAAATAAATAATGTCCTGAAAATTCAATAATTGATCTTCACGATATCGTTCAATAAATTTAAAATCAAAATAATTACTATTTTAAGTTTTTCTTTGTAATTAATAACATTTGTAAAACAAAATAAATCTTTATTATATATTTTAATGATATTGTGACATAATTAATCTATATATATATATATATATATATATATATATATATATATATATATATTAACTTTCATTTGTTTTTTATCGTTTATAAAAAATTAGTTATATTTTCCCGTTAATCACATTTATTAAGTGTTACCTAAAAGTGTAAATTCAAACCTAAATTAGTTTATTTCAAAATTATTTTATAAGCACTACATATATATATGGTTAAAATTCTTGGTTTTTAAATTTATTCAAGAATCTTTTTTCCTTTCCTTTTAAAGTGTTTTAATTGAATCTTCAATTTCGAAATTTAATAATAATTAAGTCATTTTCATTAAGTGGTACAAAATAAATTTAAGACCGGCTAATGTGGTGCACAATAGACATTGATGTAGATAATTTTATTATATGGAATTGAGATTTAAATTATGACGTGGAATTAAAGTTTATTTTTTCATGTGACATTATTTAATTGGTGAACATGGTTAAGGAAAACAATTAAGGATTTAGTGTAGTGCAAATTAAGGATTTTGCAACTACATATTTGTGATTTTGAAATAGGGATATCGTAAGGGATTTAAGGATTTGAAAAACAGTGATTTGTAATAGAAGACAAACACTATGAAAGATATTTGAATGCGAATTGGATAGAAGACGAAGACAATCAGTTGGGGATTTTGAAACACGTAGTGAACAAAGGTTCACGATAGTTGAGGTTAGTTTCATTTGGTGGTTGATTTTGTGTTTCCTTTTGACTTTGGAGATGGGAAATGATTTTTTTTATTGTATTGTTATGATATAAGTATTTATTTACAATGTATTATGCGATGTGGTCCCTATTTCCTTTTGAAATGTGTAGAATTGGTGGTCCCCTATTTGGGTGTTTCGGTGGTGGGGATGTTAATTTGTCCCCTATTTTGTTTTGAATTGTGTAGAACTTGTGGTCCCCTATTTGGGTGTGTCGGTGGTAGGGATGCTAGTTTATCCCTCTATGAGTTGTAGGGAGTGTAATATGTTTAATATTTTGTGAACATAATTTACGGGTGCAAAGACGTGGAGAAATATATATAGTATAAAATGAATGCGAAACATTTTGAAGTATAGTGGATACTTTGTAAGTGACGAAAATGGGAAATTGATATTTGATGGGAGAACAATACAATGGTTTTGTGACCCGGATACATGGAGCTATTTTGGAATCTTATGTTCAATCAAATACTTAGGACATATTGAAGTGAAAGAGCTTTGGTACTATTTAAGAGGTGAGCTATTGACTGATGGTCGTGGTGTAATGCATATGCTTAACATAACCATGTTAAATGGTGTAGTTCATCTATATGTAGTTCATAACACCTTAGAAACTGAGATAATATAAATGATTGAATGAGTTGAGTTGAAGGAAAATGGTGAAGGTGGGGAGGTGGAGGCTGTTGGTGAAAAATGGGTGGAGGAGGGTTGTGAGGTGGAAGGTTATGGTCATGGTGAAGTTGCAAAAGAGGTGGAAGAGGGTGATGGTGATGGTGGCAAAGATGGTAGTGGTGAAGTTGCAAGAGAGATGAAGGATGGTAAGGGTGCAAAAAAGGTGGAGGGGATGGAGGTGACTTAGTGTTATTGGTACAGAAGAGGTGGGGGAGGGTGATGTTGATGGTGCAAAAGAGGTGGAGAAGGGTAGTGGTGATTTTGATGGTGGAAAAGAGTTGGAGGGGAGTGGTGCTGCAAAAGAGGTGGAAGATGTAGTTGCTGATGGTGATGGTGAGGTACAAGATGTAGACAACATATGAAGAGACGAACAACTCAATCATTTATCCTATCAATAGTCAACATGTGTGGGAAATTACATCATATCTAGATGTATTACCCCCCAAAGAAAAGAACAATTCTAGGAAGGCCTAAGAAAAAGCAAAGACTAGAGGCATGAGAGATGAAGAAGAATGATATTGAGTTAAGAAATGGTGGCTTCAGAAAAATATGTGGTGTCTACAAGCAAATTGGACACAACAAAAAATCTTTCCCCTAATGACCTCAAATACAACACACTGAATCAATAAAATTTGCACCACAACAAACTGAAGTAACAATATCTGAACCAACAGATTTGATTCCTACTCAGCAATGAACTCATGTTTAATTAGTAGACAATGTTTGGAGTTTAATTTTGTAGACAATGTTTTATATTTGATGTAATGATTAATTACAATTCCTGGACATCCCTTTTTATTTGGTTCGTAATGCAATGCATGTATATGCTTTGTTAAAGAGCATGTCACATACTTTGATAACTTTGGGGCTCTGTTAAACTATATTATCAGGTTCATTTTGATGTAATGAATAATTACCATCGTTGGATATCTCTTTTTGCTTAATGATTTAAACTTTTTCATGCAATGATTAAACTATATTAGCTTTTAGGTAGACATCATTTTTTGTTTACCTTTCACACATTGTTAAACACTAATGAAATTATCTCATTAATTAAAACACATTAATATTACAAATATCCAATTACATTACATCAACTTCTTACAACACATCAATCAAGTTTCATCAACATTGATATTACAATTACATTAAAAATACAGATAACAAACACCATCTCCATTAACACCTTCAACCACTCTTCCAACATAAAAATAGATTTATGTAAAGAAGCTATTTTTCATCTTTTCAACATCCCTTCTTCCATCTTCACCATAGTTCCATTCGTTTCTTTATTTTTTGGAATTTCACGAATCTTTTCTTCCAAATTTACCACAGTTCCACGTATTTCTTTATGTCTCAAACTTTCTTTAATTTCGTCTTCACTTCACCACTGAAAAAATTGCAACCAACTGAATTTTCACTCCCACCCTATTCAACAACACAACAACAACACATTTCAAAACACACTTCTACTTCCTGCTGACAACTCGAAAAAGAAAACTGAGATTTTTGCTTCCATGGATCTTATCTTGAGGTTAGGGCAACCCCAAAACTTTTTTCCCTTATTTTTATTTTTAGGGGTTCTCGCAATTTGAAACATTGCATTCTCACCACAGAAGTAAGTGAGTTTTACACCCAACTTCCTTACGTCGCCACTACTATGTTGTATCCTCCAACTGTTGCATGTGCAAGCCGAAGAAGAACGAGACATTCCTCAGCTGAGCATTGTTCGAGTTCCACCTTCCACAAGACGAAGACAAATGAGACATTTTAGATGAACAACCCCTTTAAATGTTAGGCAAACATAATAATGTTAGGGCAAACACTACACTTATAAAGGGCAATGAAAAAAAACATTAGCCACTGAAATTAATCAACAATGACATGTCCTCCAATAAATATTATAGCTCAGCAAGTCTAAACGTCGTTTCTTACTACTTAACTGAAAAGACTTATTTGTTACTAATTTTTAAAATTGAGGACCCAATTAAGACACTTTAAAAAGAGTAGACCGAATTGAAATTTTTAAACAAATAAGAGGATCATCTGAGAGTTTTTACCTATAATATTGTGGGTTAAATATGATTTTAGTCCCTATCAAGAGATTTTGTTTTTAGTCCATCTTTCAAACTTTGCTACATTTTGATCCTTCTCCTTAAGGAAACCATAATTTTTCGTCCTCTAAAATCAACAACGTTAAAAATCAGCTGAGGTGGCTAACGGTGGTATGCCACGTCATTTTTTTTTCTGACATTTTCTCCCTCTGTCTCCTTCCTTGCATCTTCACGCCCATCTTCTCTCCCTCCATCTTCACGTCGTAGCCGCACACCTCCCCTCCTTGTCCATCATCACACACACGTTGCAGCCGCATCACCCTTAATTAAATCTAGTTTTAGTTAGGTTTGACCACTACTCATTGGGTTCCAATTTTTCTATCTTTTTCTTTCTCTATAATTCTAAATGTTCATGTAACCTCTTTCTCTCTCTACAATTCTAAATGTTCATGTAACCTCTTTCTCTCTCCTCTACTTTTCCCTCTCTCTCTAAAATCTTCACTTCTCAGCTTTTCCAATCTACTTTCTTTGACTGGACAAGGGGGTTTTCATCGACGAATCAAAACCACAAAAAGTTTCAATTTTTACCCATTTCGCTGCCCCTGAATCGCTTCACTATGAGTTGCATGAGTTGTCATTTCTCGCAAAGGTTCGTTAAATTTTCATTCTTTGCTTTCGATTAGAGTAATTTTGTCATTTTTCGATGAAACTTTGCTTCGGAGTTTCATTTTTTGCGGTTTTTTTATCTGGGATTTTTTGTACTTTAATTTATACGTTTATTTGTTATTCATTTTCTTCTTGATTTTTCTATTTTTGTTTTATTTGGAAAATTTGTTGGAGGAGATCATACTTGGTGGCTTGGATTTTCTTACCTTGATATTGTGGAAAGAAATGGGATAAATGGGTTTGTCTGATTCTTTTTTTTTTGTGTTATGGATCTAAATTGCTTTTCACTTAGTTGAATAGATGGAGCTTGTTAGTATTTTGTGTTATGGATATGAATTGCTTTTCTATGCTGAAATGGAGCCATAATGGGTGATGCGGCTGCAACGTGTTTGTGGTGGTGGACAAGGAGGGGAGGTGTGCAGTTGCGACGTCGACGGGGTTTGATGAGCAAGAAGATGGAAGATGAAGGGAGAGAAGCTGGGCGTGAAGATGCAAGGAAGGAGATAGAGGGAGAGGGAGGGAGAAAAGTCGGGAAAGGGAGGGAGAAAAATCGGGAAAGGGAGGGAGAAAATCCGAGAAAGATTGACTCAGTGTCAGAAAAAAAATATGTAGCACACCATCGTTAGCCACCTCAACTGATTTTTAACGCCGTTGGTTTTGGAGGATGAAAAATTATGATTTTTAAAGAGAATGATCAAAATGTAACAAAGTTTGAAAGAGGGACTAAAAACAAAATCGTTTGATAGTTTACAGACTAAAAACATATTTAACATTAATATTGTAGAAATACAGAGTTTACACAATAGTAAGATATAAATAAACTATAATGATAATAATGGAATGATGGCTATTTTATTCTTATTTTTAAAGATATTATCTTTATTTATTTTAATTTTTAAATTTAAGAAAGTATAAATTTTTTATTTCATCTTCGTTTCATCGAAATATCCAAATATTTATACTATTCCAGATATTTGTACACGATATTTTACTATTCTAAATATTTATTAAATAATTTATTTTATAAAATAAAATTACATATAAAACGTTATTTGATCAACTATTCAAAATCCAAAATTCTATAACTTTTTTTCAATGTCAAATATAAAAAGAAAATTATAATTATATAAATGTAAAATAATAATTTGATAAAATTTAAATAATTATAAAAAAGAGTGAAAATAGTTAAATATATATTTTACAAAACTAAGAACTAAAAAGTTCATATAAATTTATATAAGGTTTTAGGATAAGTACGAGGATGAACACCAATTAAACGAACTCTCAAACAGGATAATATATAGATATTTATTATTGTTCTTATATCTAATTTAAAAAATCAAGTATTATTGAAAAACTTATTCATATTTAATCAATAAAATATTAAAGTGAAGACAAGTTTGACTAATACTTATAAAAATAAGTTCATTTATTTTAACGAAAATAATTAATTTTTAAAAATATTTCTTAAATCATTTAATGAAAGATTTTAAAAGTAATTTTGATATACGGTAGTAAAAGGCAGGTGAGAAACAAAAAAATATTTTTATATGGGTTAAATTGTTCTTCAATTTGCATAACCCAATAAATATAGATTGTTTTATTATTAGTGGAAATCAACAATGTAACGTTTCAATATCTCACAGTTGATGATTTATAATTTATATACTGTAACATTACGTACGGTAACATCCCGTAATCTCATACTTAAAATTTCATAGTTGATATATGTCTATACATGTATGTTTTAAACTCAGATTTCAACTACAAAATCATAATTATAACTTGAGTTCTTCTATCTCTCTTTTCCTTGGCACTGAGTCAGACGACATTCCTTCATCTGCTTCCGTATAACAAATTATACGATCATCTCATATACCCAAACACAAACACAAACAAGTAGGGTGAGCTAACATGGAACCAATCATTTATAAAACATACATAATTACTTTGATGCACTCAATAAACCTCATATAATAATTATGTCAAACACCCTCCCACCATCATACAACAATCACATCATAGATACTCATACCATCATACAACAATCGCATCATAGATACTCATACCATCATGCAACAATCGCATCATAGATACTTATACCATCATACAACAATCGCATCATAGTTTTGTTTAATATATTCATTTGACATAATTGAATATGTTTAATATATTAATTTGATATAATTGAGTATTTTTGAAGATCTCTGTATTTTGACTGAAACTTAAAATAAATTACAATTATTCTAATTTTAATAAGTTTAATGTAAATCTAACTAATTATGAGATAATTTTGTGAAATTGAATTAAACATAAAATTAATAAAACAGTATCATCAACTCAAAAGTTTAAGTTAATGTTTTTGTTAGAATCTTTATATTTATATATTTATCAACTTTCTATTTTTAATCAATATTTCATTTTATATTTGCATTCCCAACATTAATTATACAAAAATAAATATGAATTTTCTAAAACAAAGAATATTGAAAAAAACAAAAATATTTCGCTGAATTGGAACGAGGATGGATCCTGCTCGCTTCACCTGTCTGATCGAACGTTTACTCCTTTCTCACCGATCAGTTGGAGGGATTGACTTGCAAAAGAACTCCAAAACTCAAATCAGATATCTTTTTTTAAGGTCTAAAATAATCAAATTATGAAAAAGTAAGTCTTCTTCCAAATTAAACATCTACATATATAGTTACAAGAATCAAACTTATTAAGTTACCTAATACGCTTTAACTTTGTTCAATAACTATCCGATTTGACCGTTCGTCTCAATAACCCAACCAATCGTTTTACCCGACTCATCACATAACAAAAAAGAAATTAGATTTCAACTGATACCAAATCTGGTCTGCATAGAAAGTAAGTCAAGATTTGTTATGACAAATCTGGTTGTGGTTAGTGAGTGTGTTGCATATGTTCCGTTTCAAATTTTGCTTCATTTTATAGATCACTGTGTGTAGCCATATATGAGGAATGTGAAAACATTTAATGCACATGCAGCGTGGACTGACAAAAGAGAAACATAGGTCAAATTCTAAATAGATAAAAAAGAAAAAAGAAAAAAAAAGTGACTGTTTGCTTGTGTTTATAAAGTATATACACTCACTGAAGAAATAGAGTATTAGTATTTTTCCACAAAGCGTGTGGGTATTAGTTGTTTTGATGATGATGTTTTCATATTTGTGATACATATGTACTCAATTAGCTATTTTAAATACATTATTTTCATTGACATGTTTCTTTCGTTCATCAACTTTTATAAGAAAATGTTTTTTAAATAAAAAATAATTTAATCGATTAAGAATATTATTATTTTAAAATGTTCATATTTAAAAATATATATGAATTCTTAGATAATCGATTATTTTATGTTTATGATAGATTATAATTAAGAACTAATCGAATATTTAATTTTTTTAAATCATGTGTATACAAATAATTAATTATTTGAAATAATTATTAAACAACTTTACTTTTAATAAATATTCATATATTTTGAAAATTATGTAATCAATTATATTTTTTTTTCAAGGAAATATATAAGTTTTATTTTCAGATAAAAAGTGTAAAAAGAAATAGATAAGATTATATACTTTCTGGAAAGTTTTCAAGCTTTTTTTTTTAAAAAAAATTCTCTCCCTCGGAAATATGAGTTTAATCACTAAAAAGGTATTCGAACCAAATTGTATTTACACCGAAATGGTTTACTCTTTTAAAAAGTTAAGCTCGTTGGTTTAGCTTTTAATATTAGAATTGGGGTAATTGGATTTTACACTTAATTGTATTTATTCATAAATTTTCATTTTTTAATAGTTTTAAATGTGTTATGTTTGTCCTAAAGTATAAATAATTTTGTTTGTAAAGAAAAATATTTATCTTAATTGTAACAATTTTATTACTAGTAGTAATAAATTTCTTTATGAATGAAAAATATAATTAATAAGTTAAATATAGAAATTTTGGTAGCTTAATTGGTAGAAAATTTTAGTGATGGGTTCAAACTCTTTTCTACCTTTTTGTTTAAAAAAAACGAAAAAAAATAAAATAAAATAAAATTTAAAATATTGATAATGGATAAAGCACTCAGATTTGAAGGCATTATTGAGGAATCCATTATGTAAGTGGTGATTAAGATATTAATATAATAAAATAATATTAAAATAATAAATAATATTAAAAAAATGGATGAATAGTAAAATTTTTGGACTATAAATAGCCATGAGAGGGGAGGCTATTTTGCACAAAGAGAGGAAGAATCAAGTGAGAAACCTTGAGAAATAGAGAAGAAAGAGTTAGGAAGAAATTTTTAGTTGCAAGAAGAGTAGAGGCTCTAGAGGGTTTTCGGGGAAAACAAATTCGGTGCAAGAGAAGTCTGGAATAGAGGTAGGGGAGCTAACCTTTCTAAGCTTTTATATTATGATTTAGTATTGTTTTATTACTATTCATGTCTTGAAATTTTGTGTGAATACTTTTAATGCTTACTGTATATCTATCTATATTGAATTTCGGTGTTAATATTATATGTTGTTGTTTTGGATCTGTAAATAAGAAATTTGATAAAACTAGTTGAGGAACACTTTGACTAAGGAAAGACTTGGTACTTAAGTTGTCCATTATGACACACCTCTCTTTTCTGGAAGTCTACTCGACAAGTTTTTAACTTAAATCTTGTTGAACAGATTATGTACTGTTAAATTATTGTACAATATATCTCGTTGGAATGAAAATGTCTGATGAATTTATGTTGTTGTGGTAGATATGGAATTATGAATTATAGTTGTGATGGTAGGATAGAGGAATCTTAAAAACCGGAGTTGGTACATCCCTGATCATAGAGCAGCCCTGATCAAATCCAGTAAGTTGTGACTAGTCATATGTACTGGCATTTATGGTGAGTTTGATTCGTCAAACATTTGATTCTTCTCCGGTGACCATTTATGGTGATATTTTAGTATTGTTAATTTATTTTGTGATATATTCATTTTGTATAATTTCTGTGATGATTGTATTTTATTATATTAGATTTGAATTTATGCGTCTGAACATGATATGAGTATTATAGGAAGATTTTGTAAGGGTATAATGTGAGTTGAGGAATATGAGTATGGTATGAGTCTCGTGGAGAGATTCAGTAATGTTATGGTATTTGTGTATATGTTGATGTTGAGGGTCCCGTAGTTGGAGGTTATCCTGATACTCTAATAGTCATCCAGTCTCAAGTTGAGAAGGATGAATTATGTGGTGAGAGGGGCAGGAGGTCCTGGTCTATGTGCCGGTTTTGGATATAGTGTTGAGGACTAACCTTGTGGATGGCAGGAGGTCCTGGTCTATGTGCCGGTTTTGGACATAGTGTTGAGGACTAACCGTGGATGAGAAGAAGTAGAAGTCATCACAAGTGCATAACCTCCCGTGATCGCTCATCAACATATCATCGAAATGAGTGTCTATTGGGCATTGTGGAATGAGTGTCTATTGAGTACTGTGGTGTCCATTGAGTATTGTGGGACGAATGTCTATTAATAATTGTGGTATAGTGGGATGAGTATCTATGATGCGATTGTGGTATGATGGTATAAGTATCTATGATGCGATTGTTGTATGATGGTATGAGTATCTATGATGCGATTGTTGTATGATGGTATAAGTATCTATGATACGATTGTTGTATGATGATATGAATATCTATGATGCGATTGTTGTATGATGGTATGAGTATCTGTGATGCGATTGTTGTCTGATGGTAGGAGGGTGTCTGACATAATTATTATACGAGGTTTGTTGAGTGCATCAAAGTAATTATGCATGTTTTTATAAATGATTGGTTGCATGTTAGCTCACCATACTTGTTTGTGTTTGTGTTTGGGTATGTGCGATGATCGTATAATTTGTTATACGGGAGCAGATGAAGGAATGTCGTCTGACTCAGTGCCAAGGAAGGGAGAGATAGAAGAATAAAGTAGAAGAATTCGAGTTATATTTATGAATTTGTAGTTGAAATCTGAGTTTAAAACATATAGATATATATCAACTATGAATTTTCAAGTGTAAGATTATGAGATGTTACCTTAAATGTAATGCTTCAATATATAAATTATGAATTATCAAGTGTGACATTTTGGGATGTTACAACAAGTAATTTCGTATAACATGGATGAGTGGGAAAAATATTGTTTAACACAAAAAATAATTATTTAATAATATATTATAAGAATAAAATCATCATAAAAAAATTAATTTTATATTTATAAAGAAAAAATATAAAATAGAGATGAATGTCACCATTTTAGGTGATTCTACTTGGTCACTTTTAACTCTACATGTCATTCATTTTGAGAACAATCGAAATAATCGAACTACGAGCTATCAAATTCTGAAAAGGTGAAAATGAACAAAATTACTTCTGTCATATATACATCGAAAGAAAAAGACAAATAGACCTCTTTAATAATAAAACATAATTCAACAAATAGATAAATTATACAAGTTAGGTTATTTTAAGAATAGAAAATAATGAGTAATAAATATAACTTTAAGAAATAGAGATGAATGTCTAAAAAACTATTTAATTATGTAATTTATTAAATATAAAAATAAAATTTATAGAGTTTAGAAAGCTTCATATTTTGACCATATTATATTTTATAGTAACTGTCTTTAAATCACTTAAAAACTTGAAATCGTTAAATTTAATAAAAGAATAGAATAAAATGACAATTACATATTTCTTATTTTTTTTTAAAAAAAAACCATCTTTTTTACTTTTTAGTAAAATAAAATTTTTATGTCCTATATTTTTAACAAAATATCCATCTCCCTTATTTTATTTAAAAATAACATATTAGCTAATAATTAATTATGAATTATGAAAAGTAAAGCAAGGAATGTAATTATTACTTTAATAAAAAAAGGGAGATGAATACATTTTATTAAATAGATAATAAGTTTATACCTTCTAAAAACTTGAAGTTTTGTGTTTCTCATTTAATTAAAAAGATTCAGGAAGTTGGAGTCTTTTAAAAATTAGACAGAGTGTAAATTGTTATTTTATCGTAACTTTAAGAAAAATCAATATCTATTTGAGAATTAGAGAGTATGTTAGAGTCTTTTAATACAGTAAGTGTATTTTTTTTCTATAATTTAACAATAAAAGAGAACATAGATATTATAATTAAATAAAAATGTAGAAAATAAATACCAATATCAAATCAAAATCACGAATAAAAAATATGAATTTATGAAAAATTCGCAATTTTATAATATGATTTTATGAAAAGAAAAAGTTATGATTTATTCAAATGTTTATTCATATAAAATATAAAATAAATTTTATCTGATGTACATAATTTCACTACTTTCAATTGTTTTTATTTTAGAAATAGGTTGTTTATGATTGTCATATATAATACTTAATAATTTTTAATATAATTATTTTTTATATCATTTTTAATTTTATCACTTTAATTATATAAAAATATTTTATTCACTACAGTTAATAAAATAATATCATTTTCATGGATATTATCATTATCATAAACAAAGTTTGAAAGATAAAAGATTTATGTCCAAATTTAAATTATTATAATTACTATTAGTTTAATATTTTTTATGTGTGATTTTATTTAAGTGGTGCATTATAATATTTATTAGTGTATAATAAAAACATATTTTATTATAATTTAGAAAAAAAATTGAAGAGACATTTAAAAATGTGTTATTTTATAATTTTTTAAAAATATTTATTAATTTTACTAACTTTGTTTTATTAACGCTTTTAAAATGAATAAATATTTTGGTTGTCATAATATTTTATTTATGTGTTATTATGTAATATTTTATATAATTCTTTTTACTTTTATCTTATTTTATATCCTCATTTAAAATTTATATAATTATAATTTGTTTATAAATATCTGATATTAAAAAAGAAGAACACATCTTTTAATATTTAATATTTGAAAATATTATATTTTTTATTATTATTTTGTTTTTTATTAAAAAAAATTAATTAATATTAATGGGTACTGGAGATAAAATAAAATTTTTATATTCATTAAATATGAAAATGAATTTTATTTTGAAGAAAATAAAAGTGAGATAATAAAATCAGTTTCCACTTTATTCAGTTGTCTTCTTTAATGAAAAAAATAATCAAATCATTGATATCAATTTAAACACGAGTAATGTAAGATAATTATACTATTTGTCAATAAAACATTATCTTTATATAACTTTTAAAGTTATTGTTATAAAATTATCTTTATATATCTCTATATTCATAATATTCACAAATTATCTAAACAAAATTATTAACCTTGGACATTTATAAGATTAATCTAGGTCGTATTAGAAAGGAGAAGTGAACCATAATCATGATTAAAACAGACAAAATGTCAGAAAACTTGTGATTTGTAAAATGGAAACATAGTCCACGAAAAGGATAGAGCTCTATTAGGTTGAGTATGAATGGTGGACTTTATCCATACTCGTGATGTCTGCTTATGACTAAAAAGTGGGAACCAAACATTATTAATTGAATTAACCCATTCATTCCAAGGTATAGCTCACTATTCCACGATAAATTTATGTTACTATGGCTTATACCTTACTGATTCGGTGTCAACATAGTTAGAGAGAATCCAACGATTAACATTAAGAAAACATTTCTTTACAGTTCGATTTTCACAACCATTTAATAGAATTAAAGTTCAATTAATGTTAGAACGATTACTGTTAAACAGTTTACATTAATAATTATTAAGATATAAATTAATTGATCAGATTATTATATTAATGACAAGTTAATTTATCTCTTAATAATCTTTAATACAAATTTTAACCACTTTATAGAAGTTGTTGCGATATTAATTACGTCTTAATTTTGTTCAACGCTTTTCGGGACCAATCGATCAAAAGATACTTCCCTAACATGTCAATGGTTAAGTTTTTTCCAACTATCTTGTCATCCTCGTACCCAATCCGTAAGTTATAAACTCGTAGTAACAATAACATTATGATTTATATATTATATTTAATTCATAATAAAATAGTTTTTTAAGATAGAATTACATAAATACTTATTAGCAAACAAAGTACGGTGCAGTCCTCTTTGAAGAAATACTGGATGGAATGGACATTTAAGTCATTCAACCCGTAGAGTCCTTTTGCATAACTTGCAATATTCTCATAACTAAAGTGTGGGTTGGCATACACTATCTTACATTCCACATTAATATTTTTTTTAATCTTTCATCGCTATATTTGTGTGTATAATAATTAAATATTGTTATTAATTATTTCATTATATTACAAGTACAAATCTAAATTTTATTTTACAGTCTCTTTCAATATATTTTTTATAATATACTTTCTTATTTATTTATAATAAATTGTAAATTTTTAGACCTTAATTCTTTTTTATAGTTATCACACGTACGTCAAATTTTATTTTTATAAAATGTTAAATTCTAGATAAACTATATCGATGTGTATAATTTTCTTTCAACTTCTTTTTAATTTATGTGGAATCATATACCCATTAATTCATTCTGAACACATTTAATAAACTAAACACGAAACATCACAAAGTCAGCTATGTTGACGTTGGTTATAAGTAATGTTCATCAAAGTCCTCCGTTCACAAATATGAAGAATGTAGCAAAAAAAAAAAATTATAAAAAATAAAGTTGATTTGAGAATAATCACTATAATTCAACTCTTTTGAATTCTGTACTGTATGACCATATGTCAAACACAAACTAGATGGTTAACCATAATTTAGACGATCCAATGAGCTATTTTGGAGACCAATTGGTCAAGAAATGAATCGATTGGTCATGAGTCTGCACAATTAACTTTAATGTTGATCAACTTAGAGGTAAAATGTCATTACTTAATTGTGTTGTAATTAGGCTAGTATTAATCAAAAGTCCATTCAAAAACTTATAAATGCAAGTTTGAGGTAAGGAGTTAGATGATATGCATTTATTGTCGGAACAATCGGTACCGTTATAGAGTCGCGCAGCGGAATAAAATATAGATAGAGGAAAGCGTGTAACGATCACAACACAAGTTAAAATAGTCGGTTTCAAAAATTGATTTTCTTTGCGAACTTTTATCGAACAGTTGATGTGCTAAGAGTTTAGGAATCAAGAAAATCAACACAGAATTTTTATCCTGGTTCGAATCAAAAGATTCTACGTCCAGTTGTTAATCACTATAAATAGTGATTAACCTTTTTCACTAAAAATATAGTTGTACAGATTACAAGATAATGAAATGAGCAAAGAATAGAAAACACCTTCCTTCGACAAACGAACCAGAAGAGTGCAACAAGTAACTTCCTTCGACAAACGAACCAAAAGAGTGCAACAAGTAACTTCCTTCGACAAATGAACCGGAAGAGCTTTCTTCGACGAACGAACCGGAAGCACCAGCTCTGCCAACTTGAAGAGAACTGCTCCGACCTTTGGCACACAAAGCGCGAGCTTCTCCTATTCACAAGACCAGACAAGAGCACTTTATCCCTTTGAGAACTTCCTCAGACAAACTGTATTCTCAAAATGGCATAGATCCTTTTCACTCACAGAGAGCTTCCCTTAGGCACAAAGCTCTAATACCCTCAATTGAAAGTATTTTTTCTAAGAGCTGTGAAGACCTCTATTTATAAGCCTAGTTTCGTGCAGGGACAAAAACTGAAAAGACATCTCCCAACTGCCACTGATAATCGATTATCATAAGTGATAATCGATTATTTGTGTCCGTTATGGGGTTTTCAAAATGTGATAATCGATTATCCTGAGCAATAATCGATTATTCCAGAGACTTGGACAATATTAAATGAAACAATGATAATCGATTATTCTGTGTAATAATCAATTATTTGCGCGAGCAACTCTCTTCTAAATTGGCTCTTGATAATCGATTATTTGCGCAATAAATACAAAAACTTCTAACAGTTTTTACATCATTACAATTTATCCTATACATTTGTTTCTACAAAATGCGTTTAACAAAGATGCATTTAGAGTCTTCAATTCTTCAGCTTTTATCATCATCAAAACTTCACAGTAGCTTCAAGATACCAATGCTCCTCATTGGTAACTTGTTGCGCTATTAATATATGAACTGCCAACGTTAAGCTAACTTTGGCATCAAAGTGCACCTGAAGCAGATTCGCATCATCGGATTGAAAGTTCAAAATTGGCGACAAGGCTAGGAAGATTTGATTTTGTTGACATGAAAATGCACAAACAAAAAAATTGAAACCCTAAAGCAAAGAAGAAAAAGGAGAGGTGATGAAGAAGAAGATCCAGATTATAGTATTTACCGACAAATTTTTCTTTGGATAATTTTCGACGAATTTTTCCTTCAGTAACTTCTAACAAATTTTTTCTTCAATAACTATTGACAAATTTTTCTTTTTGGTAATTATCGATGGGTTTTTTCTTCAATAATTATTTACGATTTTTTTCTTCGATAATTACTGACGAATTTTTTCTTCAATAATTATCGATAATTTTTTTTTATATTTACTAACGGATTTTTCGTTGATAATTATCGACAAATTTAATATTTCATCGGTACATATTATCGATTGCATTCTTACAGACGAATTTAGGTCAATCGGTGGATCGTCCGAATAAAAGCCACTACCGACGAATTTTTAATGTTTTTGACTAATTTTGACCATCGATAATACTTTTTTTTCTTGTAGTGTCAATCCCGTGGGACTCTGATAGCTGGGTGGCCGCATCCTCCCGCTTCTTATCGCAATCAGGGTGAGCAGTGATCACCTCCTGAAACTTTGCATTCAACTCAGAAATGACCTTTAATGCTTTGTCCAAGCTAAACTACATGGTAGCCAATTTTTCCTTCAGCTTCTTGGACCCACTATTTGCGGTGTCAACAACACGCAAAATTAATAGAGCCGTCAGGGCAACCATCTCAAAGGTAGCGTCCAAAGCTTTCTTGTGAGACATCTTCTCCATCAAGTTCTTCTTGTCCCCGACCAAGTTGAAGACTACCTTAGCACCAAGTTGGAACTCAATGCTAAAGACGCCTCCAATCAAAGACTTGGAAGGGTCGCCATCCTTGCAACTCTTCTTGTGTGAAGATGACTTCTCACCTTGACATTGAGACTTCCTTTTCCCCTTCTTTGCCTCTCGACCTTCTTGTGGATCAGGGTAGAAGACCGTGATGGGCGTTGGTTGAAAGGCAAAAGCAACCCAAACAGGTTGAGGTTGATTAGGTGGACATCCAGAGGTAGGACAATCGATAGATAACTGTTCAGTCCCTTTGACAATAGTAGGACGTCTTAATGTTGGAGTGCTCGAGGTAGGGTGACTCGCTGTTGAAGAGCTCGAAGACTCGCCACCATCGACTCGAGATAGCAAGTTAACACCAATTAATCACTAAACATTGATAAATAAAGCTTAGCAAACACCTTGTGGAAGAGGTTTGTAGACTTGTGGCACATGATAAGTTTTCGGGAGGGAAGACGACAAGGGAGGTGATTGATCATCTCCATTGCAGCCACTTCTTTCAGTGTCATTGTGGACTTGTGTGCCATAAGGTTATTTTTAGGGGAATTTGAGTCCGATACAAAGGAAATTTAAGTCAATCGGCCTCATAAAAAACTTTGGTCGACCGACCTCTATTATTCCCATCCTGAAGCACTTTGTCTTGAATCCCCTTAAAGATGGTGACATACAAAGAAAATAGTCACGTCACCTTTTTGGATACGAGGGACACCAAACTTTTGTTGGCGTTCGGGTGAGTACGGAAGTAATGTGGAAAGATGAGAGGAGTTGGGGTGATATCGAATACCGAACAGAGCACCCTAAAGGTTTGAGGTAAGAAGGTAGGTGATCTGCATTTATTGCACTATTAATATTTGAACTGTCAACATTAAGTTGACTTTAACATCAAAGTGTCTTGTGCAAGTACCCTCTGAGTGGTTTGGACAAGCAGTAACACTAGAACTTGGACTTTATGACAACTTTCGAACCCCAGATGACTCACCAAACTTTGAATCGTTGACCTCGACCCTACATTCTAAAACAAATTGTATAAGAAGATTTAAAATTTATTATAGAAAAATATACAAAAGTTTGTATTATGTTAAGTAATATTATTTGTTCATATCCGACTCAAAATATATTATTATCATTAGGTCCAAAATGGTCTTATAGTCATGTGATCCAAGTGTGAGATTTATAAATTGAATAAAATTATTATATCTATTAATATGTTGTTATATTTTGAATTTATCTTAATTGTTGTTATACTAATAGGCTCACAAAAGAAAGTAGGGATGACAAATATAGTCATGCATGTAGGTATGTATAGATAAAATCTACCACGGATAATTAGTACTCATGAGTATTTATTATACGCGGATGGCGATTTATAGGTATTTTAATACTAATTTATAAATGGGTGTGGATATTATACTATTTGTATCTGCGAGTATCTATTAGCGACAAACAATTAAAATTAAAATTTAATTTATATTTTATTCAGGTAAATTTAATTAAAATTTAAATTAAATTATATTTTATTAAGTTAAATTTAATTGAAATTAAATTTTAATTTATATTTAATTTAATTTATATTTTATTTTATTTTAGTTTTACATAGATTTTATTTTAAAAATTTATTGAATTTTTTTAAATATATAAGGATACTTACGGATACCCATACGTTTTAAAATACTTGGAGATATTTTTTAGACAAATATTCAATGGATAACCAAACACATGATAAATGAACTTTTTTGTTATGGAAGTGCTGATAGAAATTATTCGCGCTCGACTTGATTCATTATCATCTCTACACATAAGCGTATAAATATCCCTTTAGTAATAATCTAACTTAATACTAATTTTATATTCTAATACTTCGAAATTCTTGTAGGTAAATTTCTTTTTATCAATCAGGAACTCATCAACTTGGATCAACCCAATAATTTTTTTAATAACATATTTATGTTTATTCAAAGATATATGTTTTCAAACGTCAAACTACCTTAATTTTTGTGTGTATTTTTTATCTAAATTTTAAAAAAGGATTATTTTCCTATTTCGTTATTTCCAAAAGTTGATGGCAATATCACTCGTAATGATACCTTTATAGCTTTAAATATTGCAACCAACTCAAGTTCGTCACATTGTGTATTTTATCATCACATTATACAAATCTGAATAATATAATATCGCCCACACTTTCACTCTTATTTCACTTCCTTTTCACCATATCTCTTCTATATCGTTTGTTCACCACAAACTGTTAGTTTTTTTTTCTCTTTTTCTTTCTATTTTTATCTGTCACTTCTTTTACCCACAGTGTAGCCTGGTCTAACAGTTTACATTCTTTGAATTTGAATACCACCTTTCATCTCACCCCTGCTCGCGACACGACATCCATTGAGGTCACAAAACCAGAATCCAGGGTTAAACACTCTTAAAATCTGTTCTTCACACCCACGTGGTCTCCCAAAACCAACCAAAGCAATGATATTCATAACGTACATGTGTCGCACGTGTACGTGTCCAAATCGTGTTTATCATTCATATATATATATATATATATATATATATATATATATATATATATATATATATATATATTACTGAATCAAGTATCATCTTCCTCACACACAGACAACACACCATTTTCTCTTTCTTCTCCATTCTTATGCTTCATCTTTTCCAAAACTCAAATAGATACAAATGATTAATATGAACATGAAGAACAACGAATCTCCTTGTTCCAAGTCACAGTCTCCACCAAAATCTGATCCATTGTGTGATTCTTCAAATCCATCTCACAAGAGGAAAGCAGGTAGAAAGAAGTTTAGGGAGACACGGCACCCTGTGTATAGGGGTGTACGCCAAAGAAACGGAAACAGATGGGTGTGTGAAATTAGGGAACCAGTGAAAAAGTCAAGGATCTGGGTAGGCACATACCCTTCTCCTGAAATGGCTGCTAGGGCACACGACGTGGCTGTTTTAGCCCTTAATGGCATCTCTGCTAAGTTCAATTTCCCCGATTCAGTTTCCCTTCTTCCTCTTGCAAAGTCTTCTTCTGCTGCAGATATAAGGGAAGCAGCAAAAACTGCTACTGTTGATGATACTTTCACGCCAAACACATCTTTTTCTTGTTCCTCTCATGGAAATTCTAGTTTTGAAGAAAATGGGAATGCAGAAGAGAGTTTTTTGAACACGAGCATCCACAATGATGAGTCTGAAACAGTGTTCTTTGATGAGGAGGCACTGTATAATATGCCAGGTTTGTTGGATAGTATGGCCGAGGGATTGCTAATTACTCCACCCTCTAGAGCACTGGACTGGGACCATTCTGATTCTGAAATAGACCTTACTCTGTGGAATAACTGATATCAATACTACCTATATTTTTGGTTTCTCATTCTCACAGATATTTTAAACACAGTGAGAATCTATGTGTGTGTGAGAGAGAGTTAAAAAAAGATCGTTGAATGATACTAATTCCTTCTGCTAGAATCTTTGGTTAATTACTGCATGTACTGTTGAACTGCTGCTATAATATCTCCCAACGATTTTTCAAACTCATCAGAAAGACCTATCCGTATGTCGTGGTTAAGTGCATGCACCTTTTTGAGAGGAATATGAAGTCAGAAAGGTTTATATATGTAATTGGCAACGTCATTAGGGAGAAGAAATAAAAAGTGTGAAACTGCTATATCAGAAAAAACAAAATTAGGTTTCTTTCTATGTGCAAAATATGTTCCCTACACTTTGTACAGATTTATTCTATTTAAAAAAGAACATGATAGGTTGACTTCATTTTTCAAAATTTATATATATACATATGATATCATTTTATCTCATAATTTTATTTATATTATTATTATTATTATTATTATTATTATTATTATTATTATTATTATTATTATTAACGTATGCTTCTGCAAATATTTCCGGGACCGAGAGACTAATCTGCTGATGTGTCTGGCCGCTCGCTCGCTTCCAAACTCTTGCTATTAGTCGATCGGTATTGGCACAAACCGACCGGTCTCCTTCTTGACGAGGGAGGACACTCAAGTTAGGCGTGTGGTTGAAGAGTGTTTACTCTTAATGAGACAATCAGTGCTTGATTAACACTGTTTGAATATTTGGAGAGTAGGGGAGAGTGTATAATGCTTAAGTGAAAACGTACCTGGCTTGTAGCCCTGGCTTTGTATTTATAATTTACCTCATAAATCATGAACTGATAAAAGCCCAATAAAATATAAACAAAATAAGATATAAACAGATTACCTGAAAATCCTGTTTATCAATATCTTCAACCAAATATTTCTGGATTTGGTTTATCAAATATCTTTAACCAGATATCTTGAATTATTTTATTATTCACTAGATCATTGGCCCAGTAACAACTTAAGTGCTGAGCCAATTATCATTTGAAGTAGCTTATTAGCACTGTAGGCCCAATTATGGCCCAAACCATTTGATCAAGCTGACCAATGGCGGACAGACCGATCGGTCCTTTTCAATTATCGCTCGGTCAATATTTCATACGATACATCATGTCCCCCAAGTCCGAGTGTAATTGGTCAGCTTTAACCTTGATTAACTATAGGACTTATGAGTTTGAGGGAGGTTGTGTTTGTTGTAGTGAGAAGTTTGCTTTTCCATGTAAACATGAACCGAGAAGGATTTACCTCTCGGCCTTCAACATGAACCGAGAGGGATTTACCGCTCGGTCTTCAACATCAACCGAGAGGGAATTACCTCTCGGCCTTCAACATGAACCGAGAGGAATTTACCTCTTGGCCTTCAACATGAACCGAGAGGGATTTACTTCTCGGCCTTCAACATGAACCGAGAGGGATTACATTTACCTCTTGGTCTTCAACATGAACCGAGAGGGATTTACCTCTCGGCCTTCAACATGAACCGAGAGAGATTTATCTCTCGGTCTTTGACTTTGACCTAGGAGTTCCTCCTAGGGAGCGGGTTTTACCATTTGATTTACAATAACTGGG
Source organism: Vigna umbellata (assembly GCF_029865625.1). Lineage (NCBI taxonomy): Eukaryota > Viridiplantae > Streptophyta > Magnoliopsida > Fabales > Fabaceae > Vigna > Vigna umbellata. The sequence goes on from NC_142167.1 coordinate 14,802,797, forward strand.
GGACTGTCTTCACCGTTCGGTTTCCATTTGAGAGGGCTTTACCTCTTTGCCGAGAGGGATACCGCTCGGTCTTTACTCTAGGAGTGCTTCCTAATGAACAGGCTTTACCGTTCGACTTTACACTAGGAGTTCCTGGAGAACTTCCTAATGGAGGACTTTACCTCTTTGTCGAGAGGGATTTACCGCTTGGTCTTTGAGCTAGGAGTGCTTCCTAGTGAACGGGCTTTACCGTTCGGCTTTGAGAGGGCTTTACCTCTTTGCCGAGAGGGATTTACCGCTTGGTCTTTGAGCTAGGAGTGCTTCCTAGTGAACGGGCTTTACCGTTCGTCTTTGAGAGGGCTTTACCTCCTTGCCGAGAGGGATTTATCGCTCGGTCTATGAGCTAGGAGTGCTTCCTAGTGAACGAGCTTTACCGTTCAGCTTTGAGAGGGCTTTACCTCTTTGCCGAGAGGGATTTACCACTCGGTCTTTGCGCTAGGAGTGCTTCCTAGTGAACGGGCATTACCGTTCGGCTTTACACTAGGAGTTCCTGGAGAACTTCCTAATGGAGGACTTTACCTCTTTGCCGAGAGGGATTTACCGCTTGGTCTTTGAGCTAGGAGTGCTTCCTAGTGAACGGGTTTTACCGTTCGGCTTTGAGAGGGCTTTACCTTTTTGCCGAGAGGGATTTACCGCTCGGTCTTTTAGCTTCAGTGTTGACTATAAAATTCTTTAACGAAATTGGTAACCAATGACCGAGCATGAATTGCTCGGTTTTATTTATTTCATAATTAAAGTATAAGAAAATAACAAAAGTCTAAATCAAAAATTTAAACATTAACAGAGTTTTGGATTCCTCTCTTCAGTTGATAATTCTATGAACCGATCGTTCACGATGACGACTAGATTGCGACTATAGTCTCGCCTCCGTTCGTTCTTCCGATACGTCCGTTCGGGACTTCTTCTTGTTTCCTGTATATACTTACGGAGATGTCCTGCCCGAATGAGGCTTTCTATTTCGTTTTTTAGCGTAATGCATTCTTCTATAGTATGTCCATGATTCTGATAGAAATGACAGCTCTTCCTTTCATCTGCGTTTCTTGGAGATAGTTTCGTTTAGAGTGTGAGAAGTTCAACGTTTAGAGCTTCTTCAAGAACTTTTGCCCTAGGTGCGTTGAGGGCTGTATAATGATTAAACTTAAATGTTCGGGGAAACTCCCCACTTTTACCATTATTGCCGAATGGTCGCTTGCCGTCCTTTCTACCTCCACTTGACTCAGCTTCTTGTTGTCGCTTTCTTTGTGAGATTCATATATCCTCCATGCGGATGAATTTAACTACTCTTTCTTGGAGTTCCTCCATAGTTTTTGGTGGTCGTGCATACAATTTTTCAACAAAATATCCTGGTCTTAGACAGGAAGGCAAATTGGTGATGATAAAAGAGTGATTTACCTCTTTAACTCGCCCTGCAGTTTCAGTATACCTTTTCATAAAGGCCTTCAAAGTTTCTCCTTTTTCCATTTTAGTATTTACCAATTCCGCTGGTGTTACCTCCTGATTACGATTTGAGGCATATTGTCTTCTAAAAAGGGTTTCCACAATGGTGAAGCAATCCACTGTGTTCGGGGAAAGAGTGTTATACCACTCTAATGCCTCGTCCTTGAGTGATAAGGAGAAAGCTCTGCACATAACCGGATCACTGTCCGTGTAGAACACCATTGCATTGGTGAAAATCATAAGATGATTATCGGGATATGCCGAGCCATCATACCTATCCAATACAGGAGGATTCTTCTCTGGCATTGGAGTTTGCATGATGGCCGTCGTAAAAGGGAGTAGACTTTAGGGTCGATCGGTTTGCAGGAGGGACGATTCTCTCCTTCCCCGACCGTTCGGGTCGGTATGCTGAGATGGCTATCGATTACGACTTCCATCGTTATCATTCTGATGGTTGTTACCCCGATCGACTGTGGCCTCCGAGTGCTGATCTGACGTTCGGTACGGCCTCGCTCTACTCTCAATGTTGCAATCACCTCAGCGTGCCTTCGCTGCATCTCTTGTTGTGCTTTCGTTTGTGCCTGTATGGTTCTTGCCTATGCCTGTATCTGTGCTTGCATCTGCGCTATCAAATCTCTGTTGTTCTGTTCTTCCTCCATGCTCCTCGTGGTCACCATTGGGTTTGACGCTCGGCCCCACGGTGGGCGCCAAATGTTTCTGCAAATATTTTCGGGACCAAGAGACTAACCTGCTGACGTGTCTGGGCCGCTCGCTCGCTTCCAAACTCCTGCTATTGGCCGATCGGTATTGGCACAAACTGATCGGTCTCCTTCTTGACGAGGGAGGATGTACCTGCAAAAGACACTCCGACACTCAAGTTAGGTGTGTGGTTGAAGAGTGTTTACTTTTAATGAGACAATCAGTGCTTGATTGACATTGTTTGAATATTTGGAGAGTAGGAGAGAGTGTATAATGCTTAAGTGAAAATGTACCTGGCTTGTGGCCCTAGCTTTGTATTTATAATTTAACTCATGGATCATAAACTGATAAAAGCCCAATAAAATATAAACAAAATAAGATATAAACAGATTATCTGAAAATCCTGTTTATCAGTATCTTCAACCAAATATTTCTGGATTTGATTTATCAAATATCTTTAACCAGATATAATAACTTAAGTGCTGACCCAATTATCATTTGAAGTAGCTTATTAACACTGTACGCTCAATTACGGCCCAAACCATTTGATCAGACTGACCAATGACGGACAGACCGATCATTCCTTTTCAATTATCGCTCGGTCAATATTTCATAGGATACAACATATAAATATAATATTTTATCATTAAAGCAAGTTTTTGAAAGTTATTTTTAAAAGTATCGTAATATTTTAAAAACATTTGTTGTCGTTTGTCATAAAAGTTTATTAATTAGTTTTGCAGATAAACAGACTCTATAAGAATTTATTGTTTACATTATCGACATACGTGGATCAATCGTAGAAAAGAAAAACGTGGTTTTCTGGTCTTCTCCTTCTTCTTTTTTTCTTTTTTCTTTTATCTTTTATATTTAAGTTTGTTGTGGGTGCGAGCAAATTACTAAATGAACTCGTTTCATGCAAGAAGGTAACACTTGGAAATCCACAATGATAAGATATTAGACGATTACATATAGTATATAGGTAATATAAACCTAAGTCAATTTTGTAGAATTATTAGATTTAAAAATCTACTTTTTAATAATAATAGCTCTATCAAATTGAAAGTTTTTATTGAATTTACCCAATAATGACAATAATTATATATATATATATATATATATATATATATATATATATATATATATATATATATATAATTACTAATATATAAGTTAATTATATAAAAATTGTAATATCTCTCTCAAGTCAAAATCTATTGTATATATTTGTGGATAGAGGAATCATGAGTATGAGTAAAGTGTATGCTGATTATTTAATCTGGGATAACTTTTTAATTTAATGTAAACAACTTTTTGTTTTATACATGTTTCAAAGAAAAAAATTATCCAAACTAAACGAATAAAGTTTTAAAAGGATAAATTGAATTTCAGTAAAGTTGTTG